>NC_090443.1:280471819-281086981 GCF_031143425.1 Pleurodeles waltl | reverse complement strand
CAATGGCAGGTGGACATAATTAGTCTTCAAGATTTAGCATAACATAATAATGGTGCTCGATATATATTGGCGGTCATAGATGTCTTGTCCAAGTACGAAAAAGCCTTATTCGATAACAGTGGGAACAGTGAGACTGCCACCTTTAAAGCCATCCTTAGGAAAGGACGAACACCTAAAAAACTACAAGCAGATCCTGGAAAAGAGTTTTTAAACAGAACTTTGCAGAAAGTACTAAAACAGCACAATGTTAAACATTTTGTAATGCACACGGAGGTAAAAGCAGCTGTATAGAGTGTTGTAACAGAAACTTAAAGTCTAAGATGTGAAGATATTTCACAGCCTATAACACTTACTGATACATAGATGTTCTACAGGCTTTTAGAGACGTTTATAATGCGACTTACCACAGAACCATCAAAACGGCACCTGTAAATGTAACAGCAGATAATTAGTTAAAGGTGCGGAGAACTGTGTACAGAATCCAGATCGCCGCAGGTGTATAGAAGCCTCTTTTAAAAGAAGGCAGCCATGTTAGGGTTTCAAATTTAAAGTGGTCTTTACGAAGGGTTACCAACAGACTTTTAGTGACAAGATATTTAAAGTAGAAAGTGTGGAGCTTAAAGAGGATGTATATATTTACAGGCTAAGGGACTATGATGGGGAGAAGGTATTGGGCAGTCTTTTACAAGGAGGAGCTAAGGAAGGTACCTAATGAGCCACACAGGGTGTATAGGGTTGAAAAGATTCTCAAAAGGAAAGGTAGCAGCACTAACCAACAGGTTTTCGTTAAATGAAGAGGGTGGCCCGAGAAATGTAATAGTTAGGTGCTGGCCAGTTCTGTGCCGGTTGTGTGAGTACGACGGGGTGTTGTTGTAGACGCCAAGATGGAGACAACATCGTTTTACATTATGCTGTCGTCCAAAACCTCAAAGGACATGTTCCCTGACAATCCAGTTTCTAATTATACAGTGAAATTGGCTAAACCCATAGACTTGAAAGGGAATTGGGAGGTAGCCCTAGCAGAAAGCCAATACCCCAGGTCATGGAATACTTTTTCAATGCTCGAGGCCAAATTTAATATAAAGCCTGAGCAGGACCCTTTGAGCATCCACGCAGGACTTCCTCAATGCTATTCCCCAACTGTCAGCTCGATGGTCGACATCATCAACAAATCTGAAGCCAACAATGAAACATATACAAATGTTAATCTAGTGTTAGATAACGGAAGACAGAAGGTGTTTATACTCTTTAGTGTCACAATGGTTCGCCTTCTCTTAATGTTTCTCACTTTATAGGTCAGTTTACCTCATTTTGTATTTCAAATTGTGTTTATAGTTCGATGGGCTTATCAGGGCCCTCCACCGTACAGTTAACTTAGTTCATCGACTGCTGCCTCCACGGCTTCAACGTTCATCAGTTTCGGGAACCACAAATTTAGGAAACACTATTAGCCGCCTCAGGAATACATGCTCTTCTTGTGGTTTTACACGGATACTTCCCATTTTGTACAATTCTGGTAAGTTGTCATTATACTTACCCCCTTTTTTTAAAGAAAAATATCTTTAAAAATTAAAATAATCTCCACTACAGGTGAATTTTACTATCACTCTTATTGGTCTATACGGTAATGTGCACACGTCTGTTTGTTCACATCTATGGGGAAGGTCTCTCCTCTTAACCGCGTGGGTGATTTTCATATGTCTTTCTCACATAACACCAAGCTACCTGCTATCATCTTCAGTCTCACTTTATGAGTCTCATTCTGAGTCCTCTGTCTAAATGTAAGTAACTTGCTTTAGAACATATATAGACTCGGCTAGCTTTCGATTCACAATCCTCACTACTTTGACTCCATTCTTGCACCGCTCTCTGGCATAATCTAGGAAAACCTGTCTTTTCATGCTGTATGAGAGTATCTTGAAACTTCTCTGTTTTTCTTCTTTGTATTTTTCTGGGTCTTTTGTTGTATTACTATAGAAAAAATTGTTTTCTATTTTTTCAGCCTTGAAAAAGTCAGTTGGACGAAACACGTGTTGGCTGTATTCTGGATTACTATATATTATGTTTAACATAAGGAATAAAATTTCATTTCTATGTGAAAACGATCTTCTGGAACATCGGACCCTTATTCATTTTGAAGTTGATTCTCTTTGGACTACTTTCAGGAGTACCCTGCTATCTTTGCATTGAAAATTTAACTTTCTAGCACGGCTCAAAGGAAGTTTCTTTCTCTGATCTAGTGCAGTATAATACCCTTGGTGGTTGGGTATTTTTAACAGGTTTAGCACCTTTCAAGGACTCATTGGATCGACTATTGGACATTATTTTTTTGTGTTCAGATATGCGAATGATAAGCACCAACCACCACTTTTTCTAGACTTGTTACTTGATGCTATTCAACACTCTGTTACCTTGACTCTGTATAACATACTTTGTTACTGTTTCGTTTTTTCTGCACTACCATTAGATACACGTTGTAATTTTGCTTGTGACCTATGGCGACCTTTGATGACAACAGAGATACTCTCTTGGAAGAACTATTCTAGGCAGGTACCCGTAACGCACCGTCTAACACACACAATCCATCTCAGGAAGGCTTAAGAATGAAGTTCATTAAACCTGAGCGACTAAAAAAACAGGAACTCTCACGGTGGTGGGATTATACTATCCTGCAAAGATATATGGACAACAAGCAAATCCCCAGGGGTTTGAGGGTCATTTTGTTCCCCTCCTTTGATGATCTCAGTCCTGATCTACTTAAAGAATGGGAACAACTTCTCATAGCATCATCATTTGGCACGATGGACATTCTTATTAAAGATGCCAAAGCGAAAAGAGATAAACTTTTACAGGACATTATCCTGATGGAGAAAGAGATCAACGATATTGACTCACCTGAGACTAAAGCTAAGAATTTCAACATTCTTAAGGATGTCTTACAGAAACACCAACTATATATAAAAGACAAAAAACTTCGTAAACTTAGAAGAGAAGACAATGATTATAAAAATGGTAGGGTTTTTACCTTTGCACAAAAATATGACAACCTTAAATTGGACAAAGGAAAGGAGCTTATACCGAAAGATCTTCCGTTTTCTAACGCTACAACCAGTGATACAGATCTTTCCAGTATTTCCAGTAGTGCAAGTGAAGATACGAGAGACCCTTTACCACAACCCTCTTCCAGTATCTCCCACAGATCGCCTTTTTTACTGGAACTTGAAAGATACAGGAAGGGTCAAAAGTAAATGCACAGGAGGGAAGAGGTACATGCAAGGCCATCAGGCAGGGAAAGCGCAAATCCAGACATAGGCAAGAATTCGGAGGGAGTCACCACACGATCGACAACACGCAACCTGCAACAGTGACGGGTAACTCCGCTCTTTTGATACACACCCCTAATGAGATCTCGATTGTCAATATCTCAACAGTTATCTTGAACCCTGAACAAATAAACATTCTTAAAAAAGGTTAAGGCTTTGTACCTACTTCTTTACCTGACTTCACACAACTACATATTAGTCTTTTCAAGTTCATACGTAAATGTAAACTTTTCAAATATTTCCAAGACAACAACACCCCACTCCAAGTTGCTACTCCTCTGTGTACTACGTCCTGCTCCATGTCCATTAAAGATGTCAAGGACGTCCAAACCTTGCTGTCCATTGACCAAACGGAAGGTTCTCTCCCATCACTCTCTGAGATGCTGTCTGACCTTGAAGTAGCCCCCAACACCAGGGTACCTAGCGGTTTGAAAACTGCTTTGAAATTTACACCTGCCATACCTGGGGACAATGTAATTGATTTATTTTATAACAAGGTCACAAATGACCTCTATTCTATGGAGGAACAATACCATTTGGGGCATAAAACCATTTTGAACAACATCACCAAAGCAGAAAGACAGGCACTACACTCTCCCAAAACACTAGAAGACATTGCCATCAAAGAGGCCGATAAAGGGGGTAATATTGTCATCATGAATAAAGTGGACTATATTTCGGAGTTGGACTGTCAACTCTCAGACGTCACTGCATATCAGAAACTCAATCATGACCCCATGCGGGAAGTCAACAGTTGTATACAACAAAAACTACAGACATGGCTTGACCGTGTTCTTATTTCAGATATGGAGTACAGATACCTTTACAACACAACACCTACATCACCTTGTATCTATATCTTGCCTAAGATACACAAGTCAGGTACTTTTCCCCCAGGTAGACCTATTATTTCTGGCATAGGTTCCCCAACGGAGAAATTATCTGAATATATTGACATCTTTCTTCAGCCCTTTGTGCACAATTTACCCTCCTACATCAGGGACACTAAAGATCTTTTATGTAAGATCACCGACTTTGAATGGACAGAGAGGCACTTCCTAGTAACCCTGGATGTCACCTCACTGTACACCAGCATCCCTAGAACAGAGGGATTGATAGCCATCCAACACTACCTTGACACTAGGGATGCCACATTACTCGAACACTCCAACATGTTGCTGGATCTTATTTGTACGGTTTTGGATAATAACATTTTCATCCACAATGGTTGTTGGTATCGTCAAATACAAGGAGTGGCCATGGGGGCTAAGTTCTCTCCGTCTTTTGCTAATTTGTACATGGGATACCTGGAAAAAATCATATCTTTGGCAATTCTGTCCACCCATACTAACGCAACACATCTTGTATTGGGGAAGATACATTGATAATATCCTTTTGTTTTGGTCTGGCGACTCACACTCTTTGATGCTTTTTATTCAACATCTCAATGCAAATACTTTTAACATCAAGTTCACTCATGAATTCAGTCTGTCCTCTATAAACTTCCTTGATCTCACACTGTATATTGACCACAACAAAATTTGCACCAAACTGTTCAGAAAACCTACAGCATGTAATGCAATTCTACATGCTCACATCCCAAGTCACAGATAAAAGCAATCCCCTTTGGGGAAAGTACAAGGATTCGTAGGAACTGCAGTGAAGACGTTTTTTGTTTTAGAGAATTACATAAAATGGAACTACGATTCACACAGAGGGGTTACCATCTTAACACCCTGCAAGAGGCTAGCAATAGGATTAAGAAAATTAAATGCATCATGCGCAAACATTGGCCTTTACTGTTGACTGATAACACACTTAAGAATGGTTTGACAACTAGACCTAGCATTACCTATAAGAGAGGACAAACCTTACACGACCATCTATGCCACAGCTTCATACCCCCGCTAAAAATGACACATGGTTACCCAAACCTCCACTAGGTTCTTTTAAATGTGGCCATTGCAGCATTTGTGGTTATATCAAGGATAAGATGGTATGCTTCCAATACAACACACATGTTACACATAAGATCAATCATTTCATCAACTGTAGCACAAACTTTGTTGTATACTGTATTGTGTGTATTTGTGGTCTCATTTATGTGGGGAGTACTATCAGGCCCCTGAAAGAAAGAGTACAGGAACATCTCAGAGCCATCCACACATTCAATACAAATTATCCTTTTGCTGTACACTATAATGAGACTCATGGACAAAGAGAAATTCTGGGCATCACAGTACATGGGATTGACTCAGTAAGCAAACAACTAAAAGGGGGGAACAGGACCTTGTCCCTCAGATGCCTTGAGAGCAGGTGGATAATCAAACTGAGGGCGGTGGAAAAGGGCCTGAACATTCATAAGGACCTACACATGTTCTTATGATTCCACATTTTGCCTCTTTGTATACGATTTTGTTCTACCTGTATTAGACCTGTATGATGTAACCTCCAAATGCATATACATATATGACTGTACACACCAGTGTGTATATATTTTGTACGGCTGATTATGTCACCTGAGATTTTCATTTATGTTCTTTGTAGCAGCGAGTTACATGTAGGGGTAACCTCTTTTTTACCCAATTTCCGTGTACTGATTTAAGCACTGTTATACTATGTAGGTAGACAACCTCTAGTCATCATATTTAATTATGTACCTGTTTACTCTCCTTTTCTTTTGCCCACCGTCTATTTCTTTTTCATCTCTAATTACTTATTCACCATACATTTTTCACTTTGTTTCGGTGTTCAGTGAAATAATTCCGTACCATACACCATGGCGCCTCTCTCCCTTAGTGTGAGTTTTACATATATACAGTGCGATATGTATACCAGGAAAGGCCGTTTCTCACATTTTGTCTGTTTATGGACTAATGTGCTATTTATTTCCCCACACAGTGCAAGTTTAACCTTTACTGAGCACTCTATTTACTATTCCAATATGGCCCCCATTATCCCTCGGGACTTCAGCCACTTGCAATTTTCCTTTGTACGCCTTGTCCTTTTTCGATGCTTAATTTAATTACATACCATAAAAATGGCGGGGCGCTGTGTTCCTTTCATTTACAGCGCACGCACGCCGACATTGGATTCCGACTCTCCGGGACCACAAGAGTACTGGTAAGCCGTCCAGGACAGTGTTTGGTGTCCCGTTCTTTCTTTTTATCTCCTGACAGTTTTTAATACCGCCTGACACTTTGACTGTTGCTATGCACCGCAATTTGGGACGTGTTCCACCGCCGTTTCTGGTCGGTTCACGTTTCCCCGTTGTGATTTTCTACAGGACTGCTCGTCTTGTTATTCATATGCGAATATTTTGCAATATCACCTAGTGTACACCGAGCCACTTTTCGTTTTCCACTTCATATACTGTGGTCCCAGCAGTACTTTTTTCCATAGCTCGCTCGCACCGTTTTAGACACCCCGTTCTCTCGCGTTTCTAGTTACCATGCATAGCCTTGGGGATCTTTCTTTTTTGACCATTCAGTTGGTTTCAATTAAGCATTTGACTAATTACCTGATCCCTGACCACATTAGAGTAAATCATTTTTGTTCATACTCTTTAGTGTCACAATGGGTCGCCTTCTTTTAAATGTTTCTCACTTTATAGGTCAGTTTACCTCAGTTTGTATTTCAAATTTTGTTTATAGTTCGATGGGCTTATCAGGGCCCTCCACCGTACAGTTAACTTAGTTCATCGACTGCTGCCTCCACGGCTTCAACGTTCATCAGTTTCGGGAACCACGAATTTAGGGAACACTATTAGCCGCCTCAGGAATACATGCTCTACTAGTAGTTTTACACGGAGACTTCCCATTTTGTACAATTCTGGTACGTTCTGATTATACTTACCCCCTTTTTTAAAGAAAAAAAATCTTTAAAAGTTAAAATAATCTCCACTACAGGTGAATTTTACTATCACTCTTATTGGTCTATACGGTCATGTGCACACGTCTGTTTGTTCACATCTATGGGCAAGGTCTCTCCTCTTACCCGCGTGGGTGATTTTCGTATGTCTTTCTCACATAACACCGAGCTACCTGCTATCATCTTCAGTCTCACTTTCTGAGTCTCATTCTGAGTCCTTAGTCTAAATGTAAGTAACTTGCTTTAGAACATATATAGACTCGGCTAGCTTTCGATTCACAATCCTCACTACTTTGACTCCATTCTTGCACCGCTCTCTGGCATAATCTAGGAAAACATGTCTTTTCATGCTATATGAGAGTATCTCGAAACTTCTCTGGTTTTTTCTGTTTTTCTTCTTTTTATTTTTCTGTGTCTTTTGTTGTATTACTATACAAAAAATGTGTTTTCTATTTTTTCAGCCTTGAAAAAGTCCGTTGGACGAAACACGTGTTGGCTGTATTCCGAATAAATATATATTATGTTTAACATAAGGAATTAAAGTTCATTTCTATGTGAAAATGATCTTCTGGAACATCGGACTCTTATTCATTTTGAATTTGATTCTCTTTGGACTACTTTCAGGAGTGCCCTGGTATCTTTGCATTGAAAATTTGCCCTTGCACAGTTGCTGGCCACCAGATAGCCTTATGCCATCCTGGGGAGTCGTGTGAACGACTCACAGACTCAGGAACAATAGAAGCCTCCTATAGAGGGAGGTTTTAAATCCCCCTTGCAGACAGCCACACCGGGTGTTGCCCAAAAGGTGATTTTCAAGAGGAAAGCTGCTTTTGGTAGGCAAATGGCGATCAGACTCATGGAGGGCTGCCCTTTGTTCAGATAGAAAGGCTGGCGGGGGCACAGAAAGGAAAGCAGTGGCCAAACTGGTTTTCCCATTGGTGTGTAGCCTATGGCTAACCACACTACTAGAGTGAGCTACCAAGCTCCTAACATCCAAAGAAGGTGTTAGAAATGGGAGTCTCCAGTTGGCAGTGGCTTGCGCCCTGTCCAAGTAGGAACCCTTCCTTCTACACAGGATAAAGGAGTTACACACCTAAATAACCCCTGCTCATCCCCTTGGTAGATTGGTAGTAGCAGACAGTATTATCTCAGAGGCTGTGTGTAAAGTTTTTGCAATAGTACACTTTAATACAGTAAACCACTACAAATTGACACCACAACAGTTTTAGAAAAATAGCCAATATTTATCTGTGTAAAACAAGACCAAAAGGATAGAAATCCAACATACAAAGATACAAATTTGTATAAATTAGCTTAAAATACAGTTTTCTGAAGTTGATAGCTATATCTATGGCTATCACGGCGTCATGAACAACAAATCTGGCTGACCACAAGTCAGTACCTTGGAAATGCAGGGCATCGTGGACCTTGCGATGAGATCCGAACTTGCAGGGACGCCGGCGTTGGCAGGCATCGGTTCCGGAGGTTGGTGCAGGAGTTGTCGGGCCCTTGAAGTCACACGCTTTGCAGATCAAACTCCATGAGGGTAAAGTCAGGAGCCCTGGCATTGGTGGCGTCGGGCTGCGATGTGAAGCATGGCGATGCGAGGTGCGGTGCCCACATGTCACGGAGCAGGCGGCAGCGTAGTTGTTTTTTTTCTGTTGCGGCACAAAACACACAGTTCCCACTGCTGTTGGCAGATGAACCTGAAGTATTTGATGTTCCTGAGACTTCCAACAGGAGGCAAGCTCTGCTTGAAGCCCTTGCAGAAACTCAGGAAATAAGTTTCAGAAAGTTCAGTCCAGTCCTTTAACTGTCCAAAACAGAAGCAACAAGCAGCAGGCCAACAGAGCAAAGTGTGCAACAAAGTGGAAGTCCCTCCTGACAGCTTCTCCAGCTTTTCTTCTTAACAGGTTCCTTAGTCCAAAAGAGTTCTAAAGTTCTGGGGTCAAGGCCCCACAACTTATATGAGTTCTGTCCTTTGAAGTAAGAAAACTTCAAAGACAGTCTTTCCTACTCACAAGATCCAGTTCTCTCCTGCTCTGTCCAAGATGCTCTCCAGGAGGGGGATACTTCTTTGTACAGGACAGGTCCAGCTCTATTCAGGTGCAGGTGTCAGCTTCTCCCACAACTCTAGCCCAGGAAGACCCATCAGGACATGCAGGGCACACTTAAGCTCCTTTTGTGTGACTGTCTTGAGTGTATGCAGGAGGACCAAGCTGTCAGCTACACAGATGCAGATTCCACAGGCAGGCACAGAATGGCTAAGCAAGAAAATGCCCACTTTCTCAAAGCAGGATTTTCAAACCCGCAATTTAAAAACCATCTTCTCTAAAAGATGTATTGTTAAATTGAGACTTCAGAGATCCCAAACTCCATCTTCCTATCATCTTCCCATGGGAATCTGCACTTGAAAGGTGTTTCAAGGCAGGCCCAATGCTAACCTATGGAAGAGATAGCCTTTCAATAGTGAAAAACAAAAGTGCACAGTATTGCAGTATCAGGACATCTGAAAACACACCACAACATATCCTACCTTCTAAATACACTGACCCTGCACAAGTGACTGCTTGGGACTACCTTAGGGGTGACGTACATGCAATAAAAGGGAAGAGTTAGGCCTGTCAAGTGGGTGCTCTTGCCAGATCAATATGGCAATTTAAAACTGCATGCACAGACACTGCAATGGCAGGTCTGAGACATGGTTATAGGGCTACTCATGTGGGTGGCACAAACAGTGCTGCAGGTCCACTAGTAGCATTTGATTTACAGGCCCCCGGCACCCTGGGTGCACTATACTAGGGACCGACTAGTAAATCAAGTATGCCCATCATGGATAACCAATCTTAATCATAATTTACTCAGGGAGCTCTTGCACTTTAGCACTGAACGGCAGTGGTAAACTGCGCAGAGACGAAAAACCAGCAAAAACGAAGTCCAGCATATCATAAAACAGAAGGTCAGAAAGCAAAAAGGTGAAAGATGCCAAAATATGCCAGGTATAACAGAAGGGTTCAAAGATCCTGAGAGTGGGCAGAGTTGTGTACTCTGGGATCGTTAAATATCACAGATAGCCAGAAGTCGTCACAAGCTGGGAGGGATCGTAGAAGCCCACTAGCTAGTGACCACATCATCTCCCCAGGGCTCTTTCTGGGCATACATATGTCACCCTAGGCACCCTGAACCTCAGGTGACAAAAGAACTGGAGAAAGGACTGAAGAAGGACAGGCCAGATGACTCTTGGGCTTGGAAAGAGAGGCTGCACTGACTGCTGGACTTCACGTGCCACACCTTGGGCAAGCAAAGAGAGGACTGTGCCTGTGGGTCATTTAAAAGTTGCTCCCATGCCCCAGACCAAAGAACTGACTCCAAAAGTCAGTTGTCTGACTCCCTGGAACCAGCACCAGGGCCATCAAAGCTGAAGTAGCCCATTCTGGGAAGTCAGTAGTCAAATTCTTCGAATCACCGCTGATGGACGCTGGGAAATCCAAGACACCAATGCTTGATGCCCAAAAGTTGCACATGAGTCTTCTGGAGCTGGGAATGTCATCTGAATCCAAAGTGGTCACCAAAGACCAGCCATCACTAAAGAACTCTGTTAGACCTTCTCTATATGGAGATAGGTAGCCCAGCCAAAGCTGACCTTCTTCTAGCTCAAAGAGGACTTCGAAGGACACCAACCCTGTGGCCAAAGTCAGCCCACTTTACCTGTGGACCAAGGAATAACAACAAGGACACCTCCTCGACCGCACAGCAGCCAGAGCATCTTTCAGCATCCTGTTTCCCCATCATCAGGACCACTCCATTGATGTCTATAGCGATCTTGATGTAAAATGTGGAACTGGACTTGAGACTGTTTCTTTGACCATGTAACTGCCCAAATACTCCTTACAGCTTCCCAGGGCCATCTCCCTGTTGGAACTGCCTACCCCAGTCAGGGTAGAGTACCCAAACACAACACTTTCAAACTTTTCCAAAGTTTCCAAACTTTACGGTTGCCAATGCTTGTTTGAAATTTGGAATTAAAATTGACATTTACATTTTACTTAAAAATCTATATCTCCTGAACCCTCCCGTGAATTTTGCTCATTTATGTGTCTAAAAATTCATAAAATACAATCTATTTTTTATAAATTGGTGTCAGATTTCTTTCATGGTGATTGACTTTCTTATTTCTTTGTTTGATGCTTCTAAATGCTTTACACTAGTTCTCCACTTTTGATTTAGAAGTACGCTGTTCTAGCCCTTTGTGAACTCTGTTTTCTTTGGATCCTTCTCTGTCAAATCATACAAGCATTGCCTAGGTGAGATAGTCTCCTCCTTGCATCTCTCACTTGATCAACTGGTTAAGCGAATGAAAATCCTTGGCCTCCATTCCTCTTAGACACTCATTCTAATCCCACAACACGCCATGACTCAAAGTTTCAAAGGGAATATCATCCTCTCTCTTGCAGTCCCAGAATCTCTACATGTACTGAGCTGGCTTCAACCCAGGCTGCCAATCAGAGTTTCCTTCATTTCCTCATAGACTATCTGGTCTGCCACAGGCATTCTTCCAATGATGGCTGTCCTTTTCAATGCCATGCGCCCCAGTTGTCTTAGACACCTGATTTAAGACCTACGCCCTACAAGCAAATTCAAAGCTTGCGAACCATTGCAAAATATCTTGACCTTTCACATACACATGCACACAATCTTTAGGAACCTTGGCCACAACCTGACCTGAACTGGTTGTAGTGTCACATATCCCTGTAGGAGTTGTAATTGTAATTGTATTTATATAGCGCTTACTATGCCTGACGAGAAGTCGCAGTGCTTTTCGGCAAGTAGTACAGTACTCCGGAACCCAAAAAGGATTGGTGGTGGATTAGTGTAGGTAAATATAAGTTCATTGAGCGGGGGCTATGTCAGTCTGTTAGTTAGATTGAATGAGATAATGGAGGGACAGAAGGGGTAGAGTCTAAAAAGTGTTATTTGGGAGATCATAGTAATAAGATCAGGTTTGGTATGGGTGAAAGGAGAGATAGAGGAGGGACGAGACTCTAGAAAGTGATTGGGGGATCATAGTAGTAAAATGAGGGTTGGGATGAGTCAAAGAAGGCATACATTAGGGAAGAATTTAGAAAGGGTTGTTAGGGAGATTGCAGTACTAAAATGAGGTATGGGTGAGCCAATGAGAGACAAAGGGGAGACAAGTTTAGAAAGGGTAATTCCAGAGATCATAGTAGTAGAATGAGGTCTGGGATGAGTCAGAGAGTGAAGGTAGAGAATATATTGTGAGAGGTATAGGGTGAAAACTAGAGTTGTGCATTGGAAAGAGTCAAAGGTTTTTTTCTATTTTTTTCCGCAGCAGGCATAATAAACTCTAATAGCTACATAGAAAGGGTACACATATATAAGGAAGAGAATATATCGAGATTTGAAGTTGTATTGTAGAAACTCAGACTTTCAAGTGTTACTGTATCAATAATATGGTGATTAGCGAATTATTGGTTACTGTTGTCCTGAGAGGGGACGGTGGACAGTGGGAGCAGGAGGGAATATGTGCCCTATCTATGGCTTTTCCAGACTGCAAAGGCAGACAACTGGAGTGTCTATGCCATTCTTTTTCATTTGCAGTTGACATGTTTTAGTACAATGCAGAATATAAATATGGCCCCTAACTAGGTGACTCAAGCACACTGCATTTTACAAGTAACTGTCCACTGGACAGTTGCTCACAACTTATACAATAACAGGACGTTGCAAAAGTAGCATTGTTCACAGAAAAACACTGGCAGCATCTCACCCAGCATGGTGTTCAAGTTCTTCTGGGCTTTTCAATTCACTGTTTTTAGTTACCTAAAATGCTACTGTGGTGATTAGAATACAGGTACCTTCCTACAGACTGTGGTCCACTTAGAACACATCATACCTTACTTTGTCTGCACATTGATAAGTGAGTGGATTGAGCCACCTCACGCTCCTCTGTACGTGAATGCGCACAAACCATTAGTGATCCCCTATGTGACTGAGGGAGGCACAAACTATTTTCGCATGTTTTTGGTCTATTGAGCTTGTTGCCCAACTTCATCCACTTGAGTATATTTGTCCCATCTCTGCTAGCTCTGTGGTACATCGTCTGTATCTTCTCTGAACTACATTCCTAGAACTTAGAGCCAATGGAGTCAGCTGAAGAGGCCCAAGCGTTACTTGAAGAAATCAGTCATCTGCTCTTTGCCGGAGTGGTTCTGATATCAGTGGGAAAACTGTAGTCCATATCCTAGAATGATAGATGGTAAAGGCCTAATCTTCTGCCTTTGTTTCTTTTTTGCAAGTATTTGTGTCCTGTCAGGCAACGTCCTGGCATGGTGCAGATCACCTACGATGTTTACTTTCTTGGACAGATATGTTCGAGTATCCTTTCTTATGGCCCTGCAGGATTTGCAGGTGGCCTTGAAGATAATGTGGGCATGGTGGGGGACTAGCTGTCTTTTCGTCAGAGTTGTGGTGATGTTGCTGAATTTCTTCAGGCCTTTGATTAGACATGCTGTTGCATGTGCTAGATGTCTTGAGAGGTGATAAACTAGGTGTGAGAGGACCAGGGTGTGCACTGTTGTTCAGACGTATATTTCTGGAAGAGGGGTTTTACTTCCTTCAGGAGAGACAGTTGCAACCAAACTTTCTTGTTTTAAAGATGACATTTTCTTTGATGTTGAGAACTGTGTCAAGCGTGAATATGAACAAATCTATATCATCAATCAGCTGAGGGCCAAGGACAACTCCATTGACTTCAGCCATTCAAAGTCATTCGGCCAAGCTTGAGTCTGTGGTTGCTTGGACCTGTTGGCGAACAGGAGGAACCCTGCCTTTACTAGGCTCAACTTTAGCTGGGTATTGGACATCGGTTAGCCAAGTAAATTATCAAGTGAGTTGAGCACCTTGATGTTGGCGGTGAGTAAGGCTTCCCAGCAGCTTACATGTAGATATTTAAGAAAATGGGTCAGGTGATGGATCCTTTTACTCCGCAGGGGATGAGAAGTTGTTGAGACCTTGTAGTTCCTTGCTGTACAGCTGTTGCAATTTGGTGAGGTGGAATATTACCAAACGAGTGCAGAGAAGCTACACTCTGGGTGTCCAAAAATGCTGGCCCGTTGGCACGTTCGTGTTTCTTGCCTTGAACTGCACCCTTAGAGCAGCAGTGGGCATGTCGGACGCTGGCAGGTCAAA
The DNA here is from genome assembly GCF_031143425.1 of Pleurodeles waltl. Taxonomy (NCBI): domain Eukaryota; kingdom Metazoa; phylum Chordata; class Amphibia; order Caudata; family Salamandridae; genus Pleurodeles; species Pleurodeles waltl. The sequence continues at coordinate 281,072,579 of NC_090443.1, read as the reverse complement.
TTTACTATTTTAGCTCTAGTTCTAGAACATTTGGGGGAAAGGACAACCTTCTACCAACTACTCCAGTAGGCATATTTACTTGTCTAACTCTATTCCTGGAATATGCTTTGAGTAGGCAAAAGAGACATATTTGCACCATAAAAAACCTATTGTTTGTATCCAAGGTATGGTGCACGTGTGTTCGTCTCCGACAGTGTTTCCTGATGTAGCTAGCCAGGCAAGATGGACCCTGGAACATCCGAAAATGGCATTGAGGACTAACAAGGGAGAGCATGTCGGACAACTTGAGAAGTCAAAGCTGACAGGCTTGCACTATACAACATACCTCAATAAATTATTGTTTTTCCAATTCAAGGTATGGCACACGTGTATTACAGTCCAAGAACATTTCACAATGTTAACTGGACAATATTGCTCTCCTAACAACCAAGGTCACTGAGAACTAACAATGGACACCCAGTTGGCAGTGGACTCGGTACAGAGGAAAACTGATAGATTTGTTTACAGTCCCACCCTGAGAAATTCTGGAAGGTCTCGGGCAGAATCAGAAATAAGCTTGAGATGACTGATGCTTTTTCATCAATCCAAGTGTTAGTGTGAGAATTAGTTGCAGTGCCGTTTTAAGTATTTTTGAAGGCGTACTTCGCAGGTGCATGCATGCGTAGTGACGCCTCTGAAATGACGCCACCAACAGCCGTCATTGGCCCATTTTTTCTTGTTCTTATTTTTTCCGATGCTTCAGAAGCGGCAACCAGCATTGGCAAAGATAATATATCAAAAAGGAGAGACCTATTCGCTTTGCCAAAGTTCGTTAAATGTACTAATCAAGCAGCTCTTCCCTTTGTTTTCAAATGTTCTAGTTTTGTGTCATTTGATAGCTTAATATCGTAAAAGTGCAAACGATACGTACAACTTTAAGATATGTAAGTTTAGTTTTAAAACGTATTTACTTCTCTATGTCTGTAATAACATCCGGCTTAAGTATTGCTTTTCTACGGCACGCGCTCTGGGGGCGCTTCAGAGTCACAATAAAACAGATATCCACCGTCCTCCGACATCCCTGGAAGGAAAGCTATACTCACCCCTCTCGGAACACTGCCTTTAATAATGCATCACAAATACATGCATTTGACAAGAAACATCATCGGTTATGTTACTTGGATACGCTTTTCGCATAACAACTGTGAACAGGTTTTATGTAAGCGAAAGATAATTTACGTGCATGAACATCTTTGCTCGCTGCGTGCACTAATTAGTATCTCAGCTATTTTACTTTAAATAAATTACTTTTCTCGCCCGTGCTCAGTGTACGGCAGCAGTGGCGTAACAAAACTTGAGGAAGCCCCCCCTGCAAAGTACCTAGAGGGACCCCCCCGCCACCTGGACCCAGTCGGAGCCCTGCCGCCCGTGCACTGTGCTGAGGTGGGCCCTGGAGCTCTCCCACTCTCCCTGCACCGCGGGGGCCTTTGTTACTCCACTGTAAAGCAGTTGGCTTGTTTCAGGCGGATTGCTTACTCCGCTATCCAGTATCAATAAAACTACAGCTTTATAGCAAGGAGTGTCGTCATCGCAGGGTCTTTTCATTATGACAAAGCCTGGACTCCTCGGGTCATCGCATCCTACCGGCCACGAAGGAGCTTGCATGAGCATAGGTGGGTCCCACCAGAATTCTGCGTAGCCTACCTACCCTGCTGAGCCTCCGCGAAGGAAGTGCGGAAGGTGCCAGAGTAGGGAAAGGATCAGCATTCATTACGGGAGAGTGTGGAAGGGGTGGGGGTGGGATATAGGGAGGGAAGAGCAGTGGTAAAAGCCGAGTGCATGGAGGGAGAAGAAGCAGCTGCAACGAAATCTAGGTAGGGAAACGGCTACAGAAAGGAGAGAGTTGGGAGAACGAATGGCGAAGAGAGAGAGAGGACCACGGTCTACTTAAAAGAAAAAGAGAGGAAGGGTTGGTTGAAAGTAACAGAGGTCGGTTGGCACCGGTGGTGGGGGCTCCTATTGGCAGGCTGGGCAGGGCAGTAAGAGGGTTACACATAGCCCCTGAGTCTCAAACATACTTCTGTGAACATGCCTCGAATGCCCCTTTCCATCCCCACCTCCAAAGGGCCGGAACCCACCTGACACCCTCCGCTGTCCCGGGTTCAGAGTACTAAGGTCCTGTTCCTTCCTTTCCCACTCAGGTATGTAGAACTCTTCCTGGCAGCAGCAGAGCACCGCCCCCAGGCCCTGCCACCCTAACTTCCGCTCTCTCCCAAGGGCTATCTTTTCCCTTTCCAGCTCTCTTCCCATGTCCTTCCCTTACTCCTCCCATTCCCTGTTTCTCCTGTCTCTCACACAATGTCTCCTCCCAGGCCCTTTCCGTTTATCTTTCCCACCTCCTCTACTCTCGTTCCTGGTGAGCTCGTTAGAGCTTCTCCCTCTCAGACTCTCTGGCGTTCTCATCTTCCGCAGCCTTAGCTTTCTGAAGTGCCAACTGCAAGCTCAGGGTCTCTTCTATACTCATCCCACCCAAGGGATTTATTCCTGGAATTGGTGACAGTGGCACCCTAGAAATTCAAGGTGGCGTGCACACCTGAGGTATTCTGTAAATTAAAGGTGGTGAGTGTCTTGGTAAGCCCAGGAAAATGCATTTGGAGACATACTCTGCATGTGCCTGGGATGAATCTGTGCTAAGGGAATCCTAGAGCCTGGATGTTTGCAATAGTGAAGCATGGGCAGTGTACCATGTTTCTGCATGGTTAAAAGAAAATGGTCAAAGTATGATGGTGTATGGCAAATAACTATTTTTGAAGATTTGGAGCATACTAAAAGTTTTAATGTGATAATAAATTCAGACTGCTGGATTATGCCTGAATACTTGTTATATAACTTGGCAAATTGAAGAAACAATGTCACACTAATTAGTGCATATAAAGTCCATATATGTATTTGCTAGTCGAGAAGGTTCCTCAACAATACAGTCAAAAGCAGACTTTGTGCAATACAAGCCTTTAACATTTATTATTTCTTGCTTGCAGAGAAAGGAGCAGGTGAATAATGTTTCAACCTCTGCAAAGAGAAAGGCCTTCTTCAGGACAAATATACTTATGGAGCATTTACAATACAAACCTTTTTTTGGCTGCATGTTGTATGTTCCATGGCATGGAGATTTTGATAGAACGAAGGGGCAAGAGAGAGGTTACATCACCTCAGAGTGTAAAGGGAACCTGCACTGTGGAAGCTGCTATTGGGGAAGTCGGGTAGGGGATTCAAGTTGTACTTACTATGCTTTCTGTCACTAGAGAATTAATTCCATTGCTTAGAACATAATGAATCTTTCTTCTTTAACTTTGGAAGTGCACAACGCAGAAGTGTTTCTCCCTGAGTTTACTTCATAAATGTGGCTATTGCTCCTCCAAAGTGCATCTATTGATCATGGTGTGATGTAGAGAGTAAGTATTGTAGTGGCTCATCATGTAACTGTTACTGGATGTGTATCCATTAGTCAGGCAGAGGAAAACAGAATGGGGATGGGTGGAATTCTTGAATTAATCTCAGCCACTGCTATATTACTTGGCTGCTTTCCAGTCCATTGTTTTTTGTCCACTGTGCCACTCTAGACAGAGACTGGCCACATACAAATCAGCTCTTGTCCTGGTCCAATAGAAACAGTACACTTTAAATGGCCAGGCCAGATCCACTCTAAATTGGAATACAAGCAACCCCTATTTGTGATGGATGTGGCCAGACGTGCCACAGATCTTAAGCTGCACCTTGCTGGTGAGGCTCACATAGGTTGAAAGCAGTCTAGGGTTGCTTGTGTTACCATTCCGAAGGTACCAAGCCTTGCAGTTAGGGCTGTACAGTTCCTACTGGAGTTGGACCAAGACGGATGTGCATCAAGCTGGTTAATGCCTGAGGTAACATGGTAGGCAAAAGATACAAGGGACTGGAATGTGGCCCCGTGTACTTGCTCAATTTCACTTTTTTTAATTGTATGCTTTATTTGTGTGTTTTTGATGGTTGTATGAGGGGTGCGATTTAGGAGGGTAGTATATATTTCTGTGCGCTTTATGTGCTTGCAGTTAATTGTGTTTCTATATTATGCATTATTAGGTTTGAGCGCAAAGCGCTTCTGATCGTGCTGTAATCTCTCTTTGGGCTTCTAACAATGCCCATGTTATGTCAGCCACTTTCATTGGTTCGTGGTCTTGCCTTTTAAAATCCTCTTGCTTTCATTAGTGAAAGGCATGAATAAGTCATGCCTTTCCCGGTGTTTAGCACTCCTCGAGCGCACCTACCAACTACTGAAAACATATGAGTATTCGTGTTTTCTGTATGGTTTCTGGACTACTTTTTCTCTTTATTTCACTGCGCGATCGCGCTGGGTTTTACACAGGCAATCGCGCTCGTTTTTTTTCCAAATAATGTCGCAAGAAAAGTCTGGTTTAGGAGTTTACAACGCTAATAGCTCTAACTCGACGAAATGAGAGACCTGTTGCATTGTAAATGCCTGTATTGATCTGTAAACTCTGGCGGTAATTAATCTGCCTTGAAGCTAATGGTATATTTTTAATGATATTAGCGGCCCAAGGAATGCGGATCAGCCGGGGCTGGAAGCGTGAATCCTGAATTATGTGGCAATCATCGTTCCTAATTATGCAGCAGTTTTTTATGAAACCATCTAAGGGGATTGAATTAGTATTCAGATGTGCGGAGTCGATGACGCTGTCCAATATGTAGGAACCCCAGGCGAGGCAGAATTCTAAAAACCGAAACCAGTGGGGCAAACATGTTCACAGATGAATTTTTGGTTGGCCATATTAAGAGGTGACGAGTGGCGTCGGCGCGCGTGTGGCACCCCCAGCCGCTGTTGGTGGCTTTGCCAATCTTTCGTTCAGCCTGGGGATTTATGCGAAATTGGCATCGGTGAATGTGAAACTACACCTCCCAGAATGCAACAGGCTGTTAGTGAAGCGCCAGTGCCAGCTGCTCGTGCCACGCGTGACGCTGGGGCTCTTGGCAGACCGTGGAGGCACTAGGTAAATCTGGAATTACAGGTCTAGGCGCATTCACAGCAGGAGGGATTTTCTGCAATAAATTTGAATAAAAATGCAAACCTCCTTTTTCCTTCTTAAAAGCCTGGTTCTTTTAAGACAATTGCTTCTCTGCTAATGTACAGAAAACGCTTTGAAATAGGCAACGCGTATCTACAGCTCCCATTTTAGTGCTCTTACATGAATTATGATAATTGGGTGCACGCCCTTGTACCCCTTTTTGTATTCACTTAAGCGCGTACTGAGTATTGTAACTAAATACATAGAACAGGAGGTGAACCCCGATTCTGTGCATTTGTCGTAAAAATGCCCTCCTCTGCCTTCACATACACAGTGCATTCCTTTTGAATATTTTCATATTTAAATGTTTTGTATTTTCCCCCAGTTCGGTACACCTTTGTTTCAAAATTATCACCAACCCCATAACAAGCTATTACTGAAAACATACGAGGCTCCGTGTTTTCCGTATGATTTCTGGACTACTTTTTTATTTATTTCGCAGAGCGATCGCGCTCATTTCTTTTTCCCAATTAATGTGGCAAGAAAAGTCCAGTTAGGAGTTTACAACGCTAATAGCTCTAACTCGACGAAATCCGAGAACCGTTGCATTGCAAATGCTTGTTTTTATATTGTATTGGTATTTATAAATGGGTTTCCACACCCTTTGCGAGGCTAAACGTTTTTAAGTAGGTTAGTGTATTTCGCAGTTTTGTAAGTGGCTAAATAACTGGCCTCTGAGATATCCTTCCATTACACCAAAGGTATCTGTACAGCGCAATCCAGTGGGTAAACTGACTGAATTTATCATGCTGGCTTTGTAACTTAACCACACCTTGTGATCCTGGGCAGGTAATTGTTACCTTGACCATTAGTCCTCTGTCATAGTTAGATGTTCCTAAAAAGACACGCGTTGCTGTAGTAAGTCGGAAGTGGAAAGATAGTGACCAGAACCTGATGTAGGGCTATTGTCCTTTCGCTGGCTCTCTGTCCCACTTTAATAAACAGATTTAGCAGGAAATGCCCCGAAACCGTATGCACTATTTGCCCATTTCTCTTGTTCCTTGTTTATCTGGACTGCATGAGAGCCCAACAAGCATGCGAGGAAAATGTGTTCAAGTCAAAGGGTTTGTCAATGTTTTTCAGACATTGCACAGCGGCACAGGCTGGCTGTGCAAGACGGTGTAAAGAAATAATAGCGCTATGACACAGCCATTGTTGACCGCGTCGTAGCGCTATTATTTATTACTTTAAGCCGTGTTGCATAGAAGCGCCGTCACTGCTGTGAAACATGTCTAAAAAACATTAAAAGCCAATAGATCTCGCAGAGGTGAACCTTGTTCGCTTTGTTAATGTTTATTTTTTTCGTTTGTTTATTTTTACAATAATCTATAGGACACCACTCCGAAACTTTTCGAAACGTATGTTGAATAATTCATTTTTATACGTTGATAGCCACAACAGCTTTAAGTGCTGTGGTTGATGTCCTGTAAAACGACTCTGAATTGTGTATGGTGATTAAAGGGGATGTAAAAAGTTTCCTGTGCTGCGCACCATCCCAATTCTGTCCTGCAGAGGGCAGTAAGTCGCCGTCTGAAGCTGATACAGCGGGCCAACGTTTGTATATTCTTCTGGAAGGCAGCCTAGGAACACAACTGTGGTTACCTACTGTACACTCAGGGCCACTGGAATTTTGTGGCAAGAGAGGGCCAAATCATGCGGCAGGGTTGAGTAAATTATGCGGCAAGAAAAAGCAAATTATGTGGCATAATGCAACACATTTTATAATAACATTATTCAATTATTTCGTCATTTTAAAATTTGGTAACAGTGTCTGAGCATTGCACCTCATTAGTACCCGTTTAAAACCCAGAAATAGCAATATGCAACAGCAAGGTGAATGGTCTAGCTTTGCAAAGGCCTTGTACAGGGCAGCAATAGGTGTTGCACATTTTTAGTAACTTTTGAACCGCTTGAGCTAGAAACACATTTTTTGTTAAAAACTGCAGATTATGCAGCAGGTAATGGATTATGTGGCACACATATAATATGTAAAAATCGCAGAGCTCACACAATCACATAATTCCAGTGGCCATTGGTATTCTGAAGGATAAGATTAGGTACATTATTTGAGTTGTCTTTAGGCCACATATTACAACTAATCCCAGCTCTCATTGGCAGGGTCCTCCTGAAGAGACAATGGCAATTTCAGGATCTATTTAAAAGGGTGAGATTTTCTAACAAATCAGTAAGCTGCTTCAGCAACAGTGAGCATGCATGCATCGTGATTCCTCCAATGCTAACTCGCTCAGGAACCACACCTACCTTTTATACTGCTGTTTTCTGCTATTGCTAGAATTTACTTCATGTCCCCAAAACATGTTTGTGGTTTTTATTCCCTTTAAAGAAGTGTTCTTTTCGTGTTTTCTTTTAAAAATATTACAAGTGTTGATGGAGATCCGTTTCTTCGCCAACAGTATTGCGTGGACCGTGCTGCAGCGTTCTGGACAACAATCCACCTTTGTGTGCGTTGAAGGGGGTGCATGAAACAAGGACTGGTGGGTGGGTCGGTTTAAGGAAGGGGGAGGGTTATATAGGGCCTGCAAATATATGCACTTTTATGGAGTTACAGTGTGAAAATAATATAATAATAAGTACTCTTAAAGCCTGCGGCCAGTGGAAGGACATTGGATACAGACAGAAAGCTGTACTTGATCCACGCTCCATGGAAGACAGGAAGAGGAAGTAGAAGCGGAGGTGCTAACCCTTGAGAAGCAAGGAGGTAGAAGCTAAGTAGAACCTAACCAATGGGACGTAATGGGAAGTAAGGGAAGAGCGCTAAGCCCATTTTAAGCTTCTTTTTTGTTTACTAGAGATTTAGCAACAACATTGCAAGTACTGTCTCAGGTGAAACCTAAAAATGAACAGTGAACAAGGGTCCTCTATTCTTGTCATCCACCAACTGAAGAAAAAACCTACCTTCCTTCCTGTCACATGCTAGTGCCGCAAAGCGATTCTCCAACAACATTGCTTTGACTGAGGCTCCAAGCAACTATGTATTTCCAGTCTGTCCTACCACACTAGACCTTGAGACAAACCCCTGTGTAGCCTCTAGTCTTACAACTACTCTCCAACCTAAAACTCTTCTAACCTTAATAACCACTTATACCGATTTATCCGTTGCAATCGCCTCAGCTCACAGACACCCAGCAAATATGGCTATTGCAGTCGAAAAGTCCACACTAACCACCAACATTAATTTACCTATTGCAATTCCTTGGACCCAGACATATCCAACCAACACTGCCACTGTAGCACAAGTCTATGCCGTTCACACTTGCCATGGAATGTGGCTGGCCTAGGGTTAAAAATGGTTCACCCTGATTGGAAAAAGTTAATTGATAATTATATTTGCTTCTTGTAAGAAACTTGGAGTATAGTTCCAATTCTTAAAACAGATTACTTAAACTACCATGTTCCTGCGAAGTGAAGCCCATTTGGGAGATCCTCGTGGACTAACTATTTGGCTTAGAGCTTTGCTTAACTGCAAAATACGGCAACTAACTATTGATGGTCCAAATGTCCTAAGTATCCAATTAAGGGACAATAAGAACATTAGTGTTACCGTCTTTGACATCTATGCTAGAGGGGTGAAGGGTGGTTTGTCTTCAAAGACTCTACAATCCCTCGAGGATCTTTTGGAAAGACACCTATCTCAATCTCATCTCTTTCTTTTGGGGGACTTTATTACCATCTTTGAGCCACTAGAAAGTGATGATGTAAGGTTAACACTTAAAAAGGATGAAACAATGGGTTGTTCCTTAGTTGGATTTAGCTGCTATAAGAAGGTGGACTAAGGCTGCTTTGCAGCTAAATGCTCCCTCTATCGAACTTGGGGTTAGGGCCACTAACGGTCAGACGGGATCAGATCCAGAGGGGGCCTTAGCCATACAAGTTGGATCAACTAGATTTTAGTCAATTTGCGGTTATGGTCTTTGGTTGATGGCATGGTCATCATGGAAAGAATAACGAGCGATCACAATCTGCTGTGTCTCACTGTGATTTCCCTTTTTGGTAGACTCTTGTCCCATCCTCTTACGCATACCCTTACTGGGGATATTGAGCTTACCACTGATATGTGCCGCCTCAAATGGTGCCAAGCTGCCACTCATCCGGATATCTTGCCTGCCATAAGCCATGGCCGGGAAGTGGAACTACCCACAATGCTTGTTTGCTTTAATTGTTAAGCAGATTTCACTGCTCTAAGAGATTTACATAAACATTTCTCTGGGCACATTTTGACTTACTTCACAGTTCCTACCCCACGCACCAAAAAGCATACTTGTGAATCTAACACTTGGTTTAACAGAGATTGTAGACATCTTAGGCGTTCTTTGGCGGTGGCTAAAAAATTAAAGGACGCTGCCTATAAAATAAGCTTGTACAAAGCTAAAAGGGATTGGGATGAGCAAAGGTGGTGGGATGCTTGCGTTGCCAAAGATTCCACCAAATTGTGGTTGTTGGTGTCCAGGGGTGGTAGTGCTTTTGCACCTGAGCCTACAAATTATGTATCACTGGCAGAATGGTACAAGTACTTTAGGACTCCATATCATGATGGTACTCCTGCTCCTTCTGAGAGGTTTCCTTTGGTAATGGGACCCTTGAGCCAGGATACTCCATTGTTTGACTCATTTGACATTACAGCTGCGTTGACTGCTATCACGAGTAGCAGGGCCCCTGAGCCCAACGGTATAGCAGCTGACTTTTTTTGCATGAAATGGACACTTGGACAAAACATATACTCACCCTTGCCAATGCTACTGCAAAGAGAGCTCCTATCCCGGACTCATGGAAGGGTGCTGAAGTGATGCCAATCTATAAAAAAGGGTGATAGAAATCTACCAGCTAATTATACACCTATCAGCCTAACAAATTGCATCCAAAAGGTTTTCATTTGTCTCATATTATCTAAAATAAGTCCCTTCCAAGCTGGGTTCCAGGACAAAATCTCCACTATTGATCAAATCTTTTGTTGGATTTTAACATATTGGAAGACATCGTCGATTGGCAGAGGACACCTTTACGTCGCCTTTGTCGATCTAAAATCCGCCTTTGACTTGGTCCCCCGACCTATGCTTGGCAAGTTCTTTGAGACATGGGTATGCTGCCTGACATTATGTCCTTAGTTATACAGTTGCATGAGAACAACTTTTTAAGGTCAATGGGGAGCACAGGGCCAGAAGACTGAGAGGAACCCCGTTTCCAAAGGAGTCCACCAAGGCTGCCTTCTGGCTCCTTCTTTGTTTTCATTAAATTTAAACTACATTGAACAATCCCTTTCCCAGAATCCACTGATGCTCCTTCTCTGACCACAGTGAAAATACCTATTCTCCTTTTCGCTGATGACACTTTACTGATCTTCAAAACACCAAATGGGCTTCAAAAACTCTTGAATTGTTTTGATGGGTTTTGCCGTGACTGGCAATTGGAGATCAGTGCAACTAAGACAACATGTATGTCATTTTATCAGCACAAAACATATAAAGGGGGACTAGCTTTAGGTGGAATGGCCAAAAGTGAAAGTGAACTCATTTGATTATCTGGGTATAAAACGTTCCTCCAACATGACATCAAAGGCACATATCAGCAAAGGCACATGTCAGCAAGGTGATACTTAAAGCCTTCGTTTCTAAGCCTTTCCCCCTCCTGTGGCAAGCCTTTATTGGCTATTTGGGGTAGTTCACACTTAGGCCCCCATAACTTTTTGTCCACATAAGTAATCCATGCCAAATTTGCCAATTTGCCGCAGCAGGAAAGGATCAAACACAGGACAATGGGAGCGCTAGCATGGAGAACATCTACTGACCTCGGTTGAATCCGTTCCTGTTACTGGCACTAGGCCCAACCACACAAGTGGGGCAGAGTTTTTATCGGCACAGGTGGGGCAATGCTGGATAGTAGGTAGCCTTTCTAATTTAGCAGTGCGCAGCCTAGTTTTCCCTAGGGCCAATCCCTTGGCGCAGTGTTTTTTACCATTGTACCTGCTAAGCTGCAGTGTTATTTTATAGACATTCATAGTTGTCGTATACACCTCATGTCTTAATGGCTTTTAGATAATGTGCGTAGCCTTGGATTAACTGGATCATTGCATTAACGCATAAGGCTCCCAGCTGTCTGTGATTTCTATCTTTGACATGTTGTATTAGCGCTTCTATTGGCCTTAGTCAATGGACATCTCCCTGGACTAATATGGTCAATGCATCAATTCATGATGCTCCTAGCTGTCTGTGATTTTTGATCAATGGCAATGTTTAAATCTGATATTTGTATTGCTTTTATCTATGTATTTTTGTATTTTAATTTCTGTATTGTATACTTTTATGGCATTATGGCATTGTCGCCGAAATAAAGGTATTTGAACAAGCAGTAATTCCACAAGGGATCTCTTTTGTGACACAAGAGCTGAATGACAAAAGGCTAAAGTTATTTAGCATTAATGTTCCAGGGCCTAAAGCATTATTTAATTTCAACTGAAAAATGAATCTATTGTCACATACTTTTAAACTTAACATTTGAGACTTCAGTATTGCTTTTGTCCCTGGATAATGGTGCTATATTAGCTGTCAAATAAAATATCCTGCTGATGCTTATTATGCTTTGTTTAGCAAGAGCCCCTTTATGTGTCTATGGACCACAGCATGCTATTTCATATGCATTAAATACGTTCACCCAGGCTGCTCAAGCTACATCTGTTTTAGGACACATTTTCAGCCCACTTTAAGCACTGGCACTAGGGATCCTGAGCCTAGTCATCTAATTCCACTTTCCTCATTTAACCACACTGTGTAATTCTTGGGAAATTACTAAATCACCTTGTGCCTCTGTGGTTGCATTTCTAACAGTGGCAGCACAGAGAAACAGGCGAAATCTCAGTACTAAAAGCTTCATATCAACAGGACATTTACGACATGCCATCTGAGGGTCATAAAGTTTGGATCCTTTGGCAACACATTAACAATGTAGTGTAAGGCAATGAATATTGTTTACTTTTTATTAAAATGTCCCTGTCGTAGTTGTATCTATTTGTATCTGTTCCTGGTCTAGATAAATCCGTCAACGAAAGTGTGTGACTGGTTAGGGTTTCTCTTTGCCAACAGGTTCCATTCCATTGAGGGCTCTGGTCCAGTTCGTTCGTTTGAAGTCAGCTACAAGAATGAGAGCCTGGAGGTGCCGAGGACCTGCTTCCTTTTCCGAGTTTTGGTACTGGCTACTGCCTGAATGTAGTCGAGAGTCCGCCATTTCTATTGTGCAAACAGATGTGCAGTGTCAAAAGCCTCCTTTCACATCTGGTGGCCTTTGGTATATATAAGTTCCAATCTTTCTGGAAAGGAAACCTTCTAGTCTGGTATGTGATGATTATGGTTTGTAGCAGATTTTTATCAATATGTTGCATTTTAGTTTTACACGTTGGGCACTTTGTTGTACATCGGGGGTGCACTTCTGTGCAGTCCACTGTAAATTAAAATCCAAAGTTATACTGTAACTAAAGCTGAGTTCTCCTTCCAAAGTTAAAGGGCAAGGCTTCGCTGACTGTCTCAGAAAGGGTGGAATGGAAGGTGTCACCTCTTTGCAAGCAGGTCACACAGGATGAAGCAAATGGATGAACTGGGCTGACCACTGCCCCATGCTGTATGCTGTGGTGGGCAGCAGAAAAATGTGAGTGACACTTGGACAGACCAGTGGATGAAGAGGACTAGTCGAAAGCCCTGTTTGTCTGTATCACATATGTAAAGTTACATTTTTAGGGAAAGTGGGAAACATGAGGCTCGCGAGACAGATAAAGCTGTCTCTAGGACAGACTTAAAAATAGATTTTTTTTTCAAACCTCACAAAAACTTTGTAGTACTTAGTGATCGCCAGCAGCGTTCAGCGCGCTGCCTCGCGAGCAGGCTTCGATGGTTGCCAGGGTGAGACACGCGGGGGTTAGAGCACGGCTTGAGACGGTTGCGGGTCGAGCAGCCACGCCCAGACGCATTTGGAGACCATAGTTTCTTTATTTACAACATAAACAAACATATTTAATTACGACCACGCTCTCCCTCACTTACTTCACTTGGTGACGAGGGTCGTGGTCTCCAAACGCAGCGGGCCCACGCATCTGTACAAGGTGTGGATGCATACGATTACCCCCTGCAGAGTCTACTTCATTGGAGGCAGAATCGACTCTTACATCGTCCTCCTCAAACCATCACAGACGTTTACAGGCGCATTGGGAAAATACCATCACAAGAGTGGTTTTGTTCTCCGGAGTTACTCCCACCAGCTGTAAAAATCACCTCAACGCAAGCTAAGGAGATTGATAGCTACAAAATAAACAGGATGTATGGATCTGCTCTACAGATATTAAAATCTCTAATATTTCAGCCACTTTACGATGTCACAGTGTATGCGTACAGACAATGAGTAACAGATTTAAGACACTATTCATATAACAGTGCTATCTGAAGGAAGCATTTTAGACTCATTGGTCTACAGATGGTTTTGGACAACAAACAAATGTCATAGAGACAAAAAAAAAAAAAACCTTCGTGAGGTTGCACCATGCAATCGGTTCTGCCCCCACTGCCATTTTTAGACAGCCCTGGCGAACCACCTATATGTTGGAAACAATGGTATGATGCTTTCGAAACGTATTTAGGGGCGATTGGAGCATCACGGTACAGGCCAGAACGGAAAAAATGTCTTCTTCTCCATTCTATCGGCTTTGAAGGTAGAGCGATTTTCAAGCACCTACCAGAAGTACAATTGGATGATGATGAAATGGATGAGTAGGAGTCTGCGGTGAAGAAAATGAGCAACAGGTTTGATGCACCTCCCAGCTTGGTGGTGGCTAGGCACAAGTTCTTTAAAAGAGAACAACGCTCCGGCGAAGATGTGGACACATATTTCAGCGTTGCACCTTCTAGCTGCAGAATGTCAGTTTGGAGCACTGGGTGATCAACTCATCAGAGACCAATTTATTTGTCAAGGGACAGATAAGTCTATCAGACAGAAGTTGTTATCACTGGACAATCCAATGTTGGTGGAGACGATAAGAATTGCAAAGAGCATCGAATCTTCTATCAAGTCCTCCAAGGAAATAGAATTGGCGAAAACTAGCAGGGTCAACGCTGTCATCACCAAGGATGACAAAAGGACTGGGGTCAAATCAAGTGGTCAAAAAAACAATAAGCTTGCCAATTCCAATGTTTTTTTTCAAACAGAGAAATTTTTGTTTTAGATGTGGTAATATGATGCATCAAAAAGGATTTAGGAGTTGCCCAGCGTTGAATGTCCAATTTAGGAGCTGTGGCAGGGTGGGGCATTTTGCCAACATCTGTCAAGGTGGAAAACGAGAGTCTGTCTTGACGGTGATAAAAGAGAATGATGAAGCGGTGGAGCACCTTATGGGAGAGGTTCAAGACATGGTTTTAGTTGTAGTCGAGGGAGCGGTTAAGTCTGGGGATCTGGATAATTGTGTGGATCCCTATGTATGCATAAGAGTGGGAGACAAGTCATTGCGTTTGCTGGTAGACTCAGGGGTTCGGATTACCATGATTACCCTGGACTTGTTCAAGTTGAATTGGGGTGAGTATGCCCTTGAGCCGCCAGACAGGGCTCCAGTGTCCTATGAAGGGAGGAAGATTGAACTTCAAGGTTTTTTTGAGGACATTCTCGAGTTTAGGGGGAGACGCATACTTGGGAAGATCTATGTAGCGGCAAGGGGGTTGAACATTTTAGGCTGGTTCCATCAGGGCCTGTTTGGAATGGTGTTGCGACTAGGCACGTCTGAGCAGGTTGCAGTACTAAGAGAAACGGAGGAGATTGAAGGCCTTCTCAATGATTTCCCCAAAGTCTTTTCAGGTGAACTGGGGAAGTTGAATGGGTTTAAACATAAAATATAAGTGAAAGCCAATGCCATTCCAGTCAAACATAAAATTAGGTCTGTGCCCTTTAGCGTGAGAGAAGATTTAGAAAAGGAACTGGAAAATGTACAGAACAAAGGGATTATAGAACCAATTGAATCCTCTTTGTGGCTTTCTCCGTTAGTAGTAGCTAAAAAAAGAATGGGGAATTCAGAATTTGCGTGGACTTGAGAGCACTCAACAGAGAAATATGGGTGGACTCACATCCCCTCCCTAATATCAACTAAATGCTGTCCACCATTAAAGGTGCGAAGATCTTTAAGAAGTTAGATTTGGCTAGTGCATATCATCAGGTGGAACTTTATCCGGAGTCCAGGTTCTTAACAGCCTTTGTGTCACCTTTTGGTGTTTTCCAGTTCTGCCGCATGCCGTTTGGGTTGGCATCTGCAGCCTCGGTGTTTCAAAGAATCATGTGTACATTGTTAAAGGGGATTTCCAACGTGGTGGTTTTCCAGGATGACGTACTAATTCACGCACCTGATCAGCAGGTGCATAATAAGATTCTAAGACAAGGGTTGCAGAAATTCATGGTTCATGGCATTGTTCTTAGGAGAGAAAAGTGTCACTTCATGAAGTCGTCGGTTGAGTACTTGGGTCATGTAATAAGTCAGGAGGGTGTTAGCCCAAAACCCAGTTTGATTGATGCTATCACAGCAGCTCCTCCGCCCACAGATGAGGCTGGTGTTAAAGCCTTTTTAGGTATGTGTGAGTTTTACTCTCGGTTTATACCGCAGTATGCTAGTCGGGTGAGAGTTTTGTCCAATTTATTGAAAGATAAGACCAGTTTTGAGTGGGGATCAGAATGTGAAAAAGCGTTTGAGGATATTAAAATCCAGTTGACGCAAGCCAAAGTGCTGAAACCGTATGATCAATGATTCCAATGCTGTCTAACAGTTGATGCCAGCAATATTGGACTGGGAGCAGTGTTGACTCAAATGATTGATGGTGTTGACAACACCATTGGCTTTGCGTCTAGAGTATTGAGATCACCAGAAGTGCATTATTCTGTCATCGAAAAGGAGCTGCTGGCCTGTGTTTGGGCCATTGAAAAATTCAGGAGTTACGTCTGGGGGAGACACTTTGTGTTGAAAACAGATCATAAGCCGTTTCAATCTTGAAGGGGACTAACGACAAAACAGGAACACCCAGAATTGCTAGATTAGTAGCAAGGTTGATGCAGTATGATTTTGATGTCATGCATATACCCGGGGGAGGAATGTAAGAGCTGATTATCTGTTGAGATTTCCCAGTAAGAGTATCCCGACGTGTGATGAAATTGCGGACGACGAATGTTTGATTGCAGCTGTCGAGGTTGAACAGGTGTGTGTGTATTCTGAATCAGAGTGGAAGGAGAAGTTAGCCGATGACAATGACCTGTGCGCAGTTATGAGGTTTATAGTTGAGGGCTGGCCGTATGAAAGGGACTTGACGATGACGGTTCAGCCATTTTGGAAAGTTTCTGATGAGTTAACAATTGAGGATGGCATTCTCTTGAGGAATGATAAACTCATTCCTCCGGAGGGGTTGAGGTGTTCATTAATGAAGAAGGCGCATGAAGGTCATTTGGGGGCCACTATGACCAAAAGACGAGTAAGAGACAGCTTTTGGTGGCCTCGCATGGACAATGAAATCGAACAATTAGTAAGGAATTGTGTTGTGTGTTCCAACTCTGACAAGAGTTTGAAACCGGTGACACCACCCCTTATGCCTATTATATGTCCTGGTGGTCCCTGGTGCAAATTGGGTGTTGCTATGGTGGGACCTTTTCACTCGTTCAATTGCAAGCTACGGTACGCGTACGTCGTGGTTGACTATTTCTCAAAATGGCCTTATGCAAATTTGTTCAGGAGCCGAATGCCAAGACTCTTGTGATTTTCTTCAGGGAAGTGTTTATGAATGAGGGGTTTCCAGAGGAAGTCATTTCGGACAATGGTGTTCAATTTGTGTCTGAAGAGCTAAAAACATTTTTGAAGCAAGGTGCAGTCAAACATTTGAGATGTTCCCTTTATCAACCCCAAACGAATGGTTTGGTAGAGAGATTCAACCGTGTGTTGGGGGATAGTATCAGGTGGGCGTTGAAGAGTGGGTGTGATGTGCAGGTGTCGGTTCAAGCAATGCTTTGGTTTTACAGAACAACTCCTCATTCCACCACAGGGGTATCTCCTTTTGAAGCTTTGAAAGGGAAAAAGCCTAATATGCAAATCAAACCTGGGTGGATGTCCAAGTTTTTTTAACAAATGCTGGTCGGAGATCGTACTAATTTTATCAAGGCTAATGTGGAAAACAAGCAGTTTACACAAAAGAGATACTTTGACAGCAAGAAAGGGGCTAAAGAGTCACCTATTGCAGAAGGTGATTGGGTAGCTGTAAAACTGCCTACTTTTGTTAAGAAAGGCAATACCAAATTTTCTGAACCGGTTAGGGTCGAACCGGTTTTGGGTAATGCTGTTAGGTTTCAGGGCAATAAGTGGCGGAACAAATCCAAGGTGGTCAAACTGAAAGGGAGAGGGGATCCTCAGGGTGTGAGCAAGTGTGATTTGGTAAAGCAATCTGACCCGAACGAAAGTGGTGCTGGTTTGGTGAAACAGTCGGATTTGCATGATGGTGGTGGTGAGGGTCCGGTCGTGCGCAGGAGTAACAGAGTACGAAAATTGCCCTGGAAACTGTGTCAATAAGACAATGTGTAACTTCTATTAAAGCACTGTGAATGTTAATATTTATTTGTAGGTTTTAAATGTGGATGTTGGTACTTGTAGATATTTTTGTTTTTCTATTTTTTGTTGGGGGGGTTGTGATGGTACTGTAAAAAGAAACTTAAAAAAAAAATAATAACTCAATGTAGTACTTAGTGCTCTCGAGCAGCGTTCAGTGCGCTGCCTCGCGAGCAGGCTTCGATGGTTGCCAGGGTGAGACACGCGGGGGTTAGAGCGCGGCATGAGATGGTTGCGGGTCTAGCAGCCACACCCGGACGCATTTGGAGACCGTGGTTTCTTTATTTACAAAATAAACAAACATATTTAATTACGACCATGCTCTCCCTCGTTTACTTCAAACTTGTAAACAGTTTACCACTAAACTCCCACAGCAATTTTAGTCCAAGATGCGCTAAAGCCGTAACGCAGTCCACGCATGCCGGGCCCCTTCTACCACCAGACATGGCTGGACAGGCCACCTACTACACCGATTTTTTTTACATTGTTTGCAAAGCTATTTAGGGTAAACAGGGTTTTTCGTGGAAGGGAAATGGGGAACTCCAGGAAGAAAACAAGCATTGATAAACCCTATAAGTCTGGCATTTTGTTAAACAAAGTGTTGGGTAATAGTGCACATTTTCCATAGGTGTCACAGAAAGAAAATAAATGAATAAATCGACAACTGGGGTACAACAATATGGAATCTGAGAGTACTGCACCTCACTATTAAAACGACATTAGTAGAGGCAACCAGAGGGGTATTTTGAAAATGAATCAGAAGATTGTAATTGGCGAAATTAAAAAGGCATGTACGGCAAAATATTGCATAGTCAATACTTTCAACAAAGGGCAGGTGTTTTCAGTAGGTCTTTAAAAGGCACATGCGTACACACATACATTCTTTGTGAACAAAAAGAGGTGAAATCCAACTACCTCTGTTTATGTCAGTAGGGTAAAACAAATACAAGTGCAAAGGGGATTATTAAACAGCACTGTGACTTTTGACAGACTTAGCATTTTAGCCAGCATATCACTTCCTAAAAAAACCCACAATTCATTAACTATTTTTCACAATGTAAATTGATCGAAAGACACTCTTTGGACTCAATTGTAAACATTAAATAATGTTGCATCAGCAGTCTAACAAACTGACTGGTTAATGCCCTATTACCAAATCCTAGTGCAAAAACATGTGACAATGTAACCATCCAGAAAAAAGTCAAGGTCATGAAGGACAGCCCATCCAAGAAATTAAAAACCATCAAAAGTAGAGAATGACCCATAGCCCACTATTTATGTGTACTTGTCATTGTACCTTTCTTGAAGACTAGATTACATGAGGTCGTTACAACGGCTCAGTTCTTTCTATAGACAGGCTTGAAAAGCTGTGACGCTGCAGAAGAGGGAAAGAAAGAATCCAGAAACTTGAAATGCAAAAATTGGCTCATAGACTACCTTAGAGACCACAGGCGGTGGGACTGCTAATCTCACAACGCAGCACAGTTCCACACTTCTTGAAAAACGTAGACCCAGATTCAAGAAAAGCGGCACTTCATGTCATGTGGCACCCCTTTTCCTGCAGCCCATTGCGCCCCCCTACTGCCACCATGTGTGTGCTTTTAACACACAGTGCACCATGGCGCACGTTAGGGACAATAGCGTCATACTTTTTTATGCTATTGTTGTACTTTGCAGGATTAGCGCCAGAAATGTTGGAGCTAAACCTACAAAGTACATATAGGCCCATTATAAATAATTATGTGCCTCCTATTAAAGCCTGTTCTGTGCAGGCGTTAAAAATGGCTCTAAAAATGAAGCAGTGTAAACTCATAGATCCCACTGCACCATTTTTGAGGGCCCCTTAACGTGGAAAAGCCATCCTTACATACATTATGCCTGGCGCAGGCATAATGTGGCACAAGGGTTTACAAAGTGGCGCAACGCAAGCATTGCTTCACTTTGTAAATATGGTTTTGCGTTTTTGCAACACTATGGCCACATTAGCCTAAACAAAATGGCCCTAATGTGCCCATAGTTGGTGCTAGGCCCTTCATAAATCTGGGCCTTAGTGAGAAAAGGTTGAGTTCCTCAAACTGGTAAAAGACCCACAGATTGTTTTAACGAATAGCAGTTACACATAGGAGCTTTGTGTATATAGTAATACAAATTAGACTCCTGTATAATTTGTTATAGTTGGCCATTTTTTCTATCAGACTATTGCGCCCAGAGGTCTATATGAGAACATACGCGGTACTTGATTAACCTCGAATATACACAGAAACCATCCGAAAAGTAGTATGATTTTTTAAAAAGGAACCTGGACCAGTTGGGCTTCCTGGTTTCCTTCGAAACAAAGCGGAGGAGTTAGGAAAATCCAATAAATACCTCACTAGGGGTGCAACGTGATCAGTTATTTATTGACCTGTTTGGCAATTTCTTACCAAGACAAGTATAACAATAATCAAGAAAAACACTTGTTATTTTTCCTCTTTGAAATATAAAGGTAAAGCACGATAAACACACATCAAAAGAATTGTAAAGTTGTCTAGACTAGCCCTATCCCATTTGGAAGCAAATAGAGGGCGAATTGCTTTGAAACAACTATACAGATGATTTTTCACAAGCTGTTAATCGAGTAACAGTTCCTGATCCTTCTGGAACCCCAAAACACGTATTAATGGTTGGTATTTCTAGCTGTGAAAGGCGGCAGCCCTCGACCCCAAGCATCCAGAGCCCATTGTTGTTCACGGTTCACACTGGCATTACAAGACAGATAGTGCTGGGCTAAAAGTCTCCTCAGACCCATTGTTGCCGCCCAAAAACGGGTGCAGGCCCCAACACCTTGGGCGGGGTGGTATACCTCAGTTAAAAGAGAGAGAGACAGTCGATTGAGAAATCTTTTATTATGCACATAAATAACTGCTTACAAGAACTGGGATCAGGCTCCTGTTTGCTTTCCATGCCCGAGCCAACCTCACTCCAGTTGAGACCCCATACACACAAAAGCCCTCCTTTTAAACGATGAACATAGGAAAAATAGATTCAGAATGTCTGTCGTTCAGTCCTCAGCCACCAACCCTTGTTCACCTCTCATCATCTCCACCACAGTGCTGTCCCAAGTGTCGCCATTTCTGGTCACAAGCAGGTTCCAAGTTTTACCTTGGGATACAGACATGGTTCTGCGGCAGCTGCAGTGGTTTGTGTCCAGTACCCTCACCAGCTGCCTGTGTGTGATTTCAGATGAGCCCTTTCCCCTCCAGTCTCCGTCTCTCTTCTTCGCATGCCTTGGTCTACCTTCAGCCCTGCTAACTCTTTGTGTGATCTCAGATCGGCCTTATTTTCTTTGTGCCTCGGACTAATCTAAACTGTGAATAAACCCGTGAACACTCAGTGCCTTGTGATCCGCATACCTTGAACCAAGTGCAGCTTTACCACTGATCCTCTTTTGTCCCTAGGTGAGTCCCTCGCTGCCTCGTGTGTAAGCACAGCATTATCACTGGCTCCATGTGTGATCTCATGCCGGCGCCTAACCCACCTGTGCTTCAGTATAATACCCAGCTCTGTCACTGACCCCCAGGTCTGACCTTAGGTTAGCACATAACCCCAGTACGACACCCGCCGAGCCTCATTCGGACTCCACGTCTTCCATACAGCCCACTCCACTTCACACACTTTCCAACCCCCTCTCTAACACACATCACCCACCCATAGTTAGTTCCTGATTAGGCAATCACCCACAGCCTATCCACACCCTGAGTGGCTGCACACGCCATTGAGAGGCAATAATATTAAACAAGTCACGCACATCGGATTTCTCGGTCCACCTTATCGCCAACCCCTCCGGTGGCTCCCACAAAGTCCAGAAACCACCCGCATGCTGTCCTGGCCAGTGATGCCATACAGGGATTCCCGCCGGTGGCCACGTAGCTCCTCCTCATCACCTGTCAGCAGTCGATGACAGATGGCATCTAGGGCGCGCGTGCAGGCCTCCAGCGTTTGGGCTAGTCTTGTTGTTTTGGCCCGCAGCACTGCTTGTCCGACCTTGCTGGCTGCTTCTGGGGCTTCAGGGACCAGGAAGTCATGAGCACCAAAAAGCAGCGCGAAGCTGGTGCAGTCGCCAAGTGAGATGGCCCCGCTGTTACTTGCTGGGCCTTGTTCCCGCCTCAGCAGCTCCAATCGCAATAGTGCCTCTTCCACCAGTTGGCGGGAATCTTGAGCAATGCCACGTACACGCTTCAGCTCACGGGCACTGTAGACGGCCGCAGACAGGTCCGAAGCAACATTGGCAGCACCACCGGCTGCAGCGACAGCCAGACCCACAGCCGAGGCCAGCAGAGACGCTCCCAATGTGATGGGGCTGAGGGAAAGGCCTACCACAGCAGCAGTTGCTCCAGCAGCTCCGAGGCAGCTGCCTGCCACACTAGCTGCGTGGGTCCCTCTGCGCAGGCGCTCGATCCGCGCAGCAATGCGTCGCAGGCGGCTGGTATGCTGCCGCAGGCGGCTCCGGCGGTCCAAGAGAAACGAAGCAGCCGGGCCGGCGTCCTCAGGTGGAAGGAGGGGAGTGCTGGCCTCGTCATATTCTTCTGTATCCCTGAATAAGTACAAATAAACATTACATTATTAAGTAAAATTCTAGAAACATAACTGCTTTAACCACAGTACAGCCAGAATGGGCATAATGCCTAAATTCATCATTAACCTAATACCCAAAGCTATAATCAACTGCATGCCTAAAAGTATTATTGAACAAATACTTACAACCGTCATTAATTATAGAAACCTATTACTAGCCGAATACTTAAATCTAGTAAACATCTAACTATATTTACTGATATTTTTGGCCAATCATTCAAATCACTTTAGTCAATTTACTTTAATAAATCATAAAAGCACATACAATAAACAGATCAACAAAAACAGCAAAAATCATTATCATCACTTAACGAGAAGAATGGAAAACTCCTGCTAAGAACTATGATACATAAAAAACAAACTGTGACTAAAAATTGTAGGTAACCTAAGACCTGCCTCGCTTGCTTGAAACCCAATAACAGTAGTAATGGGTGAATATATGTAGATCAGAGATTTTTGAAGTTAGGACAGATAAAAACGATGTTTAAAGTTTCAAGTGCAGTAACATTGTCATAAGTACGAATAGCAGGCTCTGTGGGTCTGTCCCAGCCAACCAGCAACTGGAGAAACAGATTTAAATGAAATATGACAGAAGCGAGCCGCCTATGGAAGACTGGCGTGCCCAGTGTTGAGTACAGTTTGCAATCGCTTGAAAATTTCAGCATCTCATAATGCCTATATGCTTTTTTGGACACACACCTCGCTATCCCTCTTCCCTGCATATGCAACCGAAACATCTCTTTGGCCCAACACACATCAGATTTTGAAATTATCTCTGGGTGAGAAAACAACTCCGGCCTGCTGATCCCTAACGTATCTTTGATGTACTGAATCCACGGAATTAGATGCCCATGTTCCAACTGCAAACAGTCTTTCAAAATTAATCTGTTAAATTCCAGGTCTTTTTTAAACTAGACAGACAACCATAATAGATCGGGACGGATTTGAATATAATCTGAGATAAAACCCACACCCAGTTTTTTATGGACAATTTCTGCAGGCACCGATTGAGGTAACCTCAATATCCTCCTTAAAAATGTGTTCTCAACCACCTGAACGGGGTGACAAGGCTTATAGCTCCAATTCTTAGCGCCAAAAGATACTGTAGGGACACACTTGACTCTATAAAGAGTCAATATTGATTTAACATGCGGGTGTCCCAATCATTTTGCAAAAGCATCAATGCAATAGGCCACTCTGTTAAATGATTGCACCTGAGTCCTGACTAAAGGTTCCCAATTTAATTTTGTATCTGGATGCCTAAAAAACAAAAATTATGCTGACCCCTAATAACAAGGGTTCTAGTTTTCACTTTCTTTGGCCCTAACACTATAATGTAGGATTTTTTAAAGTTAATTTTCAGACCTAGGCTGCCCATAAAATCATAGAAACTGACAATTAACAGCTGCAAACCATTGGCTGAACGGCTCTGAGCACAGTGTCATCTGCGTATAACAAGGCTGACACCCTCCTATTATCCACCAAAAGAAAGTCCTTACATTGCACAACTAGAAACTGGTCCAACTGATTAATATATTAAATAAAGAGCCTGGGGCTAACATACAGCCCTGACAGACTCCTCTCCCTAACTGAAAGCGCGACGTGCATTCGCCATAGGCCCCGGATCTTACTGAGACTTCCAGCCCCTCATGCAAGTCAATCAAAAAATGAATGAGAGCCCCCTCCACCTCCCTGGACCTCAGCACAACCCGTAACTTTGCTCTATCCACTTTATAAAAGGTTGTGCTCAGGTCCTATTTATGGTTATTTACAACTAAATAGCTAAAACAACAGTTGCAGAAATCGTTATGACAAAAATGTTATTCTACTATTAATTAAATACCTAAATATATTGCTGACCAAATAATTATGCAGATCTTTAACATGCGGATATAGCTATATTTATTACTTTTGTGAAAACAGATTAACCATTAAACAAATACCCGAATCAGCCTTTAATCATATACTTAAATTGATTGATTACCAAATGATTGCAAAGACAACTGCCAAACAAACAAAACTGAACGCTGACCAAAAATGTAAGTCTACTGTTATACAAATGAGCAAATTAGTTACTAATTTAAAATAATTGTTAATTAAATGCCTATATTCAGGTTTCAATCTAGTTACTTAAATTGGCCAAATAAACTACGTTTGTGAAGTATAGTAATCCATTCACAACACACCTCCGTTGATCTTTAATCCTGCATATAAATAGTTAACTAAATACCTACATCAACTGTTGTGCAAATGCATGCATTGATACTTAATCAGTTGTTAATCAAATACCCACACTGTTCTTCAACTCACTATATCGAATGTGAAACAAACTATGAAGTCGATCTTTAACATAAAGAAACAATCCCATGGTTAACAAAACACAAAAATCTATTGTTAACAAAATATCTCCATTCATTTTTAGTATGTGCAAAAAATAATTTACACAAAATACACTAAACCCTCTCGTAATCAAATAACTATATCCCTCATTTATCAAAGACATACATCTCCAAATTGATTTTTAAGGAAATGCAAATACATTGTTAACCGAGATATATCTATCTCCCTGTACCATATCTCATATCTCAAACTTCCCAGGTCCATTGGTCCAATGTATGGTTGGAGCTAGGCTGCTTTCCACTGTGCCACTCACTCCCACCAGACTACTCCCTCAGTTAGAGTCCTTACCTTATGTTTCCTGACCCCATTTTCCGCACACTCACCCCTCGCACACAGACTCCTCACTTCCAGGTTCCATCAAACCCCAGGTCTTACATCTTCCCATCATTACTCCAGGAGCCTTCAACACATGTCCCTACTCCCCTTTCAGCCCCTGACCCTTTATAATTCAAGACTCTAAACACCCAGGCACCCTCACCCCCAGAACCCTCTCAGTCTTCTCTGGTCTCTCGGGGAGCTCAAAACGCCTTTGAACCCTCCTGGGCCTTCTCATCACAAAGATCATGATACTGATGACAGTCACTGCCACACCCCTCACTGATAACCCCTATACACACATCCCGTGTATCCCTCACTCACCCACCGTGACCCCATAGCCCTTCTACCTTTTCTCCATTGGCCCAGTCCCCTCACCCAAAGGACAACCTCACAGAGTCCTCTCATCCCAGGGCCTGTCACCCTCTAGGGCCCTCAAAGCACTGCCCTCTCATGCCAGGCTCAATAGTCTCCAAGCCCTTCACTCCAGCTCGCCCTCACCCTCCACTTCAGGCCATTTCAATGAATCCCCCGCACCCTCAGAACCCCTCACCAATTACTTCTATCAAAAACTCCCACATACCCTTCATCTTACCCCTCACCCCCTCTCCACCGGCCCTCACCCCTGGGTTCCTTTAGTCAAGGTTACATCTCCCTTCGAGCCCTCTCAAAGAGCCCTCCTCACCACAGACTCCATCAGCCCAACCCCTCGCCAAGCAACCCCACACCCCAGGCCCCACTCAGCCCCGGGCACTCTCGCTGGAAGTAGCCAACAGCAACCATTTGCCCAGTTATTGACCGCAGTCCACGGTGCTTTTTATCTCCCTCTCGGGTGTCGGCGCCTGGCTCACCTCGCAGCGCCCATTTTATTGAGTCCAGCGCTCGCGCCAGCTGTCCGTGACTTCTTCACACTCAGGCCAGTCGTGGCTCCTCGACACTCGTCTCGGGTGGCTCCTGTTCTTGGCCCTGACACCTCAACAGCCCAGCCCGCCAGTCCTTACTCTGTGTCTCCGCAGCCCGGCCTTTGTATTTATAGCGCATCCCGGTTAAGGCTCCCGTCCCTCCCATGACCTCATCCAGAGATGCCGTCAGATCCTCATCCTCACTCCCACCCCTGACACCGTCACGATTGTTCCTCGATAGCAGGACATAGGATGTGACGCGGAGGAAGAGCCCGCTGGGGTGTTACCAGATGAGAGAGCGAGAAGGAGCCCTGCAGCGAGTGCATTAACCCCAAGAGCCAGCTGTCCTACTGAGATCAGACCAGTGCTTAATTTGTGCTTGTTGTTTCCGGTGCCGAGCACCGGTACTTATTTTTGCGGGCCGGCGCTTATGTTTCTGCCTCAAGCATTTACTGCGAGCAAAGAAACATATGGGAAAAACGGAGGAAGAGAAAGACGAAAAAGCGTCACAATGGGAGAAAGCAGAAAGGTGCACCAGTGAGCTGAAGGGGCAGGGAGTGGCTGTAATTTGATTAAGAAGGCCTGAGGTGGCTTCAGGATTACCCTGCCTCAGTAAAACATGCTTGCACATTTAATTGCAGCAGCCGCGTGTTTAAGAGGAGGACTTTGGGCACCGGCAAGTTTTTATTGACAAATTAAGCACTGGATAAGACCCTGTCACATCCAGGGAAATGGATCTTTATAGTGGATGCATTCAATCCTTGATCTGTGCTATTGCGTTCATACCCTTCGACCTGCAGAGAACGAGAGCTGTCACTTGAGTTAGCTTGCTGAAATCAGATCCCGCGACCTACATACGGATAGCGTTGGAATGGGCGGATCAGCCCCTGATCTCACGCCCCATGCCGAAAGGTAGCGATCTGCAGCACTCGCGTTAACCACTTCAACAAAGCTGGGGGGTGGGGGGAAGGGGGGTGTTGTCAAATCATGTGATCTGCAGAGCGAGAGAGAAAGAACTCTGCAGCTTTGCACTAAACCCTTCAGTTAGTCAACCAAGATCAGACCTCGTGGCTTGTGGAGGTAACCTCTGCAGTCAGTGCTCCTATCCTCTGAGCTATCCTGCGATGAAAGCTAGAATCCTGAATGAAAACGTTCGGCAGAGTTATGTAGCTGTTGCATTTAACCCTCTTAGTTGTAGGTGACCGTGACCTGCTGAGAGCATTCATATTTAAGCAGTTGGCGCATTAACCCCATGGCCTACTGCCCTCGGTTATAAATCTAAGACCTGCATGTTACACTGATACGTCCTCTGCAAACAGTTTAACTCACTGAACTCTTTTATAGGGCTCCGATTCTGAAACAGCACTGTCGAGTTTACCGATCCATGAGTGACCGCATCTCCAGGCCAGGCCTTTTCTTAGAATTCTGGGTTTTGTAGTCTGGTTTATTCCATTATAATACAGGGCTATACGCTCCAGAACTCAAAGAAAAAACCTGGAGTAGAACATCACATCACGCATCGACTGGAGAAAGTTAGTAGCTATGCCTACTGTGGGTAACAAGGCGACTTTGTCAGCTGGAACGTAGACCCAGGGCTTTAAGTGGGGGGTGTCCTTCAGGGTCTCAGAGTCTGGTAGTAATTAACAAGCATTTGTAATGTAACGGGTCTCGCATTTCTCCGAGTTAGAGCTATTAGCAGTTGTAAACTCCCAACCAGACTTTTCTTGCCTCATTAAATGGGAAAAAAACGATTGCGCTGCTAAACAAGTGAGATTGCGCTGCAAAAAAAGAGAAAAAGTAGTCCACAAACCGGACAGAAAACAGCAAACCTTGTATGTTTTCAGTACTTGCTCGTTGCGCTCGAGGAGGGCTAACCACCGGAAAAGGCATGACGTATGCACGTCTTCCACTAATGAAAGCAAGCAGAATTTAAAAGGCAAGCCCACGAACCAATGAAAGTCACTGACGTGACATGGGTGGGACTCCGAGCCCTTTTCTAACTACTACAGCGTCTCGCAAGCGATACGCATGCGCAAGCTCATGCCACTCTGGCTTGACCCTAAAAATGATGTCACTATCCCTGGCAATTGGTGAATTTACATCCATGAACTTTCATGAATACACGGTAAGTGTTACTCCACAAGGATACATTTTAAATATTTGTTAACCCTTGTTAACTCTTGAATGCATCATTGAACAGATATTCTTGGCACTCACGCTAAGGACATCCAGGAAAATGAATTGCTGAGCCAGCCTTGTCAGGACTCATGATCAAGTAACTAATATTCAAATTACTGAGCCATATGTAGATGCCAACAAAAGACAATAGTGCCCTATTTCACTTCCTTTAAATTAATGGGTGGGGGAATTGTAAGACGTAAGAGGCAAAGAGATCACTTAAGCAACTGTTGCATACTTTGAGACCATTGTTCATCTCACTGAGACGCCCTACCAGTCTCAGAGTTGTAAAGGAGCGGAGAATAGAGCTAGGCCAACCAACATGACCCATCCCCCAGCCTCTGCCTCAACCGCCTGCATCGTTTAAAGCGGAAGACACACTGACAGGTGCTGTTTTCTGGAAACTTACATCGGCAAGCATAGGTAAGACGACTGAATCATGGGAGCAGGCATGGAGAGAGGGTGAGTATTGAGTGGTGGGCGATGGGCAGAGTTAAAGTGAAGACAGGAGACTTGAACAGGGAGGTGGGATAGAGAACGGCAAAAGAAGGAGGGGGTAAAAAGACACATGAAGAGTAAATGAAAAACAATGGAAAGAGGCAAGACCATGCATTGTCATGGAGTGCAAAAATGTAATTAAAAAACAAAAAAGCTTAAACAAGTAGTTCTATTTCGTCAGCAGTGGAAGGAGACAAATCCCCAAATAGACGCCAAGGTACTCTGGCAGAGCAAGGGCTAACTCCGTGGAGTATTGCTTAGAATGCTGTCTGTGAGAGAGCTGGAGCTGCCCATTGAGAGACCACAGCAATGAGGAAAATACAATACTTAGCAGAGAGTAGAAAAAATAACAGACAGAGGAATTTGATGGAGAATAAGACGATGAAAGTGAGAGAAAAATGAGAGAAGGAATAAGACAGAACAGTGTAAAAGGGACACAAAGAGGGAAAAGGAAAAAGGAAAACGAGGTAAGTAATAAGAAGAAAGGAGAGAGGAGAACCATGGAGTGAGATGGAAAGGAAAGTAAAGAGGAGGAAAACAGATTGAGGGAATGGTGACAGCAAGTGAAAAAGGCAGAATTGGGCTGGAGTAGGTGATGAGGAAGAAGGTGGGAGGAAATGACGGAGAGTGTAAAAGAAGGAAAAAGAATGAAGATGGCAAGACAGGGTGAAAGGTGAAACGATGAGAAGAGCAAGAAAGAATAGAATGCATGGGTAAGTGCGGGAGAAAGTGGTATAGAACATGAAAAGATGCAGGAGAGAGTACATGGGAGAGACGAGCTGTTATAAATGAGAACGAGGGAAAGAAAGAGAGAGAAAGATAGAAAAGAGGTCACTCGTAGACACTGTTTGCTTATCCTGAAGCCGGCAGCCTGCATACCCTGAGAGTATATACACTGTCAGAAATTAACAGGTTACACTTTGTGAACTGTTACCAACCAGCCGGTTTTAGCAGTTTAGTGGCCATGTCATGCTTTGCTACCAGATGAGGGTCGCAAACAATTTGTACACTTCCTTACAAGCCCGGATATGGTGAGGTCATTTGGTTGCCCATGCAACATGCAAAAATTCAAAATGTGTGCTTTTCAGTCCATGACTGAAATGTGCAATGCATATTTCCGAGGCCTGCTGGCGCATAATAAGAAATTAATGATTGCGTTCAGTAACAATATCATAATAGCTTTTTGTTTTTAAAGTTGCAAGAGACCTCGGTAACAGCTACCTAACTAAAAGAATGGGCTTATTTAATTTTAATTGACTGAAATTATCTTTAAAATTTGGTAATGTGTTGAAAAAGACAAGAAAGATTCAGAGTAATTCCAATATTGACGTATCTAAATAAAGACTTAAAGAAGTGGTTCTTCAGAATTAGGCACACTTTGCACTTCATGTGTTTCCTTAGCTTCTGCTCGGTAGGATGTGCACATTAATAAAACGTGGGTCGAGATGTTATGAAAAAGTCAACGTCAGCAACCTATACATGAGTCATGGTTTTCCTTCACAGAGTCATGTATGTCGTGCAGTCCGAATTTTATTTTAATGCTGGGAACTTTGTGATTTGAGAGGCATGTTCTCATGCTTTAGTTCTGCTTTTTGTATGAGTAATCACTGTCGTTCAGCATTTTTCGAAATGGATGATACCTTAAAAATGCAAAGCGTTTACTTCTGCCAAACGAGATCGTGTTGCGAAAATAGAGAAAAAGTAGCCTCGTATGTTTTCTGTATCTGGTGGATGCGCTCGAGGAGGGCTAACCACCAGAAAAGGTATGACGTATGAATGCCTTCCACTAATGAAATCAAGCAGATTCTAACAGGCAAGCCCTTGAACCAATGAAAGACACTGACGTGACGTGGACGGGGCTCCGAGCACCTTTTTAATTCCCAAAGTGTCTCGTTAGCGAAACGCATGCGCAAGCGCATGCAACACAGGTTCGACCCTAAAAACTAACATTACAACAGATCTCCGTGGGGTTTTATTTTCAGGTCCTTTACTTTACAGGAAAAAGCGGTGCACAATTCCTTAACAATGACTTTAAAAACAGATAACGCCATGCAGGTCATCCCTGGAGCCCCTGATGATATTTCACTTGTTTTACTTAAACTCTCTTGGGGAATGCAAGATTGTTTTTTCCAGGATTTTGTGTTTCTTTAGTTTTTTTTCGTGCAACATATTAGTCTTGTATAGTGTGTATTATGAACTGGGTGAGTTCAGGTTGTGGGTGGAGTCTGAAGGCACCTTGAGTTTCTCATAGTGTCTGTCAGTGGGTCACAATTACACGCTCATCTAATCCGTTGTTTCTCCGTAGAGGAATAGTCACGTGTGGAACGTGTGTGAAGGAGGTCAAAATACTGACACAGCAAAAGTTAAAGACAATGCAGTGCTTACAGGTGGGTCGATGTGTGTACGGGGGATGGAGAAGTAAAGGAGATGCAAGGAAGTACAGGTGTGAGTGAAAGGATGGTGCTGAAAAGGGAAAGGATGAGGTGTGAGATATGCAGATGGAGGATTTCAGAAGGATGTGGTTGAAAAAGGTTGTCAGTGTCAAACATAGAGAGACTGCAGAGGAAAGTGATGTAAAGGAAAGGATGGGAGCGACTAAGGCTACACAAACCACAAACCCATCCACAGGCCTTAGTAATGCTTAATTCACAGTCTTATGTTTTCAGAATTCAAACATTTTCACTACATAAAAATGGCACTCATTTATCTTGTACAGCTAATATGCATCAGCAGAGCCAACATTTGTGAGCTGTTTTAGGCATATGTCCTTGGTGTGTTGTATGTCTGTGTGCAATAACTGGAAGCAAGCAGAGAGGTACAAGTCAGGTGGCACGCTTTGGGAGGCACAGGATTTTAGTTTAGATTTTTCAGACTACCACTTAATGACATAGGCCATGCCCGTTTTAGAGCCCCCACTTTTTGTGGCATCTGAGCATTACCTGGAGACGATTTTTGAAGCCGTCAACTACACAATATTTTACGTTATTTTAACAGAGATTTATATCCTGCTGTGAATCACAAAGCAGTGTTCTGCTGTCCTGTTCAGAAATCAGAGTTCCTGCCCACGCAGGGTAGGAGTGGCCTGTAGGGCAATCAGGCAGTGCTCAACGGCTGGAGTGACAGGCCGGCGTGTGGGCTTTTTATTTTGTTTATTTTGTCGGCCTTTTTAGGTCGAGCCTAGGCAGTGCACATGCACTATTTCTTGACATGCTGTATCTCCCCTTTGGTGTTTTGGCACACCCATCGTTTTCCATTTGTTATTTTGTGTGCCGTTCTGAAATGCAGGCTTTTCATTGGTGCATTGGTTGTATTTGTCCCTCCTTTGTGTGCTTGGTTCCCTCCTATGGCAACTGGCTCTATTACATGTACTCTTCACTTTTGTCGATTTATGCTCGTTGCAGCGCACATTCTTTTTTATTTTTCCTCCTGCTCGGGTTTTTAAAATGTGGTGTTTTCCATGCCAGGCCAGCGAAACACAGAAATGCACTCTGCTGGCGGCCTTAGGAACTAGGCGAGCGGGGACGAGTTTCGAAATTGAAATGCTTTTGTAGCTCACACAGGCTTTTTTGCATCAGCATGCGCATCTTCATTCACAAAGAGAGTTCAACCATTGCTTCAACCACAGCTTTTGTTGCATCAGCATGAGCAGTTTCATTCATAAAGAGAGTTCAGCCATTGCCATACTTGTGTTGCATTCATAATTTTCCACTGCTTTTGTTGCATCAGCAAGTGTGCCTTAATTCATGAACAGAGTTCAACCATTGCTTCAACAATTACCGTAATTGGATAGGCATTTGTAATTTTGTTTTGTTCCTATTTGATTTCGATTGCCAGTGTTTTTGTTACGATCAGCATTTTTTTAGGGGAGAGCCAACGCCGAGACTGGAATCCGGTTCCCCACTACCAAAGTCAGCAGCTCTGTATAACACGCCACATCCTCTTAGACCCCTAACTTGCAAAGCAAACTTGGTTTGATGAGAGGTGACTTTACTGTACTTTTTTGTTTATTCTGCTACCTCCATGTCCCAAAATACCAGACATAATCATCATCATGATACTAATAATGAAAATAAATAAACTTAGACAATTCTAATGTAGATGGAACAAATAAAGACATATGTCAACATTGCCTTTAGTGTCATAATAACGTCGTTTTGAAATGGGCTTGTTTCAGGTCTCTTTTTCAGGCTGAGCTTACTGTGGGCTTGTTTTAACAAACTCTAGTGCTTGTTTTGTGGCTCTCGCCATTGTTATTTTTTTTCTACCACCGCCCCTGCAAAAGGAGGAACAGCGATCCAGCTGGAATGCAGCTGGCCACGTCGCACGCAGGGCGACAATGGGGGGGCAGCATCCTAGCGTTGCTCACCTCCTAGGGCTGCAGATGGACGCCAGGGGCCACCGTAGGTAGAGAAGGTGGGCTATCCCTCGGTTTATGGTCCCTAGGTGTCAGGAGGGAAAAGTGAGGCCAAGAGGTCTCATAAGGGGTGACCTCTCAGGGCTGGGCCTCTTTTTGCGACCAACGATACCAGTTGACACCAGCGCTACCAGATGGACACCGGGCAGGAACGACGATTCTGAGAGGTGAGTCAGAGGGACAGGGGATGCCGGGGCGCTGCAAGAGGGGAGGACTGTCAGGCTAGTTTTTGGGCCCGTGGCGTTGTAAAAGCAGTGAAATACTACTGTGCGTCGGATTGTGGTATCACAGGCGAACGCGGCGGCCAGGAATATTGCAGCGTGTGGCGCTGGTTGTGGAGGTGGGAAGACCCCCCCCCCTCCTCTCTGGGTGAATTGGCAGAGGGTTGGGGGGCATGCTGGAGCGATAGTTCTGTACAAGCGTGCGGAATGCCACCCCCCACCCCTGCTCCTTGGCATCATATCTTGCGGCTCAGAACGAGCGGTGCCTGCAGTGAGCTATGCAGGGGCAGGGTGGCGACCCTCACGACACCGCAGCACCACGAGGCAGCCTCCGTGGGCTGAACCGACCCTCGTTAAAGTGGGCGGAAGTGCACTGCACAGGTGATGGACCGGAAGACGGCGGCTCGGTGAAGGCTGGCTGGCATGGGCCCAAGAAGGAAGACGACACACATGAGAACTGACTTCCGCCCACACCCTATCCCCTCTTACCTTGATTGCAGTGGGAGGGAGAGCAGCATCTTCGGCAAGCCTTGCGGGGTCATGCAACAAGCCTCACGTGCTGCTGAGGTGCGGGTGCCGAGCTTTTGGCGCACCGGGCCACTCCCGCGCATAAGGACACCGCAGCGCCGCGAGGTGACCTCTGTAGGCGTCACCCCGCAGCTCTCAACAAAGGTGAAGGGAGAACGTGGCTCAGTAGGACGCCGGAAGCCGGCGGCATGTTTGCGAGGGGGCTTCGCCTCCCCACCCAGTGATAGATGCGCAAAAGTATGCGCGCGTGTAGGGTTTGTGCGAGGCCCTCCCCTGCCACGCCCTCGCCTCCAGAATATATGCGCTTAGAGTAGACGCGCATGTAGTGCTGGTGGGCTGAAAAGCTCCCGGTGCTTTAAGATTTAAAAAAAAAAAAAAAGAAAGAAAAGAAAGGCGCAATTCTTTTCCGCCTCACGGACGGTTCCCAGCACACGGTGCAGCGCGAGGCACCTAGCGTCTAGCAGTGCAGCCGCGCCACAGACAGCAGCTTGAGCCAGAGGGATAGCAGACGTGTGTGGAGTGAGCTGCGGCTCGTGCCAGGGTCATAAAAAAAAAAAGAAAGAGTAATTTGCAAAGTCCAGGTTTGTTTTAACATATTTTTGTACCACACCTCAAACCTTGTACCGGAAACATAGAGTTACATGGGTTAATTACATCCCAGGCCATTCAACAGACTGTGAAGTGGCAGGATAGGTTGATAGGGATTGAATCTACTATGGTAATTATGAAAGGTAGCAACCTTCAATGCACAACAGCGGTGGGGTTACCGGTGCTTGCTTGAAGGGGGCAACAGAAAAGTATTCTGAGCTACAAACGAAACAGCACAGTCTGTATTAACACATGTCTGTATGGAACACTTAGCAGTGCTTACGTCACTACGCCGTCGCGGCATGACAGAAGGAAGGTCGGCACATCATGGCGGGGGGCTGAAGGGGGTGCGGCAACCAGCACGCAAGACAAGGTATGCAAAAAAAAAAAGAAAGAAAAATTATTAATCAAAAAACTTACGGATGTTAATTGTCAATTTTGCATCCAGGCGACCCAAGAACTTTTGGTCATTCCCACGGTTGGCCACCTAAGGCAACGACGAGTCACAGGCATTAGGTTACTAAAGTGGAGTGTAAGGTACAGGGTAAGCAGAAGTGTGTTATTGATTGACCGCCGCAAATGGGGGTTGCAGGCGAACAGCAAGTGGGTGGGCCTGACAGCAGCGCATTGGAGCGAGGTTCCCCGCGGTGGGCAGGGCAGAGGTGCTGTTATGCCATTAATTGTGTTTGACCACTGAATTTGTGCTTCACCACTGCGCATATTAGTTGTTCAATGTTCACCAGTAGCACATTACATGTTGTATTCAGTTTAGCTGCCTATTGGCTTTAACATAGCATTAGACATTACATTTTGTATTTAGGTTAGCTGCCTATTGGCTTTATCGTGGTGTTAGACATTGCAGTTGAGACATTGCAGATGAGCTGTGTTTTTCCACATGGTAGAACAAGCTGTGTTTTTCGTATTTTGTTCTCACCGAACCCTATCGTGATAAGGGAGCGTATATTTTGTGTTTTTTCCCCTCTACCCAGCCTTGGGAAGGAACGGGCTTTAGGAGACTTGGCCAACCTCCAGCTTGTTCTTTTCCAACTCTGATGTACAGTAGCCAGCATGTTTTGACTATTAGAGGAAAGGGCCTGTTAGCAGGCTTTTTCATTATAAACGGTGTCCCTGGGCAGCAGCGAGGGGGAATTTTCCAAGACTTCAGTCAGGAGCGGATGTCAGCTGCCTGACCTCCCATATGGGTGGAAAATCTCTTTCTCGCAGTTGAACAGGAGTCATCAACTTGCAGGCATAAGAAAGATGAAGAGCAGCGATAGGCCCTAGGGTGATTAATTTTGACTTTTATTCTTTGCTTTGAAGTTATGCTATAATATAATCACATATATTTGCTGTGTACATTGCAATTGAGAAGTACTTTGATATATTTTCCTTTCATTGCTGTGACTACTTTTAAACGTGTGCCTCCAACCTACTAATCTCTTCTCTCAGGAACCTCGTGGTGAAGTAATAATAAATGTCTTCTTTAAACTAAGAAATGCATTCCAGAGATTGTTTTCAGCTCGGTCTTAGTGGAAGCAAAACAGGTGCGCGTATTGGTGAAGAGGGTTACTTACCAGGTATGGGCATTACAGGACCCGGCGGCATTGGCAGAGTAGAGCGCTTAAGAGGGCAGCTGCTACCAAGTCCCACTAGTGATCCAAAACATGATATTTATCAGACGGCTACCCTGCCAGGGCGCCACATTTAATGGCCAATAAGCGCCCAGGAGGGTCGGCAGGTAGTGAAAACGCGGAATAAGGGCTTGAGACAATTTAGGGCTGCCAGAAGCGATTACGTGTTAGTTACAGAAGGGCGTGAGCCCAGCATGAGAGATAAGGAGTCGAACGTTTTATAATACTATACCGTTGGGTTGGTTCAGTCACAGGGAACCCAGAAGGGCATAAGCCCATTAGGAACTCAGGAAAGGTTATACCTGCCACAGCACAAGAAAAAAAAAAAAACTGGGGATTTGGGGAGGTACGCAAGCCAGCGAGGTAACACCTGGCAAGTAGATAACAGGGTGGTGCAACTCCAAGGGCATAATAGTAAAACTGTCTTCTCTCAATTGCAGACATAAGTTCCTCACCCTCACGCACATTGGGTACGATGGAAGACCACGGTTCGCCTTCACTCTTTTCCCCTGAGGAGAACCAGGAGGAGGCGGATATCTGGGCGAGATTCATGGCCATGGAGCAGGTAAAAGGTCTGGAATGGGCATAGAAGATGGTGGCGGCGCAAGGAGTGCAGCCGCAGTCAGAAACTTTCGCTGTGGTGAACACAGACGAGGTACAGCCTTCCGATTCCGGCCTCTGTCTCCTAAGCCTAGAAAGCGTCATAGCGCCTGCCAAAAGGAAGAGACCGGCAAGGGCTGCGGTTGGAAGCAAACTGAAGAAAACCAAGAAGGACATGGGGGAACGTGATTTACCTGAAGAGCCCTCAACTTCCCAGAAAGACAGCGGAGCAAAACGAGCCAAGAAGGGCAGTGAAGAACAAGAGGCTGTCAGTACAAGTGGTGTTCCCCTCACTGGGGGGGGGGGGAGCTTGACCCAATGACGAACACGCCAACTGCTCAGGAGCAGACCAGCCAACCCGCAAGGAGTGTGGCCTGCAGCCTCACCCCAGGATCGTCGGGCAGGGGCTGCAGGTAGGACTGGGTAAGATGATGGAAGCAATACCCAGCTTCATAGCCTCAGCAAAGGCGCTAGTGGGGTTGGGCATGGACGAGCAGGGTTCCAGCAGCAGACGAGCATGCGCAAGGCAGGCTTGGGGGCAGGACACTAACTCTCCGCCAAAGGTGCAGGGCAAGTCTTCCTCACCGGGAACTGAGGCTTCAAACAGGGTTGACACAGATACTGTAGCAGGCGGGAGTGACAAAAGGACTTTGGTCAGGCCTGATGCTCCCTTGCTGATGGGGAGGTCATCCCTGGCATGGAGGGTCCCTTTAGAAGCTAGGGAGAGAATATGGAATAGGGAATTCATTGACATTTTCTCACTGCTTACATTTGCCAAGGAGGGCGCAGACATAACAGTGCCCAGCAAGGAAGTAGAGAAGCATAAATGGAACGGGAAGGTTAAGCCAGAGGAGTCATTAGACAACTGGTTAGAGGCATTCGCAGTGCTGTCCACAGTAATCATGGAAATGTTCCCTGAGCAGGGACCGGCCCTCTGCAAGTACAACCGGGTAATATACGAGGAATATACCTGCAATGGGGGCACGGGGTGGCTGAACTACAACAGAGAGTTCAGGCAAAAGATGGAGCAGGCACCAGAGATGTCACAGGACTGTCGCAAAATTGAACTCTGGGTGCAGTACATGGGCAATGGCAGCAGGCTGGCAAACAGTGACCCCGTTTCGCTAGACACAAACATGCAAAGCCATACTATTTTAAACAAAAGTTTAGGCATCCCTTTCGAGGGAAGGCCCCGCAAAAGGGGGTGAAGGGGCTTACCGGCATAAGACCAACAATAATTCATGCAGGCTATACAACACTGGGGCACGCTCCTGGGGCACAGCTTGCAAATTCACACACAACTGCTCCAAGTGTGCCAGGTGGCACCCAGCAGCCAATTGCAACAAAGGGGTCAAGACCGATAAGCCAATGGGTGCAAATGCCAGTGCAAAGCAGCCCTAATTGTCTAGAGTCGCAACACACTACAATAGCACTTTCTCCCATATCCTATAGCACCTTGGCCCGCATCCTTAAAGGCTACCCTAGAACAGCAGAGTGCGAGCTATTGTTCAGAGGTTTTAGTGAAGGCTTTAGGATCCCATACTCCGGACCGGCAGCCACAAGGCAAGCCTATAATTTACACTCAGCCATGGAAGCTCCAGGGGTGATACAGGAAAAGCTGGAGAAGGAGTGTCAGTTGGGGAGGGTTGCTGGGCCTTTTACCCAGCCACCCCTTCCAAGTTTCATTGTGTCACCTCTGGGGATTATACCAAAGAAGCAGGGCAAGTTTAGGATGATCCACCATCTCTCTTACCCCAAAGGGTCATCCGTGGACAACTACCTGGAGGAGGGAACGTGCTCTGTTTATTATGCTTCTTTTGATGAGGCAATTGACCTGGTTCGAACAGCAGGCAAAGGTGCCCTCATGGCGAAGGCGGACATTGAGTCTGTGTTCTGCCTCCTCCCAGTCCACTGGAGTGGTTTCACTTTCTAGGGATGCAGTGGGCCGGCCAATACTTCTACGACTAATGCATGCCCATGGGTTGTGCGGCATCATGTTCCTTATTCGAAACTTTCGCATGCTTCCTGGAATGGGCTCTGAGGGAAAACAACCCCCCAGGGAGTTCACTGCACTACCTAGATGACTTCATCGGTAAGGCTGGTTCCAGTGAGTGTAGCGCAACCCTCATTGCATTTCAGCACCTGAGTAAGTCATTGGGGGTGTCATTAGCACCAGGAAAGACTCAGGAACCAACTGAGTGTTTGACATTCCTCGGCAATGAGATTGATTCAACTGAAGGGATGTGCAGACTGCCGGAAGATAAGGTCATTGCTCTGCAAGCCAACATTCGGCAGGTGCTGATTAAGGACAAAGTGACGCTAGCCACAATTCAGCCACAATTCAGAGCATACTAGGCAGGCTAAACTTTTCAGCAAGGATTATACCAGCAGGCAGAATCTTTGCCAGGCGGCTAGCAAGGGCAACAGTGAAGATTAGGAAAGCCCACCACTTGGTGCGCCTTAGTGCGGGCCTGAAAGAGGGCACCAGTCAGCAGCTCCTGCTCTTCACCGATGCATCAGGGAGAGAGGGTTTTGGGGCCATTCTAGACCGTAAGTGGTGTGCTGCGAAGTGGCCCAATGCATGGAGGAAGCATGGCCTCACAAAAATATTACTGTGCTGGAAATTTTCCCAATTGTCCTGTCTCTCCATCTGTGGGCGCAAGTGCTAGCCAACAGGAGGATTACATTCTACTCAGACAACATGACTGTAGTAAAGGCCATTAATTGCCAGTCCGGGAATTGCCCGGTATTGGTGGGGCTGCTGAGGGAGCTGGTAAGAGATTGTCTGTTGAGAAATGTGGAATTTCGTGCACGGCATGTTCAAGGGGTGAAGAACGTAGCCGCTGATGCTCTTTGTCATTTTCAGTGGGAGAAATTCTGGGTGTCTTGCCCCCAGGCGATGGAGGAGATGGCGCCGTTCAAGGTGGAATGGTGGCGCTTGGTACAGTGGAACAAAGGATAGGGGTGTTGGGTGAGTTATCACTGGCCCCTGATATCCGAGCCAAATACAGGGCGTGTTACAACAGGTTTACATCAGTGACCCATTCTTTGGGAGCTGGGGAAGACCATTTCCCGGCCAGAAGAGTGCAGCACTTTGTGCTTTGGGCAAAAGACAAAGCGAAATCACATGCAAGAGTTTCAAGGCAACTGGCGGCAAGAGCCCATTTTGCAAAGCTAAGGGGGGACGGGGACCCAACTGCAGGCTTCCCGCTGAGGGCAGCCCTGAAAGGATGGGCTAGACAAGAAGGAAAGACACCGGACCAGAGGGCACCCATTGAGCTAGAAATGCGGAAGGGATTGGTGGGGGCACTCACAGTCATCTGTAACACACAGTACGAGGAGCTGTTATTCCCTGCCACATTTTCCCTAGCCTTTTTTGGGGTGTTCAGGACTTCAGAGTTAGTGGCAAAAGCGAAGAGCGACACATCGGATAGGGCCCTAAGGTGGGGTGACCTCAAGATGGGTCAGGACATAGCTGAACTGAAAGTGCGGCACTCAAAATCTGACCAGAAAGGGAAAGGCACAGTAGTCCGTTTGAGAAGACTAGGGGACCCCAAGTGTTGCCCGATAGAGCTGCTCATGAGCTATACAGCATGCCGTCCCAGGCAAACCAGGATACTTACTGATTCACCAAGATGGCCAGACTCTCACACAGTTTCAATACAGAAGGGTCCTGAAGTGGGCCCTCGCAAAGGCGGGATACCAAGGGAGCGAATGGTCAACACATTCCTTTAGAATCGGGGCTGCCACCACGGCCTTTGAGGAAGGTCTGCCTCCGGGGGCGATTAAACGGACTGGAAGGTGGCAGTCTGACAGATACAAACTGTACATTCTGACCAGAGACAGGGAAGGGTTGTCATCGCAACCTCCCCAATGGCAGAGCATTTAGTGATATGTGGGGACATGAGGATTGCATGGGGTCCTAGGGGGGAAAGAGGCATGACTAGGGTGCTAAACCTGTTGTATGCTTTGTAGTATTGCTGTGCAAAAGCGTATATATTGCAATCACAGATGTCAATAAAGTGTGTGGTAATACTTACCTTCTCGTTCATTTAAGAGTTAAGACAGTATGGGTGATGGGCCACTCCTTGGTGGCCAGAGCAAAACACTGGGCCAGAGAGAGGAGTTGGAACCACGGGTTCAGTAACGTTGAACTGTCCTGGATGGGAAGCCCAGGAATGAGAAGGGCCATGCTGGAACCTAGAGTTGGCCATCTGGTGGGGAAGAGAGGGTTTAAGCCTAACATTCTTTTGATCCATCTGGTGGAAAGTGACCTAACAGCCCGTGGGAGGTGCCCCCTGTTGTAGGCCATGCGGCTGGATATCGCCATGATTCCTGCCCTTATTGAAGACAGGGAAATAATTTGGGCTGAGATTATCCCACGTGGGGTGTGGCAGGGAGCCAGACCACCTGCCGCTATTGAAATGTCCAGGCGAAGAATCAACCGGTCCCTACAGAAATTTGCAATGCAGCATGGATTCGGTTTCACCCCTGCTCAGAAGACACCAGAGTGGGAATTTTGCGCCAGATGGTGTACACTTGCCTGATGTGGGCACGGACATTTTCCTAATAAACATTAGGGATGCTCTAGAAAGAGCAGGATGTACGTAGCGGGTAAGGGAGGAGCACAGGTGGGGGGCCCTTGGTTATCGCGGGGTGCCATCCAGAGGCTTGACTGAGTTAAAGGGCGATCCTAAAGCTTTAAAATGAATAAAAGGCCTCCAGATAGTGATTCTTGGAGCCAAAAGCAATTCCTCAGGTCACTGGG
The DNA here is from genome assembly GCF_031143425.1 of Pleurodeles waltl. NCBI lineage: Eukaryota > Metazoa > Chordata > Amphibia > Caudata > Salamandridae > Pleurodeles > Pleurodeles waltl. Next base: position 281,031,213 of record NC_090443.1, on the reverse strand, counting down.
AGTCTTTACGGCAGGGCTTGGGAGGACGCAACAGCGCTCCTTAATCCCTCAATGGACAGCTGGAATCCTGAGCAACTGTGGAGACTGGCCAGGGTCTCGCTCTGACTTGGCAGGAGCATGACACATAAGTAAAGGAGGATAGTGGTAACCCACGATAAAGGAACGAGCTGTCAAGAACCTAAGGCAGTCATTCTGACCGCGGCGGGCGGCAGTCGCCGCCCGCCATGCGGTCACCGCCAAATGGCCGCTCCGCGGTCAGAAGACCGCGGATGCCATTCTGGCTTTCCCGCTGGGCCGGCGGGCGACCGCCAAAAGGGCGCCCGCCGGCCCAGCGGGAAAGCCCCTGCAACATAGAAGCCGGCTCCGAATGGAGCCGGCGGTGTTGCAGGGGTGCGACGGGTGCAGTAGCACCCGTCGCGATTTTCACTGTCTGCAAAGCAGACAGTGAAAATCATGGTGGGGCCCTGTTAGGGGTCCCCTGCACTGCCCATGCCAGTAGCATGGGCAGTGCAGGGGCCCCCAGGGGCCCCACGACACCTGTTCCCGCCATCCTGTTCCTGGCCGTAAAAACCGTCAGAAACAGGGTGGCGGGAAGGGGGTCGGAATCCCCATGGCGGCGCTGCAAGCAGCGCCGCCATGGAGGATTCCCTGGGCCAGGGGAAAACCGGTGGGAAACCGCCGGATCCCCTTTTCTGACCGCGGCTTTACCGCCGCGGTCAGAATGGCCCTGGAAGCACCGCCAGCCTGCTGGCGGTGCTTCCGTGGTCCCCGGCCCTGGCGGTCATGGACCGCCAGGGTCGGAATGACCCCCTAAGTGCGTTGGTGCTGAGAACATCAAACGGGACAGCTCTAGCTTTCTCAGGATGGGTGTCGGCCATTTAAGGAACTCACCTCTGACACCTGGATCGCCCGTAAGCTAACCCAACCTGTGTAATCAATAAACGTGCGACATATTATACCCACAAATGGTGTCTCTGGCATTTATTATGTCGCATGCATTGCATTGTTGTAAATCTCTAGGTCCACACACCCTAAAGGGCTTGGGGTAGCAACACTATGCAGCTGGCTACATCGCACGCAGGGCGACAATAGAGGGGACAGCATCCTACCGTTGCTCCCCTGCTAGTGCTGCAGATGGACGCAAGGGGCCTCCGTAGGTAGAGAGGGTGGGTCACCCCTGGGTTTATGGTCCCTAGGTGTCAGAAGGGAGGAGTGAGGCCAAGAGGTCTCATAAGGGGTGACCTCTCGGGGCTGGGCCTCTTTGGTGACCAGCGATAACCTCCCACCCACCCAACAACTTCAAACTAGGTCTAGACGCATACAGGGAAGAAGGGGTAGGTATGTATGGTATGTACCAGATGTGTATAACATGACTTTCTTTACAGAAGAATCAAGGATCGTCGCAAGGTGGAGTTATAGAGCGATCCTAAAGCTTTAAAATGAGTAAAAGGCCTCCAGATAGTGATTCTTGGAGCCAAAAGCAATTGCTCAGGTCACTGGGAGTCTTTACGGCGGGGCCTGGGAGGATGCGACGGCGCTCCTTAATCCCTCAAGGGACAGTTGGAATCCTGAGCAACTGTGGAGACTGGCCGGGGTCTCGCTCTGACTTGTCAGGAGCATGACACATAAGTAAAGGAGGATAGTGGTAACCCACGATAAAGGAACGAGTTGTCAAGAATCTAAGTGCGTTGGTGCTGAGAATACCAAACGGGACAGCTCTAGCTTTCTCAGGATGGGTCTCAGCCATTTAAGGAACTCACCTCCGACACCTGGATCACCCGTAAGCTAACCCAACCTGTGTAATCAATAAACGTGCGACATATTGTACCCACAAATGGTGTCTCTGGCATTTATTATGTTGCATGAATTTCATTGTTGTAAATCTCTAGGTCCACACGCCCTAAAGGGCTAGGGGTAGCAATGCCATGAGGTAGGCGTGTTTGTGGGATATTGCACAATTGCGTGTGGTTCATAAAATCCTTAATGGTCCAACCTGCAAGATGTTCTCTGTGTGTGTGAAGGGCGAAGGAGGGGGCGAGGATGCTGGTTTGTTGTGCACTGCTCTGGAGGTGTGTGGGTGTGTTGAATGTGTATTCCCCTGTTGCCCAATTCCTTAGATGGTACGGGTGTTATTGGCAGGCATTGCTTGTTTTTATTAGGCATGGGTTATTATAGCACTCAGATGAGTAGAAGCACTATTAACTGTGATACTGCTCACTCAGTTTATGTGCTTGCTACAAAACTCTTGCAGCGCAATACAATGACATTATTAGGAACGCATTTTTTTGACTTTTTTTGATTCAGCGCTTCATACAGCTCTTTTACCATTTCTAAGAGTTCTAAATAACAGCTAGTGACATTTCTCATGAGTAGCGTGCCGAGAGCGCTGCATGGGTTCTTGCCATTGACCACATTGCTTGAAGGTCTGTTCATCAAGCAATGCATTACCCACCTTAAGTTTCTCAAGGGAATAGAAGCCCCTCCCAACAGTCCTACCTTTGAACGCTCCCACTGACCACCTCTACCTGTTGGGAGACTGGCACTGCCGCCTGCTCAGTAACGCACCATGCTCGTCTTACCACAGTTGGATTTGTGCTGCACTTGATGAACGAACCACATACTAATGAGCAAAACAAACAAATAAGTCGCTGCAGCCTTTCACCAGCCCAGGGTTGATAAACATGTCCATAAAGTCTTTCTGCACCGCCGTTCTGTTACAAACTTTCTAAAGTGTCTCAGGCCTTGAGTGGTTCTTGTGCACTTGCACTATTGCATCATTCAGGCGTTCTTGTGTGTTACTGTGTGTCCCTCTAGTGTTTGTGAGTTATGGAGCCGTTGAAATCAGAGTGACGAGGAAGAGGGTAAATTGAAGTGCTTTAGTTATCTGCAGGGCCACTCGAATTTTGTGACAAAGAGGACCAAATTATGCAGCAGTGTTGACCAATTTATGTGACAAGAAAAGTCCAGCTATGCATTTACAAAGCCAATAGCTCTGACTCAAGCAAATCCGAGATTACTCCTGAGAACAGTAGCCAAAGATTTCACATCATCAGTACTTGCTTGTCAACAAAATGCAGCAACAAGCAACTGAAAAATGACTGATCAACCTTTGCAAAGTGCCTTCCACCTCACGAGAGCAAATGTTGCCACATTTTTTGTACCTTGATGCATTTGAGCTAGAAACATTTTCATTTTTTTTGTTAAAATCTGCAGATTATTATGCAAATGATGGATCATGTGGTAAAAGGATAATCCTATGGAAAAAGCAGCAGCAGCAGAATCGCATAGTTCTGAGGGGAGAGAAAGAGAGAGAGAGAGGGAGAGAGAGAGATGCAAGTACCATTGCTTCCGGCAGGGAGGGTCAAGTACAGCTCCCACACTGATACCTGCAGTCTACATATTGGAGTGCTCTTAACATAACATAGCCCCCGGAAGCAAGGGACAGGAGCGGACGGAGAGAGGTATGTGCTGCTGTCTGTGAAACTGACACACCAGTCCTAACTTTTGAAAAAAGGCACACAATAGCAGTCACAGCTCGCAGGCATTAAAAGGGGCGGCACGTGGCGGATGGATTATATTAAAATAAAAAATTAAAATAGTTATAAAAAAATGTACTTGTATGCCGTGCCGTGCCGCACCTACGTCCCCTCAGCAGGCAGAGGCTTCCAGACTGCCGTGTGTCCAATCCGAATGCTGCTTTCATGCTGCTGGTAGAATGAAAGCAGCATTCGGATTGGGTGGAGCCTCTTGGCTGGGCGCTCCAAGGCAGAAAGGAAGTCTCTTCCTGCTCTCTCCAAACCGGCAACACAGTGCAGAGTTGGAAAGAGTCCTGTCCGCATGTGTGTTTGGCCGGCCCAAGACGGCTGGCCAAACATACATGCGCACTGAGGAGGAGTGCTGTGCACTCCCCTCCATCTCTGCCATGTCCCATGTCCCGCCCCTTTTACAATAAAACCATAATAAACATGGGGGGGAGGGGGCGAAGCTCCTCCGCCATAGCACAATAGCTTTGATGAAACAAATTCAGGATTTGGAGTTTCCCTGGTACCTGGATATGGTCCTCGTCGGCTCAGTGAATACTGCTCCTTAGAGGGCTGGGCAGGTAGAAAGCCTGGTGTGGGGCACTAGACTCACCCCTGTGGGAGGGGGTGCGTAAGAGCAGAACAGAGCGCAGGGTTCTGTTGCAGAATCCGAAAAGACATACTGGACTCCCTCACAAGCTCCTCTCACCCACGACTCCCAGTACCTCGGTAGCGATAAAAAAATATTAGTCATTTATTGGCATTTTTAAAAATCACCTGATGATTTCCCGTGAGCCCATAGCCACCCTTTTTTACGCTCTGAGCAAACCCCATGCTGGAGGCTTTGCACCCGGTGCCAGCCCCCACTACATCCAGTCCTAGAGGTGGTAGAATGTACCAACCCACATCCAGCCCTGGAGGTGTCAGGATCTGTACTCCATTCCCACCCTCGACCTCACCCAGCCCCTGCGGTAAGACTCTCTGCTGGCACGTGCCAATTAATAGTGCCAATCCTTACCTGGAGGTGACTGGCGATGTAAATGTGTGCCATGCTCATGACCTCATCCAGCCCTACAGGTAACATGTTCCATGTCCATGCCCCAAACGAACTCCAAAGACAAAGAGCTCTGCCAAGACCGCCGGTATACTCAGCGTTGCGCATTGTGTTGGTGTTTAGTGCCGTTCACTTTCTTAGTTTTGAAACATGCCACACGTGTCATTGCCTCATGTCACCGCAGCCCTACGGTGGCTTCAAGTAGCCAAATGAAATGTCAACATAACTTGGCTCAGCCACGGGAACCTTGACTTAAAAGTCCACCATGGTACGAAAATGTTGACACATACCAAAAAAACATTGTGCAATGCCTCACTGAATTCTACCAGGTTCCCCTTAGCAGCCCGCATCATATGTAAAGCCCCCTCTGATAACCATAAGGCCTTCACCTGTTGGCGTAACGAAACTGGAGCGAACCCCCTGCAAAGAACATGGAGACCACCCTCCGGGCTCAGTCAAGAATTCTCAGGCCAGTGTGCTTTGTTAGTGAAGCACGATGGAGCTCCCCCCTACCGCCACCGCGGAGGCTGCAGAGGCTTTTGTTACACCACTGCTTTCACCATCAGGAACACCTACAATCTGCTCCAGCTCGCAATCCTACCAGGTCAAAGAACAACCTATAGTCTCAACAACCTTGACTTGAAATGCAGAGCCAGAAAGGAAACGGCTAGGAAACAATCATTTTAGTCAAGGTGTAATGCAATTCTTGTCCAAGGAAATGAACTCCTGCAAGGCTGCTTTATACGGGATCAACTCTACAGTTGTCCAAATTCTAACCCAGTAGGTCCACACTTTAAGATGGGCAACATGGTAAATTCTTTTCAGAGTTAAGTCCCACCTCAAAGGCTTTAGGGGAGTGCTAGATGAGATATTCACTAGAGACCTTATGAACCTATTTTCCGTAATGTTGAGCCTTTAGGAGTAAACAGTAGCCCAAATTCCCGCCCCATAACGTGCTCCACCCATAGCTACCACTGGGTACACCTTGAGCGATGGGGAAACAGCTCTATTAAGTGTAATTCTGTATTTCCTGGCAATTACCGCTGATCTATGGGACAAGAAGACATTACTTTTTTGTAACTGAAGTTCTCAGGTAAGTTTCTCTGAGAGCCTAACTCTTGAGAGAGCGTATTTTGATATTACATATTATAGACGTGAAATGCTTATGTCTAACAATGCTGTATTAATAAAACATTTATTAATAGCGTATTCATAAAAATGGAGAATCGTTCACATGTATAAACTAATGTCAACTGTAAGGAATAATCGTTTATAGTTTGCCTAACTGAGCACATTAAAACGTATAAAACTGCATTCATTAAACTCGTATATCTTAAGTTAGCATGAGCAGAAGCTGTGTAGCTCTCATGTTAAAGGCGTATTTTTCCTGTTTCTTCAGTGTGCAGAACTTGCAAACGACCATAACCCAGCTATTGTTCTCTCTGTATTAGTTCGACACATCGGGATAATTTCCCATCCGCATGCTAACATCTTTTAGTATAAAATGATTGTGCTTCGAAACATTTGTAGATACTTCCAAGGACAATGAGACGAGGGAACGAGAACTTTTAACCTGAGACGTGTGCCAAGCTGATGAAGTAACCCCGGATATGCCACCTACGGAAGACCAATTATGAAGACCAATCAGAAGACGATATATTATCGAGAAATGACAAATGCATGACTTAATGTATAATTTGATAGGTTAACGATGATGGGGTGTATTGACTAACCAATAGAATTTTGGGGGAATGAATTACTAGAAAGGGATAAAAAAAACATGACACAGGAAATAACCAGACATTAGGTAGGGAATGATATTCATTACATCCCGAAACTCTGTCACACTATTCTGTGATTTGAGACTTAGACAAACCATCCTTGCCCATATTACTGCCCCTTACACTTTTCTCCTTAAGAGGAGAGTGTCTCTTGCCTCTAACTTAGATAGACTGATGGCGATCTAACTGATGTCCTGAAGATGAAGACTGATCCTGAATGCTGACTTAATCAGAGGAGGGTAATTATATAAAATTGCTAATGAGAACTCATTTTGCCTTTCTTTCTAGATACCAACTGCTGTATGTTTTGATAGAGACCTTAGTTAGATGTTTTCCAAATTGGTGTTCAAAATTGTTTTGCATGACGCCCAACATGCTAATGCTAATTAGAGGTTAGATGAGGTATTCACTCTGACTGACAACTGACGTGACTGGCGTGGTGCTATGCTGAACTAGTATCTTAGAAAGTTCGATGTGTTATAAACTACTTATATCTATCTGATTGTCTATGCTACTGATCCTTGCATTATCAAAGGCTTATTGTGGTTGTCATCTTGTAATCGTGCTTACATGTTTATTGACTTTGAAATTAATGCCTTTACTACTAGATTGTAATCAATAGGGAATAAAACGTATTAACTCCATTAAGAGGTGGTTATTCATGACTGAAGGGTCATGGTTGCGTCGAAGGTTCGTTAATGTCTAAAGTGAGAGGTGTTTTGATGTTAAACGTTGACAATGATATTGAGATATTGATTGATATTTTATTTAGTTATCTCGTCCTACGGTGTCTCACCACTGGGCCCAAAGGTTCATTGGCCTAAAACGAGTCTTGATGTGTATAAATTGACATAGACGGACGCGTTAACACTCTCAAATAGTTAAAGCCAAATTTAATAACTAGTTCTTTGTAGATACCGACCTTAATGCATTTGCTTTTACTAATGGTAGCCCATTTTATGTTTCTGTGGTTATTTGTAACATTCAGAGGGACACACAATTTTCCAGTTTGTGCAATTCACCACTGCAGATTTACACGCAGCACAGCACAACGTTCAGTAAATTTAGCAGGCCTTAATTATTAAGTTGGAAAGCATGCCCAGAGCTAGCATGCATGCCTGGAAGGCATTTTTGTAGAGTACCTGGTTATTTTACCGTGGCTTCAGTAGCCCTGCTCGCCCTACTGTGTGCCGGCCATAGTGAACATGACTCCATTTATACACACATATTAAGTTCATGCCAAGCTAACACCTTCAGCTGATACTTACACGCTTGCTAAGGGGATAGTGCAGATGAACTCCTCATCCTAGCGTTTTTTGAGACATTTTGCATCATTCCGCCAGTGAATAAAAATTAGCTCACGCCAGAGTGGTGCTGGGCCTCCATGATCCTCTTAGTAATATCAGTGTAAAATATCTTGCCATTCTATTATCTTGACTCATGCACTGTTCTTTGGACATGTTAATTCCATGAACCCTAGGCATAATTGCTGTGATGAAAAAAGCCCTAAAGTAACAGCGAATGTTTAAAAACTCAGGTGCGGTAATTGAATTAATTATTGCAATGGAATATTGTACAGTGGTAATCACTATGAATTGGATCACTGTTAGAAATGGGGTCTCTAGTTGGCAGAGGTATACACCCTTGTCCAAGTAGGGACCACAATCCTAGTCAGGGTAAATCACAACATAACCCAAATTATGCTGTGCTCACCCTCTGGTAGCTTGGCACAGAGCAGACAGGTTTAACTTAGAAGGCAATGTGTAAAGTATTTGTGCAATAACTCATACAGTAACACAGTGATAATACCACAAAAATACACCACACAAGGTTAGAAAAATAGATAATATTTGTCTGAATAAAATGACCTAAAAACGATGAAAATCTAATGCATACAAGCAGAGGTATGAATTTTTAAAGACTAAGGGGGTCATTCTGACCCCGGCCGGCGGCGGAAGCCGCCGGCCTGGCTGGGACCGCCAGAATACCGCTGCACGGTCAAAAGACCGCCGCGGGTATTCTGGGTTTCCCGCTGGGCTGGCGGGCGACCGCCAGAAGGCCGCCGACAGCCCAGCGGGAAACACCCTTCCATGAGGATGCCGGCTCCGAATGGAGCCGGCGGAGTGGAAGGGGTGCGACGGGTGCAGTTGCACCCGTCGCGATTTTCAGTGTCTGCATGGCAGACACTGAAAATCTTTGTGGGGCCCTGTTAAGGGGGCCCCTGCAGTGCCCATGCCATTGGCATGGGCACTGCAGGGGCCCCCCGGGGCCCCACGACACCCCATACCGCCATTCTGTTCCCAGCGGCCAAAACCGCCAGGAACAGGATGGCGGTATGGGGGTCGGAATCCCCATGGCGGCGCAGCTTGGATTCCCCAGGGCAGCGGGAAACCGGCGGTACACCGCCGGTTTTCCGTTTCTGACCGCGGCTGTACCGCCGCGGTCAGAATGCCCATGGGAGCACCGCCAGCCTGTTGGCGGTGCTCCCGCGGTCGTTGGCCCTGGCGGATTTTACCGCCAGGGTCAGAATGACCCCCTAAATCCCAATAAGGTGCTTAGAAACTCAATAGCTCAACTCAGGCTACCACGGCGTCATTGACAGAGTCGTTCCCACCAATCCCGAGCCAGAGGCATTGATCTCCGAATCGCACAGACCGCCAGGCACTGTACCTTTGAAAATGAAGAAAGATGTTGCACAGAGTCGTGGAGGTGAAGCGTCGCTGGAGCCGGTGTGGTGTCAGTCCCTTACATCGTCAGGGGAGCTGAGGCATTGGTTCCGTACCGCAAGGCAGGGGAGGTGAGGAGTTGGCTCCATCTGGTTTCAAGGGGAGCTGGTGCGGCGTCGGGGCAAGACATCGGTTCCTTGTGACCCAGTGGGGTTGATGAATCCGGTTAGTCTAGACGTGATGAGTCGACTTTGCAGTGTTGTGATCACACTGCGTGACGCCAGCAGCATCGCGGCAATGTTGGACTTGCATTGCAGGCCATGTTTGTTGTGTGCAGCGAGGTCCACGGGGCGGAAGCAGCTGTGGCGCTGGTGCTGGCGTCACTGAAGACGTTCCTGGGGTTGCTGAAGTCGGAATACTAGCTCAAAGCTAGCCGGGGAAGTCTTTTTTGGCCCTGAGACTTCAGAACAGGAAGCAAGCTCAAACCAAGCCCTTGGATAGCACTTTTGGGGAAGGAAGAGTCCTTCCAGCAAAGTCAGAGCCCAGTAGGCAGCAGGGCAACAACAGGACAGCTGTCCCTCTCAGCAAACAAGTCCAGATGAGTTCTTTGGGCAGCCAGGCAGTTCCTCTGACAGAGGCCAGGTGTAGATCCAGAAGTGTCTGATTTAGCGGGATCAGAGACCCAGAATATATACCCAAAATGCCTTTGAAGTGGTGTAAACTTCAAAGAGTGGTTTTGAAGTGCAGAAGTTCCCCTTTCAGCCTAGTCCTGTCTGACTACAGGCTTCCTTACTCAGGTATGACAGATGATTTCTTCCCAGTGGGGAAACCTGGAAGGCGGATTAGGGTTTATTATGCTGCGCTCTAATATAGCTTAGGTAGGAGAACTATATATCACTCCTAGTGATAGTATGGTGGGACTTTTTGTTTTTCACTCTCCACTGTCACAATTTTGCTTCAATTGTGTTTCATCATCCTAGTTATTGCAATACATGTAATTTGATCTAAGATGAAGTTACTTCAATAAATCCCTATTGAATTTTATTCTGCCTCTGTCTGTCTTTGCCTGTGTGTGACTAATAGAACTGAGAGAAAGGGATAAGATCTGATCAATCACGATTCCCCTGGGGAGTCTTTCTTGTCATGCGCCCAGTTGCCACAATCATCTCTGTTCTTGGACAGAGGTGAGGTGCTGCTAGTTAGCCGGAAAACCCATATTAGGCAGACAGGTGTCACATGGTGTGGAATTGTACCCAGTACCCCACAATCTATGCAATTGAGCCACTCAAATCCAGTAGCCTCATTAGGATAATGAGAATCTACGCGACATGGAGCTGCCAAAGTTTGGTCAGGCTCTAATTTTTGGATCCTCCTTAGTATCTCAGTCTCACTAAAGGTTAAATACACCTTGCTATATACTGAGACGTCCGTGGTATTGAGGATTTCCTCCTCAGCTAAGTAGGTATTACCTATCTAACGCTGTAGGTTGTTCAAGCTTGAACCTTAAAAGGATCAATCCCCACTTGGTGCCCTTATCTCTGAACAAATACCTTTACCATGCCAAACCCGCAATGGATAGCAATTGCAGTAAATATGCGACTATCCCTTACTGCATACTTATTGGCAAATGACCTAATGGCCCGAGGATGTGGGGGGGGGGCAAAGTCACATTTGTTGCTGAGGCTCATCCAGCCTATAGAACAGAAATTTTTTATTCTTGGGTTACTTTTCCAGCAGTTGATGGGAACACAAACACATTTCATCACTATACACCTGCAAACATACCTGCACAATACAGAGCTTATGCATATTTAGAAATACCTCTATCTTATCAAGACCATAATGATTGGCTTTATGATGCCCTACCATATATAATATTACACGTTAGGTTAGGTCCTCTGAGCAATGACGGCCCGACCTGGCATTTATTGGCCACATGTACACAGTACCCTGATGCAGCAACATTAGCGGTAGCTGAGGTTTGCTGCATACATACAAAGATCACCGAAATATATAAACTATTAGTGCAGTTTGTAATGCAAACATTAAATACTAACCCAGCCCGTGCTGCCTTAGAGCAACCATACGCAGTTACGTCAGGCATTAACCCTGCAACTGTACACTGGATCATGGGTAAGGTACCCGTCAAATGGGAGGAAATTCTGTTTTGGTTGGCTCAAAAAATAAATGCTCTGGAAGCAGTCTTCCCCATATGGTTCCTCAGGACAAATGTAGAATCCTCACTATGTGCTTGCCAATTGGGATGGTTCCCACAGTAGATAACTGCAACACATGGGGCACTATATTTTCCACGCTCCATACTACCACACATGGTACACCAACACTTGCCAATCGTCCGGAGGTGTTAAAACAAATTGAAGATGAATACAGGGCTGCCCTGTCCCTGGACTTGGGGATGCAATTAATGGACAATTTTGCCACTGTGTCTTCAATTATATTAAGTAACCTTAAAGGAGAAGCAGTTGTGCTAGCAGTGCACATGCAACTTTGGGACGTTCCCTGACAGGATCAAAAATGTGAGCTGTCAAAGATTATTGCTGAGACCTACTCAGCATTGGTCGAGATAGTCTGGGGTCCAGACCAATTAAACCACAATTATAAGGTAGATCTAATAAAGATTCTACTAAGCAAACACCTGAAGGTTCTAAAAACATGAAAATACCTAAAAATGAAAGGGGAGAATCTCTGCATTCGGAGACCCCTCAAAATAGATATATTCTTAGAAATAGAGATAATATAAAATGCCTGTCAGATATCAATATACTGACACACGCCAATCTCGTTCCTTTCAGGACTCACCGGAAAAATGCAGTGAGAGGGGTGGGTGGTTAGAACAGGGAACAAAGTATGTGAAACCGAGAAAGGACTCACAATGCTCGTCAGAAGTTTCTGTTAAGAAAGAAGAAAAACTTCCCCAACAAAAATCCCAGTGTAAAAAGAAAAAAAGTGTCAGCAGTTGCAATATGACATGCCACTCAGGAAGAGGGCTTTATTGAAGAACAGTGCTAGACAGTGCAGCAGAGGTCACAAAGGTTTGTATGGATCTTCAAGAGCATCTGGAGGTGAAAGCAACTGATGACTTCTTACAAGTTGAGACTGCGCGCATGCGTGTCTACACATCCAACAGGATGTATAAAGGAACTATACAGTTGGAAGGAGAGATTGAACACATAATGGATGCTAACTTTTGGGATCGCGTCGCCACCATTTGTGATATTTTATTGGCCAAAAATGACTGGCCACCAGAATTTGTGCATGATCTCCCATATGGAGAAGAGGTTATTGAAAAATCCTTCTCGCCCCTTGTTCCCAGAAAGCTCGGGGAAATTCATGCCATTGATTGGGCAGTGGAACAGGCACCTGCATTATATTGCAAACACGTAGGGAGGGATAAAGATTCCCCCTATCATGTAATTCCAATTAAATCCCAACTTCAACCCCAGTACTCAATAAGCCATGAAGCAAAAGCACCCGTGAGAAAAATCCTCAAGCAATTAGAATACCAGGGCGTAATTGAACTCTGTGTCTCACCAATGAGCAATCCATTGTTCCCTGTCGCTAAACCCGACCATTCATATAGAATAGTTTTAGACTACAGACATTTAAACAGTCATGCATGCACATTTGCTATACAAAATGTACACAGTACAGCACTTATGAACAATATAGTGCGCAAAAAATACAAAACAACCCTGGATACCTCCAACGGGTTTTTCTGCCAAAACATAGCACCTGAAAATAGGGACTTAACAAGTTTGAGAGCTTGAGGCTCTCAGTAAAAATTATGCCAACTCCCACAAGGGTACAAGTACAGTCCAGGACTGTTCTCAGCTCGTGTTACATCTATTTTACACAACGTTGACCCTGAGGCGTTGTCATACCTTACGGACAATGACCTGATGCAACATATAAGAAGGGTAGCCTGCATCGTTGTAGGATTTGCCAAATTTAGCTACAAATTTAATTTAAAAAAAACAGAAATAGCCCTACTCAGTGTTGTATTTTTGGGATACGAACTGTTGGATGAAGGCAAGAGCCTCGCACCCCAATTTTTAGAAAAATACGCACAACTACGACCACCAAATACCATCAAAAAGCTCCAGTCCTTATTGGGATTTTTACATTTTGGCAGAACATACATTTCAGACTATGCACAACGCATTAAAGATTATGGGCCTGATTACAACTTTGGCGGAGGGGATTACTCCGTCCCAAATGTAACGGATATCATGCGAACTCCACAGGATATAATGGGCTCGTAATTCGGCGGGCGGGATATCCGTCACCTTTGAGACGGAGTAATCCCATTCACCGAATTCGGAATCAGGCACTATATGACCTAATACGCCCTCACTTTACCAGTAAAAACTGGAGAGTCGAACACACGAATTTTCAGAGCATTACAAAAAGACATGCTTGAAGCAAAACACCTACACACAAGGGACAACTAAACACTTGGTCATCAGAGTAATTTCTGGTTCCACTGGTTTCACCTAGGGAACATTCAATGAGTGAGACCGTCCCGATTGCATACAAATCACATCTTTACTCTGCAGCTGAACATCGCTTTGCTCCCACTGAGAAAATTCTCACTGCTGTTCAGATAGCTGTCATTAAAGAGAGACCTCTGACCCAGGGGAAACGTATCATTGCCATATCCCCAAGTCCATCGTTGAGGCTGTTACTAAAGCTAGCGTTCCTAGTGCTAAAGCATTACATCCACATTGGATCCAATGGACAATGTCTCTGACAGCCACGGATGTAGATGATATTTTTAACTCAAAATTACAAACCCAAGAGTTTTTGCAATATAAACTTGAATATCCAGTTCCAGTAAACACCTTGCCTGTTGATCAATATTACACAATTTTGTACACTGATGGTTCAACCCAACCAGCTATAGTCACTAAACACCAATATTCCACCACTTGCGCAGTCGTGACAGGATACATGGAAGATGGCAAGTTCCAACCACAACATACTTACACGCAGACCCTAGGGGACTGCACTGCACAACTTACAGAGCTCAAGGGTCTGATGATGGCACTGGAACATACGGATCCTGAGCAATTGACACTGATTGTCTGTGATTCATACTATTGTGTCCAGTCCTTCAATGAATATCTGCATTACTGGCGCCAGAATGGGTTCAGAGATTCAAAAGGAAACACCATTAAACCCAGACTTCTATGGGGGAAAGTAGCGGATCTGAAAGAGACGCTTCCCAACATTCATGTTGTACATACACTAGGACATCAGTGTGTTGGAATACATGTTGCAGGCAATACCTTGGCTGATGAAGCAGCCAAATCAGCAGTAGCTATGGCTTCTGTTGCTGCAGTAATTCGTTCTAAAATAAAATTGGATGATGGAACACTGGCAGCTGTAAAAGGTTCGTCTGACGGCACCCCTTACCAAAAGCATATCCTGCCAAATATTCCTACTGAATATCATGCCTCAATACAGCCCTTGCAGTAATACCAGGGATGGGAAGTCATGTGATTGCCAACAAAGACCAAAGACCAGAATTGATCAAAGCAGCGCATGAGGGAGTTGCTTCTGCCCATGCTGGTATGCCGGCTACAATTTCAATGTTACAAGCATGTTATTGGTGGGCACGTCTCTACAAACAGACTAAGCAGTATGTCATTTGTTGTGGCATCTGCCAGCAAATAAAAGGATCCGCCAACAAACACCCCCCACAGACACCCCTCCTAATTTCCAACAAACAGTTACAATGTGTGTACTTGGACCATTGTGGTCCCCTGACACCTGATAGTGCATACAAATACATTTTAGTCGCTGTTGACTCATGCTCCAGATTTCTATGGGTTTGGCCACAACACTTGGCTGATGCTCAAACTGTTATTAAAGATTTACAAGTCTTTATCGGCACATATGCTGCTGCGGCTTTCCAATCAGACCAGGGCCCTACTTTTCTCTCAAGGGCTTTCAGGGACGCCATGGCTTCGCTAGGGGTCCAACTGCATGACTCATCTCCATTTCATCCCAAGGGAAATAGTGTCGTGGAGCGACGAAACCAAGATTTGAAGCAATCCTTAACAGCCAGAGTATTAGGCACTGGTCGTAGTTGGCTTACATATCTGTATGGAGTCCAGACAGCACTTAACAATCTGCCCAGAAGGTCCCTGGAGGGCGTGCTTCATATGAATGCCTGTTCAGAACACAAATGTATGTTCCAGACCTTGATAGTCCTGGCATTGAAGTGGCAGAATCACCTTTTGACATAAATGAACGTGTCACTGTCTTGAAGGGCTTACAATAGTTCTGTGATGTCAATGTATCTGCCAGTGCCGCCTCCTTGGGAATAAGGGATGTACCAATAACGTCTACCGGCTGGATTCCAAAAGTTGGGGATCTGGTATGAGAAAAGATTGCTGTGAAACAGGATTTCAGTCCTTCTTATCGTGCACTGGTTCCTGTCCTGAGAATACATGGTACCAGAACTGTCAATTTACCACTGCTGCCTGGTTCTAAAGGAAATCGCTTTGTCTCCATCGACAATATCAAGCTACACCATATGGCTGATCCTGCACAGCAGACCTGGGGGACTCCTAGGTAGTACCCGAATTCCCCTCACTACAGACCAGTATGTTTCTCTACAGGTTTTGAGCCACAACACTGATACTTCGAGCTTGAGGAGTGTGGTCAATTAGCATTCATTGGTTCCATTAACTTCCATAACAAACAACACCAATAATATTGATTGTTTTTATTCAAATTCTACACAAACGGATGGCATAGTCTACTATGAACCACTGATGGGGTTTTCTGCAAGTTCTCCTCTTCCAAACACAGCTCCAGTTGTTGCACAAACTGCTTCTGGATATTGTGCCGACATCAATGACATTCTTACTGACTCTGCCTCTACTGCAACAGAACTGTCAAGAGCACGTAAGCTGATAATTTGGCTCAAAATTAACTATTTAATTCTTCCATGGAACTATCTATGGCTCTTACTAACTGCACTTGCCTTTGTCCTCTGGATTTGGTTTGTCATTGGTTTCTTCTTACTTATACATGGTCATTACATTTCTGAACACTCTACAGTTGAACTGATGGATGAGGTCTTAAAATTAAATTTTTCTTCACACAAAGTCCGCAGAGACTTGTCCCTAGTGAACATTTCTGCTACACCGATTCTTGATGGGACTGTGTGGGATAAAGTTTTATTTTATATCTATGGGCCAATGGAGGTCATTCATATTCCATATGTATTCAAACTTTCCATAAATGATGTAATTACACCAGGAGTGGTTTCTGATGACTAGGATGTGAAAACAGTTGATTCTATGATGTCCGATTTGCAGTATTATACTGTGTCTGAAAATGAGGATGTGTATCAATCCAAAGAAAATGATTGAGAAATGTTCTGTTATAATTATTATAGACATCATTTAATTCATAGAGCAAGCACCCCCAAGACTATTTTTGATTACATACAGTGGGATCACTGTCCGACTCCATCAGTGGGGAGATCCTAAATGTATACTGAAAAATTTGCATATTTCTCTGGGCACAATGTGAAAAAGTTGAGTTGTATTATTTTAAATTGCTTGTGATGGAAAACCATCATATTTTATTGACCAATTCAAAATTAATTTATTCTGATTCCTTTGTTTCCCTGTTGGCTATTGGAGGCTATGATTATTGGTTGAAGTCGAAAAGTGTGTGGGGAACTAAAAATTGGCAAATAAAGGGAGAGGAAACTTAATTTAGAGCATACCTGATACCTGTTCAAATTATATTTTTAAATGAAAACGTACAACAGACAAGTTGTTTAGGCTTTGCAAAGATTAAGGAATTGAATGTGCCCACTATTCCTACCCCTGTAAATGTTTACAAATGGCAAAGGTATACAAATGCATCTGAAGATCAGCTCGATGACTGGGTCAAGAATGGAAAATGTAACATATCACTTTCACGTCCTAGTGGGTGGTTATTGTGGCCTTTAGGCCCCAGTGGGTACCATACACGTTTTGTAAACTCCACGGGTGGTTTTAGAACAAATAGGCCGGACCCTTGCTATGTGTCTTCAGAACACTTGGGTATAGTGACAGCATATAGTGTAGGAAAATTATGCCAGCATGGTTAAAAAGTTCCTCAATAGATGCTGTTAAAGGACACCTCAGTCTCCTGTCCAATGATACAGAGTTACAGGATTTCCTGTTAGGCCCCAGAAGACTAAGCAGAAAATGTTTCTTATATGAAGTATATAATGAAATTTGGAACTTTCTCAACAAGAAGCGGTTGCCTGGATAAGCAAATTGATCAGGAAAATTTACAGAAAGCATTAGCCGTAGTAGATAATGGTATTAACACCTTGTCCGACAGGATAGATACTCTAAATAACATTGTATCCTCTGCAATAGACATAGTACAGAGTGACATGCCATCTTTACACCACAGACAGAGTCAGCTAAGGTACATTAGGCAGTTAGGCTGGCCACTACAAACACTGAATACAGGTCGCGTTCCCTGGCAAAACATTAGCACAAGGGATATATTTTCAACATTTTATTTAACGCGACAACAACAAATAATGGCTAAGAAGGAAGCGACTTACATCAGGCTAAACATAGAGAAATTTGAAAAGTTGTCTTTTACTGTGGCTGAAATGCCATTGGCTGAATGGCTCATACATGGGGTTATAAATCTGCCTATTTCAACACTTCAATTTGCATCCTGTCTCAAACACATTCCAGTAGGCAGATATGAAAGGCTGGGAGATAATTACATACATGGGGTGTGGGAGCTTCCCTCTTCGTACAAATGTTTCAATGGCATGAAAGATGTCTTTCTTAGTGGAAGCAAATGCAAGATTTCTGTGAGCCATTCAATGGTTTGTAAACATCTGTCCTTGCAAGGGGCATGTAATGCCTCGGCAGCGGACTTAGCTTGTTATCTGAAGGGAGTTCTAGTCCCTTTGATTAGACCTGCATTCCAGGTGCTCTCAAATGGCAGTTATATTCTCCTTAACAGTGAGAGGTCTTGTGGAATGTGAGCCGGAATAGCTTATGTTTTTTCAGTCTCCCAAATTGTCACATGTTGCGGGAATGTCCCTTTCCCCCTACACAACAAAGAGGAGTAGCAGACATTTGGACTCATATTGTTACTTCTGATGTCAATTTTGACAAGTTGAGCAGACTCAAGGCTTTATTGTTTCAAAACATGTGGCTATTACATCTGCATGTGAGACCTATGCGCTTCAAGTTGCGAAGTCATCTGCAGAGATTCAGTCCCTTTTAAGCACAAATTTTCCAAGACAGTTTGGTGAACTCATGGGACGAAGATTCCACATGTCCAGTACTACTGGAATCGCGCATTTCTTTAAGGTTGTTGGTTCTGGTTTCATTCAAACCTTCTCCTCTATATTTGGCCTAATACCTTCAGCCATACCCATTTTCAAGTATTGTCGGGGGATTTCCAATTACTTTGGCTATAATAGGTGGCATCTTGCTGTTTCTACTTTTTCTGTGCAATGCCTGTCTCTTTACAGCAAGGAGGACTGAAAGCGCTTCCACCAGCACTACCGTGTCATGAACGCATGATGCAGTATTTCGGAGCACCACTCCTGGAGCAATTGGAGTGTGACTGGTCTTTGTCATTCAGACCTGTTTTGGATTGTGTGCAGCATGTGTTTCTATGCCATTGCTGCCCTTTCAAATGTGCACTGAAAGTCTGTCTTTCTACAAAGCGCTTTCTTTCATTGGACACTGATCTGTTGATGTTCTCGATGAGGGCTCATTACCAGACATGCGCGTTGAGGGTGCGTTTGCTACGGGAATCTATCTATGAGTTGCCCTTTGTGGATACAGCAACTCTTAACTCAACACCGGGCACAACACGGTATGTTGCCGCCTCAGCTGGAGATCAGGCTTTCGAACATTAGTGCACTATGGTATTGTTTGACAACAATTTGGATACTTTACCACCTGCCGAAGTGGAACATTTCCTGGCATCAATTACCCCTGGTATAATTGGTGATTTTTAAAATGACACTGAACTTTGAATTTGGCTTTCTTTTGCACCACTATTGAAGTTTTAAATTGTCCCTCTTTTCCCTCATGCGCAAGTGTCTTTTAACTTGTCATTATTGAAATTTATGTTTAAATGCCCGCATAAATAGATTTTATTAGATTTCATTTTTTGTAATTAGGCTTTCTGAACCACCTTTGAACCAGCAAGGGGAGGGTGTTGTATAGCTACTTTAGCCATATTTTAAACACATTATTTTAGCAAACTAGGCCTGCCATTGTGCACTTTAGCTCAGTTACATTTTTATTCAGCATCACTTTATTTTTCTAGCAATAGCCACATTTGCGGTGTTGTTTTATTTCTCTCTATCTAGTTGTTCTTTCGCCTAGGAAAGCTTTACGTTCTCAGTAGGACATTCATTTCATTTTGTGCTTTCTTCAAGGATGCAGTCAGATAGGGTTGCTGGCAAAAGTGGTACGCTGTGTCTCCAACATTCATAGAAACGCACATATTCCTACGTGGGGACACTTTCTTAGGATGTCAACTATTTTATTATAAAAACACTCCTTTGTCCCATACATTTTAGAGGGAGGTTCCAGCCAGATGACCACGACTGCATGGTGATTGCTGATTGCTTAGACTGCTGAACCCCTAGTCTACATAGGGACGGTATCTTTCTAGACTACATGCTTCCTTACTCAGGTATGATGGATGATGTCTTCCCAGGGGTGAAACCTGAAGGGCAGATTAGTGCTTATTATGCTGTGCTCTAATATAGCTTAGGTATGAGAACTATATATTACTCCTAGTGACAGTATGGTGGGACTGTTTTTGTGTTTCACTCTTCTCGTCACAATTTTGCTTTTATTGTGTTTTATCATCCTAGTTATTGCAATACATGTCATTTTATCCACAATGCAGTTACTTCAATAAATCCCCATTCTGCTCAGTTTGTCTTTGCCTATGTGAGACTAATGTAACTGAGAGAAAGGGATAAGATCTGATCGACCACGATTACCCTGAGGAGTATTTCTTGTCATGCACCCAGTTGCCACAATCATCCCTGTTCTTGGACAGAGGTGAGGTGCTGCTAGTTAGCTGGAAAACCCGGAATAGGCCGACAGGTGTCACATGGTGTGGAATTATACCTAGTACCCCACAATCTATGCGATTCTGCCGCCCAAATCCAGTAGCCTCATTAGGATAATGATAACCTACGTGACAGGTGGTCCTCCCAGCTGGCACTGTATTCGGCAATGTCATCTATGTAGGCGGCACAGAATGCCTCCTTACCAGCCAGGACCCTGTAAACAACCATTGAAAGGTAGAAGGGGCATTCTTCAAGCCTAAGGGCATCACCCAGAATTGGTAATATCCGTCAGGGATTGAGAATGCTGACCTCTCTTTTACCCACTCAGTCAAGGCGATCTGCCAGTACCCTGATGTTAAATCAAAGGTACTGAGGAATTTGGCAGTGCCTAACCTGTCAGTGAGCTCGTCAGCTCTGGGATGGGGTGTGCGTCAATTTTAGTGATGGAGTTGACACCTCAGTAGTCCACACAGAGCTGAAGTTCTGGTTTGGCACCCGTTGGGGCAGCCTCTGGTACCAGTACCACAGGGCCGGCCCAGGGACTGCTAGATGTTTCAATCACCACTAAAGCTAGCATCTTGGCAACTTCCCCCTTGATGCTGACCTTCATCCTGTCTGACAACCTGTACATTTTGTTCTTTACAGACGGACTGTCTCCTGTGTCAAAGTCATGGACGCACAGATGTGTGCATCCAGGGGTGAGGGAAACAGGGAGAAAAACAGTTCCAGCAACTGGTAACAGTCACCTCGCTAGTCTAGGGTTAGGGAGTCAGAGAGGTTGACACCCTCCACTGACCCATCACTGTCCTGGGCAGACAGGAGGTCAGGGAGAGGTTCACTCTCCTCCTCCACATCCTCATTTGTCACAAGGAGCATGCTGACGTCAGACCTCTCAAAGTGAGGCTTCAATCTGTGTACATGGAGCACCCTTAGGGGTTTCCTAGGGGTCTGGAGGTCCCCTGCCCTCCTTTATTTCACATGGGCCAGTGTAGCGGTCCTGGAGAGCTCTGGGCTCTAAAGGTTCCATTACCCATACTTTGTCAGCAGGTTGAAATTCCACCAGAGTGGCCTTCTGTTCGTACCAGTGTTTCATTACCTCTCGACTGGCCTCAAGATTACTTTTAGCCTTTTTCCAGAAGCGTTGTATCTGGATGTGGAAGGCCAACATGTAGCTGACCACATCCTGGGGGGTTTCTGGGAGCTTTCTTCCACCACTCCTTGACAATGCTTAGGGGCCCCCTGACAAGGTAGCCATAGAGAAGCTCAAAGGAATTGAACCCTACTCTTTCTGGTGCTGTAAGCGAAGAGAAGGCATGGTGAAATGACTTGCCACTTACGCCTCATGGCCTCAAGTAGGCCTGTACTCATGCCCTTCAAGGTATTGTTGAATCTCTTAACTAGACCATTGGATTGAGGGTGATAGGGTGTGGTGAACTTATAAGTTACACTACACGCATCCCTCATGGACTTCATGTATGCGGACATGAAGTTAGTGCCTCTGTCAGACATGATCTCCTTGGGGAACCCCACACGGGCAAAGATCCCCATCAAGGTTCTGGTCACCACAGGTGAAGTCACCATCTTCAAAGGGATTGCTCTGGGTAGCGTGTGGCATTTTCCACTTAGACCAGGATGAACCTGTTGCCTAGGGCTGTCTTGGGGTCCAATGGACCAATGACGTTGATGCCCACCCTTTCAAAGAGGGTGCTAATGAGGAGAAGTGGGATCAGGGGAGCCTTCAGCTTTTTTCCTGACTTCCCACTGGCTTGGCAGGTGGGACAGGACCTGCAGAATGTATCTGAGACTGTCTATATTCGGGGCCAAAAGAAGTGGGTGACAAGCCTGGCAAAGGTCTTGTCTTGCCCTAAATGTCCTGCAAGAGGTATGTCATGAGCCACACCCAATAGGAAGGCCCGGTAACACTGGGGGACCACCAGCACACATGCTGCCCCAGTACCCGGAGCCTTAGGCTCACTATAGGAGATCATTCTCCTGGTAAATTAGGTGATCCCCAGAGGCTTCACCTCCTGTGGGACACTCTTTCTGCGCTTTACAGAATTCCTCTCTGGAGGGCTCACCTTCAACTTGCCAGCCAGCAAGCTCAGGTAGGTCACCTAGGGTGGCAATGTCCTCCCCGGTTCGCTTAGGGGCCTCCTTCTCAGGGACCCCTTCAACCTCCACGTGGGAACATCCGGGACCGGACTCCCACACCCCTTTCCCCTCTCCTTGGCAGCTGTCTGGGTCATTCTTCAAGGCTCCAGATGCTTTTGATTTCCCTCCCGGGCATATATGGACCGTCTGGTCATTCAGACCCACTCAGGCATTCCCATCATCTCCAAAGGAGACCTGAGCTCTACCTCCCTCCAGGTAGTGTGCTCTAGGTCGTTGCCTAACATTAAATCTACAGGCATGGCAGAACTCACAGCTACTTTCAGAGTACCAGAGCCCCCCACTCACTCAAAAGGAACCAGGGCCACCGGTAGATGTCTCTCTCGATTGTCAACGACTATGACTTGGTAGAATGTGTTCAGTAGGATCTGCTCTCTTGATACCAGCTGACCCTTGACAGTAGTCATGCTGGCTCCTGTGTCACACAGAGCCTCTATCCGTTGCCCATTAATGTTGACCCACAGTCTATGCTTAGAAGTATTGGCAGGCATGTGGGTTTTTGGCACCATATCTGCATCCTTCAGGAACACTAGGGTTACCTCTGACTGTTTCTCAAAACTATCTGGACTGCCTTCTCCCCGAGCGCTACACTAGCCAACCTAGATGCCTGCCCACCAGTGGGGGCTGTACCCTCTTTGGACATTTGGAGTCGCCCTTAGAGTGACCATACTTGGAACACTCCGTATATTGGGGTACAAACCTCCCTGTTTTATGATCAAAGAACCCTTTCTTCTTAGGCTCCGGCTGGGACTGGTTACCACTATTCCCTTGGGAGTTATTCTGGGGGCCTTTAAAGAACTCCTTGTTTTTAAGTTTTTCTCCTTCCTCTTTCTCCTGTTGGCAACCCTGGCCACCTTTGTGGGTGCCCATCAATACCTTTTAGTACACTGTGGTGCTAGCCCAGAGGTCTGCCTCCTCAGCAAACTTCCTGGGCTCAGTCAGCTTGCTGTCAACTAGGTGCTGGCGCAACTCTATAACAATAAAATACTGTGCATATGCTCTCTCAGGATTAAATTATACAACCCAATATAATCACTGACTTTGCTGCCCCGCACCCAGTCATTTTGTGGAGTAATCAATGAAGTCTACCTAAGTTTGGTTGGGGAGCTTGCTACTGTCCCTGAATCTTTGGTGATACTTCTCAGGGGTCAGTCCAAATTTGGCAATCAAAATGGTTTTAAGGGGAGCGAACTTGTTCTGGTCCCCAACTTCTAATGTCAGAAGTATGTCCCTCCCAAGTGTGGGCATGTGTTTCCACAGACCTGCCCCCCAGTGCTCCTCAGGAACCCTATGTGCCCTTAGTGCAATTTCATAAGCAGAAAACCACTTGTCAATGTAATTTCCCACCATATAACTGGGTGCCAAATCCTTGGGTATACGAACCTTCTTGTCTCCAGCAAGTCCTGCATGTATGCTGCCACCATCAGTGTTGGATTCAGACTGCCTAGCCTTGAACTCCAGCTCTTTCAGACTCAGTTCATAAGCCAATAGAAGTTTCTTCTCAGCTAAGGCTCTTTCAGCCTCAGCCTTCCTCTCCTCTGCCTCCTTTTTTAATCTTGCCAATTGCAGCCTGGGTTCTCTCTACTTTCTCCTTTCCTCTGCGGTCAGGCTGAGACTTGAGACACTGCTCCCCAGTCTCACAGGTGACACAAATCCAGGGGTGTCATCCCCAACTGCTGAAGGCTGTTCCTCTGGAGTACCATTCTCTCTTCCCCCAACTCATCATTCCCTTGTGTGCAGGGCTCTGCTCGGGCCCTCAGCGCCTTTTGAAATTCTCTTTTCTAGAAAGCTCCACTGGCAGGTGACCCCATAGATTTGTAAAGGCCCTTCAGCTGGGTTACTGTGTACTTCTCCAGCTTAGCCAGGTCAAACTCCCCAGCTCCACTTGTAGACCCAGCCAGAGACATGATGTATAGAATGTCAAGCAGGGAAACTGTAGCAAAAGGAAAATAAATCAAATTGACTTTTAACTGTGGGTAAGTAGTGTACACGTAGCTATTGTATGGCACTGCACAAACACAAGTCCTATCCTCACCGTTGATCACCGATGTTAGCAATTGGGTCTCTAGTTGGCAGAGGTATACACCCTTGTCCACGTAGGGACCACAATCCTAGTCAGGGTAAGTCACAACACAACACAAATTATCCTGTGCTCACCCTCGGGTAGCTTGGCACCGAGCAGGCAAGCTTAACTTAGAAGGCAATGTGTAAAGTATTTGTGCAATAATTCATACAGTAACACAGTGAAAATACCAAAACAATACACCACACGGGTTTAGAAAAATAGGTAATATTTATCTGAATAAAATAAGGTAAAAACGTTGAAAATCCAATGTATACAAGAAAAGTTATGAATTTTTAAAGATTAAATCCCACTAAAGTGCTTGGAAACTCAATAGCTCCAACTGTGGCTACCACTGCATCATTGACAGAGTTGTTCTGAATAACCCAGCGCCACAGGCATCGGTCACAGAGTTGCACAGACCCCAGGCACAGTACCTTTGAAAACGATGAAACAAAGGAAACGCATATAGTCGTGGAGGTGAAGCTTCGCTGGAGCTGGTGCGGCGTCAGTCTCTTACAGCGTATGGGAAGGTGAGGTGCCGGTTCAGTCCTGCAAGGCAGGGGAAGCGAGGCCTGGTGCAACGTCGGGGAAAGACGTCGGTTCCTTGTGACCCTTCTGGATCGATGAATCCAGCCAATCAAGATGTGATGAGTTGACTTTGCAGTGTCTTGATCACACTCTGTGACGTCGCAGCAATGTCAGACTTGCGTTGCAGGCTATGGTTGTTGTGTGCAGCAAGGTCCATGGGGTGGGAGCAGCTACGGCATCAGTGCTGTCATCGCTGAAACCGTTCCTGGTATCTCTGAAGTCAGAAAACTAGATTAAAGCTAGCTGGCAAAGTCTTCATTGGCCTTGAGACTTCAGAACAGGAGACAAGCTCAATCCAAGCCCTTGGAGAGCACATTGGGGGAAGGCAGAGTCATTCCAGCAAAGTCAGAGGCCAGCAGGCAGCTGTGCAACAGAAGGGCAGCAGTCCTTCTCAGCAAAGCAGTCCAGATGAGTCCTTTGGGCAGCCAGGCGGTTCCTCTGACAGAGGTCATGTGTAGATCCAGAAGTGTGTGATTTGGTGGGGTCAGAGACCCAGTTTATATAGCCAAAAATGCCTTTGAAGTAAGGGAAACTTCAAAGAGTGATTCTAAAGTGCACAAGTTCCCCTTTCAGCCCAGTCCTGTCTGCCAGCGCCCTGGTGGGGGTTGTCAGTATTTTGTGTAAGGGCATGCCACTGGTCTTTGAAATGTAAGAGAAAGCCCCTCCACCCTTCCTGCCCAGGGAAACCCATTCAGTATGCAGATGAATGCAGATGGGAGCTGTCAACCAGCACAGACCAGACGTGGATTGACGACAGGGCTGAAAGGCACAGATGGCAGTAAGTGCAGAGAAATGCCCACTTTCTAAATGTGGCATTTCTAAAATAGTAATATTAAATCCAAGTAAACCAGAAAGCAGGGTTTTCTATTGCCATTCTGGCAATACCAAATATGACAGGGCCATTCCTTCCAGATCAGAATCTACCACTTAAAAGTATATGAGGGCAGTTCTAATGCTAGTCTATGAGACGAGCAGGCCTCACAGTAGTAGAAAACAAATGTATGAGTTTTTTACTACCAGGACTTGTAAGACACATAAGTACATGTCCTGCCTTTTGCCTGCATAGCGTCTTGCCGTAGGGGTTACTTCGGGCCTCCCTTAGGGATGACTTATATGTAGAGAAGGGGAGTTTAAAGCTTGGCAAGTAATTTTAAATGCCAAGTCGAAGTGGCAGTGAAACTGCACAAAGGCCTTGCAATGGCAGGCCTGAGACTTGGTTAAGGGGTTACTTATGTGGGGGGCACAACCAGTGCTGCAGGTTCACTAGTAGCATTTAATTTACAGGCCCTGGGCACATGTAGTGAACTTTACTGGGGCTTACAGGTAAATTAAATATGCCAATTGGGTAGGAACCAATGATACCATGTTTAGAGGAGGGAGCATATGACCTTTAGCACTGGGCAGCAGTGGTAAAGTGTGCAGAGTCCTATAGCCAGCAAAAAAAGGGTCAGGAAAATGGAGGGAGGCAGTTAAAACTTTGGGGGATGAGCATCCTAAGGCTGCCAGGTCCAACAATCACCATGAGAAAAAACACATTAAATTCACAGGTAACTGGAATCTAAATAAGTGTCAATATTTTGAAAAATGTCCCACCCATACACTTCTAAACATAATGTTCACCTTAACAACTTTCCCTGGTTTTCATTAAAACATGTATACTTGCATTTTTATGTAAAAAAATAGCTGTGCCAGTTTGTTGCTAGATCTCGCTATGCTTTTCAGGGTAATTATCCAACTTTAAAAAACAGTCACTCACCTGGCCATGGAAGCATGCCTTCGCAGCTGGAGAGGACACGATAAACATTATGCATGAGAATAAGTGCACGTGTCTGCGGGAAACAGAAACCAAGCAACAGGCCAATCACTGTACAGCTTAAAAATAAAGCCACACAGTGATTGTCTGTGTTCTCCAGTACTCCCACCCTTGTGTTGCCTTCTGAGCCAGCCTGAACTACCATGAACACAACCATCATCTGTGTTGCTTTCATGCCATTTTTAGTAGCAAACAGCATAACAGCAATGCAAGGATTGGTGGGGGCATGCAAATCCAGCACTCCAACCAAGACTGGGGGAGATAGGCTTGTGTTACCCCTGACTCAGAGTTGATTCAAGTGGCCTAAAGTGCACGTCAGCCTGCTCAGAGTAGGAGACCTGTCAAAACCAAAAACAGCAGATGATGGATGGAATGCTGAACAATGCAAACATTCACCCCAATCACAAAGGTCTGGGTTTAATCCATATTTTTTTGCCCACCATGCCACCCCAGTTTGGACCCAGCCATTTGCAAATCAGTCTTGACCCTGCTCCCATGGAAACAGTCCAGCCCAAACTGCCAGGCCAGGTCCTCTCTGGACGGGAAACAAGCATCCTGGGACTTGTTTTGGGGTATCACCCTTCATCAGCCAGGCTAGCTTGAATCCATTGGCAAAGTGAGCACGGGACCCACATCTTGGCATACCCTTCACACTTAGGGCAACAAAAGCAAAAATAACAAATGATGGACGGAATGCTGAGCAATACAAACATTCACCCCATGTCACAAAGAGCTGGGTTTAATCCAGTGTTTTTTTGCCTACCACGCCACACCAGTTTGGACCCAGCCATATGCAAATCAGTCTTGACCCTGCTCCCCATGGGAACAGACCAGTCCGAACTGCCAGGCCAGGTGCTCCCTGGACGAGAAAGAAGCATCCTGGGATGGGTTTCAGGGAATCACACGTCATCAGTCAGGCTAGCTTGAATCCAGTGGCACAGTGAGAATGGGACCCATGTCTGGGCATACCCTTCCCATTTAGGGCATCAAAAGCAAAAAGAATAGATCCAAACTGACATACACACTTGGCTTGATTCCGGGTGTCTGCCTACTGGCAAGATTGGCCACATCCTGCCCTGCCCACGCACAGGAGCAACACAACACCTGATGCAGCCCTGTGGTAAATCAGGTATTTTAATTAATGTTAATGCACATGGTAGCTCTCAGCAGGGGTGGTGGATCAATGCCCTAATGCTCCAGTGAAGGCACTGGCCCTGTTTACATGTAGCATAGTTCACATTAACAATCAACCACAGATATATGGGAAACCCTTATCGAGTACGGGGTTTAAGCTGTATACAACTGTTCAGAGAAAGCCACCATAGTGAATACCAATCCCAAAAAATGCCCTACTATGGACAGCATTTATCTGTATCAAACCCCTGACACACATCGAAACTACATTAAAAAATGAAGTGGATATTAGTAGAGAACTGAGGACTGTAAACAGTGTTTAGTCTATGGAGAGAGTTCATTCTATATTACACTGTTTGCAAATAGTTAAACTCTCATGAGATACACTACACCACAGACCATTCAAAAGAATCTACTAGGAACAATGTATATTCTATGCAACGGATGTCAAAAAGACACACTTTGCTAAAAATAACAAGGATTTGAAGGTGATAAAGATCATACTACCTGCTTCCCTCAAACTGTGGTGAAAACTTTACAGTTATGCCATCCTCTGAAGCAAAACAAACACAGACATGCAGGTTAGTACCTGGTGCAGACACTCTTCAATGTTAAGTATAAATGACCATGCTGATCTGATTCTCTTTAATAAATCAAGGCTGCTTTCAATAGCACCTACTATGTAGAATCTTTCTCCTGCTGGAAACTTTTTCTGCAGAACCAAAATGTTGTGTGGAGCACAACAAACACAAGTCAACTGTTGCCTCCACACAGTTATTCTTGAATGCATACATTTATAACGGCTTCACTACCTCTACACACCTATAGTGGATTAGGAGCACATGTGTTATTTAAACACTGGCACCAATAAGCTGGAATCAGGCTATAAAAAATGAGGTAGAAATGTATTAAAGTAGTTACCCACCACTATGTAAATTGTAAAACAAACTAGCACAGTCACTGGATGATGTCATCATTGATATCAACAATGATGTTATCAGTGATGTCATCAATTATGTCATCAGTGATGTCATGAGGGATGTCACATGTGAGGTCATAGGCAGTGCATGGTGGGGGTGCAAGTTATAGTTAGCGCTGCTCAGTGTAACTGGTGAATTTCTGTGTTTTTTACCTCAAAATGTTAATGTTGTCCAATTCACCTAACGTTACTTTAACCTTTGCTTTTTCAGTGAATTTCTAAGGTTTTTTTCCAAAACAAAAACAGACGTTTTTTGATCACACCTAACTCTAACATTACCTTAACCTTTGGTTCTTTTAGTGAAAATCTCTCTCTCTCTCTCTATTTATATATATATATATTATATATATATATATATATACTCCATGAGTAAGGCTGTTGCCGAAACGCGTTGGATTTGTGTGCTGAAATAAATTGATTTGCACCTTGGAGGTGTCCTGGGTCTCCTGTTACTTGAAGGAGTGTTGGAAGATATATATATATATATATATATATATATATATATATATAGATATGTTATTTGTATTTTCCATTCTGTTTAAGTGAAAACAATGAGCTGGTTGCCCCCATGAGATACACAGTTTGATCCAATATCAGGGCGTAACACATAGCCCCGACCCTGGCAGTCTTCAGACCGCCAGAGCAGAGGTGGCGGTCGGACTGCCGCCACATTATGACCACATTACTACCGTGGCAGCTGCGCCACGGTCAGACCACCAGTACCGCCACTTCTTCTCCGTTGGAGGGGTTGGCAGTCCTAAACCGCCAGGGCAGCGCTGCACTTGGCATGGGCAGTGCAGGGGCCCCCATGGCCAACCCTGTGAAAAGTGCGATGGGTGCTGGTGCACCCTACACACTGCAACATTGCCGCCTGCTCTATTATGAGCCGGCATCAATGTTGTGAGCGGTTTCCCGCAGGGCCAGTGGGTGGAAACTCTGTTTCCGCCCCCTGACCCAGTGGGAAACTCTTAATAGGGGCCACGGGAAGGAGACCTCACTGGCGGTAACCCAACCGTGGGACTTCGGCCGACGGCCTTTTCCGTCCGCTGAAGTCGTAGCTTTGATGGTTCCTCTATACTTTTTCAAGTCACTTCATGTTGGAAGGAGCCTTATTCCAGACTAACTAGGACGCTTTCTTGATTTCTTTCCTGCTTTCCGGATCCTTGCATTCCCTGTTGAGTTCTGATGAAGATCCCACATCTGGAAGGGATTAAAACGCTGTTAACTATGCTTATAATGAATCTTCTAATGTATTAGCTTTGAAGTCAGGGTTGTACGCTATATACACTATGTGTTATGCACTGCTATTATGGGACCCAAGTATGCATCACCTATGAGCACCAAGCATGTTTTTTTCACTTACATTCTGAGAATACAAATTATCTCTCTCTATGCATTCAATATACAATTAAATTGTTAATAATTTTAACATTGAATGCTTGGAGCAACAATGTTGTTTGCATTTCATTAAATAGGCATTCATATTTCTTCTAAATAACATATAGGTTGGGAAGACATTTCTCACCCTCTGGAATATTTAACCTCACTTCATTTACCCTTTACACTGTCAAAATAAACCCACCCAAATTCAGCTCTAACTAGGTCTACAGAGTTACCTGTGTGACCAGCAAACAGCCTTTTAGGTCCAGGGCTTTCCTTTTATAAATGTATGTTCCCGGATGCAACAGTCTCAGGAGATCAACTCGACTATGACCAAAACTACCAGTCCCAAAATGCGCTGGTGGTGGTAAATCAAAATCCAGCAATGGAAGGGGGCTCCTCTTGACATGGGAACAGCATGGTGGTTAATTTTATTCCTTGGCTTTCATTTAACAAGTCAGTGCATTCTAGGGAATGTGGTGTCTCTTGTCCCATTCTAAACTCATAAACACAAGTACCGAACAAAACCTGAAGGACGAATTCAGTACCTGGACTGGGTGAGTGATTCAAGCAAGAGTCTTCGAAAGTTATGATCTGCAACAACATTGCTACTAAGTGGAGCCATCTCATGTGAAGCTGCTCCAGCCTGACCTGGCTTTTTAGCTAACTGCCCTGTACCTACTCAGATATGTCCACCCATATCCATAATGGAAATAAATGTAACTACAAGTCACAAACACAACACCTTTTTGGTGACATAGCCA
Source organism: Pleurodeles waltl (assembly GCF_031143425.1). NCBI lineage: Eukaryota > Metazoa > Chordata > Amphibia > Caudata > Salamandridae > Pleurodeles > Pleurodeles waltl. The sequence goes on along the minus strand of NC_090443.1, from coordinate 281,000,189 downwards.
GGGCCCAAAGGGCCAACTAAGATAGTGCCACTTACAGCTAAGGTGGGGCTCTCAACCCCTTACTTACAATGTTAAATTGAAAGTATAAATTTCAGAATGAAATGTGCTAATGGTTGCCCTGCAACGGCCTTCTGAAGGGCAACACATTGACAAACAGGCACTTTCCAGCTCCACATCAAAGTTAATGCAATTACAACTACTCAAAGTTAAACTGAAGGTTTTTGAACAAAGTATTTAAATAGTTTAAATTAGTTCAGATGTCAATTGCACATAGCTGCTGAATAAACCAATTCTAATATTTCATGGTGACCTTTCATGCTCACAAACTTTAGCCAGGGCTTTAACCATCAGTCCCAGCTGCCTTCCATCATAACTCTAATTCTAACCCCAACCATGACCATTACCCACCAATCACACTCTTTGCACCCCAGACAATAATCCTTAACTCCAAACCTAGGCCACATGCCCAGATCCTAATCCCAATCTAAAACACAACCCTAATCTAACTACTGACTCAAACCCCAATCCTCATTTTAGCTCCTGCCACATCGTAATTCCAACACTAACAATAGCCAAAGCAATCCTATTGGCGTCCTGACAGCCAATGGGTGTCCCGACAAGGTCTGCAGAGCCTACAAATAGACCGATCAAGGCTCCGTGCAAGCGCCCGTTTTGGACCACATTTCAAGAAAATACATTTTCTCCAATCTGTACTCAAGAACCCAAATGACAATAATAATTATGATTAATCCGAAGCCTTGAGAAAGCCCAGAGCATACAATAATAGGAGGCGAAGCACGTGTTGGCAGCAAATCGTTGATGTGGCAATAAATCTTTGATGTTTTTGACCAATCTTCCAATGACACAACAGACAATTTATGCCAATAATAAAGTCTACTAATAATATATAACAAACTGCACTATCTTGTAATAAATTACCTCGAGCAGTGTAATAATCAATTTTACTTATGGTTACTGCAGTAATTTTTGGATAACGGTTTCCACTCTAGCTTCGGTTTGAACGTATTAGTGGGGGTCAACAGATCCTCACCGAAAAGAGGTACTAGCCTTAATTCATGAAGGTTCGACATGGACATACTCAAACCCTGTTTGCTTTAAATGATAACCAGAATCATGACCCCAAACCCTTGAACCCAGACATTAACCTCCAACTCCAAACCAAAACCTCAGCTCAGATCCTAAACCATACATAAAAATAACACCAATCTTTGTACGGACCTAAACGCCAGTCCTCAGCTAACCCCAATCCCACATGCTAATTCCACAGCTAACCATAACCACAAATCCCAATCCTTGAATCCCAGACATTAACCCCTAATTCTAAATCTAGACCACAGGTCAGATCCTAAACCATACATAAACAAAACTCTAACATTTCTACTGATCCAAAGCCCAATTTTCATCCTAACCCCAACACACTAACCATAGCCATGAGCCTTAATCTCAACCCTTAAACCCCAGACATTAACCCTGAACTTCGAATGTAGACCACAGGCCTGATTCATAAACCCAAACTTAACCACAAACTTAACCCCAACCTAACCCCCGTCCAGCTGTGCAACCAACCAGAGGGCCTTCCCGCCGTTCTTTCTTACCCATCAAGTATTGACCCCAGGAAACATTGTGACGTTAGAACGACTGCAGTTTATTCACATCATAAGTTGGTACATAGACTGTCACAGTGTCGTCAGTCATTAACATGCTCAGCTCTGCTTATCTTGCATCGTAATTTATATCCCATTACTGCATATTAAAAAACATAACTTGCATAATCATGCCATCTATCATCCTCACAGTCATAATGTCTCTCTTTAAACGGTTGTCATAAATCACTTTTATGAATTGCTGTGACAGCTCTCCTTCTCTCAATAACTTGGTACAGCGAGTTGCGGCTTCGAGGCTTCCCTTGCTACCAAATGTCTGGCATTTGTGGACCTGATGTCATGCTTGGGCTGCAAATGACGTGTCCGCCCAGCGCTGACCATTTCTTACCCCTATGTTTGCCCTCAAGTGTCCATGCTGTGAGGCATCCCAGAGACCCAGTTCGGGCAATTGTGTGTCCCTGCTGTGAGGCATTCCAAAGACCTTATTCTGGCAATTATCCTTTTATATCTTTGTCTGAAGATGTTTATTGTTAAACCTTGTAACTCTTGTCCCATGCCCCTTCACCTTGTTGCAGCTGCGATGCCCGCAAAACCTGGTGTGCGTGAGTGGGATCAGTTTCTCCAGGTGACAATGCTGGGACACACTTGTCCAGTCGCCTTTTGGCCGTTCAGGCGGCTTCGCCCCCTCCCTTGGATAGGGCCATTTGAATCCAGCCTGTTTTGGTCACTAGGTGACCATCTAACTTTTGCTGCACTTTCGCCACCCCAGTTGATGCTGTGCCCCTTTGTTTGCTGCTCAGTGGGGGTGGGGGATTGCCGCCATCCCTCTGGGGTTTGCTGCGCCTCCCGGTCCAACAGTAGACACACACCCCAGCAGTGCGACCAACCCCAGTGCCCTCCCACCATTCTTTCTTACCCATCAACTATGGACCCCAGGAAACAATTGTGGTGTTAGAATGCCCGCAGTTTATTTACATCATAAGCTGGTACATAGGTTGTCACAGTGTCATCAGTCATTAACATGCTCAGCTTTGCTTATCTTGCATCGTAACGTAAAACATTAATTTCATAAATGGTTACATCTATACCTCTCCCTTTATTAAATACTTAAAATATAACTTGCATAATCATGCCATTTATCTTCCTCACAGTCATAATATCTCCCTTTAAACAGTTGTCATAAATCACTTTTATGAATTGCAGTGACAGCTACCCTTCTGTCAACAACTTGGTACAGCGGGTAACGGCTTTGAGGCTTTCATTGCTATCGAATTCTTGCAATCGTGACCCTAGAGCCATGCCTAGGCTGCAAGTGCCGTGTCCACCCAGCGCTGACCATTTCTTACCCCTTTTTTTGCTCTCAAGTGTCCCTACCGTGAGGCTTCCCAAGGACCCTGTTTGGGCAATTGTGTGTCCCGCTGTGAGGCATCCCAAGGACCTTATTTGCGCCACTGCCCTTTTATATCTTTGTGTGACCATTTTTTTTGTTAAATCTTGTAACTCCTCTTCTGACCTCCTACAGCTCCAACCAAGACTAGGAACACCCAGCAGCTTGAGTGCCCTGATGATATTCAGGAGGAACCTGTCCGTTCCTATGTTAGAAGGTAAACCCTGTTGTCTGCGTAATAACCTGGCATCCTCCGCTGATGAAGCCATGCCTCACAAAACTCCCAAACCATTGGGGATTGGCCACCTAACCAGGTAAGCACCTATCAGGAGGGGTCTCTGATGTCATCTGCTGGCACTGGTCACTCAGATGCTCCCAGAGTGCCCACCACCATGGAATCCAAGATGGCAAAACCCAGGGACACTCTGGAGGAGCTCTGGGCTCCACCCCTGGGGTGGTGATGGACAGCGGAGTGGTCACTCCCCTTTCCTTTGTCCAGTTTTTGGGCCAGAGCAGGGACTGGGGGTCCCTGAACAAATGTAGACTGGATTATGCAAGGAGGATGCCATCTGTGCCCTTCAAAGCATTTCCAGAGGCTCTGGGAGGACACTCCTCCCATGCCTGTAACACTTATTTCCAAAGGGAGAGGGTGTAACACCCCTGTCCCAAAGGAAATGCTTTGTTAGGCCTTCCTGGAATTGAGCTGCTCAAGCCCCAGGGGGGCAGAAGCCTATCTGTGAGGTGGCAGCAGCTGGGGCTGCCTGGAAAACCTCAGAAGACTGGTATGGCAGTACTGGGGGTCCACAGTGGAGCCCTGAGAGTGCATGGGATTGTGCAACCAATACTGGAATCAGTATTGGTGTACAATTCCCAGTTGTTAGACACCTTATGTGGCCATATTCGGGGTTACCATTGTGAAGCTGGACATAGGTATTGACCTATGTCCAGTGCACGCGTAAAATGGCGTCCCTGCACTCACGAAGTCTGGGAAAATGGGCCTGGACGACATGGGGGCATCTCTGCTAGTGCAAAGGTGCACTTACACACAGGTACTTTGCACCCAGCCTTCAGTATTGGAAGACCTGATATACAGGTGACTTATAAATGACCTGGTGTAGTGAAAAAGGCTGTGAAACAGTGCATGCACTATTTCACACAGGCTGCATTGGCAGTCCTGTAGAAGCCTTTGCATGGACTCTCTATGGGTAGCAATAGAAATGTTGCAGCCATAGGGATCCCATGGAACCCCAATGCCCTGGGTACCTAGGTACCATATCCTAGGGACTTATAAAGGGGGACCAGTATGCCAATTTGGAGTGAAATACTGGGTTACCAGTATGTAAGGACAAATTTGGAACCAGAGAGATCATAAGCACTGGCGTCCTGGTTAGCAGGATCCCAGTGACAAAGTCAAGCATACTGACAAAAACAGTGAAACATACTGACAAGTAGGCCACAAACCATAAGCACTGGGGTCTTGACTAGAAGGATCCCAGTGACACAGTCAAAACATACTGACAAACGGGCCCAAAATGGGGGTAACTATGCTAGAAAGAGGCTAATTTCTCACAGTGGATTAGATCCATTTAGATGACTCCCAACAGGGCTTTGCATCTTGTCGCAGAAGAGTGTTGGACCCCAGATGAATGACCACGGTGTCAGGGTTTTTTGTGCCTATTGCCCTTCCCATACAGCAAGGAGAAGCTCTCTCCACTTCATGCCTAGTTTTCCCAGCCATACAACCTTTGATGTTGCCCAGCCATATGCCGCCATATCATTTCCTGGTGCTGGACCACTGTTGCACCCTTGTGATGTACGAATGTCCTATTATCCCCACTGTAAGTCTCTCAGTTCTCTTCCTTGTGATGAGAGATTATGCCCACATTGGCATGAGTATGGCCTCATGTAGGACTTAAATGCTGAGGATTTCGACCTCCCTATGTGCTGCATCCCTTCTTGTCCGTATATCCAAAGCTACCTGCAGCTCAGACTCACCTAGTCCAGTGGTTCTCAACCTGTGGTCCACGGACCCCCAGGGATCTGTGACACATTCCCAGGGTGTCCGCAAACCTAGGCTGGCCGGAAGGCAACTTCTCCAGCTGGGGCCTCGACGGAAACACCTTTGTGTTTTTATATTTATTACTTCATTTGTGCATCAGTTTAAATAGCACTCCAAAGTTCCTTGTACATCCAGAAGATTTCGGCAAAAATAAAAGCATCAAGATAACTCTGGTAATTAATGTACCTGCTGGAGAGAGATGGGAGATTTGTCTAGTGGCAATTTTGACTCTTCTAAGATAGCGCAGATGGTTAATATGCCTGCTGCAAAGAACATGTATCATGTAAAGAACAGTATGTTATGTGCATAGCACAGTTGGTTACTGCTTTTGCCACAGAGATTCTTTTGTTACTGTGCAGTTCATAAGTTACTATTGTAATTTAGCACAGTGAGCTATGAACTGCCATCTAAGAGCTGCATGCAAACTGCATGGCTCAAATTAGAAAGCTATGTTTTTTCCCCAGTCTTTCATTATCCTTATGCTGCTGAAAAAGGTTTGCTTGCAGAGAAATACATTCTTATTATTAAAGTCAGCGCTAACCACTATGTTACATTCTAAATCCTGAGTTTGTGTCTCTCCAGACCAAGCACTCTTAGAACATGCCTACCAGTGTGGATGTCATATGAATCCTACACCTTGAAGCCCCCTGTAAAGTGCTCCAACACCCTACACTGGTATGATAGGTAAATAAAACAGCAGTTCCCAACTTGTGGTCTGCGGCCTGAGAGGAGGTCTGCAGGCCTCAGTCAGAAGGAAGGCAGTTCTTCAGCTGGGGCCTCGACGGAAATACATGTGTGTTTTTATATTCAATACTTCCAGCAGCTTTTGGCAAAAATAAAAGCATCAAGATCCGTCTAGTGATTAATGTACCTTCTAGAGAGAGATGGGAGTTTTGTCTAGTGGCAGTTTTGACTCATCTAGGGTAGCTCATATGGTTAATATGCCTGCTGCAAAGAACATGTATCATGCAAAGAACAGTATTTTATCTGCATCGCACAGTGGGTTACTACTTTTGTCACAGAGATTCTTTTGTTACTGTGCAGTTCATAAATTACTATCGTAATCTAGCACAGTGAGCTATAAACTGCCATCAAAGAGCTAAATGCAAGCAGCATGGCACAAATTAGAAAGTTATGCATTTATTTTTAGTCTTTCATTAACCTTATGTTCCAAAAAACATTTGCTTGCATAGAAATATATTCTTTTCAATAAAGTCAACGCTAACTACTGAGTTTGTGCTTCTCCAGACCAACCACTCTTAGAAAATGCCCATCAGTGTGGATTACATATGAATTCTACACCTTGCAGGCCCCTGTAAAGTGCTTTGATGTCTTACACTGGTATGAGAGGTGTTATAAAACAAATTAAATACATGTGACAGAGAGGCATTGGAGAGATGAGAGGCCCTTATGCTTTTATTTCCTTTCTCCACCACATATTTATGTGAAAAAGCTTTCTCAGATCTTTTGTACCTAAAAATAAAAACAGAAATCGCTTGGGAAATGTAGAATCGGACCTGAGGATTCAGCTTTCCTAAATAAAACCAAACATTGAAAAGTTACTCGCCGAGATGCAGCGCAAACCTTTCCATTAAATTGTTTTAATTTTTTGCATATTTTTTCAAAATAAAATAATTGTATCTTTAGTCATTTGAGTTTTTGTTTGGTGCGTACTTGTTTGTGTATTGTTTGCGAATTACTTTTTTATTGTTTGAAATGTAAATTGTACAAATTGCTTGGGGGTCTCCTGCTTCCAGTAGTGATTCAGTAGGGGTCCTCAGAAATCAAAAGGTTGGGAACCACTGCCCTAATCGATCCACCCCCTTGGAAAGACATGGGGGGATGCTGATGGGAGAACATTGCTCCTGGTGGTTCATTGATATAGTAATCCCTGGGGGTTCTATTGCCCTGGAGCGCATGAGGTCTCTAGGAGCGGCTTGCGACTAGAGTATACTCTTAAGTTTACATGTTTCAGTAGACTGTGACCCTCATTGCCCTTAAATTCAAGTGCAAAGCCAGGATTTGCAGCCAGAATGAACAGGGCTAGAAACAAGCTATGATGCTGGTGGATTATACGGACGGTGTGGCCCCTCCATGTGTCCTACCCCACATAGACAAGAAACCCCCTGCCCTTTTATTATGGCATAGGCCATTAACATGTATGTTGCCCGATTAATTGCCATCTTGCACATGTTGACACTGTCTATCCAGTGTCTTGACTCTGTAACATCCATGTAATCAGATACCGTAATTGGAAACTGCATGTCAGTTAGTTGCCCCCCCCCCCCTTCCAAATGGCTGAACTTCTGTGGGGCAGCGAGTAACAAGGGGGGAGAGGCAGCCTTCTAGTAACTTTGCAATAACAAAATGGTTATATTAAGTTAACCAGCCGCTATGGCCCCAACTTTTGCCATGCTGCAAGTACACCCTCCTCTGCAGCCTTGATGCTTCTTTACCGGGCGATCCTGAGCCTGCTTGCCTGCATCCTTTCTGCCCTTGCTGGGATGCATCACTTCTCCCAAGTGATGAGGCTAGTGAACACAATTCACAGTTAAGGCTATTAGAAACTGATACTGATAACTAATTCACGACCACTGCTGGGCGGGCGAGTAGACTGTGCTATCCACGAAGTATACTCCCCGTTGCAGCTAACCTTTTGCAGTTTGGGCACAGTAAGTCATGCCTAGGATTCACGCTAAGGATCTCCTACTTGCTCGACCGGCGCTTTAACCGGTTAAGCCGCGGCACCGAACAATTCTTAAATGTCCTCCACCATGCAGTGTTCGCGGTTGAGTCTCCTTTTCAAATGTTTTTGGTGAGATAAAAAGACCCATCCATACCTGACTGAAAGCAGCTCTATGCAACTATTTATCATAAAATATGATTATTAGGTTGGTGTAGTAGCCCACAAACCCTCCCTGAAGCCATGCTTCCAGTGCCTAATTTGTGCTTGTTGTTTCCGGTGCTGAGCACCGGCACTTATTTTTGAGGACCGGCGCTTAGTCTTCTGCCTCAAGCAATTGCTGGGAGCAAAAGATACATTTGGGAAAGACGGGGCAAAAAAAAACCGAAAAGGCGCCACAATGAGAGAAAGCAGAAAGCTACAAGTGTGAGCTGAAGGGGCAGGGGGTGGCTTTATATGGATTGAAGAGGCACGAAATGGCTTCAGGATTAAGCTGCCTCTGTATTCCGTGCTCGCACATTTAATTGCAGCAGCCGTGTGCTTAAGAGGATGGCTTTGGACACCGGCAACTTTTTCTTTACAAATTAAGCACTGCGTGCTTCTACCTGTCAATGCCTGCTTAAACTGGCAAACTGGTACTACAACCATTTCAGCAAAACGATCCCTGCCAAGCACAACTCATCCTGTTTAGCTGGTCAAAATACCCCCAGCTGCAGCACAATAACAGATGAATGTCTTGTCACAACTAACTGCGTTGGACCAGCTTTAGGTCGGATACAAATGGAGATATCTTTAGTGTATTGCCACTAAGCTTCTGACTGTGTAGTCACATAGGATGAGCCGGGCAACCACGCGCGTTAGACCTTAGCCCACAAACAAGAGCCGTAGCGTGGGAGGGGGTATTTCCACTGAATCAAACAAAAACATCTGTTCAGGTTGTCCTTAGGCAGGCATATCTCGAAAAACAAAACCGTAGAACAGATTCTAGGCCCACGCACCGAAAAAACCAACCCCCCGGCAGCAAATCCAACCTTTGAATCAACCTACAAATTGCACCTGGTGTAGCTTCTAAATGCACAACACGTTGTAAAGGAGCTTTGCAAGATATGGGAGACAGCTGGCATATTGATTCAGCTGCTTGCTCATATAAACAGGCCCGTCCTCTCCAAACAGTCAGCAACTGGCTCTACGCTAAGGCAAGCAGACAAGATTTAAGTATGACGAAAGGGCGGGGAAATATACACATGTATGTAGGGACAGATTTTACTCCGGAAAACATCTGGAATTCGGAAGGGTAAAGGAGGGATTAACAATTTCCAAGGCACAGAGCCTTCCGACCTGCCATTAGGGCGCCGGTGTAAAAACCTCAGGTATACCGGTGTTATACTATATCTGGTGTGGTATGTCTGATTTATTATTTTGTCAGTTTCACACCAAGCAACAACCTTAGGAAACAGGTGAATTAAATGTACACGGCTTGGTTTCTTGATGGCCAGAGGCAAGTTCATTGTTGTTGGCTTTTTTGAAAGTAACAGGATAGCTTTCTCAACATTCTCTCCTACTGCTACTGAGAAGCTGAATTATTCGCCATCGGCCCGCCTGCCAAAACAAAAGGGATTCCTGGAGCTCAAAGGACGTCGCCTATATGGATTTTAGGGCGGGGTTAGAATGGTCCCGGCAATAGCATTTGCCAACAAAACTATAAAATCTGGTCTAGTTGATCCTGCAACACTCTGTTTCCAGCCAAGAACCTGCTAACCTTGCCTTAAGTAATTCGTATGTGAACTTTGGCAGCAATGCATTCTCAGCAATCGGGGCCTGACTCGGATCTTTGAGCCCATCCTCAGCTGAGCCCTGAAAATGTTTGATGCAAATCTCATACTGCAAGCATCATGTTAGTCTCTTCAAAATTCAAAAGCGTATATTTATTTTTTATTTATTTATTTTTAAAGTATGTAACGTTTTGCTATTAACATGTCACATTATGGCCCATATTTATACTTTTTGACGCAAAACTGCGCCAACGCAGTTTTGCGTCAAAAAAATTAGCGCCGGCTAACGCCATTCTGAAGCGCCATGCGGGCGCCGTATTTATTGAATGACGTTAGCCGGCGTTAGCCGCCGGCGCCGTCTGGTGTGCGTTAAAAGAAACGACGTACACAGGCAGCGTCGGCGTAGGGGGATATGGGGCTTGGCGTCAAGAAATGGGGCAAGTCAGGTTGAGGCAATTTTTTCGCCTCAACCCGATTTGCGCCATTTTTTACGACTCCCAACCCCCATAGAAATGACTCCTGTCTTAGCAAAGACAGGAGTCATGCCCCCTTGCCCAATGGCCATGCCCAGGGGACTCCTGTCCCCTGGGCATGGACATTGGGCATAGTGGCATGTAGGGGGGCACAAATCAGGCCCCCCTATGCCACAAAAAAAAAAAAAAAAAAACACTTACCTGAACTTACCTTAATGTCCCTGGGATGGGTCCCTCCAGCCTTGGGTGTCCTCCTGGGGTGGGCAAGGGTGACAGGGGGTGTCCCTGGGTGCATGGGAGGGCACCTCTGGGCTCCTTCAGAGCCCACAGGTCCCTTAACGCCTGCCTTTTGCAGGCACTAAAAAACGGCGCAAAAGCGGCCGTACGTCATTTTTTTTGACCCGCCCACTCCCGGGCGTGAATTTTGCCCGGGAGTATAAATCCGACGCACATGCCTCGGAGTCGATCTTTTAGACGGGAACCCCTTCCTTGCATATAATTAACGCAAAGTAGGTGTCCACGCTAAAAAATGACGCTAACTCCATGGACTTTGGCGCTAGACGCGTCTAACGCCAAAGTATAAATATGGAGTTAGTTTTGCGTCGAAATTGCGTAAAAAAAAACGACGCAATTCCGGCGCAAACGGAGTATAAATATGCTCCTATATCACTGTACTGCAAAGTACTCATTTAAGTCATAGTTTTAAACATGAACCATTAGTGAACTAAGCAGTTGTCATACAACCTTGAACGTAGCCAAGCTTATTCTCGATCAACATATTGAATCAAACACAGTAGGTTTTGTACAAATGACATTTCGAACGCACCTACCACAAAGCGATTTAATGCATGATAATGATTATGTGAAATAACATATTTGCCTAAGATCACATTATTTGAGGAGACCCATACCTTCTCTACGGTTTCTGGTTTCACTTCTTCCAAAACAGCCATTAAATGGTTTGCTATTTGTCTGCCGTTGTGCTAAGGCTTTATTTTACCTTTGTGCATTTTCCCGCTGGTTCTTTACGATAATGGCCTCTTGCAGCGTGAAGATACCCCAACATTGCGGCGCTAAAATTGTTGCAACTCCTCACGGCAAAACTTTGCCCTCTGTGAGGCTGAACTCACAATTTTACGTATATGCCATGCTGTCCTGCCTGTCGAGTTATAGGCTGTTCTCAGCCACTTACATGCTAGACTTACCGCACGGAGGCATGTGAATACATCTGCCCCTGCCTCCCCGCTGCACGCTTCAGGCCCACCACGCAAAACCATACGCGTGGATTGAGGTATAATGAGCAGCACTGCAATTGTGACGGGGGTAGCCCATTACCCCACGCATGAAGAATCCTCCGAGCCGATCGACCTTAACCTGGGAAGATAAAGCTTCCAGTCTCCCTGAAGCCAACCTGTGCTCACCTTGACAAAAAAGACGTCTTTGCCTGAACCTCTTGTGCGAGACCCAGCCTGTTCGGCCATCTTCACGTGAGTTAGCCACCCCCAGGTCGTTAACCGGTTGTTTCGTGTATATCCTGCGCCTTGCGCTCAAATGGTCACTACGAGCACCACTGTGTTGGCTCCAGGTGTTTGAGGTGTCTGTAACTGCGGCCATGTCATCCTCGATGCTGGAAGAGCTAGACCCCCTGTTATATATCTATTTTAGCAATATTTTTATTCACGTTATTTTAGCAAACTAGGACTACCGTTGTGCCCTTTAGCCCAGTTACATTTTTATTCAGTGTCACTTTATTTTCCTAGCATTAGCCACATTTCTGGTGTTGTTTTATTTTCGCTATCTGTTTGTTCTTTCGCCTAGGAAAGCATCACATTCTTAGCACTGTATTCATTTCACTCTGTACTTTCCTCAAGGCTGAAGTCAGATAGGGTTGCCGGCAAAAGTGGTACTCTGTCTCCAGCATTAATAGAAACATACATATCCTTACGTGGGGACCCTTTCTTGGAATATCAGTTGTTTTATTATAAAACACTTCTCTGTCCCACACACGTTAGAGGGAGATTCCAGCCAGATGACCACGACTGCATGCTGATTGCTGAACGTTTTTGGTACAGCTGCTTACTTAGACTGCCGAATCCCTGGCCTAAATGGAGACTGTGTCTTTCTAGACAACAGACTTCCTCGCTCAGGTATGAGGGATGATATCTTCCTAGGGGGTAACCTGAAGGGCAGATTAGGGCTTATCACAAAGTGACAATATGGTGGGACTGTTTTTGTGTTTCACTCTCCTTGTCACAATTTTGCTTCTAGTGTGTTTTATCATCCTATCCTAGATATTGCAATATATGCCATTTTATCTAAGATGCAGTTACTTCAATAAAACTTATTGAACTATACTCTGCTTCTATTTGTCTTTGCCTGTGTGAGACCAATGTAACTGAGAAAAAGGGATGAGATCTGATCGACCACGATTCCCCTGAGAAGTCCTCTCTGTCATGCATCTGGTTGCCACAATCACCCCGCTCTTGGATGGAGATGATGCACTGCTAGTTGGCTGGAAAAACTCGGATTAGGCCGACAGGCATCACATGGTGTGGGATTGTACTCAGTACCCTGCAATTCAGGTGATTCTGCTGCCCAAATCCAGTAGTCCCATTAGGATAATCTTTGGCAGCTCACATTCTTGATCCTGTGCAGGAACGTCCCAGAGCCGCATACGCACCACTAGTGCAACTGCCTCCCCTTTGAGATTACTCAATATTATTGAGGACACTGTGGCAAAATTGCCCAATAATTGCATCTCCAAATCCAGGGGCGGGGCAACCCCGTATTTGTCTTGAATTTGTTTTACAACTTCCGTAAGATTGGCAAACGTTGGTGTACCGTGTGCAGTAGTATAGATTGTGGCAAATACTGTGCCCCAAGTATTGCAGTTATCTACTGTGGGAACGATCCCAAATGGCAAGCACATAGTAAGTATTCTATGTTTGTCCTGAGGACTCGTATGGGGAAAAACTGCTTCCAGCGCATTCATTTTTTGAGCTAGCCAAAACGGAATTTCCTGCCACTTGGCTGGTACTTTACCCATGATCAAATGTACAGTCGCAGGGTTAATGCCTGGCATAACTGCACGTGGTTGCGCTGGGACAGCACGTGCTGGGTTGGTATTCAATGTTTGCATTACAAACTACTAACTGTCTGTATATTGCCTTGAGCTCTGTATATAGACGGCGAACCTCAGCTACCACCATAGTTGCTGCTTCAGGGTGCTGTGTGTATGTGGCCGATAAAGGCCAAGTCAGAACATCATTACTCAGAGGACCTAACCTAACGTGTAGTGTTGTATGTGTTAGGGAGCCATCACGCCAATTATTATGGTCTTGATAAGATAGAAGTATTTCTAACTATGCATAAGCTCTGTATTGTGCAAGTATGTTAGCAGGTGTGTAGTGATGAAATGTATTTGTGTTCCCATCAACTGCTGGAAGGTGACCCAAGAATAAAATGTTTCTGTTCTGTAGGCTGGATGAGCCTCAACAACAAATGTAACTTGACCCCCTGGCCTGTTATTCTGTTAGAAATGGGGTCTCTAGTTAGCAGTTGGTTTGCACCCTGTCCAAGTAGGGACACTCACTCTAGTCAGGATAAGGGAGATACAAGTTGTCGTCTGTTTGATGATTCATGATTTTGCACCTCATGAAGAAGACGTAGAACTGATATATGTGTACAATTTTGTTTCATGTGGCAGAATAATGGGTAGCATAGTAGGGTGCAGAGTTTCCATTTTGTTAACACTTCTCAGTGTCATATCATTGAATCAGAAATAACACACTACAGAAATGTGAATTTACACAAAAACTATCGATATGTTAAGACACATTTTGTATATAAATACTGCTGCCCACGTGATGTTTCTGAAAGGTTGTTTTAGAAAGTCAAATAACATAAATAAGTACATTATGAAAAGTATATCAGGTCGATATGCAGTGACGTGGGCCAGCTACGGTGTCGGGAAGACCCGCAAACAGTTCGTTTGGATTTGCAGAGCGTTGTGATCCTCGCAGTGAGCTCCGGAGAGCGGCGTCGCTGGCGTCGCGATGTTGGGTTCGGAGTCAGTGCGGGGGTCATCGGGTCCTTGAAGTCAGAAAACTTTGCAGATTAAACTCTGGGCTGATGAAGTCAGGAGCGCTGGCGTGGGTGGTGTAGGGTCTGCGGGGCGAAGACGGACGATGCGACATGCAGTGCCCACAGGTCACGTGCAGGCAGCGGCCCGGTGACGGCGTCCAATGGCATCAGTGAGACAAAGGCTGTGGTGTGAAGCGGGCGGTGCGATGTGCATTGTCACCAGGTCACGGTGCAGGCAGCATCGTCGTCGTTGCTGAAGCACTGTCATCAGTAGGCCAAAGTTGGTGGTGCGGCGCGGGACAGGCTCCGTGTGGCGTCCACGGGTCGCCGTGCAGGCCGGGATGCCTGGTGATGACACTGGAGTAGATGGTGCTTGCGTCGGTGGACCGGGGCTGCGGTGCGGGACGGGACGGTGTTTTGTGTACCTCACAAGTGGTGTCCACAAGCTACGGTGCAGGCAGCGGCACCTGTGTTAGCAGGAGTGGCGTCGTTGGGGATGCCCAGGCTGTGGTGTGGGCAAGGCAATGCCAGAGTGCGGGACCACAGGTCACGGTGCGAGCAGCAGCTCGGTGGCAGCATCAGATGACGGCGCCGGTGAGACCAGGTTTGCGGTGTGTAGCGAGGAAGTGCAGCTCCGTGAGGCGTCAGCAGGTCATGGTTCAGGCCGGCAACATCACTGAAGGCATCACAGTGGTTTTTCTTCTTGAAAAGCACAAAACACACCGTTCCCATTGCTGTAGGCAGATGAAACTGAAGTGTTTGATATCCCTGAGACCTCACACAGGAGGCAAGCTCTACTCCAAGCCCTTGGAGAACTTTCTCAAAGTGGATACACAGCAAAATGTACCCTTTGCTCTCCTTTAAGGCAGAAACAGCAACTGCAGGCCAATCCAGCAAAGCAGCACAGAAAATGGACAGTACTCCTCCTCCAGCTCTTCAGCTCTTTTCCTTGGCAGAGGTTCCTCTTGATTCCAGAAAGATCCTAAAAGTCTGGGGTTTTGGGTCTGCTACTTATACCCCTTTCTGCCTTTGAAGTGGGCATACTTCAAAGGAAAGTCTCTGTTGTTCACAAGATGCTGCCATGCCCAGGCCTGGCCCCAGACACACTCCAGAAGGTCAGAGTCTGCTTTGTGTGAGGGCAGGAACAGCCCTTTCAGGTGTAAGTGACCACTCCTCCCTCCACTCTAGCCCAGATGGCCCATCAGGATAATCAGGCTATACTCCAGCTCCTTTAGTGTCACAGTCTACAGGGAATTCACAACAGCTCAACTGTCAGTCTGACCCAGACGTGGCATACACAAGCAGGCAGAGGCACATAATGGTTTAAGCAAGAAAATGCCCACTTTCTAAAAATGGCGTTTCCAAACAAACAATTTAAATACCAACTTTACCAAAAGATGTATTTTTAAATTGTGAGTTCAGAGAAAGGGAAACTGCACTTTAAGGATAATTAAAGGCATCCCCCATGTTAACCTATGAGACAGATAGGCATTTCAACAATGAAAACTGAATTGGGCAGTATTTCACTGTTAGGACATGTAAAACACATCAGTACATGTCCCACCTTTAACATACACTGCACCCTGCCCATGGTGCTACCTAGGGCCTACCTTAGGGGTGCCTAACGTGTAGTCAAAGGGAAGGTTTGGGTACACTTGCCATGTCGAACTGGTAGTTTAAAACTGCACACACAGACACTGCAGTGGCAGGTCTGAGACATGTTCACAGGCTACTCATGTGGGTGGCACAACCAGTGCTGCAGGCCCACTGGTAGCATTCGATTTACAGGCCCTTGGCACCTCTAGTGCACTTTATCAGGGACTTACTAGTATATCAACTATGCCAATCATGAATAAACTAATCACCAATACAATTTACATAGGGAGTGTAGGAAAATGGCTCCCTGTTGCAGTTACTCCCCACTTTTTGCCTGATATTGATGCTGAGTTGACTGAGAAGTGTGCTGGGACCCTGCTAACCAGTCCCCTGCACCAGTGTTCTTTCACTAAAAATGTACCATTGTTTCCCCAATTGGCACACCCCTGGCACATAGATAAGTCTCTTGTAAAAGGTACCAGTGGTACCAAGGGCCTTGTGACCAGGGAAAGTCCCTAAGGGCTGCAGCATGTGTTGTGCCACCCTAAGGGACCCCTCACCTAACACATGCACACTGCCATTGCATATTGTATGTGTTGGTGGGGAGAAAAGGGCAAAGTCGACATGGCATCCCCCTCAGGGTGCCATGCCTACAAAACACTGCCTTTGGCATAGGTAAGTCACCCCTTTAGCAGGCCTTACAGCCCTAAGGAAGGGTGCACTATACCACAGGTGAGGGTATAGCTGCATGAGTACTATGCCGCTACAGTGTCTAATTCCAGTCTTAGACATTGTAAGTGCAGTGTGGTCATAGTAAGCATATGGTCTGGGAGTTTGTCAAAAACTAACTCCACAGTTCCATAATGGCTACACTGAATACTGGGAAGTTTGGTATAAAACGTCTCAGAATAACAAACCCACACTGATACCAGTGTTGGATTTATAAAAAAATGCACACAGAGGGCATCTTAGAGATGCCCCCTGTACTTTACCCAACCCTTCGGTGCAGGGCTGACTGGTCTGTGCCAGCCTGCCACTGAGACGAGTTTCTGATCCCATGGGGTGAGAGCCTCTGTGCTCTCTGAGGTCAGAAACAAAGCCTGCACTGGGTGGAGGTGCTTCACACCTCCCCCTGCAGGAACTGTAACACCTAGCAGTGAGCCTCAAAGGCTCAGGCTTCGTGTTACAATGCGCCAGGGCACTCCAGCTAGTGGAGATGCCCGCCCCCCCGGACACAGCCCCCACTTTTGGCGGCAAGTCCAGAGGAGATAATGAGAAAAACAAGGAGGAGTCACCCTCCAGTCAGGACAGCCCCTAAGGTGTCCTGAGCTGAGGTGACCCCTGCCTTAGGAAATCCTCCATCTTGTTTTGGAGGATTCCCCACAATAGGATTAGGGATGTGCCTCCCTCCCCACAGGGAGGAGGCACAAAGAGGGTGTAGCCACCCTCAAGGACAGTAGCCATTGGCTACTGCCCCTCGGACCTAAACACACCCCTAAATCGAGTATTTAGGGGCGACCCTGAACCCAGTAAACCAGATTCCTGCAATCTACAACAAAGAGAAGGACTGCTGACCTGAAAGCCCAGCAGAGACTACGGAGATGACAACTGACTTGGCCCCAGCCCTGCCGGCCTGTCTCTAGAGTCAAAGAACCTGCACCCAAAGGACCAAGAAACTCCAGTGGACAGCGGCTCTTTCCAAGAAGCAAAAAAATAACCATCTTTAAAGGGACTCCAACTTCACTCCGGAAGCGGGAGTCCCCAACACTCTGCACCCGACACCCCCGACTCATGTACAGAAGAACCAACACTGCAGAGAGGACCCCCAGGCGACTCCGTGGGCACCCTGAGACGTCCTCGCTGCATCCCCACAGCGATGCCTGCAGAGATGATCCAGAGGCTCCCCCTAACCGCGGCTGCCTGGTAACAAAGGAACCCAACACCTGGAAGAAGCAATGCACCCTCAGCCCCCAGGTCTGAGAGGAACCAACTACCGGTGCAGGAGTGATCAGCAGGTGCCCCCCCTCCTTGCCCAGTCTGTGGCTGGGCCAAGAAGCCCCCCTGTGCCCTGCCTGCATCGCCAAAGTGGACCCTGGGTCTCTCCATTGATTCCTATCTGAATCCCGATACCTACTTCACACACTGCACCCGGCTGCCCCTGTGTCGTTGAGGGTGTATTTTGTGTGCCTGTTTGTGACCCCCCCCAGTGCTCTACAATCCCCCCTGGTCTGCTCCCCGAGGACGCAGGTTCTTACCTGCTTGCAGACCGGAACCGGAGCACTACTGTTCTTGTTACGCCGCGGGCCGCCGCGGCGCCTCCCGGCCGAGCCGCAGGGAAAGCCGCGGCATCTTCCGGCCGGGCCGCAGGGGAAGCCGCGGCCCGTGTCAGAGGTTGCGGAACCCGCAGCGGCCCTTTTCTCCGGCCGCGTGCTGTGGTTTGAATGCGGCGAGGCCGGAGACCCAGAATTGTGTCTCGGTCCTTGCCGCGCATGGCGCGCGACGCGGACATTGATGTGGGGTGTCTGAGCCCCCCCCTAGCATTACTTACCGAACACACGCCTTCAGGGCCTTCCTCTTCCTCCTGCATGGTTTTTGAGCCATGCCTTCTCCTTCCCAGCATGCCATGCACTTCCCTTCTTCCCTGCATGCATCTGTTCCTTTTGTACCAGGGTATATTTCCTATTTCTTGCTATAGCTCCTTCCCAATCCAAGATAGTGGTGTTACTTCTTCCTGTTCATCACTTCCTGTCTAGGGGTGTATAAGGGGAATCATTTCTTCTTCTCATTGCGTTGCAACACTTCTGCTGTGGTGGTCACGCTCCGGCTGGTCTTCGCTTGAACGCCAGTCATTCTTGTTCTGTCTTCAGCCTTCCAGATTTCCAGGATCCTGAGTTCTAAATCCTTGTGTCCTCCTTCTGTTTCAGGGAGTTCCTGCTGGAGGTTTTTCCCCCTTGGGGTTTTTCCTCTGGGACTCCTTCTGGAGGGCACGGACTGTGGTGGCGTACTATTGTCAACAGCACCGTGGCTACCAGAAGGGGTCGCCCCTACCTCGGTCAGAGCAGGACTTGCAGGAACCGGGGCCACTCACCATCCCTCTCCAGTACAGACGGTAAGCCCAGGGTGAATCGTGACAGTTCTCCATTGGTGCCTATGCTATTTGGGCCCTACTTTGGCCTCTGCACCTGACCGGCCCTGTGTTGCTGGTGCTGGGTGTTTGGGGTTGCCTTGTACCCCCAATGGTGGGCTGCCTATGCCCAGGAGAGTGAACTTGTAAGTGCTTTACTTACCTGAGAAACTAACTATTACTTACCTCCCCCAGGAACAGTTGATTTTTGCAGTCCACTTTTAAAATAGCTATTTGCCATTTGTGCCAAAACTGTGTACATTACTGTTTTAATTCAAAGTTCCATACTTACCTGTGTCAAGTACCTTACAATGTATGTACTTACCTACATTCTGAATCTTGCGGTTCTAAAATAAATTAAGAAAAGAACATTTTTCTATTTAAAAACCTTTTGGCCTGGAGTTAAGTATTTGAGTGTGTGTTCTCGTTTATTGCCTGTGTGTGTACAACAAATGCTTAACACTACCCTCTGATAAGCCTACTGCTCGACCACACTACCACAAAATAGAGCATTAGTATTATCTAATTTTGCCACTATCAACCTCTAAGGGGAACCCTTGGACTCTGTGCACACTATCTCTCACTTTGAGATAGTATATACAGAGCCACCTTCCTACAGGGAGCACTTGCACTTCAGCACTGATCAGCAGTGGTAAAGTACACAGAGACAACAAACCAGCACATACAGATCAGAAAAAATAGGAGGAAGAAGGCAAAAAGTTTGGGGATAACCCTGCAAAAAAAAGGTCATTTTCAACACAACCCCTTCCCAGCCTAAAGCCAGGGTAGGCCAATCAATACCTTGCTAGACTTCCCTGCTCAGGGCGATAGACCCTGGACAATGGACTACTACAGAAGGGGCTCTTGCCAGTTCTCTGCCTCTCTGAACCCAGGTGGTTCCCTCGGTCAGCACTCACAGGGCCCACTGAACTAACTGTGGGGGAACCCTTCTCCTCATCTGAGGGCTCCATCGTTGCAGCACCTAACCTTATGTTGCTCACAGATGCATTCCAGTAAGCAGACAGTACCACCATGGCCATCAGTGTGATGTGGCCCCTTACACCCCTGGGGGTCTGACTATAGTTCCCCTCCCAGGGAAAACTCTGACCACAAAGATAAGACCCAACAGAGGCCACTGACAGCTGTCAGTGCCAAGAGTCAGGCCCCAGGCCATCCTAGGGTCTCTAGCCTCTGTTGTTTCAAAAAGTGGGGGGCAGTAACCCCATGTAACTTGCACCCTTTTTCCACTTCACCTCCCACCAGTCCAGGGGTAGTATCCTGAGACTGGTTACTCAACTGAGGGTCTGTACCCTCCGGATGAGCAGGGGATAGGGGCGGGCTCACCCAACCTCTTGCTGGGGCCCTGTACCTTCCGCCTTGGAGTGGTACTCCCAGACAACTGAACTGTGAGGGCGCCTCTGCTCCCCCCCCCCTCCCAGTTTCCCTGACACCTGGGGCATCTCAATCCCCAGAAAGCAGTCTATGGGCAACTGGGGACTGACTATGACCCGCCTCTGGGTCACATCCCCATCCCACTCTAGGGATGCAATGGGGTGTAGGAAAGTGGCTTCTTTCTAGCGTGGTTACCCCCACTTTTGGCCTGTTTGTCAGTGTGTTTGACAGTGTTCACTGGGATCCTGCTAACCAGGACCCCAGTGCCTGTGCTCTCTCCTCTAAATTTGGTTGCTGGTAACCTTTTCTTCCCACAATTGGCATACTGGCGCCCCCATGTAAGTCCCTAGTATATGGTACGCAGGTACGTAGGGCATAAAGGTTCCAGGGGATCCCTATGGGCTGCAGCAGTTGTTCTGCCACCCATAGGGAGCCCATGCAACGGGTTCTGCACGCTTGCCATTGCAGTCTGCGTGAACCGGGTGCACGCAACCGGTTTCACTACAGGCCACTGCACCAGAGCACTGTAAGTCACCCCTATGGTAGGCCCTCTCAGCCCAGAGGGCAGGGTGCAGGTACCTGTGTGTGAGAGCACCCCTGCACTAGCAGAGGTGCCCCCACAAACTCCAGCTCCATTTTACTGGGCTTTGTGAGTGCAGGGACGCCATTTTATATATTTACTGGACATAGATCACTACCTATGTCCAGCTACATAATGGTAACTCCAAACCAGGGCATGTTTGGTATCAAAAATGTCAAAATCAGGCCCCAGTACTGTTGCAAATATTGGAAGTATGATTCTATGCATTCTTGGGGCTCCTTAGGGGACCCCCAGCATTGCTACCTCCGGTCTTACAGGGTTTTTCCGGGCAGCCCAGCTGCTGCCACCCCTCAGACAGGTTTCTGCCCTCCTGCTGCTTGATCCGATCAAGCCCAGGAAGACAGAACAAAGGATTTCCTTTGGGAGAGGAGGTAACTCCCTCTCCCTTTGGAAACAGGTGTGACTGGCTTGGGAGGGGTAGCCTCCCCAAGCCACTGGTTTTGCTTTGAAGGGCATATTTGGTGCCCCCATGCATAAACCAGTCCACACCAGTTCAGGAACCCCCAGTCCCTGCTCTGGCACGATACTTAACAATGGAAAGGGGAGTGACCACTCCCCTGTCCATCACCACCCAGGGGTGGTGCCCAGAGCTCCTCCAGAGGGTCCCTGTGTTCTGTCATCTTGATTCCAAGCATCTGAGTGGCCATCCAGGCAGTGGGAGCATCTGAGTAGCCAGGCAAGGCAGGTGGCCATTGTAGGAAAGTACCATCTCGCCTGGCATGTTACCCCCATATTTCACTGTATATATGTTGTCTTAGTCTATGTGTCACTGGGACCCTGCTAGGCAGGGCCCCAGTGCTCATAAGTATGTGCCCTGTATGTGTTCCCTGTGTGATGCCTAACTGTCTCACTGAGGCTCTGCTAACCAGAACCTCAGTGGTTATGCTCTTGCTGCTTTCCAAATTTGGCACTAACAGGCTAGTGACTAAATTTACCAATTCACATTAGCATACTGGTACACCCATATAATTCCTCAGCATATGGTACTGAGGTACCCAGGGTATTGGGGTTCCAGGAGGTTCCAGGAGATCCCTATGGGCTGCAGCATTTCTTTTGCCACCCATAGGGAGCTCTGACAATTCTTACACAGGCCTGCCAGTGCAGCCTGAGTGAAATAACGTCCACGTTATTTCACAGCCATTTACCACTGCACTTAAGTAACTTATAAGTCACCTATATGTCTAACCTTGAAGGTTGGGTGCAAAGTTACTTAGTGTGTGGGCACCCTGGCACTAGCCAAGGTGCCCCCACATCGTTCAGGAGCAAATTCCCCGGACCTTGTGAGTGCGGGGACACCATTACACGCGTGCACTGTACATAGGTCACTACCTATGTACAGCGTCACAATGGTAACTCCGAACATGGCCATGTAACTTGTCTAAGATCATGGAATTGTCACCCCGATGCCATTGTGGCATTGGGGGGATAATTCCATGATCCCCTGGGTCTTTAGCACAGAACCCGGGTACTGCCAAACTGCCTTTCCGGGGTCTCCACTGCAGCTGCTGCCAACCCCTCAGACAGGTTTCTGCCCTCCCGGGGTCCAGGCAGCCCTGGCCCAGAAAGGCAGAACAAAGGACTTTCCTCTGAGAGAGGGTGTAACACCCTCTCCCTTTGGAAATAGGTGTGAAGGCTGGGGAGGAGTACCCTCCCCCAGCCTCTGGAAATGCTTTGATGGGCACAGATGGTGCCCATCTCTGCATAAGCCAGTCTACACCAGTTCAGGAATCCCCCAGCCCTGCTCTGGCACGAAACTGGACAAAGGAAAGGGGAGTGACCACTCCCCTGACCTGCACCTCCCAGGGGAGGTGCCCAGAGCTCCTCCAGTGTGTCCCAGACCTCTGCCATCTTGGAAACAGAGGTGTTTGTGGCACACTGGACTGCTCTGAGTGGCCAGTGCCAGCAGGTGACGTCAGAGGCTCCTTCTGATAGGCTCTTACCTCTCTTGGTAGCCAATCCTCCTTCCTAGGTAGCAAAACCTCCTTTTCTGGCTATTTAGGGTCTCTGAATGGGGATCTCACCAGATAACGAATTCAAGAGCTCACCAGAGTTCCTCTGCATCTCCCTCTTCACCTTCTGCCAAAGGATCGACTGCTGACTGCTCAGGATGCCTTCAAAACCGCAACAAAGTAGCAAGACGACTACTAGCAACCTTCATCCTGCCGGCTTTCTAGACTGTTTCCAGGTGGTGCATGCTCTCGGAGTAGCCTGCCTCCTCTCTGCACCAGGAGCTCTGAAGAAATCTCCTGTGGGTCGACGGAATCTTCCCCCTGCAACCGCAGGCAACAAAAGACTGCATCACCGATCCTCTGGGTCCCCTCTCAGCACGACGAGCGTGGTCCCTGGAACTCTGCAACTCTGTCCAAGTGCCTCCCACAGTCCAGTGACTCTTCAGTCCAAGTTTGGTTTAGGTAAGTCCTTGCCTCCCCACGCTAGACTACATTGCTGGGTACCGCGTGATTTGCAGCTGCTCCGGCTCCTGTGCACTCTTCCAGGATTTCCTTCGTGCGCAGCCAAGCCTGGGTCCCCGACACTCTAACCTGCAGTGCACAACCTTCTGAGTTGTCCTCCGGTGTCGTGGGACTCCCTTTTGTGACTTCGGGTGGACTCTGGTTCACTTTTCTTCTAAGTGCCTGTTCAGGTACTTCTGTGGGTGCTGCCTGCTTCTGTGAGGGCTCCCTGACTTGCTGGGCGCGCCCTCTGTCTCCTCATCCAAGTGTCGACATCCTGGTCCCTCCTGGGCCACAGCAGCATCCAAAAACCCTAACCGCAACCCTTGCAGCGTGGGAACACCTCTGCAAGCTTCTTCACGACGTGGGACATCCATCCTCCAAAGGGGAAGTTCCTAGTCCTCTTCTTTCTCGCAGAACACTAAGCTTCTTTCAACAGGTGGCAGCTTCCTTGCACCCTCAGCTGGCATTTCTTGGGCTCCTGCCCACTCTCAACACTGTCGCGACTCTGGGACTTGGTCCCCTTGTCTTACAGGTACTCAGGTCCGGAAATCCACTGTTGTTGCATTGCTGGTGTTTGTCCTCCTTGCAGAATCCCCTTTCACGACTTCCGTGCTCTCTGGGGGAGGTAGGTGCACTTTACACCTACCTTTCAGGGTCTTGGGGTTTGCTATTTTTCTAACCCTCACTGTTTTCTTACAGTCCCAGCGACCCTCTACAAGCTCACATAGGTTTGGGGTCCATTCGTGGTTCTCATTCCACTTTTGGAGTATATGGTTTGTGTTGCCCCTATACCTATGTGCTCCTATTGCAATCTACTGTAATTTTACATTGCTTGCATATCTTCCTTTTGCTATTACCTGTATAATTTTGGTTTATGTACATATATCTTGTGTATATTTCTCATCCTCATACTGAGGGTACTCACTGAGATACTTTTGGCATATTGTCATAAAAATAAAGTACCTTTATTTTTAGTATATCTGTGTATTGTGTTTTCTTATGATATTGTGCATATGACACCAGTGGTATAGTAGGAGCTTTACATGTCTCCTAGTCCAGCCTAAGCTGCTTTGCCATAGCTACCTTCTATCAGCCTAAGCTGCTAGAAACACCTCTTCTACACTAATAAGGGATAACTGGACCTGGCACAGGGTGTAAGTACCTCCGGTACCCACTACAAGCCAGGCCAGCCTCCTACAGCCATGTGGCTAGGCCACGCAGGTGACGTCAGGGGCACCCTCCGATAGGTAGTTACCTGGTTAGGTGACCAAGCCCCCTCTTTGGGCTATATAGAGTCTTCCTCTGGGGTGGGTCCTCAGATTCGGCTTGCAAGACTCCAGCAGGACTCCTCTACAACCTCTGCTTTGACTTCTACCCTCAGGTACCACGACTGGACCCTCCAGGAACCTACAAGCTGCAGATCCACGAAGAAGACTCTCCTGCAGCATTGTATCCGGAACTCCTGCCAGCTTTGCAACATATCCCTGGCTGTGCATCCTAAGAAGACTGCAACTCTTCAGCCTGCATGAGAATAAGAGGGAATCTCCGATGCGGTGAAGGCATCACTCTCCTGTAACTACAGGTACCTGGCTGCATCGATGACAGGCTGCGTGGATCTCCCCTCATCCTGAGTGGTGTGGGTCGTGCATCACAGGTGTGGTCCAGAGAGTTGCCCTTGGTCCTCTCTACCAACTGTCGCACTTTGGTTGTGGTAAATCAATTCCACTCCATGCAAGACAGTACCCCCATGCACTGTGTCCTTTGCAGCTGCCCAGGCTTGTTGCTTTACCTCCAAAGGGAACTTCAGGCGACGTGTAGCTCCAGTCCCAGCAGTCCCTCCTGCAACTTCTGGACCTCTGCATGGTCCTCTGGCGATGTGGGAGCAACTTCTGTGGTGCGGTGTGGGCTGCTCCAGCAACTTCTGTGTCCCTGTCCTGTGTGAAACCTATGGGTGCTGCCTCTGCTCCTGTGGGCCTTCTGCGACGCAGAGGGTCCCCTGTGACTCCCCCTCCTGGGTAGAGTCCTCCTGGACCTTGCTGGTCCCCGGCAGCACCCCTTTCCCTCCAACTGCGAGTTTGCCTTTGCCAAGGCTTGTTGGTGGAAATCCTCCACTGACACCCATCTGCAATCCAGCTTCCAGCTTGGGACACCGTTTGCATTCATTAGGATCTTTTCTCTGGCTTCTGTGCTGCAGTGCTCACCTGTCTTCCTTCTTCGTCGACCAACTCCAAAAGGTACCTCTGGGTGAGTAGTATCTCCTACTCCCCCTGGACTCCACAGACACTTCTGGACTTGGTCCTCTCTCTCCACAGGTCTACATCTTCAGTTTCCCACTGCTGATTCCTTGCAGGCTGTTCTGGGTTTCTTCATTTTCTTCTTTTCATCCTTTGGGGTGGTGTTGGGGAAATCCAGTGTTTTACTCCTGCTTTCCTGGTCACTGGGGTGCACTACATTGCTTACCTGTGTGATTTCCTAGTACTCCTAGCTCCTCCCTACATGATTTACGTACCTAGGTGGGGGCCTCTTATTGTATATATATATATATATATATATATATATATATATATATATTTATAGTGTATTTACCTACCTCCTATTGGAGGGTTGTCTCTCTAGTATTTTCTGATACTGTGTTCCAAAAATAAAGTACCTTTTATTTTTGTACAATTGTGTGTAAGTACTTTGTGACTGTAGTGGTATTGCATGAGCTTTGCATTTCTCCTAAATAAGCCTTGGCTGCTTATCCACAGCTACTTCTAGAGAGCTTGGCTTTTAGACACTGCCCTCACTTCACTGAGAGGGGATACCAGGACCTGATATAAGGTGTAAGTACCTAGGTACCCACCAGACACCAGGCCAGCTTCCTACATGGGCCATAGGTCGGAAGAAGTGCTGCCCATGGGCTGGTGTAACCCTACACACCTGGCCGGTGTACTGCTCTGGAGAGACAAGCCTTTCCACCATCATGGTATGGCTAACTCCACTGTCCCTCAGAGCAGTGACTGGGACCTCATTCACTGTCACCTGGTGGAAGTGACAACTCCCAACCTCAGGGATCACCAACTCACCCTCTGAGTCCACCTCCCAACTAAGGGATATTATGGCATGGTCTATGACCTGCACCTGCGGGCTACCTCCCCCTAAGGCCACATTGGCCTCCTCCTCAGTAGAGGGACCACCAGTGGGGGTTGTCTTAGGACAGACAGAGTCCCCTTTCATGTGTCCTAACTGGAAGCACTCAAAGCACCGGGGTTGAAAATGAGGTAACCGGGGCCACCGCCTACCAGAACCTCCCTCTTTCCAGTCAGAAGGGACCTGAGTCCCTTTTTCTCCCCCTTATCCTGGGACCTGTCTGTGTCTCCCTTGACCTCTCAGTCCTTCTTCTGTTGGGGATTCTGCCCACTTTTTGAAGAGTCTCCCCCATACACTTTCTTGTGGACCCTGGTACTCACCCAGCGGTCTGCCTCCATAGCAAGCTTCCTGGGGTCAGTCAGCTTACTATCAGTCAAGTGCTGGCGCAGGTCTGCAAAACACAGACTAGACAAGTGCTCCCATGCAATTAAGTTGTACACCCCCTGAAAATCTGTCACATTACTGCCCTTCACCCAACCATCCAGTGCTCTCCTAAAAATAATCTACACATTCTAACCAGGTCTGGGAATCAGCTTTCTTATTCCCTCTAAACTGATCGCTGTACTTGTCAGGAGTAAGACCATAACTGGTGAGAAGGGCCTCCCTCATGTCAGCATAGGTGAGGTTGTACCCCTTACCCAAAGCTAGCAAGGTGTCCCTCCCCTCCTCTGTGAAGTGGTTACACAATGCTGTTCCCCAATGCATCTCATGGGCTCCATTCATGTGGATAGATGCCTCCAATCCCTGAAACCCCCTCTGGATATCATCTTCCTTCTTGTACTCTCTCCCTACATTCTTGGGAATGTGTACTATTCTATCTGATTGCACTGAGGTATTGCTGCCACCACCATTGTTGGATCTACTCCTCTGATCCAGCTCCTTCATTCTGAGCTCATGGTCTAAAAGCATCTTCCTTTCATCCATGGCTCGCTTCTCCTTTTGGTCCCCCATTTTTAACATCTCCAACTCTATCTGGTGCCTCCTGGCTTCTCTCCTGTCTTCCTGCTCCTCTGGAGTCTGGCCCTTAGAACCACCACTGCTGCCTGACCCGGAGTGTACCACCCCCAGCAGCTCCTGCACCCTCAGCCCATCTTGCCTAGGATTCGGGTCCATGGACTCCCCAATTGGACCCTCAGACTGCCCACTGGCAATTCTGGCTGCTACCAAGGCCCTCAGTGCCCTTTGTAGCTCCTCTTTCTTGGTGAGACCTCTGACTTGGACTTTGAGGTTTTTGCAAACTGCCTTCAGTTCCTTCACAGTGTAGGTTTCCAACCTATTCTCCTCAAAAACCAAATCCTGGGATGCAACTGATGATGCTCTTGACTGAGATATGATGTTGTTGGAGTTCAAATGAACTCAAGACCAAAGAAATATTAAAAACAAAATCTGTATGTGCCACGTAGTGGTCTGCGATATGGTAGTAGTGTGCACCAATCACTGTGGGTCAAGTGCAAATGCAAGTCCTTTCCTCACAGCTGGGGTCTCTAGTTGGCAGTCGGTTTTCACCCTGTCCAAGTAGGGACCCTAACTCTAGTCAGGATAAGGTAGATACCCAACTCAGATAACTCCAGCTCACCCCTTTGGTAGCTTGGCACAAGCAATCAGGCTTATCTCAGAAGCAATGTGTAAAGCACATTTTTTGCACATAACACACAGTAACACAGTGAAAACACTATAAAAGGACACCACACCAGTTTTAGAAAAATAACCAATACTTCTCTATATACAAGACCAAAACAAGAAAAATCCAACATACAGTAATAAAGATATGAATTTTGTAAAATGTAACTTAAAAATACAGTTCCTTGAAGTTGATAACTCTACCTGGGGCTATCATGGCGTTGTGATCAACAAAACCAACAGTTCAATCAATCAATCAATCAATAGTTGTAAAGCGCGGCTACTCACCTGTGAGGGTCTCATGGCGCTTGGGAGGAGGGGCCTCATGTGAAGAGCCACGTCTTAAGGTTCTTCCTGAAATGGTGAGCGACGGGCTTTGTCAGAGGTGCAGGGGGAGATTGTTCCAGCTCTTTGCTGCAGTGTAGGTGAAAGATCGTCCTCTGGCGGTGGTTTTGTCGATGCGAAGCACAGTGGCCAGGGCCATCTGGGCAGAGCGGAGGAATCTGGCGGGGGTGTGGAAGGAGATGCAGTGGTTCAGGTAGG
Organism: Pleurodeles waltl; assembly: GCF_031143425.1. Classification (NCBI taxonomy): domain Eukaryota; kingdom Metazoa; phylum Chordata; class Amphibia; order Caudata; family Salamandridae; genus Pleurodeles; species Pleurodeles waltl. The sequence goes on along the minus strand of NC_090443.1, from coordinate 280,971,646 downwards.
CTGGTCCTGTGTTGTGTATGGCCTTGTACGTGTGGGTGAGAAGCTTGAAGGTGATTTGTTTCTTGACCAGTAACCAGTGGAGGGTCCTCAGGTTTGGGAGATGTGTTCTTGACGAGGAAGGTCTAGAATGAGTCTGGAAGAAGCGTTCTAGATGAGTTGAAGTCTTTTGATGTTCCTAGTTGAGGTGCTGGCGTAGAGGGCGTTGCAGTAGTCAAGCTTGCTAGTGACTAATAGCGGGTGACTGTCCTGCGCTGTCTGCTAGGATCCATCTGAAGATCTTCGGAAGTTTCAGAGTGTGTGCCAGGAGGAGGAGGCAACAGAGTTTGCCTGGCAGGTCATGGATAGGGAGGAGTCGAGGATGATTCCTAAGTTGCGGGTGTAATCAGTTGGTGCGGGGGGCGCTGAGGTTATATGGGCCACCAGGAGTCACCCAAGCTGAGATGGCATTTCCAAAGAGCTCAGTCTTGTCGGAGGTGAGCTTGAGACAGCTTTCTCTCATCCAGGTGGCGACGGCTTCCATTCCAGAGTGGAAGTTCCTTTTGGCCGTGGTCAGGGATCTTCGATGAAGGAAATTATGAGTTGTGTGGCATCGGCAAATGACACGATGTTCATACCGTGGCTTCTGACGATGGCAGTAAGAGAGTCCAAGTATACGTTGAACATTGTGGGACTCAGTGAGGATCCGCGGCCAGCTACGTGTCGCGGGCCAGCTACGGTGTCATGAAGACCTGCAAACAGTACCTTTTGATTTGCAAGGCATCGTGATCCTCATGGTGAGCTCTGGAGAGCGGTGTTGCTGGAGTCACGATGTCAGTTTCGGGGTCGGTGTGGGGGTCATCAGGCCCTTGAAGTCACACGCGTTGCGGATCGAACTCCAGGCTGATGAAGTCAGGATGGCTGGCGTGGATCGCGTTGGGGCTGTGATGCGAAGCGGGACGATGCGACGTGTGGTTCCCACAGGTTATGGTGCAGGCAGCTGTTCGGTGATGGCATCCAGTGCTGTCGGTGAGACCAGGGCTAAGGTGTGAAGCAGAACGGTGCAATGTGTGGTGTCACCAGGTCACGGTGCAGGCAGCAGTGTCGTCGTTGCTGAAGCACTGTCGTCGGTAGGCTGAAGTTGGCGGTGTGGCACGGGACAGACTCCGTGAGGCATCCACGGGTTGCGGTTCAGGCAGGGATGCCTGGTGAGGACACTTGAGTCCATGGTGCTGGCGTCAGTGGACCGGGCCTGGTGTGCGAAATGGGACAGTGCTTCATGTACCTCACAAGCGGTGTCCACAGGCCACGGTGCAGGCAGCGGCGCCCGTGTCAGAAGGAGCAGCGTCATTGGGGATGACGAGGCTGTGGTGTGAGCAAGGCGATGCCAGAGTGCGGGGCCCACAGGTCACGGTGCGAGCAGCGGCTCAGTGGCAGTGTCAGATGACCCAGTCGGTCAGACCAGGATAATTAAAGGCAGCCCCCATGTTAACCCATGAGAGAGATAGGCCTTGCAACAATGAAAAACAAATTTGGCAGTATTTCACTGTTAGAACATGTAAAACACATCAGTACATGTCCCACCTTTAACATACACTTCACCCTGCCCTTGGGGCTACCTATGGCCTACCGTAGGGGTGCCTTACATGTAGTAAAAGTAAAGGTTTGGGCCTGACAAGTGGATACACTTGCCGGGCCGAATTGGCAGTTTAAAACTGCACACACAGACACTGCAGTGGCAGATCTGAGACATATTCACAGGCTACTCACGTGGGTAGCACATCCAGTGCTGCAGGCCCACTAGCAGCATTTGATTTATAGGCCTTGGGCACCTTTAGTGTACTTTACTAGGGACCTACTAGTAAATCAACTATGCCAATCATGAATAAACCAATCACCAATACAATTTACATAGAGAGGACTTTAGCACTGATCAGCAGTGGTAAAGTGTGCAGAGACAATTAACCAGCAAAAATAGATCAGAAAAAAATGTGAGGAGGAAGGCAAAACGTTTGGGGATAACCCTGCAAAAAAGGCCATTTCCAACATAGGCCATTTGCCAATAAGTGTGCAGTGAGGGGTGGTCACATTTTTGCTGCAATTACTACCCGTTGTGGGTTCGCCATGGTAATGGTAAAGGTATTTGTTCAGAGATAAGGATACCAAATGGGGATTAATCCTTTTAAGGTTCAACCTTGAACAACCAACAGCATTAGTTAGGTACTACCTACTTAGCTGAGGAAGAAATCCTCAATACAATGGACATCTCCCTATATAGTATTGAGGTTGCTTTGGCACTTAGTGAGACAAAGATACCTAGGAGAATCCGAAAATTAGTGCCTGACCAAATGTTGGCGGTGCCATGTCACGGAGGTTCTCATTATCCTAATGAGACTACTGGATTTGTGCGGCAGAATCACCTGAATTGTAGGGTACAATCCCACACCATGAGATGCCTGTTGGCCTAATCCGTTTTTTCTGGCCAACTAAAAGGGCCTCATCTCCACCCAAGAGCGGGTATGATTGTGGCAACTGGGCACATGACAGAGAGAACTCCTCAGGGGAATCATGGTCAATCAGATCTCATCCCTCTCTCTGAGTTACATTAGTCTCACTCAGGCAAAGACACACAGAAGCAGAGTATAATTCAATAAGGTCTATTGAAGTAACTGCATCTTAGATACAATGGCATGTATTTCAATAACTAGGTTATCTTCGTTGCCATGTTACCCCCATTTTTACCTGTGTGTCAGTATGTTTTTGCTTGTCTCACTGGGATCCTGCTGGTCAGGATCCCAGTGCTAATAGTTTATGGCCTAATATGTGTGTCTGTATAGTGCTTAACTGTGTCACTGAGGCTCTGCTAACTAGAACCTCACTGCTTATGCTCTCTCTGCTTTTAAATTTGCCACTGTAGGCTAGTGACTTAATTTACCAATTTCAATTGGCACACTGGACCCCCCTTATAAGTCCCTAGTATATGCTACCTAGGTAACCAGGGCATTGGGGTTCCAGGAGATCCATATGGGCTGCAGCATTTCTTTTTCCACCGATAGGGAGCTCAGACAAACCTTTGCACAGGCCTGCCATTGCAGCCTGAGTGAAATAACGCACACATTATTTCACAGCCATTTTCACTGCACTTATGTAACTTATAAGTCACCTATATTTCTAACCTTCACTTGCTGAAGGTTAGGTGCAAAGTTACTAAGTGTGAGGGCACACTGGCACTAGCAAAGGTGCCCCCACATAGTTCAGGTACATTTTCCCGCACTTTGTGAGCGCAGGGACACCATTACACGCGTACACTACATATAGGTCAATACCTATATGTAGCTTCACAATGATAACTCAGAATATGGCCATGTAACATGTCTAAGATCATGGAATTGTTCCCCCATTCCAAATCTGGTATTGGGGAGCAAATTCCATGCATCCTGGGGGCTCCACCATGGACCCCCAGTACTGCCAAACCAGCTCTCTGAGGCTTGCACTGCAGGTACAGCTGCTGCCACCTCGGAGACAGGGTTCTGCCCTCCTGGGGTCTGGGCAGCCCAGTCCCAGGAAGGCAGAACAAAGCATTTCCTCTTAGAACAGGGTGTTACACCCTCTCCCTTTGGAAATAGGTGTTACAGGCTGGGGAGGGGTAGCCTCCCACCCAGCCTCTGGACATGATTTCAAGTGCACAGATGGTGCCCTCCTTGCATAAGCCAGTCTTCACCGGTTCAGGGACCCCTTGTCTCCTGCTGTGGCACGAAATTGGACAAAGGAAAGGGGAGTGACTACTCCCCTGTCCATCACCACTCTAGGGATGGTGCCCAGAGCTCCTCCAGTCTTCCCCAGACTTCAGCCATCTTGCTTTGCAAGGTGTGGGGGCACTCTGGAAGGCTCTGAGTGGCCAGTGCCAGCAGGTGACGTCAGAGACCCCTCCTGAGAGGTCCATACCTGATAAGGTAGCCAATCACCCTCTCAGGGCTATTTAGGGTCTCTCCTGTGGGTTCTCTTCAGATTCTACTTGCAAGTTTCCTTCAGGAATCGTCTGCAACTATTTCAGCATCCTCTGACCTCAGATCAACCGCAGCCTGCTCCAAGAAATACTGTAACTGCAACAAAGTATCCACAAGAGATGCCTTTCTTCTGCAACCTCAGCTCCGAGTCAGCAACTGCAACAGTTTCCACGGTGTGCACGCTCTGGGGACTCCCTGTCTTCATCCTGCACCAGAAGGGCCGAAGAAATCTCCCGTGGAGTGACAGAGTCACTACCCTGCTCCAAGCAGGCACCTTCCAAGACGACGACCAGTACCATTCGACCCCTCTCACAATGACGAGCGTGCTCCTAAGGACACAGAGGGTGGACATCATTGACATTAACTATCCTGAGGTTCTGCTGACGCAATTTGGAGGAGGTAAGACCTTGCCTTCCCTGAGAGCGATGGTACCCATATGTACTGCGTCTTCTTCACCTCCTGAGGCCTCTGTGCACTATTTTCAAAATTCCTTTGGGCACAGCCTGGCCCATGTCCCTAGCACTCCTTCCTGTGATGCTCAACTCGCTGAGTTGTTCTCCGGCGGCGTGGAACCTTCTTTTGTTGTGCTGCATCAACTGTGTTTTGCACCTCCTTTGTCCCCAGATCCTGTGACTCCCAGGGGTGCTGGCTGGCACCCTGAAGGCTCTCTAAAGTGTTGACAGCCCCCTCTTCCTCCTCACACAGAGTTGAGGCCCCCAGATCCTTCCCTTGTCCATCCAGCACCATTTTGACACAAAACGCACTTTTGTCGTAGCCAAGGCTTGTTGGCGACTTCCAACACGAAATCACATTTGCAACAATCTTCACGTCGTGGGAAATCCTTTGCATCATCCAGGAACCCACTGGCATCTTCCTAGGGTGCATTTCTGCAGTCTTCAACTAACCGGGGACTCTTCTTTTGCACCCTCTTCTGGGTTGGAAGGGGCTCCTGTCCTTCCTGGAACTTCTTTTAACTTCTGGACTTGCTTACCTTCCTTTGCAGGTCTTCAGGTCCAGGAATCCAGCAGTTGTTCTTTGAAGACTTGGTTGGTTGCTGCAAAATCCCAATCATGAGGTGTAAGGGAAACTTGCAGTACTTTATTCCTGCTATTCTGGGCTCTGGGGTGGAGTAATTTACTTACCTTTATTGTATTCTTACTCTCCTAGCGATTGTCTAGGAAGAAATTTGTGATTTCCACTCCGCTTTCTTTCTATATGGTTTGTGTTGCCACTAGACCTATTTTCTCCCATTGCATTCTATTGCATTTCATATTGTTTGCATTGTTCTATGACCTTTTACTTGTCTAATTATGGTGTCTAGTGTATATATTGTGTATAATACTTACCTCCAGAAGGAGTATTGTCTCTAAGATATTTTTGGTATTCTGTCACCCAAATAAATACCTTTATTTTTGGTAACACTGATCATTGTCTTTTATTGTGTATAAGTACTGTGTAACTATAGTGGTATTGCATGAGCTTCGCATGTCTCCTAGTTCAGCCTAAGCTGCTCTGCTATAGCTACCTCTATCAGCCTAAGCTGCTAGAACACTACTACTTCACTAATAAGGGATAACTGGACCTGATATAAGGTGTACGTACCCAAGGTACCCACTACAAACCAGGCCAGCCTCCTACATTGGTGGTAACAGTGGGATAAGTACTTGCAATTGCTTTACCACTTTGTTACCTGTGCTTTTCACAAGAAAAGCTTTCTCCAATACTTAGAGCATATATAATATATACCTAGAAACAATTTTCTAACTTTCTTGAAAGTTCCTTAAACTTTTACAAAGTTCTGAAAAGTTTTCTTCTTTCTCTAAAAAGTTAGCTCTGTTATTCTACTAACGTTTTAAACAGTTTCCTAAACTTTTTTTCTTTCAATATGTTTTCTGTAGAAGCTACCCCTAGAGTTGTCAAGACTACCTATGAGAATCTAAACTTTAAAAGTTTGAGGAGTCTCTGTATTGAAAGAAGTTTAGGGATTGGGAAGAACCCCAATAAGGATTTCCTCTTAAACTTCTCCTCCAAGATGACCAGGGGCTCAGCACTGGTCCAGATCAGACAGGGGAAGAGGTAGAGGATGACTCCAACCAGGAGTGCTCAGAGGAGCAAGATGACATTCCTGGAGAGGGTCCTTCCACAGACCTATCTGTCAACAAGCCCCCTAGTATAACTGGTAGTGGAAAGGGTTCACACACACGTAGGGCTCCCTTCACCCCTAGAGTCCTGGTCACTAGAGTGGCCCCTGTTAGAGATAGATCTGGCTCTGCACACTCTCGCGTTACCTCTGTTTCAGAGGCTTTACATAATTCTCACCCTGAGGACCAGTCCCTAGATAGGGAACTCAGAAAGCTGAGGTTAGAGGAGGCCAGACTGTGGCTAATGCAACAACATTTGGCATTAGACAGGTAATCCCTGGCTGTGGAGAAAGAGAGGCAGGGTTTGGCGTTAGGTCCCTATGGTGGCAGCAGCAGTTTTAGAAATACAAATGTTAGGGAACCTTCATTTGATTCTAGGAATCTGCACAAAGTTGTCCCTCCTTATAAGGATGGTGATGACATCAACAAGTGGTCTGCTGCACTTTAGAGGGCCTGTAAAGTTCAGAGGGTCCATCATGTACAGTGGGCTGCTATCCTTTGGTTATCCTTCTCTGGCAAGGGGAGAGACAGACTTCTTATTGTCAGAGAGGATGATGCAGATAATTACCAAATTCTTAAAAATGCACCCCTTGATGGTCTGGTCTTAACCACTGAACAGTACAGACTTAAGTTCAGAGAGACCAGAAAGGAGTCATGACAGGACTGAACAGACTTTGTAGACTGTTCTGTGAAGGCCCTAGTAGGTTGGTTACATGGCAGTAAGGTTACTGATTATGAAAGCCTATATAACTTGATTCTGAGAGAGCATATCTTGAATAATTGTGTGTCTGACTTGTTGCAGCAATATCTTGTGAACTCAGATCTGACCTCTCCCCAAGAATTGGGAAAGAAGGCAGACAAATGGGTCAGAACAAGGGTGAGCAGAAAAGCACATACAGGGGGTGACAAGGATGTCAAGAAGAAGGATGGTAAGTCACATGACAAGGGTGGGGACAAAGATAAAAAAAATCATCAGAGTCTTCATCAGGCCCACAAATAACCTCTGGGGGTGATGGGTCCAAATCCTCTTCTCACAAAGATAAGAAACCTTGGTGTTATATGTTTAAAGCCAAAGGCCATTGGGCAACTGATCCTTATTGTCCAAAAAGAAACACCAAACCTCCCACCACCACAACCTCAACTGCAACCACTAGTACCCCTAGTAATAGCAATGGTGATGGGAAGAGCACTACTAATAGCCAGTCAAAGGGTGTGGGCTCGCCATTGGTAATGTAGTTGAGGTTGGTCTAGTTAGGGATATCACTGAGGTTATTTTAGTCTCTGATGGTGGCATTGACCTAGCCACTTTAGTTGCTTGTCCCCTTAATATGGATAAGTACAAGCAGCTCCCCCTGATTAATGATGTTCAGGTTGAGGCCTACAGGGACACGGGTGCCAGTGTCACCATGGTGATGGACAAACTGGTTGCCCCTGAGCAGCACCTACTTGGTCACCAGTACCAAGTGACAGACGCCTATAGCAACACTGTAAGCCACCCCATGGCTGTTGTGAATCTCAATTGGGGGAGAGGGGGTTACTGGTCCAAAGAAAGTTGTGGTAGCCACTGATGTATATGTAGAATGTCTGCTAGGCAATGATTTGGAGACTTTAGTTTGGGCTGAAGTGGAGTTGGAGGCCCATGCAACAATTCTGGGCATTCCTGGGCATATCTTTGTTCTTATCAGGGCTCAGGCCAAGAAGCAAAGAGGACAGGGAAACTTGGATCCAGGAACAATGGACCAAGTGCTCCCAAAAACTAGGGATAGGAAGGGCAAACCCTTGTCCACTATCCGTCCCTCCACAGATGATTACCCTTTTGAGGAAGAGGAATTCTCTCCCTGTGCAGAACCTACACCAGAGGAGCTGGAAGCTGATACAGCTGAGCTTTTGGGGGCAGGGGGGCGTGCCAGCTAAGAGTTGAGTGTGGCACAGCAAACCTGTCCCACATTAGAGGGCCTCAGACAGCAAGCTGTCAAGCATCAAAATGGTGATGTCACTGACACACACAGACTTTACTGGGAGAATAATCTCCTTTATACTGAAGCAAGGGACCCTAAACCTGGTGCTACCAGGAGGCTGGTCATCCCCCTTTATTAGAGGGAATTCCTCCTAACTCTGGCTCATGACATCCCTTTAGCTGGGCATTTAGGCCAGAGTAAGACATGGGACAGACTTGTTCCACATTTTCACTGGCCCCATATGTCAGAAGACACAAAGGAGTTTGTCACTCCTGTGTCACCTGCCAAGCCGTTGGCAAGACCAGTGGCACCCCAGAGGCCCCCTTAATGCCACTACCAGCGGTTGAGGTGCCCTTTGAAAGGGTAGGGGTTGATATTGTTGGCCACCTTGACCCTCCAACAGCTTCTGGCAATAGATTTATCCTTGTGGTGGTGGACTATGCCACAAGGTACCCAGAAGCTATCCCCTTAGGGACCACTACAGCTCCTGCAGTGGCAAAGGCCCTCCTGGGAGTCTTTCCCAGAGTGGGTTTCCCTAAGGAAGTGGTGTCAGATGTAGTAACTTCATGTCTGTATATCTAAAAGCAATGTGGAATGAGTGTGGTGTTACCTACAAGTTCACCACCCCTTATCATCCACAGACTAATAGACTGGTTGAGAGGTTTAATAAAACTCTCAAAGGTATGATTATGGGACTCTCTGAAAAACTCAGAAGGAGATGGGATGTCCTATTACCATGCCTGCTTTTCGCCTACAGGGAGGTACCCCAAAAAGGAGTGGGCTACAGCCACTTTGAACTCATATTTGGTCACCCTGTTAGGACTCCCCTTGCTCTTGTTAAGGAGGGTTGGGAACAATCGTTAAAAGCTTCAAAACAAGACATATTGAACTATGTACTTGGCCTGAGAAGTAGAATGGCTGAGTACATGAAAAAGGGCAGCAAAAACCTTCAGGCCAGCCAAGAGCTCCAAAAGCAATGGTTTGACCAGAAGGCTGTCCTGACAGAGTACCACCCAGGACAGAAGGTGTGGTTATTGGAGCCTGTGGCCCCAAGAGCACTCCAGGACAAATGGAGTGGACCCCATCTAATTGTAGAGAAAAAAGGTGAGGTCACCTAGTGCTTTATGTCAATCGTCTAAAACCTTACTATGACAGGGCAGACTTAACCCTGCTCATGGCTACAGATGAGGGACAGGAAGAAGAGAGTGACCCTCTCCCTGATCTCTTCTCCACCACTGAAACTGATGGTTTAGTGGAGGGAGTGGTTCTGGCAGACTGCCTTACTGCTGAGCAGAAAGCAGACTGTAAAAATCTCCTTGATCAGTTTTTTGAACTCTTCTCACTCACACCTGGTACAACTACTTGGTGGGAACACACAATTGACATGGGAGGCAGTTTACCTGTCAAAAGTAAAATTTATATGCAACCTGACCATGTCAGAGATTGCATAAAAGCTGAAGTTCAGAAAATGTTAGACCTTGGAGTTATTGAGCCTTCTGATAGCCCCTGGGCTAGCCAAGCGGTGCTTATCCCCAAACTGCATAGCAAAGAAGGAAAGAGAGAAATGCGGTTTTGTGTGGGCTATAGGGGTCTCAATACAGTAACCAAAACAGATGCTCACCCTATACCCAGGGCAGATGAGCTAATAGATACACTGGCATCTGCCAAGTATCTAAGACTTGACTGTAGGGTATTGGCAGATCAAAATGTCAGAAGATGCTAAAGTAAAAACTGCCTTTTCTACCATAGGAGGGCACTACCACTTTACAGTGATGCCCTTTGGTCTGAAAAATGCACCTGCCACTTTTCAGAGACTGGTGAATACAGTCCTCCAAGGCTTGGAAGCTTTTAGTGCAGCATATTTTGATGATATTGCTGTCTTTAGCTCCACCTGGGATGATTACCTGGTCCACATCTGGAAAGATTTGGTGGCCCTGCAAAAGGCAGGCCTAACTATCAAGGCCTCAAAGTGCCAGATAGGGCAGGGAAAAATGGTTAATCTGGGCCACCTGGTAGGTGGAGAACAGATTGCACCACTTCAGGGAAAGATTCAGACCATTATGGACTGGGCTCCCACTACAACTGAGACCCAGGTCAGAGCCTTCTTAGGTCTCACTGGGTATTACAGGAGGTTCAGTAAGAACTATGGCTCTATTGCAGCACCTCTTAATGACCTCACCAGTAAGAAAATGCCTAAAAAGGTATGGTGGACAGCTAGCTGTCAGAAAGCTTTTGAGGAGCTTAAGCAGGCAATGTGCTCTGCACCTGTCTTAAAGAGCCCACACTACTCCAAAAAATTCATTATTCAAACAAATGCTTCTGAATTAGGGGTAGGGGCTGAACTATCACAAGTAATCTCAGAGGGCCAGGAACAAACTTGTTGCTTTCATTAGCAGGAGGTTGACCCCTAGAGAAAAGCATTGGTCTGCCATAGAGAGGGAGGCCTTTGCTGTGGTCTGGGCACTGAAGAATCTGAGACCCTACTTGTTTGGGACTCACTTCATTGTTTAGACAGACCACAAACCTCTAGTATGGCTTAAACAAATGAAAGGTGAAAACTCTAAATTGTTGAGGTGGTCAATTTCCCTACAGGGGATGGACTATACAGTGGAACATAGACCTGGGAGTACCCACTCCAATGCAGATGGACTCTCCAGATATTTCCACTTAGACAATGAAGACTTACCTGGGCAAGGTTAGACTTATTGTCCCTCGTTTGGGGGGGGGGGGGTGTATAGGAAAGTACCCCAATTTTTACCAGTATGTCAGTATGTTTTTGCCTGACTCACTGGGATCCTGCTGGTCATGACCCCAGTGCTCATAGTTTATGGCCTAATGTGTGTGTCTCTATAGTGCTTAACTGTGTCACTGAGGCTCTGTTAACTTGAACCTAAGTGCTTATGCTCACTCTGCTTCTAAATTTGTCACTGTAGGCTAGTGACTCCATTTACCAATTTCAGTTGGCACACTGGGCCCTCCTTATAAGTCCCTAGTATATGGGACCTAGGTACCCAGTGCATTAGGGTTCCAGGAGATCCATATGGGCTGCAGCATTTCTTTTGCCACCCATAGGGAGCTCAGACAAACCTTTGCACAGGCCTGCCATTGCAGCCTGAGTGAAATAACGCACACGTTATTTCACAGCCATTTTCACTGCACTTAAGTAACTTATAAGTCACCTACATGTCTAACCTTCACTTGCTGAAGTGCAAAGTTACTAAGTGTGATGGCATCCTTGCACTAGCAAAGGTGACCCCACATGGTTCAGTTCAATCTGGTATTAGGGATTCAATTCCATGCATCCTGGGGGCTCTACCATGGACCCCCAGTACTGCCAACCCAGCTCTCTGAGGCTTGCACTGCAGCTACAGCTGCTGCCACCTCATAGACAGGGTTCTGCCCTCCTGGGGTGTGGGCAGCCCAGTCCCAGGAAGGCAGAACAAAGCATTTCCTCTTAGAACAGGGTGTTACACCCTCTCCCTTTGGAAATAGGTGTTACAGGCTGGGGAGGGGTAGCCTCCCACCCAGCCTCTGGACATGATTTGAAGTGCACAGATGGTGCCCTCCTTGCATAAGCCAGTCTACACTGGTTCAGGGACCCCTTGTCCCCTGCTCTGGCGTGAAACTGGACAAAGGAAAGGGGAGTGACCAATCCCCTGTCCAATACCACCCTAGGGGTGGTACCCAGAGCTCCTCCAGTGTGTCCCAGACTTCAGCCATCTTGCCTTGCAAGGTGTGAGGGCACTCTGGAGTGCTCTGAGTGGCCAGTGCGAGCAGGCTACGTCAGAGACCCCTCCTGATAGGTCCATACCTGATAAGGTAGCCAATCTCCCTCTCAGGGCTATTTAGGGTCTCTCCCTTGGGTTCTCTTCAGATTCTGCTTGCAAGTTTCCTTCTGGAATTGTCTGCCTCGAATCAACCACAGTCTGCTCCAAGAAACGCTGTAACTGCAACAAAGTATCCACAAGAGATGCTTTTCTTCTGCAACCTCAGCTCCAAGTCAGCAACTGCAACAGTTTGCATGGTGTGCATGCTCTGGGGACTCCCTGTCTTCATCCTGCACCAGAAGGGCCAAAGAAATCTCCCGTGGAGTGACGGTGTCACTGCCCTGCTCCAAGCAGGCACCTTCCAAGACGTTGACCGGTACACTTGGACCCCTCTCACAGCGACGAGCGTGCTCCTAAGGACACAGAGGGTGGACATCATCAAAATAGACTGCTCTGAGATCCTGCTGACGCATTTTGGAGGAGGTAAGACCTTGCCTTCCCTGAGAGCGACGGTACCCCTGTGTACTGTGTCTTCTTCACCTCCAGAGGCTTCTGTGCACTATTTGCAAAATTCCTTTGTGCACACCCTGGTCCATGTCCCCAGCACTCCATCCTGCAACGCTCATCTTGCTGAGTTGTTCTCCGACGGCGTGGGACCTTCTTTTGTTGTGCTGTATCAACCACGTTTTGCACCTCCTTTGTCTCCGGATCCTGTGACTCCAGGGGGTGCTGGCTGGCATCCTGGGGGCCCTCTAAAGTGTTGAGAGCCCCCTCTTCCTCCTCCCACAGAGTTGAGGCCCCCAGGTCCCTCCTGGGTCCATCCAGCGCCATTTTGACACAAAACGCACTTTTGTCGTAGCCAAGGCTTGTTGGTGACTTCCAACATTAAATCATGTCTGCAATGATCTTCACGTTGTGGACCCGCTGCCATCTTCCCAGGGTGCATTCCTGCAGTCTTTCACTAACCAGGGACCCTTCTTTTGCATCCTCTTCTGGGTTGACAGGGGCTCCTGCGCTTCCTGGAACTTCTTTCGACTTCTGGACTTGGTCCCCTTCCTTTGCAGGTCTTCGGGTCCAGGAATCGAGCAGTTGTTCTGTGCAGACTTGGTTTGTTGATGCAGCAAAATCCCAATCACGAGGTGCAGTGTGTCCTAAGGAAACTTGCAGTACTTTACTCCTGCTTTTCCCGGCTCTGGGGTGGGGTAATTTACTTACCTTTACTGTATTCTTCCTCTCCCAGCAATTCTGCACACACTACACTTGTCTAGGGGGGAATTTGTGAGTCGCATTACACTTTCTTAGTACATGGTTTGTGTTGCCCCCAGACCTATTTTCTCCCATTGCATTCTATAGCATTTCCTATTGTTTGCATTGTTCTATGACTATTTGCTTGTCTAATTTTTGTGTCTAGTGTATATATTGTGTATAATACTTACCTCCAGAAGGAGTATTGTCTCTAAGATATTTTTGGTATTCTGTCACCCAAATAAATACCTTTAGTTTTGGTAACACTGTGTATTGTCTTTACCTGTGTATAAGTACTGTGTAACTATAAGTGGTATTGCAAGTAACCAAGGTACCCACTACAAACCAGGCCAGCCTCCTACACTAGGATGATAAAACACACTAGAAGCAAAATTGTGATAAGGAGAGTAAAACATAAAATCAGTCCCACCACACTGTCAATAGGAATAATATACATATATTTCCTACCTAAACTATGGCACAGCGTGATAAGCCCTAATCCGCCTTTCAGGCTTCCCCCCCTGGGAAGACATTATCCCTTATACCTGAGCTAGGAAGCCTGTTGTCTAGAGAGACACCACCCCCATATAGGCCAGGGATTTGGCAGTCTAAGCAAGCAGCTGAAGCGAAGACGTTCAGCAATCAGCATGCATCGTGGTCATCTGGCTGGAATCTCCCTCTAATGTGTTTGTGACAGAGAAGTGTTTTATAATAAAACTACTGATATTCTAAGAAAGGGTCCCCACATAAGGATATGTATGTTTCTATTAATGCCGGAGACACAGCGTACCACTTTTGCCGGCAACCTTATCTGACTGCAGCCTTGAGGAAAGCACTAAGTGAAATGAGCGCAGTACTAAGAACGTGATGCTTTCCTAGGTGAAAGAACAGATAGAGAAAATAAAACAACACTATAAATGTGGCTAATGCTAGGGAAAGAAAGCAATGCTGAATAAAATGTAACTGGGCTAAAGTACACAACAGCAGGCCTAGTTTGCTAAAATAACATGTCCAAAATATGGCTAAAATAGCTATTCAACACCCCGTTGCCTCTTCATGGGCCCGCCTTCTTGGCTGCAGGCTCCTGTATGGTGTCCAGGACTACTCCTGAGAGCTGCAGCTGTCTGTGCTGCTCCAATGATCCTCTTTGGTGCCCTGGGCCATGTCGTCAATTTCTGAAGGCCCAGTGACAAGCCTCTGTCCAGGACTCGCTGCCTGCACACCGGTCCTTCTGCCCCTAGTTCATGGTATGACCCTTAGGTTATGAAGGGCAGTGGTAGCAGACGATGATCATGGAAACCATCAATCATTTTCTCTAGGTGACAATGCTGGGACACACTTGTCCCAAACGCCTTTTGGCTCTGCATGCGGCCTCACCTCGTCCCATGGATAGCGCCATTTGGGGCCATATTTATACTCCGTTTGCGCCGAAATTGCGTCGTTTTTTTTGACGCAATTTCGACGCAAAACTAACGCCAACTAACGCCATATTTATACTATGGCGTTAGAGGCGAATAGCGCCAAAGTTCCCGGAATGTGCGTCATTTTTTAGCGTGAACCCCTTCCTTGCGTTAATGATATGCAAGGGAGGCGTTCCCGTCTAAAAAATGACTCCCAGGCCTTTACGTGGTATTTATACTCCCGGGCAAAAGAGACGCCCGGGAGTTGGCGTGGCTAAAAACGGCGCATTTGCGCCACTTTTTAACGCCTGCTCAGGGCAGGCGTTAAGGGGCCTGTGGGCTCAAAATGAGCCCACAGGTGCCCTCCCATGCCCCCAGGGACCCCCCCTGCCACCCTTGCCCACCCCAGGAGGACCCCCAAGGATGGAGGGACCCACCCCAGGGACATTCAGGTAAGTTCAGGTAAGTATAATTTTTTTTTTTTTTTATTTTGTTTTGGTGGCATAGGGGGGCCTTATTTGTGCCCCCCTACATGCCACTATGCCCAATGACCATGCCCAGGGGACAGAAGTCCCCTGGGCATGGCCATTGGGCAAGGGGGCATGACTCCTATCTTTACAATGATAGGAGTCATGTTGATGGGGGATGGGCGTCGTTAAAAAATGGCGCAAGTCGGGTTAAGACGATTTTTTCGACGTAACCTGACTTGCCCCATTTTAAGACGCCCATGCGCCATTTTCCCCCTACGCCGGCGCTGTCTGGTCTACGTGGTTTTTTCCCACGCAAACCAGGCAGCGCCGGTCTGATTGCGCCGTCTAACGCCATTCCATAAATACGGCGCCCGCATGGCGCTTCAGAATGGCGTTAGACGGCGCAAAACTTTTTGACGCTAAACTGCGTTAGCACAGTTTAGCGTCAAAAAGTATAAATATGGGCCTTGAATCCAGCCTGTTGTTGTCACTAGGTGACCATCTTACATTTGGCGTGCTTTAGCTGCCCCAGTTGCTGCTGTGCCCTTTTGTTTGCCGCCCACCATGGGTGTGGAGGGGGTTTAGCCACCATCCTTCTAGGGTAGGGTGCATCAACCGGTCTGGCGGTAGTTCTTGCGGTCCAAACTCCAATCCTCACATAAAGCTTTCTCCTTTCCTGGTCCTCCTTGATCTGTCTGCTCTTTCGATATAGTTGACCACCTGATATCTCGACTAATTTCAGCTGGAGTACGAGGCTCAACATATGGTTGGATTTGATCTTACCTCTCTACTTCTCTGACATTTCTGGTGTTGTTTGTCAGGGATAGGTTCGTCATCTGCTCCAAACACACTTTTTTGTTGATTCCTCAACTGTGTGTCTTGGCACCTCTTTTCTTCTCTTACGGAATGACATATACATATATATATAAAATTTCATGAACATTCTCAGTAACAGAAGATTGCTTAGGCAAGAGCATAGGGTAATTTTTTAAGGATACACGTTCACATCCCAATTAAAAAACAATCACCCAGTGGCCCTCATTTTAACCTCGGCTGTCTTTTTTAAAGACCGCCGAGGTTACTCTGGGCCGAAGACCACCAGTGGTGGCGGTCTGCCACCAACCGTATCATGACTGCTGGCAGCCCTCCGCCCTTTTTCGGACAGAGAGCCGCCAGCAGCCATACTGGCAGTCGGCGGTGAAGTGGAGGCTGCTCCACCTCCACCGCCACATCATCAGAACACCGCCATCCAATCACGTCCCAGGATTCGGCGTGCCGGTGTTCTGGTGACGGGGTGCTGGCGGCAGAGCAGCCCCCATGGATCCCGTTCCCTCCCGGAGGATCACCAGAACAGGTAAGGTGATCGTCCGTTAGGGGAGGGGGGTGTTGTGTGTTGTGTGCGTGCATGGGGGTGTGTGTGTTAGTGTGTAGTGGGGTTGTGTGAGTGCGTGTATGCATGCGGGGGGTGTATTGTGTGTATGGGAAATGTGACGTATATGTCTGTGTGCATGTATGTGTGCGTGTATGTGTATGAGTGGTGTGAGCGTGCGTGTAGGATGGTTTGGGGTGTGTGTGTGGGTGTTACTGTGGGGGGGTCCTACCACCTTTGGGGGGTGGTAGTGTGGTCGTGTGTGTTGGGGGAGGACTCAGAGGAGGGGGAGTGGGTGGAGGAAGGGGGAGACCCCAATCAGTGCCAGGGAACGAATTCCCTGACATTGATAGTACCTACTGCTACTGTGGGGGGGTCCTACCACCTTTGGGGGGTGTTAGTGGGGTTGTGTGTGTTGGGGGAGGACTCAGGGGAGGGGCAGGGGGTGGAAGAAGGGGAAGACCCCAATCAGTGCCAGGGAACAAATTCCCTGGCATTGATAGTGCCTACCGCCATGGATTTCGTGGCGGTAGAAAACCTCAAAGTCTCCAGCCCAGCGGTCGTTACCACCCTGGCAGTCGATGTGTAAAAGTGGCGGTTTACCGCCATGGTCGTAATTCAATTTTTTCAATTCAATTCAATTACTGATGCTTTTACTCCGACCGCCAGGGTTGTAATGAGGGCCAGTGTTTGTATATGTTTTTATTGGAGAACAAACTTCATTTTAAAATTGGCCTGGATGCTCGACTGTACAATCCCTCAGAACAGGTCCTCTATGACAGCAAAGACACAACAATCAAAAAGATACCGATGGTTGAATACATTTAATTGTTCTCACCTTCCATGCTTAGATTCTATGTCAGAACCGAAGGAGCTGATTATGCTTCTCAAACTTTACTGCTCCAAAAATAGCAGCCAATTAAAAAACTGTAAAACAGTAAACACACTACATGTTTTGAACCACGCCTCTAATCAACCCACCAATAGTCTGATAGCATCACATACAAAATAGTAGAGAGACACCATCTTAACTGCCTCTTTCTTTGCTGCTCCGCAGCCAAGATAAGAGCCTCTCTATAGTGCTTCACTTGTGTATATATACTGTTTTTATGCATGTAATTTTCTTATATACTGAACGGGAGCTTTGTAGCTGCTTACAATAAGATTGCGACTGTATGCCTTTGCAAATTCCTTTTCAAGCGATTCACAGGGTTTCCTGCTGATCAGCTGACACAGCGGTTCTGCAGCTCATGCGCTCACCTCTTTTCTCAGGTGCATGTTGCGCCTTGTAGTAAACGTTTTGCCCCGTTTCTGCCCCCTTCTGCCCCCACCCTTAAAACTTCTTGTTTTCAATAAGTGCCTTCGCGCAGCCACATTAGGAGTGGTGTGCCCCTTCCGGGAGCAAGGTCACTTGAGTACCCCAATTCGGCTACGTGTGCGCTGCCTCTAGATCGCTGATCAGAGCACTGTAACGCTCAAGTGCTTCTGATTGCTCTGCTGGTGCCACCTCTCCCCCGCTGTAATAATTAGGGGCCTATGCAGGCTCCTGTAATCTGGGTCACAAACTTATGGACTAAAAACAAGGCTTTTCAAGGAGTTTTTTCTCTCTTTTCTAAGTCCTTGCTATATATTTAGACTTTGGTGACGCTCAAGTTCCTGCTGCCAGCCTCTTGCTCCCACCGAAATCCTGATCCCTGAGGTGGGCATGGCTGCAATAATTTGTATTTACACAATCTCTCCTCAACTTCTCCTCCCTTTTAGTGTTGATTGAGGGCCCTTGCTTACCTCTGGGGATTCTGAGTGTGAGGATTTTCTCCTCCAGTGAGCATGTCTGAATATGAGACATTCAATATGGGCCTGGAGCCTTATGGCCCTAATGAGGATGAGGATTATTACTATGAAGAGGGCATGGAAAAACTTATTGATAACAAAAATCCCTCAATAAAGGCCTCAGCTCAGCCCTTCTACCCATTTCTCAGTGCCTGGAACAACTGTCAGGGTGCTCCTCTGTCACTTCTCCATCTGAAGACCACCTCCCCAACTTCCTGGCTGCATTCAGTTGTCATTAATAAAGTGGCTCAAGGAGCCTTGTCTCACCATGCTTATAGTACAGGAGCAAACCAAGTTCTCCCTCCTCCTCCAATATCTTCCCCTGCCACCGACTCTGACTCTGATTCACATTCGTCCCAAGAATCTCACAAATGTTCCAAAAAACGTAAATGCTCCCTTTCCCCATCCCCTTCCCACTCCTTTCACTTTTGACCCTTTGAAGATTGTGCATTCTAGATCCTCTGATTGGATCCCTGTCCTTGCGGTGGCAAATTACATGCACCTGAACCTTCACAAAGGCTTCAACAAAGAGACCAGATCCCATCTCAAGTCCTGCTTTTATTCTGATATTGATGCATCCATGCCACCCTTTCCTAAAAAAATCAATAAAGATCCCAGGAAAGGCATCAACCTGCCCTTCGGGCTTGCCAGGATAATCTTCTTGATATCCCCGGACCCTTAGCTAAGATTCTTGAATTGGCACAGAAGACAGGTGCTCACATTCATCCTGAAGTGCTAGCTGGTTGGACGCAATGAGCGATATGCCTCTTGGGCAACACGCTTTGGCCTCAGAACGCCACTATTTGGTATTGATGTGGATCAATTCGCAATTGGTTGAACTGGTATCTGCTGAACCGCGGCCCCTGGCTGAGGGTCAGTTATTTGGAGTTCACTTTGTAAAAAAACATTGCCAAGTGTGTCAGCATTTTTACATCTCTCAACAAGTCACAGACATCTTTGAAATGCATGTTCAATCCCTTTTTTGGTTGGGTTGGCTGGAGCAGAGGATGTGCGACTGGCCGTTTCAAACAACAAGGTCCTCCAAGGGGTTTCAACCCAGACACAGCGGTTATGGTCAAGACCCAGCACAGGCAGGCTTCTATACAACCAATCCAGAGGATACAGACAAGGGGTTTCAACCCCGACACAGGGTTATGGTCAAGACCCAGCACGAGCAGGCTTCTGTACAACCAGATTCAGAGGATACAGAGGTCACTTTAACAGAGGGACAAACAGAGGGTACAGCACCATCAGTCTATAGGTAAGGAACCCTGAGTTTCCCTCTTCTCTTACACTGGGGGGACCAGATCCCGCCTACTGGCGAACATTGCTTGAGAATTTTGTCACTTTTGCCTTTCCTAGAAGATAACAGTTCTAGCAGAGTTTCTTCCATGCTAAGACAATCTAGTGGTGAATTGGAACTTCAGGTTCCTGGTGGATTACAGCGATTGGAAGCTCCAACCGCATATCTTCCGAAAGATTGTTTCAATCATTGGGGTTGTGTGAGGTGGATCTTTTTGCGTCACATTTGAATGCTCAACTCAAAGAATTTTGCAGTTGAAGACGAGGTCTGATGGCAGTGGAGATGGACACTTTTCTGCAGACTTGGGCAGGTCTGGTGAATTCTGAGATCCCACCGTTTGCCATGATTCTGAGGATCGCGGCCCAGGCCAGATTTCAATTATCTACATTGGTTCTTGTTACTCCAGTGTGGAAAACACAATCTTGGTTTCTGACTCCTCTAGAAATGTCAGTAGTTCTTCCCATCCTTCTTCCTGTCTTCCCGCAACTTCTCTTGGATCATGTGGGATACCTGCATCCACTAGTTCTGCAGAACCAATTGACTCTCATGGCTTGGAAAATATCAGAAGACAGGGCCAGTTGGCAGGTCTTTTAACGTTGGCTGCTGATTTTATACACCAGACCTGGGCTCCTTCCACTCACAAATGATACCCTTCTGCATGGAAGAGATGGGTGCCTTCAACGGAAGGTGGATCCCATGGGCTCCGAGTTAACAGATATGCTTAACTTCCTTTCGTAATGTGCTGAATCTGGGTTATGACACAGATCAGTAAATAATCTCTGGTCAGTTTTGTCTGTTGATCACAATCTCATTGATGGCAAGGTAGGTATCCATCCTATGGTGTGTAAGTTGTTAAAAGGCATTAGGGTAGGTATTTCCCATAAACCTAGCTAGTCACAATTATGGCATGTGACAGAGGTTCTGTTTTTACTGGAGTCATGGCCTGCCAATTCAGATTTTTCTTTGAAGCAAATTTCCGCTAAATTGACTATGCTTTTATGTTTGATTTTGAGCTGCCGGGTGTCGGACGTGCAAGCTCTCAATCTTGCATGTCGTTTTTTTTTCCAGAGGGTGTTTCATTTCTGATTTCTAAACAGACAAAAACTATGTCCTGGTCTATTGATAATCCTGCTTTTCCCATAATGCAAAGTTGTGTGTGGTGCAATTTCTTAAAGTTTATGAAGTACGTACTTTGGCACATAGAACAGACCCTCTAGGTCCACTTTTGTGGGCTATTCAGAAGCACTTCTGTTGGGTTCCGGCAGCAACCTTGCCCCTTAGGTCCGCTGGGTCATGTCAGAAGCTGGCATTGATGTTTCTCAGTATGGTGCTCATTCAGTTAGAAGAGCTATGGTGTCGAAAGCTTTTGCGTTAGGATCTAGGCATGAAGATATTATTTTGCACTGCTGATTGGTCATCTGATTTTATGTTTCAGATTTTCTATTATACGCCTATTGTACATGTTTCTTTTATTGTGGTTGGTCAGCTTTGAACCAGCATATTCAGAGCCTCCAGTCCTGCCATAGAATAGAATATTTTCTAGCAATTGCAACAAGAATGTTAGATTCTATTAAGGACACAGAGGCGAGGAATATCCCACCATGTGATATGTAAGAGATTTGAGATTCTTTATGTCAGATTATCTGTTATACAAAGACTGTTTTTTATTGGCCCACCCTTTGTGATTCTATATATGTTGAGAAGGGATTTAGTTTGCATTTTCTTTTCAAGCTCTGAATCAAAACAAAACTGAAGCACCTGTGGAGGGCTTTTTCCTGTGGACGGTGCCATTTATCTGGTTGCTTTTTTCAAATTTCTTCTTTTGGAGATGTGATGTGCTGAACTTTGGTTACTCTCCGTTGAGAGTTTGTTGAACTGTTCGTCGTTCATTTTATGGACATGGGTTTTCTTATTCCATGGACTATGTTTTCACAAAGACAAAGGTAGCTAGGATGGTGCCTCTCTAATTTGTATGTGATGCTATCAGACTATTGGTGGGTTGATTAGAGGCGTGGTTCAAAGCCTCATGGGAAATGTAGTGTGTTTACTGTTTTTTCATTGACTGCTATTTTTGGAATAGTTAAATTTGAGAAGCATAATCCTCACCTCCGTGTCCTTAATAGATTCTAAAACTTTTGTTGCTTTTGCTAGAAAATGTCCTATTTTCCCCATACTCGAACTTCCGGGTCACGCCACCCGTCACATGATCACATCTGCCCTGTGTGAACGAGTCACTCTAGGGAATTCTGTAACCTGCAGTTTTCAATTTCATACATGCCTCTAACGTTTATTTGGATCCAAAGGCTAAGCCTCCCCATAAGAGAAAAAAAAATTAAAAAACTGCTGACAGTGAATGCTTTTTAACAATTTCGTCTGTCTGTAGTAGAAAGTGTGTGGTGTAACGGCCAGAGCTACTGACTTTGAAGCTGGCGAACCAAGCTCCAGTATTGGCATTGGCTCAACATCCTGTAATTCTAGGCACATCCGTGCTTTCTAAAAATGAATATGTTCTGGTGTAAAGTAACTAGTGCTCCTGTAAAGTGCTCCAGTACCATCGAGTTTGTGCTATCTCAAACTGTAAAATTACTAATGTAGAAGGTATAATACAATTTTAGATGTTATTTTAACACTGTTTTCTTAACACTATTTTTTTTTGTTTTTGGAGGGAGAGGGCTGTTTGGCGTAATCCTTCCACCAAGACGCCGCGGAGAAGGTGCGCTTATTATTACAAACATTTTTGTGGTCAAATCTATCAAATCACATTCTATCTACACTGCATTACCAGAGGGCCTCCACAGGACCTTCCATTATAGCAGTCACTGCTGGCTGTCTTTTGCACTTCGCAAGGTGTTAATGGAGCACAGCAACAGTAATGCTTCTGCCTTCAGTGCAGATTCCTCAGGACACAGTCAGTGACACAGTATTCATAAAGTGCAAAAGGCCGTTTATTTTGGACAGGATTGCCTCATATACAATAACATTATACAACTTCATTTTAACCAACTTCAAAAAAAACCACCCCTTTGAAACCTCTCCCCATTCCTCCTTTCACTTATCCCCTCCATTATCCTCCGTTCATCCATCTTCCACTTCAATTCACCCATACATACCCCTTTTCCTTTCATCCCCTGCCTGCTTCGTGCATCCCCAACGCTATCATCCTTCACCTGTTTCTTTCTCCCCCTGGAAGGGTGGCCAAGCCAGCATCTGACTCTCCACACTCCCCATCTACTGCCACTCAGCACAAACCTAATAGGCATTTTGCTGCCCCACCAGCGAACCCACTGCAATATTGCACACTTAGGCTCGCTCCTTGAGCCACATCTTCTCTCCCCACAAATCCCCCAACAGTAATCGGAGCTCCATGATGTAATAGGCATTACCCAGGTCAGAGAGGTGTACACCATCCGACCTGAACAGCCCCACCTCTTCTTTCTTAATGTCCTCATGTTTCAACACTTTTATACCATGCGCCCAGCAGAAAACCCTCATTGCTCTGTTTAACTTCCTCCGAGCCTTCTCCACAGCCCCATGTTTCAGTGCCCCTCTCCACTTCCTCCGAGGTACAAACTCAGTCCATACTATGCAAGTACCATGCATCTTTTGGCAAAGCAACTCCAGATCTTGTTGCATATGTTGCAGTAGGGCGAGCCCTAAAAGTTTTTCCAAGTCATTTTCCCCTAAATGCAATAACAGCATATCCGGACAACCCCAATTGGGCATCATTGATGTTATAAAAGGAAGCAAATTGCCCCACCTCATTCTGCTCTTCCCCCACCACAACACTTCTGTCATAGTTTGGACTCTTGCTCTAGGCAAGGCTGCTGGTTTAAGGATGACAGTACTTAGGTTTGTAGGTGACTATGCCTATCCTACAACAAATCGCAACTGTCGTCCCAACCCTTCCGGCTCACTAGCAGCACCTCACCAAGAACACAAATAGTAAAAGGTGATTTGTGGCAGCCTTTTGGCATGGACTCAAGAATAAGACATCTCAGGGAGTGTCGTGGTTAAACGGAGATTACCCCTTTCTCACAGATACATCATGTCTCAACCAAACACAGGCAATAACGAAGATGCAGTAAAGTTTCAATCGTTTTTATTTAACACAACTGCAATCTGCGATATGTTGCATGGGCTGCAATGATTAGGATAATGAACAGTGCAAGAAACAGAATTGTGAAGACAAGAGTCATTATTACATAGACCCCCACCATCTTGTAATAGCATGTAAAAGATATAAGATGTGTAATATGTCATAATACCCTAATATGATAGGCCTAACCTCTTACCTTAAAGTGAGCTGGGTTTCCTAACCCTAATCTGCCAATGCCATGTCCATGAGAGAAACTCCCAACCCTTCTTACCTTGGAATGAGGTCTCTATCTCAGACTCCGCAGGGACACGAAGACTGGGTCAGCGTCAAGACGACGTGCAGCATCGATATCAGCGATGGTGGCGATGCCCTCTGGTCGGAATCCCTCTGATTATCTGTCTAAAGTGTGATGTATTTATAAAGATCTACCAGGACCCCTGACTTAGGTGTGTTCCCAAACAATAGATAATAGACATACTTAGGGCGGCAATTATTATAAACAAATCCCTCGAAAGTATAGAGAGGGAAAGTCCTTAAGTGTGAACACTTACTGTTTGTTTGTCTTGACACTTGATCTTGACACCTTAGAACGGTGGCAATGATAATGAAAAGCATAACAAGTAGCCTAACTATAAACAAGGCAGCCCTCTTAGATGAATTAAATAATTAAATGGGCTAAGACAGGGCAAGCTAAGTAGGTTAAAAGTCACTAGGTGACGGGGCACGTGTCTGCAAGCCAAAGGCTAAGCTAACTCCTGTTATCCCATTAAAAGAAACTAGGATTCACTACACTTCATGGCGTCCACTTGACAATCCCGAAAAGCGTCCATATATCTGCCTTTCCACATTTTTCGCCACCCAATGGATGAATTAATGACCGACCATCCAAGTAACCATCTTCCCATTCCTGGGGCCAGCCACACAACCTGCAAAGAGAACAGATTTTAATACAAATTTCACTGCTCCCCCCATACCCAAGCCCCCTTGCCACTACCCACTCTTCAATACCTATCCCCCCCTCAAGCCCTCACATAACGCTTGCAGCACCGTGATCACCACCTACCAATTCGCCTGATTGCTGCCCAATCCCGACCCAGATGTGCTGCGGCAGCAGCCACCCCAATCCTGAAAGAGTGAGTCCCATAGCACTGTGCCTGCCTCCCAATCCTTCACAGCACCATTCGCAAAACTGCCAGCAACTGGAACGCAGTGAGCTTTTCGCCATTCGCATGGCAAAAAACGCAGGCCTCACCAGTCAGGCATGTAGCCTTAAAACTGCTCCACTCAACAATTGGTCAAGCAGCTGCACCCCCCCTCTTCAGCCATACCCACTTTCCTTTCTTGGACCTTCTGAGCCATATGCCCAAACGCTCCTCCCTCAGGCAGATTTCTCCCTTCCTCACACCAAAGACTTTCCCCACACCCAAAAGCTGAGACACCCGAAATGCTCCAAAAAACAGCCAGACCATACACAATCGAAACAAAGACAGCTTGCGAGGGTCAGCACAGCAAACCGACAAAACATGCAACAATTCCAAAAACAACTCAAAAGTAATGGGTTCCCTTGCCGAGCGAGGGTGGACATGGCCTCGCTCTACCCCACCCCTTTAACATCCTACCCAAGATATCATCCTTCTCCGGATTGCAACCGAAAAACTATTTTCCATAAAAAGTGACTCCGGCCAGCTTGCCCCCTATCGTTGCAGGCGACAACCCCTTTTGAATCATAAACAAAACAAAACGCAAAGTGCGCGACTGCAGCATGTCAGTATTCTGTACCCAAAAATCCCCCTCCCAATATTCAAAACTCTGAAATTCCAACCATACCAGTCAATAACTCCTCCAAGTAGATTCTACTAAAGACATCTCCGCCAGCCCAATGACCATCACGCCCCCCATTCCCAAATGTTTGCCGGGACCGCTGTCTTGAGTTGCTCTGCTCCTGGCGCCAAGTAGCGAAAACTATGCCACTGTGAATGAGACAGGAAATCTGCAATGGCATTGTTCAACCCAGGAATGTGCGCTGCCTTAAATATAACATTTAACGATAAACATCTAAGCATAAAACATCTCAATAAAGGCAACGCCCTCAGGTCCTTAGCTCTTTGTCTGTTCACCAGGTCAACTACCGTCATGTTGTCCACATGAAAAACTAACGTCCTGTTGGCGAGTTTGTCACCCCATACAGTCAATGCTACTAACAGAGGACAAAATTCCAAAAAAGCAATACTCCTACATTGTGTCATCCAACATGCTGGCCACTGCTCTGCACACCACCTGCTGTCCCAAAAAAGGCCAAACCCCGAGGCCCAGGCTGCATCCGAGAAGATTTGTACCTGCCAGATCATGTCCTCCTCCCGAAAATTCATGGAAACCCCATTGAAAGTTGCCAAGAAAGTCTCCCATACTCTGATGTCCTCCTGCAGCCCCACCTACACACGGATCCTGTGGTGAGGGAGGGAGGCACCCGACATAGCGAGCCCCAGGCACCTACAGAATGTCCTACCCCCTCTTACCACTCTACAAGCAAAATAGAGAAAATGTAAGAGTTGCTGAGCCGTGCACAAATCAATCTTATGCAAGCACCTCACCTGTCTCAAGAAGTCCAAAATCTCCGTCACCTTACCTGCGGGCAATCGTGCACCAATGCCTCTGTATCCAACTCAATCCCCAGAAATGTTAAAATACAACTAGGGCCCTCGGTCTTTTCGGGAGCCAAGGGAACCCACATCTCTCTGGCCAGTATTTTCAAACCCCCCCAATGCCATGCTACAAGACTGGGACCCAGCGCGTCCCACAAAAAGGAAATCATCTAAGTAATGCGTCACCTCTCTATGTCCGCACACTTTTACAATAAACTACTGCAGGAACGAACTGAAGGCCTAAAAAAGTGCCCATGAAATGGCATATCCATTGGAAGAACCCTGGCCACATAAATTGCCCCATCCAGCTGCATCCCTGGTAGCAAAAAATCCTCAGGATGGATGGGCAATAGCCGAACGGCTGCCTTGATGTCACATTTAGCCAGCTTTGCCCCTCTTCCACACCACCGAACGAGCCAAATGGCATTGTCTACGGAAGCGTACACCACCCTTGTTTCTTCCTGTGTGATGAAATCATTCAGCCACAGAGGCACAAACCGAGGGCATAAGGTGAAACTCACCCTTATTTTTTTTAGGCACCACACCGAGAGGGGAGATCATCAATGTGCCCAGAGGCCAGTCAAAGAATGGACCTGCAAATCTGCCCTCCGCGACTTCTTTCGCCAATTGTTCGGCTACCACACGTGGCATTGCTTTAGCAGACAGCAAATTGTCAGCACACCTCCTCTTTCATGGCCCTTGATAACCTATCCAAAACTTTTTCTTGAAACCCCACTCCAATTTGCATGCTATGTCCCTGTCCGGGTACATACGCAACCATGGCAACAAGAACTCGAGCGTGCCCCTCATGGCGTCCGCCATACTTGCGCCCAGTACGTTCCTGCGGTGTAGAGATGTAGGAGGCTTGGCTGGCTTGTAGTGAGCACCAAGGGTACTTACACTTTGCACCAAGCCCAGGTATCCCTTATTAGTGTAGAGGGGTGTCTAGCAGCTTAGACTGATAGAAAAGGTAGCTTAGCAGAGCAGCTTAGGCTGAACTAGGAGACGAGTGAAGCTCCTACAGTACCACTAGTGTCACATGCACAATATCATAAGAAAACACAATACACAGATATACTAAAAATAAAGGTACTTTATTTTTATGACAATATGCCAAAGTATCTCAGTGAGTACCCTCAGTATGAGGATAGCAAATATACACAAGATATATGTACACAATACCAAAATATGCAGTAATAGCAATAGAAAACAGTGCAAACAATGTATAGTCACAATAGAATGCAATGGGGGCACATAGGGATAGGGGCACACAAACCATATACTCTAGAAGTGGAATGCGAACCACGAATGGACCCCAAACCTATGTGACCTTGTAGAGGGTCGCTGGGACTGTAAGAAAACAGTGAGGGTTAGAAAAATAGCCCACCCCAAGACCCTGAAAAGTGGGTGCAAAGTGCACCTAAGTTCCCCAAAGAGCACAGAAGTCGTGATAGGGGAATTCTGCCAGAAACAACAACACCAGCAATGCAACAACAATGGATTTCCTGAGGAGAGTACCTGTGGAACAAGGGGACCAAGTCCAAGAGTCACAATCAAGTCGGGAGTGGGCAGATGCCCAGGAAATGCCAGCTGTGGGTGCAAAGAAGCTGCCACCGGATGGTAGAAGCTGTGGATTCTGCAAGAACGACAAGGGCTAGAAACTTCCCCTTTGGAGGATGGATGTCCCACGTTGTGAAGAGTCGTGCAGAAGTGTTTCCGTGTAGAAAGACCGCAAACAAGCCTTGCTAGCTGCAAGGGTTGCGGTTAGGGTTTTTGGATGCTGCTGTGGCCCAGGAGGGACCAGGATGTCGCCAATTGCGTGAGGAGACAGAGGGGGCGCCCAGCAAGACAAGGAGCCCTCTCAGAAGCAAGCAGCACCTGCAGAAGTGCCGGAATAGGCACTACAAAGTGGAGTGAACCGGAGCTCACCTGAAGTCACGAAAGAGGGTCCCACGACGCCGGAGGACAACTCAGGAGGTCGTGCACTGCAAGTTAGAGTGCCGGGGACCCAGGCTTGGCTGTGCACAAAGGAAATCCTGGAAGAGTGCACAGGAGCCGGAGTAGCTGCAAAACACGTGGTTCCCAGCAATGCAGTCTAGCGTGGGGAGGCAAGGACTTACCTCCACCAAACTTGGACTGAAGAGTCACTGGACAGTGGGAGTCACTTGGACAGAGTTGCTGAGTTCAAGGGACCTCGCTCGTCGTGCTGAGAGGAGACCCAGAGGACCGGTGATGCAGTTCTTTGGTGCCTGCAGTTGCAGGGGGAAGATTCTGTCGACCCACGGGAGATTTCTTCGGAGCTTCTAGTGCAGAGAGGAGGCAGACTACCCCCACAGCATGCACCACCAGGAAAACAGTCGAGAAGGCGGCAGGATCAGCGTTACAAGGTCACAGTAGTCGTCTTTGCTACTTTGTTGCAGTTTTGCAGGCTTCCAGCACGGTCAGCAGTCGATTCCTTGGCAGAAGGTGAAGAGAGAGATGCAGAGGAACTCTGATGAGCTCTTGCATTCGTTATCTAAAGAATTCCCCAAAGCAGAGACCCTAAATAGCCAGAAAAGGAGGTTTGGCTACCTAGGAGAGAGGATAGGCTAGCAACACCTGGAGGAGCCTATCAGAAGGAGTCTCTGACGTCACCTGCTGGCCCTGGCCACTCAGAGCAGTCCAGTGTGCCAGCAGCATCTCTGTTTCCAAGATGGCAGAGGTCTGGAGCACACTGGAGGAGCTCTGGGCACTTCCCAGGGGAGGTGCAGGTCAGGGGAGTGGTCACTCCCCTTTCCTTTGTCCAGTTTCGTGCCAGAGCAGGGCTGGGGGATCCCTGAACCGGTGTAGACTGGCTTATGCAGAAATGGGCACCATCTGTGCCCATGAAAGCATTTCCAGAGGCTGGGGGAGGCTACTCCTCCCCAGCCCTAACACCTTTTTCCAAAGGGAGAGGGTGTAACACCCTCTCTCTGAGGAAGTCCTTTGTTCTGCCCTCCTGGGCCAAGCCTGGCTGGACCCCAGGAGGGCAGAAACCTGTCTGAGGGGTTGGCAGCAGCAGCAGCTGCAGTGAAACCCCAGGAAAGGCAGTTTGGCAGTACCCGGGTCTGTGCTAGAGACCCGGGGAATCATGGGATTGTCTCCCCAATACCAGGATGGCATTGGGGGGGCAATTCCATGATCTTAGACATGTTACATGGCCATGTTCGGAGTTACCATTGTGAAGCTACACATAGGTAGTGACCTATGTGTAGTGCACGCGTGTAATGGTGTCCCTGCACTCACAAAGTCCGGGGAATTTGCCCTGAACAATGTGGGGGCACCTTGGCTAGTGCCAGGGTGCCCACACACTAAGGGGGTCATTCTGACTCCCGCCGGCCGCGGTAACCGCAGGGCCGGCGGGAGCCGCCAGAATACCGCTGCGCGGTCAGAAGACCGCCGCGGTTATTCTGGGTTTCCCGCTGGGCTGGCGGGCAACCGCCAGAAGGCCGCCCGCCAGCCCAGCGGGAAACACCCTTCCACGAGGATGCCGGCTCCGAATGGAGCCGGCGGAGTGGAAGGGGTGCGACGGGTGCAGTTGCACCCGTCGCGATTTTCAGTGTCTGCATTGCAGACACTGAAAATCTTTGTGGGGCCCTGTTAGGGGGCCCCTGCAGTGCCCATGCCATTGGCATGGGCACTGCAGGGGCCCCCAGGGGCCCTACTACACCCCATACCGCTATCCTGTTCCTGGCGGCCGAAACCGCCAGGAACAGGAGGGCGGTATGGGGGTCGGAATCCCCATGGCGGCCCAGGGCAGCGGAAAAATGGCGGTACACCGCCGGTTTTCCGTCACTGACCGCGGCTGTACCGCCGCGGTCAGAATGCCCATAGGAGCACCACCAGCCTATTGGCGGTGCTCCCGCGGTCCCCAACCCTGGCGGTCTCGGACCGCCAGGGTTGGAATGACCGCCTAAGTAACTTAGCATCCAACCTTTACCAGGTAAAGGTTAGACATATAGGTGACTTATTGTAGGAGGCTGGACTGGCTTGTAGTGAGTACCAAGGGGTACTTACACCTTGCACCAGGCCCAGTTATCCCTTATTAGTGTATAGGGTGTCTAGCATCATAGGCTGATAGATAATGGTAGCTTAGCAGAGCAGCTTAGGCTGAACTAGGAGACGAGTGAAGCTCCTACAGTACCACTTAGTGTCATATGCACAATATCATAAGAAAACACAATACACAGATATACTAAAAATAAAGGTACTTTATTTTTATGACAATATGCCAAAAGTATCTCACGGAGTACCCTCAGTATGAGGATAGCAAATATACACAAGATATATGTACACAATACCAAAATATGCAGTAATAGTACTAGAAAACAGTGCAAACAATGTATAGTTACAATAGGATGCAATGGAGACACATAGGGATAGGGGCAACACAAACCATATACTCCAACAGTGGAATGTGAATCACGAATGGACCCCAAACATATGTGACCTTGTAGAGGGTCGCTGGGACTATTAGAAAATAGTAAGGGTTAGAAAAATAGCCCACCCCAAGACCTTGAAAAGTGAGTGCAAAGTGCACTAAAGTTCCCCAAAGGACATAGAAGTCGTGATAGGGGAATTCTGCAGGAAAGACACAAACCAACAATGCAACAACGATGGATTTCCAGTCGAGGGTACCTGTGGAACAAGGGGACCAAGTCCAAAAATCACAAGCAAGTCGGAGATGGGCAAATGCCCAGGAAATGCCAGCTGTGGGTGCAAAGATGCTGCTACTGGACAGTAGAAGCGTAGGTTTCTGCAAGAACGACAAGGGCTAGAGACTTCCCCTTTGGAGGACGGATCCCTCACGCCGTGGAGAGTCGTGCAGAAGTGTTTTCCCGCCGAAAGACCGCCAACAAGCCTTGCTGGCTGCAAATCGTGCGGTTAGTGTTTTTGGATGCTGCTGTGGCCCAGGAGGGACCAGGATGTCGCCAATTGCGTCAGGGGACAGAGGGGGCATCGAGCAAGACAAGGAGCCCTCTCAGCAGCAGGCAGCACCCGCAGAAGTGCCAGAAACAGGCACTACAAGGATGCGTGAAATGGTGCTCACCCGAAGACGCACAAAGGAGTCCCACGTCGCCGGAGAACAACTTAGGAGGTCGTGCAATGCAGGTTAGAGTGCCGTGGACCCAGGCTGGACTGTGCACAAAGGATTTCCGCCGGAAGTGCACGGAGGCCGGAGTAGCTGCAAAAGTCGCGGTTCGCAGCAATGCAGTCTGGCGTGGGAGGCAAGGACTTACCTCCACCAAACTTGGACTGAAGAGTCACTGGACTGTGGGAGTCACTTGGACAGAGTTGCTGGATTCAAGGGACCTCGCTCGTTGTGCTGAGAGGAGACCCAAGGTACCGGTGATGCAGTTCTTTGGTGCCTGCGGTTGCAGGGGGACGATTCCGTCGACCCACGGGAGATTTCTTCAGAGCTTCTAGTGCAGAGAGGAGGCAGACTACCCCCACAACATGCACCACCAGGAAAACAGTCGAGAAGGCGGCAGGATCAGCGTTACAGAGTTGCAGTAGTCGTCTTTGCTACTTTGTTGCAGTTTTGCAGGCTTCCAGCGCGGTCAGCAGTCGATTCCTTGGCAGAAGGTGAAGAGAGAGATGCAGAGGAACTCGGATGAGCTCTTGCATTCGTTATCTAAGGAATCCCAAGAGACAGAGACCCTAAATAGCCAGAAAAGAGGGTTTGGCTACCTAGGAGAGAGGATAGGCTAGCAACACCTGAAGGAGCCTATCAGCAGGAGTCTCTGACGTCACCTGATGGCACTGGCCACTCAGAGCAGTCCAGTGTGCTAGCAGCACCTCCGTTTCCAAGATGGCAGAGGTCTGGAGCACACTGGAGGAGCTCTGGACACCTCCCAGGGGAGGTGCAGGTCAGGGGAGTGGTCACTCCCCTTTCCTTTGTCCAGTTTCGCGCCAGAGCAGGGCTAAGGGGTCCCTGAACCGGTGTAGACTGGCTTATGCAGAAATGGGCTCCATGTGTGCCCATGAAAGCATTTCCAGAGGCTGGGGGAGGCTACTCCTCCCCTGCCTTCACACCATTTTCCAAAGGGAGAGGGTGTAACACCCTCTCTCAGAGGAAGTCCTTTGTTCTGCCATCCTGGGCCAGGCCTGGCTGGACCCCAGGAGGGCAGATGCCTGTCTGAGGGGTTGGCAGCAGCAGCAGCTGCAGTGAAACCCCGGGAAAGGCAGTTTGGCGGTACCAGGGTCTGTGCTACAGACCACTGGGATCATGGTATTGTGCCAACTATGCCAGGATGGTATAGAGGGGGCAATTCCATGATCATAGACATGTTACATGGCCATATTCGGAGTTACCATTGTGAAGCTACATATAGGTAGTGACCTATATGTAGTGCACGCGTGTAATGGTGTCCCCGCACTCACAAAGTCCGGGGAATTGGCCCTGAACAATGTGGGAGCACCTTGGCTAGTGCCAGGGTGCCCACACACTAAGTAACTTAGCACCCAACCTTTACCAGGTAAAGGTTAGACATATAGGTGACTTATAAGTTACTTAAGTGCAGTGTAAAATGGCTGTGAAATAACGTGGACGTTATTTCACTCAGGCTGCAGTGGCAGGCCTGTGTAAGAATTGTCAGAGCTCCCTATGGGTGGCAAAATAAATGCTGCAGCCCATAGGGATCTCCTGGAACCCCAATACCCTGGGTACCTCAGTACCATATACTAGGGAATTATAAGGGTGTTCCAGTAAGCCAATGTAAATTGGTAAAATTGGTCACTAGCCTGTTAGTGACAATTTGAAAGAAATGAGAGAGCATAACCACTGAGGTTCTGATTAGCAGAGCCTCAGCGAGACAGTTAGTCATAACACAGGTAACACATTCAGGCACACTTATGAGCACTGGGGCCATGACTATCAGGGTCCCAGTGACACATACAACTAAAACAACATATATACAGTGAAAAATGGGGGTAACATGCCAGGCAAGATGGTACTTTCCTACACTTATAAGTTACTTAAGTGCAGTGGTAAATGGCTGTGAAATAACGTGGACGTTATTTCACTCAGGCTGCAGTGGCAGGCCTGTGTAAGAATTGTCAGAGCTCCCTATGGGTGGCAAAAGAAATGCTGCAGCCCATAGGGATCTCCTGGAACCCCAATACCCTGGGTACCTCAGTACCATATACTAGGGAATTATAAGGGTGTTACAGTATGCCAATGTAAATTGGTAAAATTGGTCACTAGTCTGTTAGTGACAATTTGGAAAGAAATGAGAGAGCATAACCACTGAGGTTCTGATTAGCATAGCCTCAGTGAGACAGTTAGTCGTAACACAGGTAACACATACAGGGCACACTTATGAGCACTGGGGCCCTGGCTGGCAGGGTCCCAGTGACACATACAACTAAAACAACATATATACAGTGAAATATGGGGGTAACATGCCAGGCAAGATGGTACTTTCCTACAAGAGAAGGCTGCTGAAGACCCCTCTAGTGCTTCAGATCAATGTCCTGGGGCCGTGATGCACCACCTTCCTTCCGCCAGTCTCTCCCACTGACATTGACTCTTCGCGCCACTCATGGCCATGTGCGCCACTCGTGTCCGTCGCAGGGCTGGACCCCTCGGCCGCACAAGCCTCTTGACTCACCTCCCGTGGAACCCACACCCAAGTGCCCAACCCAGACCCAGGACCCTTCGCTGCCCCCACTTCTTCCTTGCCTGCTTTCCTTTTCAGGCGTCATTCCCTGTCTAGGGCCTCCTCCCTGCCCTTGCATAGCAGGACCCATCTTTCTTCCATCTCTTTGACCACCCTCCTTTGTTCCCTGATCCTTGCCTCAGTGTCCACCGTGGACCAGTCCTGTCCCACCGGCTGCCCGGTTGGCCAGCCAGAAAATGCTTCCCTGCATGGGCCCCTAGGGGCCCCCAAAGTCCCTTGCTGCTCCTCACCAGCTCCCCCGCTCCAGTGTCCTGGTTGCTGTCCCCAGGCCCCCCGCGTCCAGCCTACCTGCACTCTTGGCCCTCTGTTTCGGGGGGGCCCTTTGGCGCCAGCCTTTTTGGCCCCCACTTTGGCTGCCTGCACCACTGGGGGGGTGACTGGCCTGGCTACAAGGCCCAGCCACCTGGCCTGCCACGCTGTCAATGTGGGTATACTGCCTTCTGCCATTGAGCCTGCTCCTGGCCCTTCCACAGTGTGGCCCTCCATCCCCCCACCAAAGAGGCATCTATCAGGGTCCCTCCCTCACCAAGGGAGCCTAACTAGAGGGCCGGCCCCCCTACGTCTGCTCTCCACGGGGCCCTCCATTTGGGAAATCATATGAGGGAATATCATGTTAACGCCTTCAGGCCATTTTCATGACCTGCGGCATTAGGTTTCAAAAATTATTGCTTCTGTTTCCTTCTTATAAATGGAAGGCTCGCACAACAAAGCAAATCTGCAGCCCCTTGATGGTTGCAAGTCGAATGCAGACCCCACGCCTGCCACACTCTTAAACACACATTGGCAAAGCCAATAGGTCTGGGCAGTGGGTGACCTATTGCCTTTGGCAATGGGGTGGGGGTGGTGAATGGGAGGGTGGTGTTGGTGGTGAATGAGAGAGCAGGTGGGGGTGTGAGAAACCAGAGACCCACAAACAGAGGTCAAGAAAGCAGCAGAAAACGAGCAGAAAGGCACAAACAAATGACAAGAAACAGGCAGGGAGACACAAACAGAGGACAAGAAACGAGCAGAAAAAGGGCAGACAGGCACAAACAGAAGACAAGAAACAGGCAGAAAGGCACTAACAGAGGACAGGAAAGGGCAGAGAGGCACAAACCGAGGGCAAGAAATGTGCAGAAAGGCAGAAACAGAGGGGCAAAAAACGAGCAAAAAGGCAGAAACAAAGGGCAAGAAATGAGCAGACATGCACAGAGGGCACGAAACTAGCAGAAAGGCACAAAAAGGGCAAGAAACAAGCAGAAAATGGGCATAGAGGCCGAAACAGAGGGCAATAAATGGGCAGAGAAGCATAAACAGAGGGCAAGAAACGAGCAGAAAGGCACAAACAGATGGCAAGAAGCAAGCAGAAAATGGGCAGAGAAGCACAAACAGAAGGCAAGAAACTACCGGAAAGGCACAAACCGAGGGTAAGAAACAGGCAGAGGCACAAACCGAGGGCAAGAAATGGACAGAGTGGCACAAACAGAGGGCAAGGAACAAGCAGAATGGCAGAAACAGAGGGAAAGAAACGAGAAAAAAATGAACAAAACTGCACAAACAGAGGGTCAGAAAAAAGGATGACGGCAAAAACAGAGGGCAAGAAATTAGCAGAAAGGCACAAACAGGGCAAGAAACAAGCAGAAAACGGACAGAGAGGCACAGAGGCCAGACCCAATGACGCAGCTCATAAAATACAAACAGCAATGTTTAACATCTAAGCTTACACGAAAAAGTAAGCAGCCAAATTAAACAAACCAAGAGACAGGAACAATAGCGCAGAACTTTCCTTTAGCAAATACTATGGCATTAACATGTTTCCAATCTCACAGACTCAGTGGCACAGCCCATAAAACACTAACTGCAATGTTAAACATAGAAAACCTTCATGGAAAAGAAAGCAGCAATATGAAACAAACCGAGAGACAGGAACAATAGTGCTCCTAATGTGTGGCAGGACCGGTCACCCTTTGAAACCAAAATAAACAAGCAACAGGAACAATAGCGCTCCTAATGTGTGGCAGGACTGGCCACCCATTGAAACCAAAATAAAATGGTAGTCCCGAAACAATGGCAAAAAAATGGCAGCTGTGTAAGTAAACAGTAATGGGCGGGTGCTCTCAGGGAGGGATGAGGAACAGAATACTGCAAAATGGATCAACTATTGTGCCAGCAAATGGGAAGGCTATGGGTGGGCTGAAGCCCACGATGCAGATACAGCATTTCTCGGTTCAAGACAGCCCATGTGTGCCATTTAGAGCAGAGACCTAAAAACCTTTTCACTGAGTGAGAAAAGGACAGGGCTTTGTGCAGAGTTCAGCCTGATGCACTTCTATCTACTAGGGTAACTACTGCAGTCCCCTAGCACCCTCTTCTCGACTTGCAGCCCTCTGGGATATGCCAGATGTTTTGTTGCAGCTACAGTTTTGCCACTGCCGCACTGTGAGCAAGGTCAGCTTGCAAGAGTCTCCCGCCATATAGTGGTGCCACAGCAATCCTCATATTCAGCCCAAGGGCTTACAAGCCTCACCAACACCTACTCAGGGCTGCTCTTTCCCCATTTAGTGCCACAGGTGAAACTTACGTTTGCGCCCCTCCCTCACTTATGATAGATAAATACTTCACCATACCTCTGCTTGTGATGAGGGTAATGCCCTTACTGGCCACCCCTCCCCTGCCTTACCTCAGTCACCCACAGTTGTGCTCCTTCTTGGGTGCTAAATAAAAGATGAGGGACCAAAGTGGAATGAGGAGAGAGGAAGAGGGTTTCAAAGGAAAGGAACTCGTGTATAGCTCTCCTAAACCCCCAATGAATTGTGTTAAAAAAAAGTTGTAAGGAGAAGGAAAGATGAAGGGATGTGGGGCTGGATGTACGAAGGCATTTTGCATTTGCAAAAGGTTCGATTTGCAAAATAGGTCAGTTTGACTTTGTGAAAAGGCCTTCTGGCATGTAATAAACTCAAATTGTAATTCGGTTACGTTACCCAATAACAATCTGCGTTTGCAAATAAATACCGTATCCATATTTGGAAGCAGTGCTTAATTTGTGCTTGTTGTAACCGGTGCTAAGCACCGGCACTTATTTTTGAGGGCCGGCACTTAGGCTTTTGTCTCAAGCATTTACAGC
The DNA here is from genome assembly GCF_031143425.1 of Pleurodeles waltl. NCBI lineage: Eukaryota > Metazoa > Chordata > Amphibia > Caudata > Salamandridae > Pleurodeles > Pleurodeles waltl. The sequence goes on along the minus strand of NC_090443.1, from coordinate 280,934,639 downwards.
GAGCTAAAGACACATTTGGGAAAGATGGAGGAAAAGAAACACGAAAAAGCTTCACAATAGGAGAAAGCAGAAAGCTGCAAGGTTGAGCTGAAGGGACAGGGAGGGGTTTTAAATGGATTGAAGAGGCCCGAGATGCCTCAGTACTCCCTGTTCGCACATTTAATTGCAGAAGGCACATGTTTAAGAGAAAGGCTTTGAGCACCGGCACGTTTTTATTTACAAATTAAGCACTGTTTGGAAGAGGTGTGTTTAGGGCATCCATTTCAAATGTCAAATTTGAATGGGATGTACTAATGTTTTGTAACTGAAATCCAGTCACAAAAAACTAATATTTTACTACACTAATGAAGTGGTAACCTATTTAGAAACAGGAACTGGTCCCTACGGGACCCATTACCCTTTGTGAATGGCTGACGCACACCCTCTCCCATGCGTCTGTCGGCCACTGGTTGACACCGGAAAGGGCTTAAAATAATCCTCCAGCGTTAGCACTGGAGAATTCCACCCCACCCAAAAAAACAGGGGGAGACGTGGAATCGCTTCTGCATCTCCAAAGGTCCTCTGCCCATCTGTGACATCAGCGGGCCATGCTGACGTCAGAATTTTCCCCACCGGAGCAGAGAAACAAGTAGGTAAGCCCACTCTTCACTCCGGTGGGGAAAAAAGCTTCAAACAGGTCTCCTATGTTTTAGAGTGACCTCGTTGGACGGGGAGAGTCTCCCCTTTCCAATCAGGCCTCTCTGAAGCTGTTTCCTGGCAGTAGATCGTGTGGCACCATGATCCGCTGCCCCCAAACCCTCTAGACCACCAGCACAAACGCTTATGGGGGGGCAGCCTTCCAGATAATGGGTGGGCATCCCCCAGGGGAGCATATTTTTCTAAAAATTAAGGTTGTTTTTAAAACCTTTTTGGAACATATGAGAGCAATTAAGAATGAAGACAAATCATATCCAGTTGCAAGACATTTCAAAGAATACCATGATAAGAATGTAAATAAATTACAATTTATGGTCCTGGCTAGGATTAAATTGAATGAAAGAGGAGGAAACAGGACGTTAGATTTAAGGAAACTGGAGTCACGGCTAATTATAAGATGTAATACAATGGAGGCAGGAGGCTTGAATAAGGATGAAGAATTATCAGTGCATCTATATTGATACTAACTTTTTGTCGTGAAACATGATTTTAAAATATATGTTGTGATCTGTTTTTCTTTATTTCCAATTTTGTTAGGAGGCATGAGTGCCAAAAAATAAAAAGCAAAGGAGTTATTATATCATGAGAATTGTAGGACTACTTAAAGAAGTAATTTCAAGGAGAGGAGCTGCAGATCTGATGTGTAAGTATATGTGATATAATATACAATACAGGTACATATAAGATATAAAGTAAGAATGAAAAGTAAAGAATAAAAAGATGATATAAAAATTAGTAATTTAGAAATGTATAAGACAGGAATTTAGTCCTTGATAATAATAAGAAAGTACGTATGTAATGAGGATAATGTGTACCTGTTTTCGGGAATTATATATTGTTCAGTTAATTATAGTTATCAGAACACAGTTTAAGATGGCCGCTATTATTTTGTAAAGATGTAGTCCACTTTCTATGTTTATGTTATGTGATTTAAGTTATAATAGGAAATGAAAGAAGGACTCTGAATATCTCTGTGAGCAAGGGAGCAGAGTCTCTTGAAACGCGTTGGAGTGGAGTTTTTGCCGTATCTGTTTATCTGCCTGAATGCCTGAATGAATAAATATTAGTGGAAGCAAGTAAGTGACTGTGGAGTTCTCTTCTGAGATGAGAAGTGATTTTGGAATATATATATATATATATATATATATATATATATATATATATATATATATATATATATTCCAACATACACTGATGCCAACTACTCGTATTTTATAGAATAGTAAAGCCTCGTACCACAGCCATATAGTTCAGCGTGCATGGTTTATTTCACAAAATGGCAGAAAGATAAAAAAAAACTCGACGAGTTTTGACATCCTATAAAGTATCACAGAGGGTTAAAATGCCTGCTGCAAAAATAGATCTGTATGTTATGTGGATAGCTGGGTGGATTAGTAAAGCCAGCCTTCACCAGCACTTTAAAACGAATGATCAGATGATTGTTTTCACATCTTTATTATGAGAGGTGAAAACAATCATCATACAAAATATTGGCCCCCATTACAACCCTGGCGGTTGGTGTAAAAGTGGCGGTAATACCGCCAACAGGCTGGCAGTGAGTACCACCAAATTATGACCATGACGGATAGATCTCAGATAGACAGCCACTTTACCACACAGACCTCCAGGACAGAAACAACAGCCACCACGGCGGTAGCCGTCTACAGCCACGCGGAAGTCAATGTTCCGCCCACTGTATTAGGACACAGGAAACTGCCACCTTTTCCGGGGCGGTACCGATGACATCAGAAGCCTGGAGGAAACACTGCACAGAAGTGAAAGGACTCAACATTGGAGACACAGGGAACAACCACACCGCATGGAGCCCGAGCTGCATGTCTTCGCCATGCACTTCTACGTGCTGCTCCACCACGAACACCAACGGCGATGACGGTGAGTACAGCCGCCTAGCACACAAGTGAGGGGGGGGGAAGAGAGTGACACACACATGCCCAACCCCCCCCCCCCACCCACAAACCATACACACAATCAGCTGCATTACTAAAACATTTTACCCTGTAACTCGGATAAACAATGCAAGGACACAATAAATTCACTAAAGTGAGTGTAATAAGAACAACAAAGTATAAATAAAGTTTAGCCACTGTAACAGATAATTACAATTATACAGTTCAAGGGACACTGCCCAGTCCTCAGTTTGCGTGGGCCACATGGCTACAGGCCACAGGCCGAAGTCCAAGGCCCCGCTCGTCACCTGCATCAACACAGAGAGAACACTGGGGAGGCATCAGCTGGTAAATAGGCAGGTACCTCAAGGGGCTGGGGGGCACAAGACCACTGGTTCTGGAAAGGGCCACATGCCCTGTGCTTGGTCCTGGGGAGTGCAAGGCCGCAGTCTCTCAAGCGGGTGACTTGCCCACATGCTCTGGAGAGGGCAACATGCCCTGTGCTTAGTCCTGGGGAGAGCAAGGCCACAGTCTCTCAAGTGGGTGACTTGCCCACATGCTCTGGAGGGGACAACATGCCCTGGACTCTTGATCCTCGGGATGCTGGGGTTGGTGGGTGTCTTACCCACTGGTTCTGGAGGGGGCATTGTGCCCTGTGCTCTTGATCCTGGGGAGGCTGGGGTTGGTGGGTGTCTTACCCACTGGTTCTGGAGGGGGCATCGTGTCCTGTGCTCTTGATCCTGGGGAGGCTGGGGTTGGTGGGTGCTTTACCCACTGGTTCTGGAGGGGGCAGGGTGCCTTGTGCTCTTGATCCTGGGGAGGCTGGGGTTGGTGGGTGTCTTACCCACTGGTTCTGGAGGGGGCATCGTGCCCTGGGCTCTTGATCCTGGGGAGTGCAAGGTCACAGTCTCTCAGGTGGGTGTCATCCCCAATGGATTTGCAAGGGGAAGCCTGCACAGCAGCCCATGGAGGCAGGACTACATACCGTACGCCAGTGGTGACAGCTGCTCAGTGGTTGTAGTGGGGTTGCTACTGCTGGTGGGGGGAAGCTCCAGCCCATCCCCTGCAGCCTCGGATGGCTGCCCACTGGTGGTGGTGGTTCTGCTGCTGCTGGTGGGGGGAGGCTCCAGCCCATCCCCTGCAGCCTCGGATAGTTGCACAACCATGGTTGGTGGTGGGGTCTCTGTCGGAGTTCCTGCCCCAGGCCCCTTGTCCTTCCTGTCTGCTGTTGCTGGCTCCTTGGTCTTCTTGGCAGCAGGTGGGGAAGGCTTCTTGGTCTTCTTGGCAGCAGCTGGGGCAGGCTCCTTTGTTTTCTTTGCAGCAGCTGGGGCAGGCTCCTTGATCTTCTAGGCAGCAGCTGGGGCAGGCTCTTTCACCCTCAGGACATGTGCCCTGGATCCTTTCCCACCACAAGTGAATGTGGTGACTATTGGGCCCGTGGACTGGGTGGCTGAGGTGCTTGGCTGGGTTTTTGCCACCCTGGCCAGACATGCAGGACGGGGGGGAGGGGTAGGGAAGAGGTCAATGGTGGCTAGGAAAAGCTTTTTAGGGACATTGGGGCAGTAAAAGGGAGAAGGTTTGGGAGTGGAGGACGAGGGGGTGGTTGTAGGAGGTGTCTGTCTGCTGAGTTGGGGTGCAGGTGCATGGGCTGGATGCTGTTGTGAGGTGGATGGCTGTTGGGTGTCTGAGTGCTTGCGTTTGTGTCCTTTAGGAGGGGAGGGACAGACACAGTGGGAGAAGACACAGGGGACGTGTGCATAGCTGTTGTGGAGGTGTCTGCCAGTGAGGTGTGTGTTCTGATAGGTGTGGTGGTGATGCTGGTAGTGGATGAAGATGTAGTGCATGCAGGTGTGAGTGTTGACGGAACTGGGAGGGAGGTGGAGGAGGAGAAGGACACAGTGGAAATTGTGGATGTTGGTATGTCTGCATCTGGATGGTATTTGTGTGATTGCCTGTGGGATGATGTGTGGTGCTTGTGTTTGCCTGTGCCACTCTTGTGTGTTGTCTTGTGTGCATGCTCGTCCGCCTGTGTGCTTGGGATAGGTTGGGGTTGAGGGGAATGGGATTGGGAAGAGGAAGGGGGAGGGTGGAAACAGGGACAATGGCTGCCATCAGAGAGGAGGCCAGAGCCTGGATTGATCTCTGTTGGGCCGCCAAGCCAGTGTGAATGCCCTCCAGGAATTCATTAGTCTGTTGCATCTGGGATGCATGCCCCTGGATGGCATTCACAATGGTTGACTGCCCTACAGAGATGGATCTCAGGAGGTCAATAGCCTCCTCACTCAGGGCAGGAAGGCTCACTGGGGCAGGGCCTGAGGTGCCTGGGAGGGCGGTGCTGGTACAGGGGTGGCTGCTGTACCTGTAGCTGGGGTGGTCACAGAGATGTCCGCCACAACCAGGGAGCTTCCATCGGAGGAGGTATCTGTGCCCGCGCTGTCCCCTCCAGTTTCCGCCTTGGTGCTCCCCTTGCCCTCCGTCCCACTGGTGCCCTCACTGTCGGTGGACTCTGCCTCCTGGGTCATGTGGGATGCAGCTCCCTCTATCGCCGGTGCCTCTGCTCCTCCGCCAGATGATGCTAATGCACATAAGGACAGGGTGACAAAACAAAAAGGGGGGATAGACAAAGGATACACCTGGTCAATGGCTGCACCAACACCACCGTTGGCGTACACAGCACACTCACACACAGGGTACAGGCCTATGCAATATGCATTGCACTACCAGTGATATTGCTAGCCACCAAGGCATGGAGAGGGGCACACTGACAAATCCAGCACACCTAGGACCCACGCAGCCTTGACCAGTAGTGGATGCCTACGAGCTAGGTAGTAGGATTATCCCTTCTGGATCCTTGCCACCAGGGGACCTATGCTGCAATATCAGGCTTGGCCTATGGGCACCCACTGACACATATCCCCCACCCGGATACCACCCTACCATGCGTAGGTTGTAATGATGGGCACTGTACTCACCCTCTTGTGGCTGCTATGATGTCCTCAAGCGCCCATCCAGCTCAGGATAGGCCACCGCCAGTATGCGGGCCATCAGGGAGGTCAGGGTTCGACGGGCACCCCTTCCTCGTTGGGAGGCCATCCCCAGGTGGGCCTGTTCGGTCTTCGTGCCCAGCATCTCAGGTACTCCCAGCGTTTCTGACAGTGGGTGCTCTGCTTGCCGTAGACCCCCAGGGTCCGCACGTCCTTGGCGATGGCACGCCATATACCCTTCTTTTGATGGGCGCTGACATGCAGAGGAAATACACACAGGAAAATGGAGTTGGTCAAACAGTCCTGCCTGTTACACTTATGGCCCACCATACCCCTTCACATCACCATTTACACACACATGGCCCAGCACACAACCTGTACGCCGCCCAGGGGACATCCACCCACCTCCCCCTTACACGAGGCCTTCACACCCCACTCCATGCATTCATGCCACATGCATCGTGCCCACGGTGTACTCACCTGTTGGTCTGGAGGACCATACCGCAGTCAGTACTGGGGTAGCACATCCACCAGTTTCTCCAACTCCGCCGAAGTGAAGGCAGGGGCCCTTTCCCCAGTCACACGAGCCATGGTAGGTTCTAGTCACAGGTCACAGCAGCACATGCAGTGTAGGTCCTCTCCTGTTGAAGATCAGGTATCAAGTGAGGAATTAGATAGAAAATGGCGGTCACGTCCGCACTGGTGCATACAATCACCGCCGGCGTAGATCACCATTGGCCACTGTACCCCATAGGGCCCAATGTTAACCAATGAGGAGTTGGACGGTGGTTCCCGACCGCCTCCCGCAACGGCGAACGTCAGCAAAATTACCTCACTTCCACCTGTCCCTCCACACAGGACAGGCAGATGCCATTTCGGGGGAATAGGCAGGCCCTGGTAAATAACTGTGTCACTTTTTAAATTTGGACATACAGGACAATTCTCACTGACCCATTACAATTTGTCAGCTAGCATCATACTGTTGTTGACCCATTGTTCAGTTTCTGAGCGGCTCCTCACTCCTTTGTCCCTTAGATTGCTACCGCTGCGGATGAATAGGAGATGGAGACATACCCCCGTGTACAGCTCCCTGGTGGATTTGGCTACACTGGAGGACAGGCACATCATCCTCACCTATAGACTTGACAGGGCCACAATCACAGAGCTGTGTGCCCGATTGAAGCCTGACCTGATATCTGCTATCCGTCACCCCACTAGGATCCCGCCTCTTGTGCAAGTTCTATCAGTGCTCCATTTCCTGGCAGCTGGTTCTTTCCAAGTCACAGTGGGCTTGGCAGCAGGAATGTCACAGCCAATGTTCTCAATAGTGCCGACCAGAGTGTTGTCTGCCCTGATAAAACACATGTGCAGCTACATTGTATTTCCCCAGGTGAAGGCTGACTTCTTTGCAATGGGACATATCCCCAACATAATTGGGGCGATTGATGGAACACATATTGCTTTTGTCCCCCGTCAAAATTAACAGGTGTACAGATATCAGAAGAGTTTCCACTCAATGAATGTACAGATGGTGTGCTGGCGGACCTGTACATCTCCCATGTCAATGCTAAGTATCCTGGGTCGGTGCATGATGCCTTTGTCCTGAGGAATAGCAGCATCCCAAATGTGACGGGCCAACTACAGAGGCACAGGGTGTGGCTAATGGGTGAGCCCTGGTCCCCACCCAGTATATGTTGGTGTAAGGGTATGGTGTGGGCCATATGGGATAGTGTGTAGCTAAATGTTGTCCCTCAATATTTGCAGGTGACTCTGGTCACCCCAACCTATCATGGCTACTGACCCCTGTGAGTAATGCCAGGACAAGGGCAGAAGAACGTTACAATGAGGCACATGGGCGAACCAGAAGGATCATAGAAAGAACCTTTGGCCTCCTGAAGGCCAGGTTTAGGTGCCTCCATCTAACAGGTGGATCCCTGTGCTACTCACCCAAGAAGGGCTGCCAGATAATAGTGGCATGCTGCATGTTGCACAACCTTGCCCTAAGACGCCATGCGCCTTTTCTGCAGGAGGAGGCTGGAGGTGGCCGTGTGGCAGCAGTGGACCCTGTGGACATTGAGGATGAGGAGGCAGAGGATGAAGATGAGGACAACAGAACAGCAGTCATCAGACAGTACTTCCAATGACACACAGGTAAGGCAGTGTTACTTCACATTTATTGTCATTATTTTGTAAATCTTTGGCACTGGCATGCGCTGTTATTTCCCAATTCTATGCCCACTTACTGTACACTTTGGCAATTCATTTTTCAGATGTTGGTGCCTCACAAAAGCTGCTGGTGTGATCACTGTAGCCAACTAAAGGTCTTTCATTTGTGCTCATTTTCTGTACAGTTGATTTGCAATGTTTTACCTGTTACAATGAATACATATTTGATATACATGACATACTGCAAAATGTTAATTTTTTTCACAGGGTGTTTATTGGAGTGCTAAGATATGGAGGGGCAAGTGCAATGGGGTGGGGTGATGATGGAGGAAATTCCAGGGTATAGTTCCAGTCTGTAGCACAGGTGCATTGTCCATGGGGATATAGGAAGGGGAACAATGGCAGTTCAAGGTGGACAGGGTGACAGAGTGGGACACAAGGGTGACATTCAGGAGAGTCTCATTTCCTGGCGGGGGTCTTGGCAATAGTCTCGGGCTTCTGCCTGGATCGCAGGGAACATTTGCGGGATGGTTCTCCTTCTGCAGGGAGTTGGTGTCTTGCTGCTATGGAACGTACCTTTCCCCTAGGTCTTTCCACCTCCTGATGTCAACCCTAGTTCTTGGGTGCTGTCCCACGGCATTGACCCTGTCCAGGATCCTCCGCCATAGCTCTATCTTCATTGTATTGGATACCTGCTGCACCTGTGCTCCAAATAACTGAGGCTCTACCCTGATGATTTCCTCCACCCTGACCCTTAGCTCCTCCTCTGAAAATCAGGGGTGTCTTTGTGGTGCTCTGGGTGTTGTGTGAGGTGTGTAGGTGAGGGTGTGTAGGGTAATGTGTTGAGGTGTGTGATGTGGAGTATGTGAGTGGTGTATAGGTGTGAGTGGTGTGTGGCTCTGGTTGTGTCAGTAGTCTTGCTGTCTCACTCTGGTGGCAATCGTAAAGGACTGCGGGTAATGTGGGTGGGTGTTTTATAGTGGTGTGGGTGTGGTGTGTGTATGGGTATCAGGTGTATGTTGTTTGGATTATCCAGTGTGGTGCTGTTTTGTTTGAGTGTGTTGAGCGCAGCGGTATGTACCGCCAGTGGATTACTGCCATTGAATGTCCGCCGTGGTGCTTTGTGGGTCATGATGTGGTGGGCGTTGTTCTGTTGGCGTAACGGTGTGGATTTTGATACCGCCACTTTATCCCTGACCTTTGGTGTGGCAGATTTGTGACTGTGGCAGTATTCTGTCAGATTGGTGTGTGTGTGTCATAATATGGTAAACGGATATCTACCGCTGCAGCAGTATGTTGGCGTCAGTCATCGTGGCGGTAAGTGGGATTTACCGGCAATGTCATAATGAGGGCCATTGTGTCCTTTCCCCTTTGTAAATAACATTGGGAATGATACAAGTTAGTGGCTGAGTTTTCACCCTTTCAAAGCAAAAGTGTTGGTGAATGAGTCCCACAGGACATTTGTTTTATCTTATTACTTTAGGGAATTTAGGCAGTATTCCCCAGCATGTTTGCCTTAGTTTCAGTGGCAAATATACTCACTCATTTTGAGGAACAGGCTTCAGAAGGCATACTTGGACACTACCAACTTTCACCGACAAACTGGAAGGAGTTGAATTTACCACAGTCAGTGCCCTAAAGACGAACGTAAGAAATGTCTTCCTGAGCCTCATATGGCTGTTGTGGGAGCCATTAGTAAAATTTCACTAGGCATGCATTCGATATTGTTGAGAAAGAAGGCGGTTTCATGACAGGTAGTAAAATGTAGTCACTGATTCCTACTCATGGTGCATCAATGTAATGGGCCCTTGCATGGTGGTGGTATGTTAATCTGAGTGCACTATCATTTGGATTGGGCCAGCGGTATGAACATCTTGTGTGTGGTGCATGAATGACGTTTGAATGGACCATAAAGTGGTTGTTGCCTTGACCTGGCTTTATAGCTCACCTTCAGAAGTTTTGGTTCCAATATTCAGATACTTTGATAAGTATTTGTGCTTTGAAGCCATCATTTCCGGAGGTGCTAAAACCAACCAGTGTAAGTGGTGGATTAACTTTAAAAAAACTTAGGGGCATATTTAAGAGCCCCTAGCGCCTCCTTGCGCCACATTAGCGTCATTTTATTTTAACTCTAATGTGGCCCAATGAGGCCACAATCGCTGCGCCAAATTTACAAAGTGGCCAATGCATGCATTGCGCCACTTTGCAACCCTTGCGCCACATTATGTGTGCGCCAGGCATAATGTATGCAAGGGGTGGCATTGCCCCTGAGGGGGGCTGAAAAAATGGCATACAGACATCTAAAAGATTTGTTTGTGCCTTTTTTTTTGCATTCCTAACACTTGCTCATAGCAAAACACCTTCCTAGACACCACACAAGTCAGCCCACCCTGGATACGTCTAGGTGCCTAATTAAAAAAAATATACAGTTTGGCTAGGTTTACCTAGGTGCCAGCTGAGCTAGGTTCCAAAATGTAGAGCTACTCACCTTGAAAAAAGCGTCAGTTTTCAGTGGAAAAATGTGATGCACCCATGTTGCATTTTGGGATGTTTCATGTTGGGGACATTAGGCCTACCCAGACAAGTGAGGCACCATTTTTACCTGGAACCTTGGAGGAACGCCGGGTGGATGAAAGTATGTAGCTCTCCGCAGATCCCAAAAGTTTCCATCATAGACATGTGAGGAAAATATGCTTTTTTAGTCAATGTTTGAGGTTTGCAAGTGATTTTGGGTCAGATAACCTGGTGGTACCCACGCAAGTAAGCCTACCCTGGATACCTCAAGTTATCTAGTTTTCAAAAATGAAACGGTTGGCTAGGATTCCCTAGGTGCCGGCTGACCTAGGGCCCAAAATCTGGAGCTATTCACATTGGGGAAAAGGGTCAGTTTTCGGTGGAAAATGCAATGTGTCCATGTTGTGTTTGAGCTGTTTTGTGCTGTGGGCACTAGGCCTACCCACCCAAGTGACATACCATTTTTATCGGAAGACTTGGGAAAAAACCAGGTGGAAGGTAGTTTGTGGCTCCCTGCAGATTCCAGAACTTTCCATCATAGAAATGTGACAAAAATGTGCTTTTTTAGTCAAAGTTTGATGTTTGCAAGGAATTCTGGGTAGAAAAAAAAAACTGCTGAGACCCACACAGTTCAGCTTACCATGGATACCTTTAGCTGTCTAGTTTAAAAAAAATGTCCAGGTTGATAGGTTTCACTAGGTGCTGGCTGAACTAGGGTCCAAAATCTAGAGTTACCCACATTGGAAAAAAGGGTCAGTTTTTGTTGGAAAAATGCGATACGTCCATGTTGTGTTTTGGGTTATTTCATGTCACGGATACTAGGTGTACCCACACAAGTTAGGTACTATTCTTATCGAAAGACTTGGGGAAATGCCAGGTGGAAGGAAGTATTTGGCTCCAAGCAGATTCCAAGAACTTTCCATCACAGAAATTTGTGGAAAATGGGATAGTCAAAGTTTGAGGTTTGCAAGGGATTCTTGGGAAAAAAAAGGTGGTGAGACCTACACAAGTCAGCCTTCACTGGATACACCTTAGTGAATAATTTAAAAAAATTTACAGGTTGGCTCGGTTTACCTATCTGCAGGCTGAGCTATGGTCCAAAATCTAGAGCTATGCACATTGGGAAAAAAGGGTCAGTTTTCAGTCAAAAAATGCGATGAACCTATGCTGCATTTTGGGCCATTTTCTGTTGTGGGAACTGGGCCTAGCCACACAAGTGAGATACTGTTTTTATCAGGAGGCTTGTGGGTATGCTGGGTTGAAGTAAGTTTGTGGCTCTGCACAGATTCCAGATGTTTCCATCACAGAAATGTGAGGAAAATGTGTTTTTTGCTCATAGTTTAAGGTATGTCCCACACTTCAGCCCAGTCTCGATACCCCTAAGTATGTAGTTTTGAAAAATGCACAGCTTGGCTAGATTTCCCTAGGTGCCAGCTAAACAAGGCTCCAAAGTCCAGAGCTACCCACATTGAAAAAAAAGGATCTGTTTTCGGTGGAAAAATGTCATGTGTCCATGTTGTGTTTTGGGCCACTTCCTGTGACGGCTACTAGGCCTACCCACACAACTGAGAAAGTGTGTTACTCCTCGTAGATTCCATACTTTTCCATCACAGAAACTTGAGGACAATGTGTTTATTTAGTCAAAGCTTGAGGTGTGCAAGAGATTCTGCGTCAAAAAACCTGGTGAGACCCACGCAAGTCAATGCACCCTGTATACTCAAAAATTGTACAGGTAGGCTAGGTTTCCCTAGTTGCTGGCTGAGTTCGGGTCCGAAAGCTAGAGCTACTCACTTTGGAAAAAAGGGTCAGTTTTTGGTGGAAAAATGCCATGCGTCCATGTTTCATTTTGGTCCATTTTCTGTTTGGCCCACTAGCCTTACGCACACAAGTGAGGTACCCATTTAATCGGGAGACTTGGAGGAATGTCAAGTAAAAGGAGCTTTGTGCCTCCCCGCAGACTCCAGAACTTCCTATCACAGAAATGTGAGAAAATGTGTTGTTTTTGTTGAAAGTTTGAGGTTTGTAAGGGATTCTGGGTCAAGAAACGTGACGAGAGCCATACATGTCAGCACACACTGGATCCCCTATGTGTGTGTTTTAATTTTTTTTACAAGTTGTGTAAGTTTGTGTATAAGTGCCAGCTGAGCTAGGGTCCAAAACTGAGAGCTACCCATCTTGGAAAAAAGGGTTGGTTTTCAGTGGAAAAATGTGATATATCCATGTTGCATTTTGGGGCGTTTCCTGGGGCGGCCACTTGGCCTACCCTGACAAGCGATGGGCCATTTTAATCTGCAGACTTGGAGGAATGCTGCGTGGATGGAAGTCTGTGGTTCCCCGCAGATTCCAGAACTTTCCATCACAGAAATGTGAGGAGAATATGTTTTTTTAGTCATGGGTTGTGATTTTCCAAGCATTCTGGGTCCAAAAACCCAGTGAGACCCACACAAGTCAGCCTATGCTGATACCCTTAGGTGTCTACTTTTCATAAATGTACAGGTTGGCTAGCTTTCCCTAGGTACCAGCTGAACTAGGGTGCAAAATATACAGCTACCACATCAAAATGTTCGATTTTCAGTGGAAAAATGTGATTTGTCCATGCTGAGTTTTAGGCTGGTTCCTGTCACTGGCACTAGGTCTACCCACACAAGTGAGGTACCATTCTTATCAAAAGACTTGGGGGAATTCCGGATGGAAGATAGTTTGTGGCTCCTAGCAGATTCGGGAACTTTCCATCACAAAAAGTTGAGAAAAATGTGTTTGTTTAGTCTATGTGTGAAGTTTGTAAGGGATTCTGGGTAACAAAATGTGATAAGATCCAAACAAGTCAGCCCACCCTTTATACTCCTAGGTGCATAGTTATAAATGTAGAGCTTGGCTAGGTTTCCCTAGGTGATGGCTGAGTTAGGGTCCAATATCTAGAGCTACCCACATTGGAAACAAGGATCAGTTCTTGGTGGAAAAATGCAATGAATCCATTTGCTTTTTGGGCCGCTTTTAGTCAAGGGCACTAGGTCTACCCACACAAGTGAGATGCCATTTCTATGGAGAGACCTGGGGGAACATCGGGTGGAAGGAATTTTGTGGCTCCCCACAGATTCCTGAACTTTATAACACAGAAATATGAAGAAAATGTGTTAATTAGTCAAAGCTTGGTTTGAGGTTTTCGAGGGATTCTGTATAAAAACGTGGGAGATCCACACAAGCCAGCCCAACCTGGATATCTCTAGATCAGTGCTTCCCAACCTTTTGACTTCTGTGGACCCCCACTTTATCAGTACTGGAACCCGGGGACCCCTACTGAATCATTATTGTAATCCGGGGAACCCCCAATGAATCATTACTAAAAGCTAGGGACCTGATCTGTTGAGCTTATTACATTTTCATATCAGTCACGGACCCCCTTAGGAGGCTCCACCACAGGTTGGGAACCACTGCTCTAGATGTCTAGTTTTCAAAATTGTACAGGCTGGTTAGGGTTCCCTATGTGCCAGCTGAGCTAGGGTCCAAATCCTAGAGATACCCACATTGGAAAAAAGGGTTAGTTTTCGGTGGAGAAATGTGATGCGTCCATTTTGTGTTTTGGAGAAAACTTCACTCCAAAGGTCTAGCACACTCTTCTAGTTACACAATGCCCTATTCATAGAGTTGTGGGCTACCATAAGAGGTGTGGACCCCTTTTCCTCAAATGAGATACTTAAAGCTGCAACAAAATATTGGTAAGCCCACCATAAATCCAAATTAATGGTCCAAATCTTAACATCACAAAAGTGTATTAAATAACTCATTGAGCCAAGTCAGTAAGTTCAGTAGAGATTTATTGTGAAAGGCTTAGTGAGGAACAACAGTCGACACGTGTTTCGCCCCCTGGCGGTATGTATACCTGGGGCTTTCCCAAGGCTATTCATACAGTAGGTTCTCAAAAATATATCCATTTTAGAATTCCTTAACATATGTGGTAGATCAGAAAGGTATATTGATACAACACGAAATTGGGAAAGCTAGCTTCTGTTTGTCACAGGTTGAATCCCTGGCCTCAAACTGATTTTTCGCGTAGGCTCTCATTATCCTAATGAGACTACTGGATTTTTGGGTAGCATGGTCATTCTCAGTGTGGGGGACTAAGTCTAACCCACAGAGAAGGATCCTGGTCACCCTCAATCCGGTTTTGCTCGGGCTAACTAGTAGTGCCTCATCTCTCCCAAAGGGAAGGGATGATTGGGCAGCCGAGCGCATGACATCTTAGAGCTTCTCAGGGAAGTCGTGGTCACTCAGATCCCAACCAGTTCTCTCATACCAAGTGTGGTCTCATATACAAATGACAGAGGCAGTTTAAGTTTTACAGATTGATTTAAACGACTGCATTTTAGATAACAAGGAGTGAGCCGCAATAACCAGAACAATACAACACAGTAGGATTGAAATAGTAACGTAGAAATAACGCTATCATAGTGTTACCAGATTACGTTCTCTCTACTAAGTTCTATTTTGAGCACAGCATGTTAAGCTCTAAGCTTGTCTTTCAGATTCCCCGGAGGACATCAACCCTCATACCTGAGCAAAGGCCTGTGATCTGGATCAGCATCTGCAACAGGGCAGTCAGCGTCTAGTTGTGGTTCTCTGGTCGGAATCTCCCTCTTATGTGTACTAGGACTAGGAAGTGTTTTTATAACTAACACACCGGTGTTCTAAGAAACCTTCCTACGTAAGAATGTGTACTTTCTACGAACCCTAAAGACTAAACTCCTACCACGTCTATCGGCAATGTACCAGACTGTATCCTTGACTGAAGCACAGAGCGAGCAAGAATGTATTGTTTGAGAACTCCGGTGCTGAAGTAAGCTAAACAGTGTGATAGAAGAAAATAAAACAAGACTGTGAAACTGGTTATTAAAAAATAACAGTGTGAGGCTGAATAAAATGCATCTAGGGCAAAGTGCACAGAGGCCTAATGCTTTAAGCAAACGCGCAAAGGCTATATTAGAAATGGCTACACTACACCCTCCCCTTGTCGGTAGAAAGTGGTTTAAATCTAAGGCCTCAAGAAAAAAATGCCCTATGTTTAAACCAAACTAACTAAAACCCTATATAATTTCAACAAGTGAAGAGGACACCAAAGCACAATAATCCTAAATTTGAAAATAAGCATGCGGCTAAGAGCCAAATTCATATAACAGTGTCAATTTAGACCAAATCCCAATCAAACGGTGGTCATGGAAAGCAGGATGTTCTCCACTTCGGCAGATGACAAGACCGGAAAATCCACGCCAAAGACTATGAAGGAGCAGGTGTGTTCCAAAGCCTCAGAATCAACCAAGGCGGCATCCCGTGCAGGGCCTGTGTACGAGTTAATATCAACTTCCTCCAGGAAGGGTATTTCGTAATCAGCCTCGCGAAGCAAACGCAGCCGCAGCGCGCATGTCTGGGAATGAGCCCCCACCGGGAACATCAACAGATCAGCATCAATCACTGGGGGGCGCTGCTGTGAGAGACAGACGTTTAGTGCATATTCGAAAGAGCACCAACGGCACCGGAACACGGGCTGCACACAATCCAAAACCGGTCTGAATGACAGAGACCAGTCACACTCCAAATGTCCCAGGAGTGCTGCTCCGAAGTGCTGCATCATGCGTTCACGACACAGCTGCGCTGATGGAAGCGCCCACATTCGGTCTTGTTGCGGCAGGACAGCCATTGCGGAAACACAACAGCAACAGCCGGCTAATAAAGCCGGAAATCCCCCAAAAATGCTTCCGAAAATTGAATGAATAGCCAAAGGTATCAAACCGAATATGGATAGAGAAGGTGTGAACAAAACCAATACCCACGGCTTTGAAAAAATGTGCTAGTCCAGCTGTGCTGGACGCATTAAATATACGTCCCACGAATTCACCAAAGTGGCTCGGAAAGTTGGTATTGAACAGGGACTGCATTTCTGCTGATGACCTTGCCACCTGAAGTGCGTAGGTCTCGCGCGCAGGTGTAAGGGCCACATGCTTTTGAAACAATAGAGCCTTTAGTCTACTTAACTTGTCGAAATTCACCTTGGAAGTAGCAATGTGAGGCCAGATATCTGCTACCTTCCTTAATTTAGTGGTGGGAAATAACACATTCCCGCAGCAAGTAACGACCTTAGTGACCGAAACAACGTAAACTATTCCGGCCCGCATGCCACAACAGTCTTCACTATTGAGGAGGACGTAGCTGCCGTTTGAAAGCACCTGGAATGTGTGTTTAATCAAGGGGACCGGAACTCCCTTCAGATAGCAAGCCAAATTCGCAACCGAGGCATTACATGCCCCATGCAAGGACAGCTGCTTACAAATCATCGAATGGCTGACTGAAGTCTCGCATGCACTACCACTAAGAAAAACCTCTCTCATGCCATTAAGACATTTGTACAAGAAGGGAAGTTCCCACACCTCATGTATATAACTGTCTCCCAGCTTTTCATATCTGCCTAGTGGAACATGTTTTAAACAAGAAGTGAATTGTAGTGTAGAAATAGGCAGATTAATAACCCCGTGTATCAACCACTCAGCCGAGGGAATCTCGGCCACGGTAAAAGGCAATCTTTCCAATTTTTCAATGTTTAACATGACATAAGTCGCTTCCTCCTTAGCCATCAGTTGTTGTTGACGTGTCAAATTAAAGGAAAAAAATATCTCCCTGGCTCTGATGTGCTGCCACGGAAAGCGACCCGCCTTCAGTGTCCTATAGTGTCCAACCCAACTGCATAATGGACCTTGTTTGACTTTGTCCATGGTATAATGAAGACATGTCAGATCGTATAATGTCTATGGCAGAAGAAACAATGTTGTCAATGGTATATATTCGGTCGGACAGGGTGTGAATTCCATTATCCACAACAGCTAATGCCTTTTTCAAATTTTCATGATCTATCTGCCTTAACCGGGCCGCAGCCTCTTGTTGGGAAAGTTTCCATATTTCATTGTATACTTCGTACAAAAAACTTTTCCTACGGGGTGTCTTCGGGCCTGACAAAAAATCTTGCAAGTCAGTGTTATTAGACAGGAGCGTGAGATGTGTCTTAACTGCATCTAGCGTGGATGATTTTAACCATTGTTGACATAATGTTCCCACGCTATATGTAGTAATAATTGCAGCATGTTCAGGTGATATGTATCGAGGGTCTGCCCTACTTGTCCTGAAACCCCCCGAGGAGGTGACAAAATGTTGATGACACCTGTTGGTGTCTATAGGCCACAATAACCACCCGCACGGATGTGACGCTGAAGTGTTAAACGTACCATTCTGGACCCACTCTGTAAGTTCACTATAAGTGGCATTAACATATTTCTGCCAATCCTTCATTTTGGTAGGGACAGGTATGCCAGGCATATTCAATTCTCTAATCGTTGCTAAGCCCAAACAGCTAGTCTGTTGCACAGTTTCATTAAAAAAAATAATTTGGACAGGAATGAGACATGCTCTAAACAATGTTTCTCTACCCTGTGTCTGCCAATGTTTTGTTCCCCAAACACTTTTCAAATCAACATTTTTTGACCAATATTCATAGCCCTCAATTGACAGTCGGGAAACAAAAGAATCTGAGTATATGAATTTCGTATTTGTCAACAACATTTGCTTATCTTTATACGGAGTTAACTTAAAATAATATGACTTAGCATTCATTTGCTGATGCCCAGAAAAATACGCAAATTTGTCAGAATATGTTTTAGAACTCCCTCGCGGGGGAGTCGGGCAATGCTCCCATTGCATGTAGTCAAATATTGTCTTTGGACTACTGGCTTTATGTATAAAGTGGTGCCCATAATAATTATAACAAAACATGTCACCATAATTGTCTTTAAACTGGTAAACATCTTCATTCTCATAGACAGTATAATATTGTAACTCAGTCATCATGGAATCAACTGTTTTCACGTCCCAATCATCAGATACAATGCCTGGTATTACGATATCATTCATGGATAACTTTAGAACGTACGGTATTTGAATTATCTCAGTGGGACCGTATATATCAAACATTACTTTATCCCACACAATCCCATCCGGAATTGGCACTGCAGAAATGATCACAAAGGACAAGTCTCTTCGAACCTTATGTGATGAAAAATGTGGCTTCAACACCTCCTCCACCTGTTCAACCGCTGACCTCTCAGGAAGAAAATGACCATGTATCAACAGAAAAAAGGTAATGACAAACCCTATCCACAGAAAAAATGCTATCATAGTCATTAAGAGCCACAAATAGTTCCAAGGAAAAACAAAATACGTATCTTTAAGCCAATAAATCAGCTTACGTGGACCGGGGTCAGGTGTTGAAGAGGGTAAAGAGTCCGACAGACCATCGTCGTTGTTGGCAAAGTACCCAGAGGCAGTTCTCGCAAAAGGTGCCGCCGTATTCAATGGAGGAGTAGGTGTTTCTTGCGGTGGTACACTTTAGATAGCACCACCCGCAACATCAGCAGTCATAGTGATTCGATAAAATGTTTCCAAATTATTCGTCGTCAGTGCAACTATCGCAAGATCAACTTCCACCCTCCCCAAGCTCTGAGAGGCAACAGTGTTGGTTTAAATCACCTGGAGCGGAGCATCTTCACCAGTAGTGAGAGAGATTCGGGAACTACTGGACGTTCCTCTTGGTCTGCTGTGCAGAATCGGCCACATGTTGTAACTTGACATTGTCGATGGAGACAAAGCGATTTTCTTTGGCACCTGGCAACGGTGGTAAAATAACAGTTCTTGTTCCGTGTATTCCCAACACAGGGACTGGTGCTCAATAAGAAGGGCCAAATGCTTTTTTTACTGCGACCTTTTCACGCACAAGATCCCCAACTCTGGGAATCCAACCAGTAGGCGTTACTGGCACATCCTTAATTCCTGTGGAGGCAGCACTTTTAGAAGAGTTATCTTCACAGAACTGTTGTAATTCCTGCAAAACAGTGACACGATCATTTATGTCAAAAGGCGTTTCTGCCGCCTCCACACCAGGACCATCTAGATCCGGAACAAACATTTGTGTTCCGAACAGGCACTCATATGAAGTACGACCCCCCGAGGGACCTTCTAGGCAAGTTATTTAGGGCCAGATGTAGCAAACAGTTTGCGAGTCGCAAACGGCGAAAATCGCCGTTTGCGAGTCGCAAACGTGTGTTTGCTATGCAGAAATGCATTTTCCGAGTCGGAACCGACTCGCAAAATGCATTTCAGAGTCGCAAATAGGAAGGGGTGTTCCCTTCCTATTTGCGAGTTGCAGTGGTATGCAGTCGCAGTTACCATCCACTTGAAGTGGATGGTAACCCACTCGCAAACGGGAAGGGGTCCCCATGGGACCCCTTCCCCTTTGTGATTGGACCCCAAATTATTTTTTCAGAGCAGGTAGTGGTCCGAGGGACCACTACCTGCCCTGAAAAAATCCGAAACAAAAGTTTGTTTGTTTTTTTTCTAAGTGCAGCTCGTTTTCCTTTAAGGAAAACGGGCTACACTTTGAAAAAAAAAAACTGCTTTATTTAAAAGCAGTCACGGACATGGAGGTCTGCTGACTACAGCAGGCCTCCATACCCGTGAGTGCCCATAGTCGCTATGGGGCCGCAATTTGTGACCCACCTCATTAATATTAATGAGGTGGGTCTTTGGGACCCCATAGCGACTCGCAAATTGCAAGTCGCAATTTGCCAACTTCCTACATCTGGCCCTTAGTGCTCTCTGTACTCCATACAGGTGGGTTAGCCAACTACGACCCGTACCTAATACTCTAGCCGTTAAGGATTGCTTTAAATCGCGATTTAAACGCTCCACGACAGAATTTCCCTCGGGATGAAATGGAGGCGAGAACTGGAGCTGGACCCCCAACAAAGCCATGGCGTCCCTGAATGCCCTTGAGGCAAAAGCAGGGCCCTGGTCCGAATGGAACACCGCAACTGCATATGTACCGACAAAGACACGCAAATCTTTAATAACAGTTCGAGCGTCAGCCGAGCGTTGTGGCCATACCCACACAAATCTGGAGAAAGAATCTACAGCCACCAAGATATATTTGTATGCACTGTCTGGTGTCAGTGGACCACAATGATCCAAGTACACACAATGTAATGGTTTGTTCGATATTAAGAGGGGAGTCTGCGGCGGGCGCTTTGCCGTTGAAACCTTAATTTGTTGACAGATGTCACAACAAAGGACATACTGTTTTGACTCCTTATAGAGACCAGGCCACCAGTAACGAGCCTGTAATAGTGAAATTGTGGCGGCCACGCCAGCATGTGCAGATGCCACCCCCTCATGCACTGCATTAATCAATTGAGGTCTTACAATTTTATTGGGGATCTTGCGTACGCCTACGCCTGGTATTTTAACCTCATCATTCAGCATACTTCCCATTAAGTATTGATATTTATTTGGAAATCCCTTAGGATAAGGCGTGCCATCAACCGTAGCTTTTATGGCAGCCAGAATCTTTGTGTCTGGTTTAGAACTCGAACCAGTAACTGCGGCCACAGTGGCAACTGCCACTGCTGACTTTGCGGCTTCATCAGCCAAAGTATTCCCAGCAACGTGTATGCCAATGCGCTGGTGTCCAAAAGTATTTACAACATGGACTTAAGGCAGCATCCCCTTCAGGTCTGCTACCTTCCCCCACAGTAGTCTGTGTTTTATGGTGTTGCCCTTTGAATCTCTGAACCCATTCAACCGCCAGTAATGTAGATATTCATTTAAAGACTGGACACAGTAATATGAATCACAAACAATTAATGTAAACTGTCGGATCCGTATGTTCTAGTGCCATCAATAGATCTTTCAGCTCAGCCAACTGTGCCGTACAGTCTCCCAATGTTTGTGTATAAGTATGTTGGGGGCAGAATTTCTCCCCCTCCATATGGCCGCTCACTACTGCACATGCAGCAGAATATTGGTGTTTTGTCCCCACCGCCGGTTGCGCAGAGCCATCGGTGTACATGACTACTTGATAGTGATCAATAGGAAATGTGTCAGCGGGAACTGGGTATTCAATTTCATATTGGAGAAATTCCTGTGTCTGTGGCTTTGGGTCAAAAATGTAATCTACATCATTGGCTGTTAAAGACATAGCCCATTGTATCCACCGCGGGTGTAGTGCTTTCGCGTTAGGAATACTCGCTTTCGTAACAGCCTCTAGGGCCGGAATGGGGGAAACAACTACAATGCGTTTGCCCTGGGCAAGAGGTGGTTCTTTAATAACAGCCATCTGTACAGCAGTGATAATTTTCTCTGTTGGTGCGAATCGTTGTTCAGCAGTCGAATACAAGTGAGACTTGTATCCTATCGGGACTGTCTCACCTTCATTAAAGGTGACATATGTAAACCCAATGGCCCCAGCTATAACCCTGATGACCAAATGTGTCTTATTGTCCCGTGTATGTAGATGTTTGGCAGCTAGAAGATCTGTTTGCAACTCTCGAAGAGTATGTGTATGTTCAATCGTCCAAAATTTGCTTGAAAAATCAGGATGTATTAATTCGTATAATGGTTTTATGCGTGTAGCATAATCAGGAATGTACGTTCTGCCAAAATGTAGAAATCCCAACAATGATTGGAGTTTCTTAATCGTATTAGGAGGTTGCAATTGTGCAAATTTTTCCAAAAATTGTGGCGCTAGGCTCTTACCTTCGTTTGACAGCTCATATCCCAGGAATATGACGCTGAGGAAGGCAATTTTTGATTTTTTGAAGTTAAATTTATAGCCACTTTTGGCAAACCCTACAAAAATACGGGCTACTCGTCTTAAATGTTGTAGTAACTCGTCATCTGTGAGATATATATCATCTACATATGACAATGCTTCAAGGTCCAACTCGTGCAATATTTCAGTCACACAAGCCAAAAACAGTCCTGGGCTATTCTTATACCCCTGAGGCAAACTACAGAATTTTTTCTGAGAGCCTAATGCACTAAAACTTGTAAGATCCCTACTTTCGGGTGCTACATTCTGGCAGAAGAAACCATTCGAGATGTCTAAAGTTGTTTTGTACTTTTTCCGCACAAAGTTGTTCATTAGTGCTGCGCTATGTGAATTTTGTATAGCATATGTACCTGTATGTCCGTTCAAATGTCTGTAGTCCAAGACGATTGTATATGAATGGTCCGGTTTAGCTACAGGAAATAAGGGATTATTCATCGGTGAGACACAGGGTTCAATTACTCCCTGGTACTCTAATTGTGTAAGTATTTCTCTCACCAGTGCCCTTGCTTCATGTTTTATTGGATATTGCGGTTGTGGCTGCGGTTCGCCTTTAATCGGAATTACATGTTATGGAGAATCCCATATCCCACCCTACGTGATTTCAATATAAGGCAGGTGCTTGTGCTAGAGCCCATTGGATGCTATAGGACTCTGCTAGTTCCCCTGGAACAAGTGGTGAGAACGAAGGTTTAATAACCTCCTCCCCAACTGGGCAGGTGCGAACAAAGTCAGGCGGCCAATCTTGTTCAGCCAGCAAAATGTCATATATCTTGATTACACGATCCCAAAAGATTGCGTTTATAGTGCGTTCAATGTCTCCTTCCAATTGTAAAGTCACTGTATATACCCTATCGGGATCAGAGACACGCATATCTGCTGTTTCAACTTGCATGAAGTCATCAGTTGCTTTCACCTCCAGATGCTCTAGAAGATTCCGGCGAACAATTGTGACCTCTGCCGCGCTGCCTAACAGTGCTAGTGCCCATGTCTTGTTCTTCAAGAGAACTCTCTTCCTGTGTGGCATGTCTAACTGAGACTGCCGCCACTTTTTTCTTTTTAAACTGTTGTTTTTGTTGTATCGGTTTCTCTTTCTTTTTGACAGAAACCTCTGAAGAGCTTTGTGATTCCTGTCTTGGTTTCACGTACTCTGTTCTCCGCTCTGACCGCCCACCTCTCTCATTTCTCTTGTCCGATGAGTCCTGAAAGGAACAAGATTGGCGTGTATCAGTGAATGGATATCTATCAGGCGTTTTCAAGTTATCCCTATTTCTAAGATTATACCTATTCTGCGAGGTCTCCGGTCGCGGAGATTTTCCCCTTTCTTTTTTAGGTGTCTGTTGTTTTTTCTCCCAGCGCTTTTTATTACCCTCAGGCTGCTGTTTAGTATTATCTTTACTAATTTTTCCTTGAAACTGTGGTTTCTGTGGTCTAGCCCCTAGGCTATCTCGACCGATACTGGAATATGTTTCCACTATTATTTTAGGCAGTTCCCGCTCCTGATCTAGTTGCGGGACGTCACGAAGACGCATACGCACCGCTAGTGCCACTGCCTCTCCTTTTAGATTACTTAATATTATTGAGGAAACCGTGGCAAAATTGCCCATCAGTTGCATTCCCAAATCTAAGGCCGGGGCAGCCCCATATTCATCCTGAATCTGTTTAAGCACTTCCGGTAGGTTTGCCAATGTTGGTGTACCGTGTGCAGTCATGTAGAGCATGGCAAACACCGTGCCCCATGTATTACAATGTTCCACTGTGGGAACCATTCAAAACGGTAAACACATTGTTAATATCCTATGTTTATCCTGAAGTCCCGTATGGGGAAATACCGCCTCCAGCGTATTAATTGTTTGCACCAACCAAAATGGAGTCTCCTCCCGTTTTGCTGGAACCTTACCCATGATAGAGTGTACAGTCGCCGGATTTATACCTGGAGCTACTGCATGTGTTGAGCTGGAGCAGGACATGCTTGGTTTGTGTTTAGTATCTGCATCACAAATTGTACTAAGCGTCTATATGTAGCCGTTAAGTCTGTATATAAACAACAAACTTCAGCCACCGCCATGTTTGCAACCGCTGGATGTGGTGTATGTGTGGCCAATAAAGGCCAGGTCGGACCATCATTACTCAGTGGACCTAACCTTACTGGTAATATTGTATGGGGTAGGGCGCCTTCAAGCCAATTATTATGTTCTTGATAAGATAGAAGTATCTCTAAATATGCGTACGCCCTGTACTGGCCAGGCGGGTTCGCGATCATATGTGTGTGAAATGTATTTGTATTCCCATCGACTGCTGGAAACGTGACCCAAGAGTAAAAAAGTTCTGTTCTATAGGCTTCATGGGCGGCCACCACAGACGTGACTGGCCCCCCCGGTTCGTAAGACCATGTGCAAGTAAATGCGCTGTGAGCGGTTGCCTCATATTAAGAGCTATTTGTATTACCTGGGGATTCGCCATTATGAAAACAGCAACGGTTCAGAGAAGGCACACCAAAAACGGAGTCTTTCCTTTTAAGGTTCAAGCTTGAACAACCATCCGCTATATCTAGGATTACCTATATCGCGGTGGTGGAAGTCCTCAGCACCACGGACGTCTCCGTTAAAGGAACTGAGGAATCATTACAATATATGAGACCGAGAGAGAGTGTGGACCCAAAAATTAGAGCCAGACCAAACGTAGGCGGCGCCATGTTGCGTAGGCTCTCATTATCCTAATGAGACTACTGGATTTTTGGGTAGCAGGGTCATTCTCAGTGTGGGGGACTAAGTCTAACCCACAGAGAAGGATCCTGGTCACCATCAATCCGGTTTTGGCTACTAGTAGTGCCTCATCTCTCCCAAAGGGAAGGGATGATTGGGCAGCCGAGCGCATGACATCTTAGAGCTTCTCAGGGAAGTCGTGGTCACTCAGATCCCAACCAGTTCTCTCATACCAAGTGTGGTCTCATATACAAATGACAGAGGCAGTTTAAGTTTTACAGATTGATTTAATAAATCGACTGCATTTTAGATAACAAGGCGTGAGCTGCAATAACCAGAACCATATAACACAGTAGGATTGAAATAGTAACGAGGAGAGTGAAGCATAGAAATAACGCTATCATAGTGTTACCAGATTACGTTCTCTCTACTAAGTTCTATTTTGAGCACAGCATGTTAAGCTCTAAGCTTGCCTTTCAGATTCCCCGGGAGGACATCAACCCTAATACCTGAGCAAACGCCTGTGATCTGGATCAGCATCTGCAACAGGGAAGTCAGCGTCTAGTTGTGGTTCTCTGGTCGGAATCTCCCTCTTACGTGTACCAGGACTAGGAAGTGTTTTTATAACTAACACGCCAGTGTTCTAAGAAACGTCCCTACGTAAGAATGTGTACTTTCTACGAACCCTAAAGACTAAACTCCTACCACGTCCATCGGCAATGTACCAGACTGTATCCTTGACTGAAGCACAGAGCGAGCAAGAATGTATTGTTTGAGAACTCCGGTGCTGAAGTAAGCTAAACAGTGTGATAGAAGAAAATAAAACAAGACCGTGAAACTGGTTATTAAAAAATAACAGTGCGAGGCTGAATAAAATGCATCTAGGGCAAAGTGCACAGAGGCCTAATGCTTTAAGCAAACGCGCAAAGGCTATATTAGAAATGGCTACACTACAAAATATATCCATTTTAGAATTCATTAACATATTTGGTGGATCAGAAAGGTATATTGATACAACACGAAATTGGGAAAGCTGGCTTCTGTTTGTCACAGGTTGAATCCCTGGCCTCAAACGGATTGAACTACGAACTGGTGTGCTAGTTCAGCGCCATATCAATAATATGACACAAGCCAGCTTATTGAGTTTTGGGTTGTTTTCTGTCACAGGCACTTGGTCTATCCACAGTAGTGAGGTACCATTTTTATCATGACACTTGGGGGAATGCCGGGTGGAAGACGTTTGTAGCTCCCCAAGGATTCCAGAAATTTCCATCACAGAAAAGTGAGGAACATTTGTTTTTTTAGTCAACGTTTGAAGTTTGCAAGAGATTCTAGGTAAAGAAAAACCTGCTGAGACCCATGCAAGTCAGTCCTCCGGCTATCCGTATATGTCTAGTTTTAAAAAATTTACAGGTTGGCTACATTTCCCTAGGTGCTACCTGAGTTAGGGTCCAAAGCCCAGAGCTACCCACATTAGAAAAAAAGGTCAGTTCTCGTTGGATAAATGTCATGTGTCCATGTTGCATATTGGGCCATTTCTTTTCACAGCCACTAGGCCTACCCACACAAGTGATCTACCAATTTCATCAGAGACTTGAGGGGAATGCCCAGTAAAAGGAAGTTTGTGCCGTCCTGCAGATTCCAGAACTTTCTATCACAGAAATTTGAGGAAAATGTGTTATTTTTAGTCACAATTTGAGGTTTGCAAAAGATTTGGGTTAAATAAACGTGATGAGAGCCAAGCAAGTCAGCCCACCCTGGATACCCTAGGTGTCTAGTTTTAAAAAATGTACAGGTTGGATAGGTTTCCCTAGGTGCCAGCAGAGCTATGGTGCAAAAGGGTCAGTTTTCAGTAGAAAAATGTGATTCTTCGATGTTGAGTTTTGGGCCATTTCCTGTTGCGGCCACTAGACCTACCCTCACACGTGAGGTACCATTTTATTGGGAGACTTGGGGGAATTCTGCATCTGTGGCTCCCCATAGATTCCACAACTTTGCATCACCGAAATATGTGGAAAATGTGTTTTTTGTCAAAGTTTGAGTTTTGCAGGGGATTCTTGGTCAAGCAACATGGTGAGACCCATGCAAGCCAGCACACCTTGGATACCCCTAAGTGTATAGTTGTAAAAAATGTACAGGTTGGCTAGGTTTCCCTAGGTGCCGGCTGAGCTAGGGTCTAAAATCTAGAGCTACCCACATTGGGAAAAAAGGATCAGTTTTTGGTGGCAAAATGTAATGTGTCCATGTTGTGTTTTGGGCCACTAACTGTGGCGGCTACTAGGCCTACCCACACAAGTAAGGTACCATTTTTACTGGGAGGCTAGAGGGAATACTAGGTAGAAGAAAGTTTGTTACTCCTCGTAGATTCCACACCTTTCCATCACAGAAATTTGAGGACAATGTGTTTATTTAGTTAAAGCTTGAGGTGTGCAAGGGATTCTGCGTCAAAAAACCTGGTGAGACCCACGCAAGTCAATGCACCCTGTATACTAATAGGTGTCTAGTTTAAAAAAATGTGCAGGTAGGCTAGGTTTCCCTAGGTGCTGGCTGAGCTCGGCTCCGAAAGCTAGAGCTACTCACTTTGGAAAAAAGGGTCAGTTTTTGGTGGAAAAATGCCATGCTTCCATGTTTCGTTTTGGTCAGTTTTCTGTTTGGGCCACTGGCCTTACACACACAAGTGAGGTACCCATTTAATCGGGAGACTTGGAGGAATGTCAAGTAAAAGGAGCTTTGTGCCTCCCCGCAGACTCCAGAACTTCCTATCACAGAAATTTGAGAAAATGTGTTGTTTTTATTCAAAGTTTGAGGTTTGCAAGGGATTCTGGGTCAAGAAACGTGGCGAGAGCCATAGATGTCAGCACACACTGGATCCCCTATGTGTGTGTTTTCAAAAAATGAACAAGTTGTATAAGTTTGTGTATAAGTGCCAGCTGAACTAGGGTCCAAAACTGAGAGCTACCCATCTTGGAAAAAAGGGTTGGTTTTCAGTGGAAAAATATGATGCATCCATGTTGCATTTTGGGGCGTTTCGTGTCGCGGCCACTTGGCCTACCCTGACAAGTGATGGACCATTTTAATCTGCAGACTTGGAGGAATGCTGCGTGGATGGAAGTCTGCGGTTCCCCATAGATTCCACAACTTTCCATCACCGAAATATGTGGGAAATGTGTTTTTTCTCAAAGTTTGAGGTTTGCAGGGGATTCTTGGTCAAACAACCTGGTGAGACCCATGCAGGCCAGCAGACCTTGGATACCCCTAAGTGTCTAGTTGTAAACAATTTACAGGTTGGCTAGGTTTCCCTAGGTGCCAGCTGATCTAAGGTCCAAAATCTATAGCTACCCACATTGGGAAAAAAAGTTCAGTTTTTGGTGGAAAAATGTAATGTGTCCATGTTGTGTTTTAGGCCACTTCCTGTGGCGGCTACTAGGCCTACCCACACAAGTAAGGTACCATTTTTACTGGGAGACTTGAGGGAATGCTAGAAGGTAGAAGAAAGTTTTTTACTCCTCATAGATTCCATACCTTTCATCACAGAAATTTGAGGACAATGTGTTTATTTAGTCAAAGCTTGAGGTGTGCAAGGGATTCTGCATCAACAAAACTGGTGAGACCCATTCAAGTCTGCACCCTGGATACCCATAGGTGTCTAGTTTAAAAAAATGTACAGGTAGGCTAGGTTTCCCTAGGTGCTGGCTGAGCTCGGTCCGAAAGATAGAGCTACTCACTTTGGAAAAAAGGGTCAGTTTTTGGTGGAAAAATGCCATGCGTCCATGTTTCGTTTTGGTCAGTTTTCTGTTTGGGCCACTAGCCTTACCCACACAAGTGAGGTACCCATTTAATTGGAAGACTTGGAGGAATGTCGAGTAAAAGAAGTTTTGTGCCTCCCCTCAGACTCCAGAACTTCCTATCACAGAAATTTGAGAAAATGTGTTGTTTTTATTCAAAGTTTGAGGTTTGCAAGGGATTCTAGGTCAAGAAACGTGGCGAGAGCCATACATGTCAGCCCACACTGGATCGCCTATGTGTGTGTTTCCAAATAATTTGCAAGTTGGATAAGTTTGTGTATAAGTGCCATCTAGGCTATTGTCCAAAACTGAGAACTACCCATCTTGGAAAAAAAGGTTGGTTTTCAGTGGAAAAATGTGATGCATCCATGTTGCATTTTGGGGCGTTTCTTGATGCGGCCACTTGGCCTACCCTGACAAGCGATGGACCATTTGAATCTGCAGACTTGGAGGAATGCTGCGTCGATGGGAGTCTGCAGCTCCCCGCAGATTCCAGAACTTTCCATCACAGAAATGTGAGGAGAATATGTTTTTTGTCAAAGTTTGAGGTTTGCAGAGGATTCTTGGTCTAACCACCTGGTGAGACCCATGCAAGCCAGCACACCTTGGATACCCCTAAGTGTCTAGTTGTAAAAAACGTACAGGTTGGCTAGGTTTCCCTAGGTGCCAGCTGAGCTAGGGTCCAAAATCTAGAGCTACCCACATTGGGAAAAAAGGATCAGTTTTCGGTGGAAAAATGTCATGTGCCCATGTTATGTTCTGGAGCCGTTTCCTATTGTGGGCATTAGGTCAACCCACACAAGTGAGGCACCATTTTTATCAGGAGACTTTGGGGAATGCCAGGTGGAAGGAATTTTGTATGACTCCACAGATTCCAGAATTTTCCTTCACAGAAATTTGAGGAAAATGTGTTTTTTAATCTAAGTTTGAAGCTTGCAAGGGATTCTGGCAAAAAACTAAAAAAAACATTGTGCGACCCACACCAGTTAGCCCACCCTGGATACCCCTAAGGTATGTAGTTTTAAAAAATGTGCAGGTTGGCTAGATATCCGTAGGTGATGCCTGAGCTAAGGTCCAGAATCTAGAGCTACTAACACTGGTAAAAAGGGTCAGTTGTTGGTGGTAAAAAAGTGATAAGTCCATGTTGCGTTTTGGGCCGTTTCCTGTCGCAGACACTAGGCCTACCCACACAAGTGAGGTACTGTTTTGATCGGAAGACTTGGGGGAATGCCTTGTGGATGGAAGTTTGTTGCTCCTGCCAGATTACAGGAGTTTCCTCACGGAAATGTGAGTAAAATGTGTTTTTTCAGTCAAAGTTTAAGTTGTGCAAGGCATTCTGGGTAATATTAAGTGGTGAGAGCCACGCAAGTCAGCCCACCCACCCGACATACTCCTTGGTGTCTAGTTTAAACAAATGTACAGGTTGGGTAGGTTTCCCTGAATGCGGGCTGAACTAGGGTCCAAAATCTAGAGCTACCCACATTGGAAAAAAGGGTCGGTTTTTGGTGGAAAAATATGATGTGCCATGTTGAGTTTTGGGCCGTTTCCTGTAGCTAGCACTATATCTACCCACTCAAGTGAGGTATCATTGTTATTGGGAGACTTGGAGGAATGCTGGGTGGAAAGAAGTTCGTGGCTCCCTGCATATTCCGGGACTTTCCATCACGGAAATGTGAGGAACATATGTTGTTTTTTAGCAAAATTTTAGATTTGCAAGGAATTCTGGGTAAAAAACATGGTGAGAGGCACGTAAATCAGCCCACCCTGGATACCCATATGTGTCTAGTTTAAAAAAATGGTTTGCTAGGTTTACCTAGGTGCTGGCTGATCTAGGGTCCAAAATCTAGAACTGCCCAAATTGGAAATAGGGTTTGTTTTTGGTGGAAAAATGTGATGCATCCATGTTCCGTTTTGGGCGATTTCTTGTAGCGGGCACTAGGTCTACCCACTCAAGTGAGGTTTCATTTTTATGATGCGTCCATGTTGCGTTTTGGGGCGTTTCCTGTAGCGGGCACTAGATCTAACCATTCAAATGAGGTTTCAATTTTATTGGGAGACTTGGGGAATGGTGGGTGGAAGGACGTTTGTGGCTCCCTGCATATTCCAGAACTTTCCATCACAGAAATGTGAGGAACATGTGTTGATTTTTGTCAAATTTTTAGATTTGCAAGGGATTCTGGTTAAAATAAAATTGTGGTGAAAGCCACGCAAGTCGGCCCACCCTGGATACCCCTGTGGCTGCCACTAGGCCTACCCTCACAAACGATGGACCATTTTTCTCTGCAGACTTCGAGGAATGATGCGTGGATGGAAGTCTGTGGCTCCCTGCAGATTCCAGAACTTTCCATCACAGAAATGTGAGGAGAATGTGTTTTTTTAGTCAAGGTATGTGGTTTGCAAGGGATTCTGGATCAAAAAAGCAGGCGAGACCCACATAAGTCAACTATGCTGATACCCTTAGGTGTCTACTTTTCAAAAATATACTGGTTGGCTAGGTTTATCTAGGTGCTGGCTGAGCTGTGCAAAATCTGGAGCTGCCCATCTTGGTAATAAAGGATGAGTTTTCAGTGAAAAAATGTAATGCATCCATGTTGCGTTTTGGGCCGTTCCCCTTTGTGGCCACTAGATGTACCCACACAAGAGAGGAATCATTTTTATGACTTGTAGAAGCATGGAATAGTAGAACATTTGTTATTACTAATTGAATTCAGCTATATTTGTGTATTTCAAAAGTAAGTCAGTGTATAGGAAAGATGACATTTTGAAAATTACTCTTTAAATCATACACTAGTATGAGTACCCACAAATTCAGAGATGTACAAATAACCACTGCTTCTAAACTCCACATCTTGTGCCCATTTCAGAAATATGTAGGTTTCCTTGGAACCCATTTTTCACTCTACCTATTTCACTATATGAATTGGTATATACTCAGTGCTCAATGAAAAGCCATTGTACAGTGCAGCTCAGTTATTGGCTTTGGGTACCTTGGGTTCTTAGACAGCCAACAAATTGTATATACCCTAGCAACCAGAAGGGTCTAGCAGCAATAATGGTATATTGCTTTTGTAAATCCGCTATTGTGACAAAAAGTTACAGATGAAAATGTTGTCACAAATGCCCGTTTTTCCTACTCTTTTTCAATATTTCATTACTTTAACAATTATTTTCTTGGGACATGGCCTGGCAACATGGCCGACAACACGTGAACTCCTGAGCTGCTAGCCAGCTACTGAATAAAATCCTGTAAAATGCTGCTTATACCATCAAAATAAGCGACATTCGCGTTCTGCAATGTACAGCAGATACTAAGTGCAGCAGCAGCATGAAGAAGCTCCGTAGCCTGCCCTGCCTAAGCACCTGAAACAGCACCGACCACATTAGGCCCTATAAATAAGCCCTGCGCCGAGAGACAACTAGCCACAACCTGCTGTAGAAAGCCGAGTATGCGACTCAACATCCGTCGGGCGCTTTCAGAGAAAGGAGAAGGACTGGAAAACAGCCTCCCTGATCGTTACCTGCAGCACCAGGCAAAGGGGAGCGGGCCCTGCAGAGGCCGTTAGAGATGTGACACCAGCCCAGACCCCCAGGGAAGGAGGAGTGAACATTGCCGCAGCAGCCGCCCCCCTGGAGCGCCGCACTCTGCCTGAGCTGGTGGTGGCAGACACAGCTTAACGAAGAGTCATCGCCCTGAGATGATGGCTGTGCATGGGAGGCAGCGCCTGTGTGGGAGATAGGAGGGCACCTAACACAGCTTTTGAGCAGCCTGATCTGAGCACGATCCAGAGCACGGAGGCTGAAATCCCCATTGATGCTGCTGAACTGGCAGGGAAAACAAGGGTCGGTGAGTTTGAGGATCACATGCCCACACAATTTGCGATTTTCTCAGTAATGAATTGTAGTCATGAAAAGGATGCACTTTACATTTTCTTGCAATTTTAATACACACAAAATGGATATTGATCCAACTTGGACTTTTGCCTCCTGTGTAATTATTATTTTTGGTAATTTATACTTAATAAGGACACGTACGGTATATTTAAACCTTTGAGAAAGATTTGATAAGATAGTGTGCTTCATTGGAGACATCCATGGGTAATCCATTATTATACTATGAGATATTTTGATATATGTAGACAGGGTATTAACATGTTCATAGACAGTTGAGATTATACGGAGTGGGGAAACACCATTGGTGGAACACACGATTCAGGAGTTATGTTAGAATGGTGCATTTTAGTTGATAATCTGTTAATCTGTGGTTTGGGGTTAGAGTTTGGATAGTCTGTTTTCCATGATTACATATGGCAAAATTTGTGTCAATTTTTTACTGCTACTCTGGTGAGGAATAAAAGCATCATCCAAGGTGGCACGTGACTTGCATGCCGGAATCTCCATATGGTTGTTTGGGTACTGTCGGCACTGTCGAACCGGGTAAGGACTTGTTGTTTTGTTGAAGATAAGTAAGGGGGATACTTAGACAGCCAATACATGAAACAGACTGACTTTCTTTGTAGTAATGGATATGCGTTACGACCACTAGAGTTGTGATAACATATCTAGTATATGGTGGATCTAAGGGCAGGCTGTCTGCAAACATGTGGATTGTAACAAAACATGGGACATAAATGGATAGTGCTGCTATAATATTACTTTTGACTCAGGTGTGAGTCCCAAATTTGATATATTGAATTATTGTAAAGTAATACGAGTAACAGACAGGCTGTGAAAGAAAGTATGACGTAATTTCAAACATACTGGTTGTGCGTGCATCTGCTTTTTGCACGATATTGTGAGCGCAGATTTTCTGACATAAATAATGATCTCTTATGTAATCATACTGATGTACAAATATGAGAAATGCTTTAATAATGAAAATAAATGTTAACATGAAAATTGGGCCTTACTTAGCAGCCGCAATTAAGTGAAAGGCCTGCACATGTTAATAATAAAGAAAAAACTAACACTGTAATGTAAAAATATTCTGGGCCTCATTTTGACCCTGGCGGGCGGCGGGAGCCGCCCGCCTGGCGGGAACCGCCAAATGGCCGCTCCGCGGTCAGAAGACCGCGGATGCCATTCTGGCTTTTCCGCTGGGCCGGCGGGCGACCGCCGGCCCAGCGGGAAAGACCCTGCAACAAGGAAGCCGGCTCCGAATGGAGCCAGCGGAGTTGCAGGGGTGCGACGGGTGCAGTTGCAGACAGTGAAAATCTTCATGGGGCCCTGTTAGGGGGCCCCTGCACTGCCCATGCCCCCAGGGGCCCCACGACACCCGTTCCCGCCATCCTGTTTCTGGCGGTGTAAACCGCCAGAAACAGGCTGGCGGGAAGGGGGTCGGAATCCCCATGGCGGCGCTGCAAGCAGCGCCGCCATGGAGGATTCCCTGGGCCAGGGGAAAACCGGCGGGAAACCGGTGGATCCCCTTTTCTGACCGCAGCTTTACCTCCGCGGTCAGAATGGCCCTGGAAGCACCGCCAGCCTGTTGGCGGTGCTTCCGTGGTCCCCGGCCCTGGCGGTCATGGACCGCCAGGGTCGGAATGACCCCCTCTGTCTCTTTAAGAACATGTTCTCTGCAACAATAAATGCTAAAATAATACAGGTATTTCTTGGGTTTCTGCTGTGCCTTTTAGCAGAGCAAGGCCACAGCTAACGTTGAATATCTGTCAAAGCACATGTAAACGTTTTTCATGTCCGCTGTATAACACATTCTTTGTTTGAATCTCAAACTTGTTTAAAACCTTTATTAATGAAAATGTGTTTCTTTTGATGTGAGTATTTCTTGTTCTCTGCTGTGTCTCAAGCAAGCAAGGTCACAGCGTGTAGTCTGTCTGCCAAGCTGAGCTAAAGTATCAACTGCATGAAATCATCTCTGTAGAATTACAAGCTTCTTTTGTTTGAATTATGAGTTTATTCTTTGTTCGTACTAATGGAATTTGTTTCTCTTGAGGGAACGAACTGATTTGAAAATGTTTCTAATTCTTTGAAACTATCATCCGGCAGCAAGGTATTTTGGAGTGGCTGAACAAAGGTCTCTACTGAACCGTTCGGAAGTGGGCTTCAGATGCAACAATTAATATCGTTTGGGCTTACGCAAAAGAAAGAAGCAGAAAATACAAAGCAATTAAGCTAATATTATGATACTTTCTGATGAGTTGATGTTTTATGATCAGATAATCTCTGTCCATATGAAGTTTTTAGCCAATCACAGGAGTATAACAAGTTTAATTTAATGATTGAGAATCAGACATTGGGGGTTCATTCACTTCCTGGTTTCCAGAGACTTCACTTCTCACTCTTATGATCTGTCACTTTGACATTTCATGTTTTTCCAGTCAGTCTACTGACATTTTGGTAATTTAATATTTTGAATTATTTCTCATACTCCATGCAATAATGCTGGTGCTTACTTTAGTGCTTAATGCTTAGTGCCTGTACCGCTTTTCTGCCAGCCTTAGATAATTAACTTGATGGTTCAGAGAACTTAGAGTCCAAATTCTGATCTGTTACCTCTTTTCCATGCAACTGTCCTGATGCTGATGCTGCTGCCTCCCTGATGAAGTATTAAACTGATTGCTGATTACTTTAAGGAGAGGTAAATGTATGAATTCTGTGCAATGTTATTTGTCTTTTGTTTTCCAGGTACCAGCTGCTACTGTTTTAATACTGCTGCTAATTGTTTTTGATAGCGCCATAGCTAGGTGTTTTCTAAATTAATGTTACTAAAACGTTTGCATGAAACCCAACATGCTAATGCTAATTTGAGGTTAGTGAGGTGTGTTGTTTTTCTCTATGCCTATGACTTGAAATTATTTTATTGCTGAATCAAATGTATTTTATCTCTCACACAGATATTCATGTTATTGATTTGTGTTCTAACTATTGAGTGTATTGTTTTATTTGCTCTGTTTAAACTAAGATTCTTCAGGCCAATCCGTCAGCCTATGAGGCTTCTTTATTTGTACCATTTGGTGTTGAAACTAATTTCCGTGACCTTAGCATTGTTAATACAGGGAAATAAATATTTTAATTTATACTAAAAGATGTGGTTATTTGTGGCCAAATGGGTCATGGTGCGTTGTATATTGATTCTTTGGTGATAATAATTATTGTTTAATATTGTTGTTTTATGTGTCAATAATCAATATATTAATCAATATGATTTAAACGAGTCAAAAGGTTCGACCTTAAGGCAGCGTCCAACCACTTACTATTATTAAATAGATAAGCCAAGGGTGCGCTAACAGTTTTGTAACCGTTTGTGACCAATATTGTGGTTTGGAAGTGAGTTACAGTATATTTGGCCACAAATGCAAAATGAGTATAATGTTTTCATGTAAGAGGCTAGAATACATATTTTGCTGCTACGTAATTACTTGTGGAGCAACAACGTCAGGCTATAGGTTGAAAGCAGAAGCTGAAGATTCAATGTATCTAATTATATTATGGAACTGCATTGGAGCCCATGAGTTTGGGTGGTGAAATTGCTTCTTTGTTTGGCAGATTCTTATTGATAATTTCACTTCCCTGTCACGTCCCTACGATGGATTAAGTGGAAAGACAATATGGATGCACAGGTATGATTTGTATTGAGGCGTAATGGTGGATTAAGTGATTATTAACTTTTCTAATTACATTTAGTTAAAAAAAGGTTATTTGCATTAACAGAATATATTTGATGACCATATAACTCAGCAATTTGACCTACAACGGATGTAGGGGTTGTGCCATGCCGATCTCAGGTACATGTTGTAGTCTAATCACTATTAAAATTTGTATTTATTACATGTGTTTCACAAGTGTTCATCTGGTCTCGGGACATTCCCAAATTTAGCACTTGTGTGGATAAACAAACTTAGTATAGGACCAACTCAAATACAGAATAATTAATATTTTATTTTAAATAGAAATCAATGCTTGTTTGATGTGTTCAAATGACTGGTGGTATTTTACCGTTTGAAATAACATGAGATGAGATTATGTGTTAGCAAACATTTGCCATGCTATCCAAAATCTAATAATGACCAAGTGTAATTTTTTTGGCAATGAGATGCCCTATTACATTAAGTAGATAAAATGTAAAACATTTTTTAGTACTATGTGGGTAATGTGAAAACACCTTTGTGATTATATGTACACATTTGTGGGTAATGATGTGCTATGAACAAATATGGGATATATTAATGTGTTGAATGGCCAATGTACGTATCCTAAGACATTTGGTTGAGCTAAAATGATATACAGTATGAACAATATGAATCCTGGTATCCATTATGTAAATGAGTGTTTAATATATCCTCACAATATTTTAAAGTATATATTGTATTTTAAAGGGTGAGATAATGTTTTGTTTTTATTTTTGTAGTCCTGATGAAGTTTGTATTGCGTTTATCTGACAGTAAAGGAATTTTTTGGAAATTCAAGGACTGAGAGACACTTTCTATGGAGGGACTGGGTCCAATAACGACTTTATATCTTATGAGTGCTGGATCCTCATTTAGTGCCCACACACCCAATAGAACATAATAATGCCCCATGGATAGTAGACCTGGGCCTCCCGGAAACCTGGCAGTAGAGGCTTGTTAGTCCCCCATTGTGGTTGGAGAGGGGCGGAGGCCTCAACAGTTCTAGAGCCACTGACGCGATCCACCAACTGACACTAAACTGTAGTGGCTCACGCCACAAGGGTTCAAGCTCAGGACCAGGGGTCAATTGCTACTCCTGCCCTCCCAACGGACATCTGGGCCCACCCTACAGCATTTGTGCCATCAGATGTGGTAGACGAATTGGCAGAGGAGTCCCAATCGGGCTAGTGCGGCAAAAGAGAAGGAGCGGTGGGAACTGAGCTAGCGGAGGCCCCTCCCCGTCTGGGTGACGCTGCCTCTCACTCTCAGGCTCGTGCACTGTTGCCGCAGGAGCCCTTTTGACCAGAGGGTGTAAATCGCAGCGATCCGGAGGAGCTCTCCTCTATCCTCGTTAATGCATCATGGGCAAAGACAAAGCAGCACGCTCACACTCGACAAGTACACTTACCCAATACACTACCCCACACCACCCCACCCAACGAATAACAAGACAAACTGGGGTGGTGCACACTGATGACAGTCTGGGGTTTTGCGAGGAGCCTTCCCAGGCAGAACTGATGGCAACTCAAGGCTCCCAAACAGTGCTCAAGCACAAAATTGAAGCAGTATCCCCTGCATGCCAACCTGAGAAAAGTTGCAGACAAGGTCCCAACCGCGAAGAGCAGTATTGCGGAGTTGCACGAGGAGGTGGTCACCCTTAATTGTCAAATGGCCAAGATGACCACAATGGTTTGAGAATAAGAGAGGCAAGCCGAAAACACAGAGGGCTGCCCTCGATGCAGCAATATTTGGGTCCCTGGGTTCCCCAAGAGAGCAGAGGGGACCACGGCTGAAAAGTTCTTGGAGGACAGGGTGCAAACTGAGCTCAAGCCACTACGACTCTGACTTTTTTGTGGTGGAAAGAGTGCCCAGGGCCCTGGTACCTTTGCCAACGCCAGGAGCACCCCTGAGAGCTATTATAGCCAAACTCCCTAACTACCATGACAGAGATTGTATCCTCCACGCAGCCTGCGAACATATGCCACACCTCTTTGCTGGTAGCAAGACACTAAACAGGTACAGAAGCAACGCATATCCTTTCTGGGCATAAAGCAAAAACTGCAGGCACTGCAACTCCAATACTTGCGACTGTATCCGGCAAAAATTAAAGTCCTCTTACAGAGGAAGGCTCACTACTTTGACCAGCCCAAGGAAGAGTGGGAATGGCTAGAACTCAGAGGCAAGGTAGGGGGCCCGCACATGAGCCCGAACCTGAAACGGAACTGAGGTACTCACCCTCGGAGATGACAGTCCCGCCCTTGAGCACCTAATACGACTGCATTAGGCTTTCGGAGAGTCACGGTCTCTGAAGATGGTACCATACAGCTCAGTGCCTCAGCACCTTTAGATATGGGGCAGAACAGTGATATGCAACCAACATTGGATGATGCTGGAACAGGAGACTCAAACTCAGTAATGGATTTTGAACCAGATACCCTGGTTGCCCCGGAGGTGGGGACTGGTAACAATTGCATGTGAAGTGTGCTGGACACCTAGAAGTGGCTGAATGCTCTAGATTCGCCGGGTGGGCATCTCGTGGGGCTCGTATGTTGTTCAAGTGACTGTAAAGATGTGTTGACTGAGCCCAGCGCTAACATGTCATCCAGATTTGCTGCACTACCCCCAAAGATTCAAGTACATAATAATACCTAGACTACTTATGTAGCCCTATGTGAATGCAACAACGAATGCCAGCATTGTAGAATGGGCTGGGTGTATCCCTAACAAATGTGTATGGCTGGCCGGGATGCTGATTGCAGGCATAACGTTAACTGATCCCTGTTGTATATAGTCGAATAGTTGCACTATGTTCATGGGGGGTAGTTAGATGTTACAAGTATGTTAGCGTTTTCATGCATACAGCAATTGGCTAGGGTCCAGGGCAATATGGGGAGGCAGAAGCCCACACTTTAAATACATGAATGACGATGGGGACTAACCTAAAATTCCTGACCTGGAATGTCTTGAAACTAGGAACATACACCAAGGGGTACAAGGTGCTCACTTTCCTAAAGTGACACATCATCGCCATTGCGTGCCTGCAAGAAACATACTTAGATGACACTGGAGCTGCGCGCCTGGCCAAAAAATGGCGGTGGCAGGTTTTACACTCCTCATGCACTACCCATGGCAGGGGTGCCCTGATCTGGGTAGCACTGGGATACCTTTCTCCCTCACATATATGGAGGCAGATGTGGCGCGGTGATATGTTCTACTGCAAAGGGCTTTGGACTGACACAACTTGGCTATATTAAATTCTTTCACCCCAAACACAGATGACCCTTTCCTCTATTATTGTATTCAAGATTTATTAACTCATGATATTGACTCGCCCCTAATATGGCTTGGTGTTTTCAAGTGCATCCTAGATGTTAATCTGGATAGGATGCCCCTCAGAGCGAGTAATAAACCTTTAATGACAGCAGCACTCCATGAGTTGATGCAAAACATGGGTATAGAACAGGGGTTCCCAACCTGTGGTCCGGGGACCCCTGGGGTCCGTGAAGCTTCCTCAGGGGGTCCATGACTGCTTTGAAAATTAAATATTATTAACAGATTAGGTACCCAGCTTTCAGTAATGACTCCGTAGAGGGTTTCTGATTTCCAATAATGACTGAGTGGTGGTCCCCAAGTTCCAGTAATGATAAAGTGGGGGTCTACAGAAGTCAAAAGGCTGGGAACCACTGGTATAGAAGCTATGTAGCGATCATGACACCCCACGCAACAGATTTATACATGGTATTCTGCCATACATAATACATATAGGAGGCATGACAGGATACTGCTAGTGGGCTTCCCACACATTGATTACTTCGAGGTTGCACACCTAGCACGTTTTCCATCAGATCATTAACTGGTCAGTTGTACAATAAAATGGGGTGCCTCTTTGCAGACTGCCAGACCCTAGAAGATGCCTACGGACATCAAGATGGTCAAAGGGGGAGTAAAGCTCTTTCACAGGCATAGATAGATTACTTGGTGGCCAACTGGGGTTCCACAGGAAGTAGACAGATGGAGTGGGAAGCACTCAAAGGAGTGCGGGAGAGGAACCTTCATGGGATTAACCTGCAGAGTACGTTGGCAGTTCCAAGCTAGGGAAGAGGAGAAACTGGCCTGTTTTCAAACCAGGAAGCAGTCACACCCAAATACACATTGTAGGGAGCAAGCAGTGTGCAGACGCATAGCAGACGTCTGGGATCGACTGGACAAATATAAGCTCAAACAATATAGACAAAGGCTTCAACGGAAGGAGACAAGTCAGGTAGACTGCTTGTGTGGATTCTGTGCAGGGAACACCCGCCACCCCTTACCACATATTTGCTGTCACCAGATGGCACGTGGGCCACCACCAGAGCAGGTACAGTGGAAGCCTTCAAACAGCACCTGCAGAAAGTGTACTCTGCAGACCTGACCATTACCCCAACCCACTATCTCCCATTTTTAGAGGATCTAGATAACCTTTGCATCGACCCATTAAGAGCCGAGGCTCTAGATGCACTGGTGGAACTAGAAGTACTCAGAGCCGCCTTGTGCATGGTACCCTGGGCCAAAGCACCGGGGGAGACGGATTCCCACCTCAGTTCTATCAAACGTTCTCAGCCACGCTCTCAGAGGGGCTCCTGGGGGTATTCTTAGAGGAGCATGATAAAGGGACATTGCCGCAGTACTTGAGGGAAGGGATGATTTGTATGTTTCAAAAGCCAGATGATGATAAAACAGACCCTGCTACATACACACCCATCACCATCTGGCCCTTACATATCAGATGAACATGGACACTGGATGACTCCAGACACAATGATTAAACACGCTTTTCTTTAGATCCAGGCACAGCTATCACATTTTCAGATTATTTATGTGTGATGTTTTCATGGTTCATTGGGCTTATGTGTTTTATCCTCTGGCCTATGTGAGACACTTTGAGGAGACTTTATTGTAAGTAAAATCAAGCAGCGGCGTCCATCCAATAAGATGAATATCAAAACAACATGACGCTTTGGAAATGCCATTGGAGCAACATTTATATTCTATTAAGATAGAGATGCATTATTTTTTTTTTAATAAAACTAACTCTGGTCTAAGTTATAAATGTTGCTCCTAAATGTTCAGTCATGGACAATGTTATGTGTTTAGTTGTCTTTCGAGAGCTAACTACAACAGTGTTGTAAGGATGTAGGTATGACGTGTTTCCATTTGTGTGTGCGGTTATCGTCTGCTGTGGCGTGTTGGCAGCCTCGCTATTCCCCTGAAATGGAGAGGGAAGTCCGTGCACAATAAACCACACAACTGTTATGACCACTGTGGTGTCGCTGGTCGGTGACGCAACCGACCATCCGACATCTCTTTTGTAACGGGGGAGTACCCAGGTGTGTTTAGCCTGGATAACTCCCCTCTGTATTGTGACCCTCATGGTTTCCCCCGCGGCCTCCGGCCCCGGGGTATAAAATAAACGAGGGCGTGGTCTGGGGACAGGACGCAGCACAGCAGTGTTAGAGGAACCCGCTGAGACACTGCTGCTGACCCTGAGGCCAAAAGACCACGCGGCCTCCATAATCACCCGCAACCGGTGTTGGCTCCATTATTTCTATGCGCGCCGCGTCTCATCACTGTCGGATGGCCGTCAGCCGTCTGACATTACATTGGCGACGAGCAGAACGGCTCCACGCCAAGAGGATTGCCCCGCAGCGGCCACAAGTCATGCGGTGCTCGTGCGGCAGAGGCAATCCCTCGTCCGGACACAAAAAAAATAACTTCAAAAGCGGCGGCTGCCTCTCAAACGGTGCTCGTGCCGCTTTTGAAGGCAAAGAACTGCTGCGACCTACTGGTCCACTATTTGGGGCACCTCAACGTTGGAAAAAAAAAAGATAGAAAATACTACGCTGGGAAAAACCTGGAACTCCTGGAACCACAGGACCCCAGCTACATGGCCAGCACCCACCCTCGCAGCCGACGCCCGCTACTCACACAGAGGTCATCCTACTACAACAGGGAACAGTGAGTACATTAATGACCCTGCACCAATACCCATGATATAAGACCCGTCAGCACTGCCCCACAGCACGGCAAACACCTCTGAGACGTACCAGTCTATCCAGCCACCATGTCTGCCATACCCCCGGTTGAGCCATTCATTGTAGAGGGGGCCCCGTCTGCTCAAGCCCCCCCATGTGGAAGGAAAGGGTGGAAAGAGTACTCCTTTTCTTCGAAGCTACCAAGGTGGCAAATGACCAGAAGCGCTCCATGCTCATCCAAATAGGAGGGAGAGACATATATAAAATATATAAAAATCTGGTGGAGGACGCCCCAAAAACACACACGACGCTCATAGCTGCATTGAACAGACACTTCGAGCCCATGGTAAACATCGACTATCACATGGAGACGGCCCTGCAGCGACCCATAAAAGAAGAGACGGCCAACACGGTCACGATACCCACTAGCAAATCCAGACAACGACCAAACAGGACTCAAGCTAGGCAATGCGGATATTGCGGGGGAGTCCCACACAAATCATTGGAGTGCCCAGCGAGAGGCAGAGTATGCTCCAACTGTGGGAAGATAAACCACTTCGCAAAAGTCTGCAGATCCAGAAGAACCAAAACCGGAAACGCATCAGTTAACACAGTGGCGGAAAACACTGCGTCTACCAAATCAGAGCCTTGGAGTGACATGGACGATGACAAGGCCACGGTACACGTAGTCCACTCCCTATTCACAGTCAAAAACGCACACCCTCGTCAAGCAACACTGCCACGGTGTCAGATCCAAATGGGTACGCACGAGACAATGGCAGTGGTGGACACAGGAGCATCCATCAACCTCCTAGCAGCAAAGGAACACTGCAGGATGGTACCAGTCCCAACACTAACCAAGGCAAAGGTGAAGGTCTACGCGTATGGGCAGAACACTCCGCTAGCCCTGAACAACCCTAACTCATGGATCACGATCCACTCCAGTGAAGGTATACGTAACCAAAGATGGACGAGGGATGCTGCTGGGCTGTAAAGCAGCCGAAGAACTAGCAATAGTCACTTTGGCTTTCAGCATCCACCAAGAGTCCGTAACGGACCTGCTAGCAAAGTATGATGGAATATTTGAAGGGATAGGCTGCCTCCGAGACCGCGAGATCAAACTCCACATTGACAAGATGACAAGACAGTACAACCAGTTGCCCTCCGGCACCGGAGAGTCACATTTCACCTCCGGCCCCAAGTGGAAAAAGAACTAGACCACCTCGAAAAGGCAGGTATTATCGAACGGGTCTCCGGACCCACACCGTGGGTCTCACCCACTGTGGTAGCACGTAAACCGAAACAACCAGGGGAGGTCTGCATATGTGTGGACATGCGGCTCCCCAATGCAGCCATCAAACGAGAGAGACATCTGACTCCCACAATTGATGACATCTTGGGAGAGCTTAGTGAATCTCGGTGGTTTTCAAAGTTAGACCTCCGGTCTGGATATCACCAGTTGGTGCTAGCGGAAGACTCGCGCTGCATCACAACCTTCTCCACGCACGTCGGACTAAGGAGGTACAAGCGGTTAAACTTTGGGATATCGAGTGCCGCAGAGGTGTTCCAAAACGTCATCCAAGAACTGCTAGCCGACCTGCCCGGAACCATTAATGTCAGCGATGACATCATCGTCCACGCGCCCACTATTGCAGAACACCACTCTCGCCTCCAAAGTGTTCTACAGCACATCCAGGATTCGGGGCTCACCCTGCACTGGCGGAAGTGCGAGTTCCTCAAGGACAAGATACAATTCTTCGGCTACACATTCTCAGCAGGTGGTGTTGCCCCAGATCCAGCCAAAGTGGATGATATCAAAAGTGCACCCCCTCCCACCAGCACCACGGAAGTACGAAGCTTCCTCGGAATGGTCAACTACTGCGGCCGCTTCATCAAGGACTTGGCCAACCTCACCGAACCGCTCCGGAGGTTGACAAAGGCCTCCGAGCCATGGAAGTGGGAATCCGAGGAACATGCGGCCTTTGAAGCCATAAAGGAGGCTCTGTCCAGCGAGACCATTCTGAAATACTTCGACCCAAAAAAGAGCACAAAGATCGCCGTTGACGTCGGACCGAAGGGGTTAGGCGCCGTGCTACTACAAGAACAAGCAGAAGGGATGTGGTCCCCAGTTGCCTACGCGAGCCGGTCACTCACGGACACTGAGCAGAGATAGAAAAGGAAGCCATTGCAGTACACTGGGGATGCAAGCACTATCACATCTATGTCTATGGATGCCCGTTCACTGTGACCACCGACCACAAACCCTTACTCCCTCTTTTCAACAGCACCACCTCAAAGCCTCCACCGAGAATCGAGAAATGGATGTTGCAATTGCAGGACTATCGCTGCCAACTGGAGTACCGTCCGGGTTCTGAGAACCCTGCAGATTACCTGTCAAGACATCCACGAGCGGCTTCGGATACAGAGGTCGATGAGGCTCTGGAGACCGAAGAGTATGTCC
Organism: Pleurodeles waltl; assembly: GCF_031143425.1. Taxonomy (NCBI): domain Eukaryota; kingdom Metazoa; phylum Chordata; class Amphibia; order Caudata; family Salamandridae; genus Pleurodeles; species Pleurodeles waltl. The sequence continues at coordinate 280,890,090 of NC_090443.1, read as the reverse complement.
GGTACGTCATGGATCGGTCCAGACCGATGCCCATGTCGATGGACGAAATCGTGCAAGCTACCCGTGGGGATGAGTGTTTGCAAAAGGTCCTGGTGGCGTTGAGGTACAACCACTGGCACACTTTAAAGAAACAACTGCCGCTGTTGACCTCGGAGTCTCAGCGCATCATCAATAGTCTATACCATGTAAGAGAGGAGCTCACAACAGATTCGGAGGGGTGTCTTCTGAGCGGGAATCGGCTGGTTCTCCTGTCCTCCCTTACCACCCGAGCCATGGAGCTGGTGCACAATGGTCACCAAAGGATGGTCAAGACAAAGGGGCGCCTGCGATCGAAGGTATGGTTTCCCCTCATGGACGAACAAGTTGAGGACCTAGTGGGATCGTGCGTGTGGTGCCAAGTCACTGGAGAGCCCAGCAAGCTGACTCCGGTCTAAACTGAGCCCTCCCCAGAAGGGCCATGGAAGTCTGCCAGCCTTGATTTCAGGAGTCTACCGGATGGTCGCCACACCATGGTTCTGATCGACGATTTCTCCAAGTACCCCGAAGTGGAAATCATCCCGGCCCTCACGGCGGATGTGGTAGAATCCAGGTTGGAGAAAGTCATGGCCACTCATGGGTTGATATCCGAAATAAAAACTGACAATGGGCCACCCTTCCAAAGGCGAGAGTTAGCGGAATACCTGAAAGTCACTAGCACTCATCACCGACGGATCACGCCCCGGTGGCCTCAAGCCAACGGTGAGGTCGAGAGGTTCCTGCGTACACTGAACAAGGTAATTCGCATTGCCGTTGCAGGAGGTCAGGCTATGCCATTTTCTCGTTCTTACGCAATTGTCGCCAGATGCCCCACTCCACTACGAACAGGACACCTAGTCACATTGCATTTGGGAGGGCATCCGTGGATACCATTCCCCATCACTCCTCGTGGACCCCTCTAGCCCTGAGTCAGGACCAAGCTCAAGCGAAGCGACATGCAGTCAATCAACGTGCCAGCCAGAGCAGGCGTGCTACCCTGTCTGACCTCACCGTGGGAGATCAAGTGCTGCTGAAGCATGCCTTGCCCGGGAGCAAGTTCTGCACACTACCCCCTGGAAGATTGTTCGCCGAACAGGGTCAGCTGTTGTCGCTCAGCGTGGGGCCGAGACTCACCCGGAACATTTCATTTTTCAAGAGATTCTACCAGCCAGGCGATAGTCACGCAGGAGAACTTGGTGGCAATGAAGATGATGACTCATTTTCCCCATTGGTTGAGGATAACGACCCTGGTTTGTCATCCATGAATCGACAAGGGGCGACGTCAGCCCAAGTGCCAGTTGAAGTGCTGAGTGTGTCGTCAAGCCCGGGCTCCACTCTGAGCCGATCCGGAGTCACCAAATACAATTTGCGTGCTAACCCCTGCCCTTCTATGCGTTTGCGTGATCACCTTTGTGATGTGTGAAGTTTATTGATACACTGTGTATTTGTTTTGTTTTTTATAAATTTTTTAAGGAATGTGGTGTCGCTGGTCCGTGACGCAACCGACCATCCGACACCTCTTTTGTAACGGGGGAGTACCCAGGCGTGTTTACCCTGGATAACTCCCCTCTGTATAGTGACCCTCATGGTTTCCCCCACGGCCTCCGGCCCGGGAGTATAAAATAAATGAGGGCGTGGTCTGGGGCGGAGGACACGGCACAGCGGTGTTAGAGGAATCTGCTGAGACACTGCTGCGGACCCTGAGGCCCAAAGACCACGCGGCCTCCATAATCACCGCAACCGGTGTCGGCTCCATTATTTCTACGCGCACTGCGTCTCATCACGGTCGGACGGCCGTCAGCCGTCCGACATTACAACCACCTCAATCTGATTTTTGTTTTTATCTACATATGATTTGCTCCTGATCCTCTGGTTCCCATTGCTTGGCTCTAGTCTAGAGGATGCAGTTACTTCCAGTGACGTGAATTGGTGTTTTTCCCTATCAAACGTGGGTTGCTGATTTTCCCTGTCACAGGCTTGCTGTAGCTGGGTACAGAGTGCAAACTCTGAGAATGTAGTCAGTGCTGCAGGTACTGCAGAGGTACTGTTACCCTAGGAATGATTATTCTAAATAGCATAGGTTTTCAAGGGGTGTTTTGGCTTAAATGCCACTATGTAGATCGCAATATGTGTGCCTGAAGAATGTATTAGTACATCGTGGAAGTTAAAATAGTGTGGTACTGTGAGAGCCCTGTGGATGCTTCAGTAGTAAGACAGTGGTGCGTGAATTTAGTCAGCATAGAAATGCATTATGAGAGCTCTGTGAATGCGTTAGTACAGGAACACAAGTGCGTGATGCGAAAACTTGTAGAGGCGCATTGTGAGAGCTCTGTGAATGCCTCAGTTATTGAATTTTAATCCATGGTGCAAATCAAATCTGAGGGGTATTGTAAGGACTTTGTAGATCTCTCAGTTCTGGGATATCAGTGCATACAGAGGTCCTCTATGTGAGCACAGTGGATGTTTTAATTGAAGTCTAGTGCAAAATGAAGCTCAGATTAGAAGGACTTTGTGGCTATGTCAGTACTGGTAGAGACTGTAGCATGTAAGAAAGGTCAGGTTAGAGATGCAGGTCCAGATTTATGGTGGCCTAGCACCATTCCATGCCACATTAGCGTCATTTTTTTATGCTAATGTGGCTCTGGAAGAGCAAAAACTCTGCGCTGCCATATTTACAAAGTGGCGCAACACTTGCATTGTGCCACTTTGTAACCCCTTGCACCACATTATGCCTGCTCCAGGCATTATGTATGCAAGGGGGGGCATTCCGGTGCTAGGGGGTGTAAAAATGGCACAAGGGAATCTATGAGATTCCTTTGCGCCATATTTATCAGCATTTTTTAACACTTGCTAAATGCAGGTGTTAAAAAGAGGCACCCATTATGTTCAATGTGCTTCTGGGTGCTTTGCAGGATTAGTGTCATAATTTTTTAAGCTAGCCCTTCAAAGCACCAGACTAGCATCAAAAATTATGATGCTAGTCCCCCTGACTACCACCATGGTATTTTAAATATGGCGCACACAAGTTGGTGTTAGGGGGGACGCATTTTCAGAGACTATCATATATCACAGTCCTAGGAGAGCACTGCATGATGCAAGTCAAGAATGTCTCAGTAATTTAGAGGTACATCATGATTGCCACGTGGCTGTCTGCATTATGATAGTCATACATGGTGCAGATCGGAATATATTCCCTTAGTCTAGGGTGTCAGAACTGAGTTTTCCAGACATATCTATCAATGTATCTCATCCCTGGGCTATCCTGGAAATTTACCTGGGAGAAAGAAGGTAATTACAATTTTAGGACCATTAAATGTTGCTGGACTTTGTGTTGATTCTCTAGTTTCGCATTTATTTACAAATGTTTTTATATACCTGTAAACCTCTAAGGTCAGTGCCCATAGAAGCAATCAAACCACATTAACTACACTGTAGTCTGGAACATCCTCCAACATCCTTAAAAACATATTGCACACACATGTGCATGGAGTTTGTGTTATTTCTCTTGCAAATGTTGGAGGCTGCCACTACTGTGCCGGGGTTGCTTCCTGTCCACTTTTAGGTTGAAGCCTACCAGCTGTCTGGTTTTCTAAAGACATCTTGGGGACATTCAGAAATCTTTCCTGGGAATGCATTGTGCCTGTTGCTAACCATTGACTTTTTGGTTTGTAACTCATATTTGCTTGCTTTCTAGTTGCTGGCTCCATTCATTTTAGACTGTCCAGCTAGAGTTCACCCTTCCAATGTCCAGACTCTATTTACTGTATTTTCACAGCGGTAATGGATTTATGTGAACGGGCCTTTAACTGTTCTTATCTTGTCACATTTGCTGTGCAGACAAAGACAGGGGTCAAATATCAGGCTCTGTCTTCCAAGGGAGCTTGGTGTTCACTTTTCTTTCGTTGACATCAAAGTGATTGGAATTATGTGACAATCTTGCTGCATACTGTGGGTAGGAAATGGTTACTTCTAGTACACAACATTTAAATTAATTGTGCAGGTATTTGTGAACTGTATAGTTGTAGTAATAAAACTGTATGGCTGTGCTAAATTAATGGCCATTTCAACTGAAAATGTGTTGTCTGTAATGACAGTGTGCTACCAGACTATGCATATGCCACTCTACGCCACTCCACTTCACTCTGCAACACTCACCCGCCTCTGCACTCTAATCTGCACCACCCCTTGTTACACTTTATGCCACTGCACTCTATTCCACTCTGAACCACTCCATTCTACACCACTGCAATCTTCGCCATTTCCTTCTATGCCTCTTTACTCTACTTTGCGTGACTCTTCTCTATGGCAATGCACTCTACTCTACACCACTTCACTCTACACCACTCCAGTCTAGGCCACAGCACTCTACTCTGCACAACTCCACTCTACGCCACTCTGCAACACTACACTCTATGCCAATACACTCTACTCGGATGCACTTTACTTTGTACCACTCAACTTCAAGTCCCTGCACTCTAGGTCAATCCACTCTAGGCCACTCTAATCTACTCTGCTCCACTGCATTCTACACCTCTCTATTCAATGCCACTGTCCTCTACCCTCACACCACAACACTCTACTCTGAAACAATCTACTGTACGCCACTGCACTCTACGCTACTCTACTCCACTCTGTGCCACTCCACTGTATGCCATTACACTCTGTCACTGCAATATATGCCAATGCACTCTACGCCACTCTACACCACTGCACTCTACAACACTCTACTCTGCAACATGGCACTCTACATTACTGAACTCTACACCACTCTGCTCTGCACCACTGCATTTTATGCCAATGTACTCCACACCAATGCTCCCTACACCACTCTCCTCTGCAACACTCCACTATATGCCACTGCACTCTGCCACTGAACTCTGCACCACTCTACACCAATGCACTGCTGTTCTACGCTACATCGCTCTACTCTGCACCACTCCACTCAACACAACTGTACTCTATGCCACTGCGCCCTATGCCACTCTACTCTGCACCACTCCACTCTGTACCTCTGCACTTTATGCCACTGCACTCTACTATGCACCACTGTAATCTATGCCAATGCATTCTATCACGCTGCATTGTACGGTACAGAATTCTGTGCTGCTGAACTCTATGTCACTATACCCTGCAATACTTTGTGCCAAAGCACTCTACACCGGCTGACTCTACTCAACACCATGCCACTGTATGCCTCTGTACTCTACTATACACCACTCTACTCTACCCCACTGCACTCTATTCTGCACCACTGCACTCTACGCCACTTAAGTCAACACCACTTTACTGTATGCCACTGCACTCTATCCCAGTGCACCCTACACCACTCTAAACCATTCTACGATACTCTAATCTGCAACACAGCTGTCTGCGCCACTGAACTCTATGCACCTCTACTCTGCACTACTACATCCACACCAATGCACCCTATGCCACTGCACTCTGCAGTGCTCCATTCTATACCACGGCACTCTATGGCACTATACTCTACTCTGCACCACTCTACACCACTGCACTCTGTCAGTTGACTCTACTCTGAACTGATGCACTCTATGTCACTCTACTCTGCACCACTGCACTCTACTATCCAATACTCTAATCTACGCCTCTGCATTGTAGGCCACTGAATTCTATGCTGCTTCTACATCCCTGAACTCTACGTCCCATCCTCTGCAACACTCTACGCCATTGTACTCAACACCAGTCCTCTCCACTCTACGCCACGCAACTGTACTCCACAAGACTCCCCTCTATGCCACTCCAATACACAACACAACTTGCCACTTCATTCTACGACACTCTACTCCACTCTTCTAGGCTCCATCAAACGCTGAACATCCTCACTCCTTTAAAACTCTGGTCACAGACTATTGCGAGGCCCCCCTCAGTTGTTACAGAGGCAGACTCAGCATTAGAGGCCACTGCTAAAGATGTGTCATGGAAGGGTGGCTGGTGGAGCGTGGAACAGGAGTGACATTGAACAGCACGTGTATACGCAACAATTATCCAAGCGGCTCAAATGCACAATAAATTGGTAACTGATTTTGAGCAGCCTGGGTACGAGGTGAAGGAGCGGGCAAGGGGATTGAGTGGGGACCAACTGAGCACATTATCTCGCTATATGCAGATGATATACTGATCTATCTCAGAGATGGAACGAGCGGTCTCCCTTGGGCCCTGGAGGTCCTAGAGGACTTCGGAGAGGTATCAGGATTACGGCTTAACCGTGGCAAAACATATATGTTTCCCTTGACGCCTGGTCACAGACGCCCTGCAGTATGCCCAGTGGACTTGAAATGGGCCCGCGGACCTTTAGGTACCTGGGGATTCAAATTTACCACGAACTGGGAGACCTAAGAGAGGGTAACCTTGGTAAAGCGCTCCGATCCCTGCGGTCCTCGGTGGGGTTTTGGCGCTCTCTGAAACTGCCAGTGATGGCCAGAGTGGCACTGTCCAAGATGATCATGCTTCCCCGACTTCTCTACTATTTTGCCAACTTGCCACTGCTGATCCCCCAGGCATGGTTCTGCGACCTGAATGCGTTGCTCAGAGAACTGATATGGGACAATGGACATAGACGAACTACACTCACGACTATCTGTAGACCACCCCATACGGGAGGACTGGGAGCCCCTGATTTTGAGGCATACTACCTGGCATCCCAACTACAGTGGGTATCTGGCTGGCTGGCGGGTAGGGGACAACTGGATTTATATACTGCCCAAGGAGTAACGGACACGGCATGGATTGCGGAATGCATGGCAAACAGGAAAATAACCCGCCCCGGGAATAATATAATGATAAAAGTTGCGATGGCATGCTGGAAAAGATGCACGAAAAGGGTAGGAGTGGGTCCTCCATACTCTCCAGCTTTACCACTGTCGGTCCTTGCCCTGGAATCCGGGGGAGGGGACCGGGAAATATGGGACTTGGCCCTTGGTCGACAGCTGGAATAGAAACAGTGGGCGGGCTCTTCAAGGAAGGTGTAATGAGGGGATTTGCTGAACTAACGGAAGAGGGTGTTCCCCGGGGTCAATTTTTGCTCTATGGGAAGCTAGTACACACTCTTAAAGTTCACTGGGACACAGTAAATGCGGAACCCGCTGCACACGGGGTCCTGCACTTATTGTTGACATCAGGGGAGGAACCACATCTGATCGCCAAAATATACCAGGCCCAAGTTGAGGCAGCCTTAGACCCTTTACAGTCCTTGAGAGGCCGCTGGGAGAACACGATTGGGCGGGAACTGTCTGACTCAGAGTGGAACAGAATACTGGCCTACCCCCGGGTGATCTCGCGTAACACGCTGTTAAGATACATCCAATACAATTATCTACATAGAACGTATCTCACACCCCACAGACTGTTCTGTATATACGGGGGGCCCCTGGGACATGCCCGAGATGCGGAGGAGGAGAGGCGGACTTTGACCACATGGTTTGGAGTTGCCTAGTGATCCAATCTGGTTGGAGGGAAATATTGCCCATCCTATCTGAATTATTTGGGACGGAGTTGCGACTTACCCCTGAGCTGTGCTTACTGGGCCTCAGACCAGCTGCGCTATGCGAAAAGGTGAGGGGACGCTTCCTGGAACTATCCCTGGCCCTTTACAAGAGACTAATCTCGAAGGGCTGGAAGGCTTCAGGTCACCCTATGCTAACTGACTGGAAAAGGGATATGTCAGCATGGTCCAGAGCTGAACTACAGGCCCTAAAAGCAGAAGAAGCCAGGGACATCCGCCGAGTTCCCATTGCTCCGGGATGGGAAGACTTAGTGACGAGTTGGGATGGTATAATCAAGAGACTAACAAACCCAGTAGGAACAACTGTTGAAATCTAACTCACACTGGGAAATGAACCGAGGGGGGAAAATTCATAAACAGACGCCCAGAACTGGTCCAAATCACAAATAGATCACACCGGGAGTAGGGATACGAAGACAATTGACCCGCTGGCTCCCATTCCACCATTAGAAGCAGCGATAGGCGTGAGTGACCTACCGTCCCTTCGGCGCGCTGGTGCGCCCCGGGCTGGCCCCCCTCCCCCAATAGTTGATATGCTATCGTACCTTAAATACTAACAACTATAAACTCCACCCACACAAAGCCGTAAAGTTGACCTCTTGTGGTCTTTATCTCCCTTCCTCCTTTCCCTATTTTCAAACCTCCCAATATCAACGTCCATTTGATTTTTACACTCCCCCTTTTTTTTTTCTCTCCTCTTTCTTCCCTCTCCTTGTCTTTTCCCTTTCCATTCCCCTTCCTCCCTCCCAAGTTACAGTTGAGAAGGGACTTAAGTTTAATGTTCGGTTATTAGTTCTACAAAAATAGTGAAAGGAAACAAGGGACGGGCTATAGGCACAATTTATTAAAACAAGAAGCAAAAATGTCAGCAGCATCAAAGCAAAAAACAACGAAACAAATGTAACAGATGTCATAGAAGCGAATTGTTAAAAAGACATGTGTAACAAATGCAAGATTATATCATGAACAAGCACACAAATGTAAAATAACAAAATGCTAATAAAATATATTCAATGATGAAATTGGTAACTGATTTTTAGATTATTCACCCAAAGAAGTTATTGATGGCTCCACGACACATGTGAAACATACTTCACCGCAACCGCAGCCTGACAATCAAAGAAATGTGGTTTTAACCGATTTAAGAAACATTGGGACGTGTTGCATATGTCACGTGAAGATTTATTGAATGTTGCAAAATTGTGTCAGAGTATGCTAGCGTTATTTTACAAACCTTGCTGGTGCCATTTTAATCCCTCTCCCCCTCCAAGCCCAGGGCAGCCTCCAAACATATACCAAAACCGCACTCACACTCGGCAATCTACCCCATCTGGGGTGCCGCTGCCCTCCAGACCCTCCTAAACTAGTTAAAATCTACCCCACCCTCCCGTACTTATCTTCCCATAGTCTGGTACCTTTCTTTGCCCATGAGGCCGTACTTCCTCCCCTTAATGCTTGATTCTAAAAAAGGATAGATTTACTGATTGTCTTCATTTTCTTCCAATATATTTCTCTTCAATGTATGCTTTATTTCTGACAATTTCCCGATCGTGTCCTTTTTCAGGCTGTAGCTGCTCACTTCAAGAAATGACTCTGTATTCAGTTGATGCAGGATGGCCTGCTTTCGCTGCGAGGCGGCAAACTCTTCAGTGATATCGTCGACGTCTGCTAAGACTGTGAGCAGGTACTCGTTCGCAAGATAATTCGAGTAACAGTTCATTTCTGGGCAGCAGCTGCACGGTTTACCACAGGAATTATCACAGGTGAAGACCACCCAGAGGAGGGCGAGGACTGCCAGTGAAAACATGCCTGCCACCTGTGGACATAGGGAGCAAAAAGACAATGTCACTGGTAGGTCAGGTACCGAAGAACGCAAACAGAGATACAAAGGCCCATGTTTAAGAGACCATAGCGCCATATATCGCCACATTAGCGTCATATGTTTTAGGCTAATGTGGCGATATAATGGAAAAAATGCTGCGCCATATTTACAAAGTGGCGCAATGCATGCATTGCACCACTTTATAACCCCTTGCGCCACATTATACCGGTTCTAGGCATAATGTTTGCAAAGGAAGGGCCTTCCCCCGTTAGGGGAGGCAAAAAAATGGCACAAAGAAATCATTTTTTTGCCGTATTTTTAACACCTGCACAGAGCAGGTGTTAAAAGGAGGCAGACCATTGTTTTCGGTGGGCCTGTGCTTTGCAGGATTAGCGTCAAAATTTTTATTATAGGACATTTCTGCCCACCTTGGGGGCAGATCGGACTATTTTTCTTAGGGCAATCTGCCCCCAAAGGGGGCAGAAACCACTAGGCCCCAGGGATTTTTTTGTGAGACACTTATGCACCAGGGATTGGTGTGTGTGTGTATGTTTTGTTTGGGGGGGGGGCAGCCCCTTGGGCAAAAAGTGTTTTTTTTGCCAGATTTTGAGGTTTGCTAAGGATTCTGGCTAACAGGACCTGGTGAGAGCGACACAAGTTACCCCATCCTGGGTTCTGCTAGGTGTCTAGATTTTAGAAATGTCCAGGTTTGCTAAGTTTTCTTAGGTGCTGGAAGAGCAACAGGCCATAATCCACAGCTAGGCACCTTGCAAAAAACAAGTCAGTTTTCTTTGGGGAAAAAGTGATGTGTCCAGGTTGGGTTTCCTGTCGCAGGCATTAGGTCTTCCCACACAAGTGAGGTACTATTTTTATCCGGAGACTTGGGGGAATCACAGAATAGAAGAACAAGTGTTATTGCCCATTGTCTTTCTCTACATTTTTTCCTTCCACATGTAAGATGGTGTGTAAAAAAGACGTCTATTTGAGAAATGCCCAGTAATTCACATGCTACTATGGGGACCCGGAACTCATAAATGTGCAAATAACCACTGCTTCACAGCACCGTATTTTGTGCCCAATTTGGAAATACAAAGGTTTCTTTGATACCTATTTTTCTTTATATTTCACCAAATGAATTGCTTTATACCCGGTATACAATGAAAACCCATTGCATGGTACAGCTCCTTTATTGGCTCTGGTACCTAGGGTTCTTGATGAACCTACAAGCCCTATATATCCCCACAACCAGAAGAGTCCAGCAGACGTAACGGTATATTGCTTTCTAAAATCTGCCATAGCTGGAAAACATTATAGAAGAAAACGTGGACAGAAATGGCTCTTTTTTTCCACCTCAATTTCAATATTTGTTTTATTTTAGGTGTGTTCTGAAGGAAACTCTTGAAGGTTCTAAACATATAACCCCTTGCTGAATTAAGAATTTTGTCTACGTTTCAGAAATGTTTAGCTGTCTATGATCCAGCATTGGTTTCATACCCATTTCTGTCACTACCTGGAAAGAGGCTGAAAGCACACAAAATAGTAAAAATGGGGTATGTCCCAGTAAAATTCCAAAATTGTGTTGTAAATGTGGTTTTCTGATTCAAGTCTGCCTGTTCCTGAAAGCTGGGAAGATGGTGATCTTTAGCACTACAAACCCTTTGTTGGTGCCATTTTTGGGGAAACAACCACAAGTTTCCTTCTGCAGCCCTTTTTTCCCACTTTTTTTTTTTAAAACGAAATTTTAGCTGTATTTTGGCTAATTTCTTGGTCTCCTCTTGGAGAACCCACATACTCTGGGTGCCTCTAGAATCCCTAGGATGTTGGGAAAAAAGAACACAAATTTGGCATGGGTAACTTATGTGGACAAAAAGTTATGAGGACCTAAGTGTGAACTGTCCCAAACAGCCAAAAAAGGCTTGGCACAGGAGGGGGAAAGGCCTGGTAGTAAAGGCGTTAAACATTTTATTGTTTTTAAAGTTGCTGAGTTTGGATGCAAATAATGCTGATTGTTTGTGAAAGAAAACGTACCATAGCACGCAAAACTGCCGGCTTTAGAACTGGGTAACTTGGTTGGACTCTCAGCATGCTCTCCCTGTGCCCATACACAAAAAAACAAGCATGGAAATGTTGATATCAAACAGGCATTTGCAATGCAAGAGTTCTTGCATTTGCTTGAGTTGAAGCTATTGGCACTGTAAATGTATAACTGGTCTTTTCTTGCCACATAAATTGGTCAACCCTGCCTCATAATTTCATCTTTTCCTGCCATACAATTACAGTGGCCCTGCATACAACTAAAGTACTTCCATTTACCTTCTTCCTCTTTCTGCAGCAAAAAAATGAAAATGTTGCCATTTAGCATCCTAATATAAATCAACCATGCTAATTCCAATAGAATACCACTTTCACCACTCCACAATCAGAGTTGCAATCTGGCTAATACAATTTCCCCAAAAAAGACAAAAGAGAGCAACAGAGGAGAAATAAACTAGAAGGGTCATCCAAACATATCAAGGGAGTTCAAACGGTCATAGTGTAATGAGAATGTTAAGTTGGCCTGAATTATCAGCATAATTGTAATAAGGAGAGATTATTAAAAATATACAATTATCATATACGCCTTTATCAGAAAAATAATTCTGGCTTTAGACTGTAATGCTCAAAACAGCCCATAGATGGAACCATAACAAAAATATCATTTTTAAGAAACATGGCCATGTAACCATATTGTTACCCCCTAGAGAAAATAAACCCATGAAAAAACAGGAGAAAGTAATGCAGTGTAAACATATACTTATCCCCTAGAGGGCGCTTTAGGACTAACAGGCCTACTGCAATGATATTACAAACAAGGCCTTTAAAACAAAAACTTCCCCCAGCTGTAAAACAAAAGTTGCAGCCACAAGAAAACTTAAGACACTGCATGGTGGGAGGAGTTATTACTTTGGGGTCCCCAATAACCTAGTGTGGGGACCAAGAGATGATGTAGACAGAGATCGTTTTGAAGGTGGTCCCATTGTCCTCGGACCACCGCAGACTGAGTTATGAGCAATAATGTTTTGTAAAAATAATGCCCTGCAAAGCATGATGGGGTGAGTTTGTGTGCCACAATTTGTCAAAGCCCAGCTCACCTGAGTTCTTGTTCAGTTCTGATGGAGGTTGAAGACAATCCGACCCCACCCTGAAACTGCTTGTTCCAGCACACTAGTTTTTAAAACAGTGCACTAAGAACAGAAGCTCAAGGGAAGGGGGGAAGTGGATAAAACAAAAAAAAGAGACAACACCGTTCTTGCGTTTCCACTGTTGAAGTGCTGCACAAATCTGCGGCCCTTTCTGACTTCTGTAGAAACTGGTGCCTAATGAAACATAAACAAAGAACAGATAAGTGCAACCTATTCCTAAATGGGTTCCTGACTATCCCTTTATTTATTAGAAATTCTCTTCTAAAAGTACCTCTTGTATCCTGGTCTCTAGTTTCCAGGTTTGGAATGTGTTACTGCTCTGGGATGTGTTTTCTATTACTGTAAAGCTTCTAAAACATTAAACAAATACCGTTATCAGAATTACCAATATAAAACATTCATCATAATATAACTAAAGCCTAAATTCCCAATAGCAGACTCACTTTTCCCATATTTCCAGAATCTTTTATAAAACAAATACTGTACTTTTACATCAAAATACAGCATGTAATTTGTGCAAGTCCTTGATTTACTGTTTGCCTTGCTGTTAATGGTTTCCACTGTTCGATTCTTAAAAGTTCCATGAGAAAAAACAATGTTTGCTTCACAAAGTTCTGCAAAATAGTCTTGTAACAAAGAGTTTGAATCACAATGTTCGTGGAAGGTATTTCGTTTCAAATTGTCTATACAGGAATCCAGAAATTGTTGTCAAAGTTCTTTCAGGTAATAAAAGGTTTTGCACTTACTTGTTGCTGGCAAGAGATACTGATCAGTCTAACCTTGTCTTCTTTCTCTTTTGCAGGTTACTCATAGGAGAGAGGCTGAAGCAAGGAGGAACCGGAAACCGGAAGAAGGAAGAGCCAGAAGCTGTGCCCATTGAAGTCAATGAAAGAGCAGGAGTGCCAGCGCCAAGGGATCTGTTCTCAGGTAAGCGGGAGGTAGACGAGCACAAGCACTGGGTGAGGCTCGGGGGATGCCTTTTATAGACAGGGCTGGGTGTGGTTTGAAGGGCTGGGTGTGGTCCTCACATGCTGCACATGTTCTTGGAAGGTGTGCAGAGCTGGGTGTGGTTTGAAGAGCTGGGTGTGGTCCTCACATGCTGCACATGTTCTTGAAAGGTGTGCAGAGTTTCAGTTATTATGCAAATGAGTTGGATTAACACATGGCCTAGGGAGGAGTATTTTAAAGAAGCCTTGGTAAAAGCAAGGCCCAATGTGTAAACAAAACAGCACATTAAACAACATACACAGAAGCCTAGGGGGGGGAAGGTGAGATAACAAGAAAGGCTTTCAATAGTAAGTTTAAAAGGGAGCTATTACAGAACCCACTAGTGCAGTGAGAGGGGACATGCTCTTTGCTGTGTACAAACCCTAACAGTTGCCCCCCTCAAAGGCCCTCCTACAGGACAGGGTTTTCCTGGATTTTTTAAATAAAACCGTCTAATCAGCTGTGGGGCATGTACATATGATGCTGGTTCCCATGAATTCTCAGATTCATCATATCCTTTCCGTTCTACTAAATAAAACAGACTTCCACTAATTCTTTTTGAGTCTTTTATGCTTTTCACTTCATATTCCAGATTTCCCTTAATTGGTATGGGTGGAGGTGGTGGTTCAGGTCGGGTTTTTGAGTTGTACGGCTTAAGCAAGGACACATGGAATGTAGTATGTACTGGATATTCTTTTGGTAAATCTAATTTTACTGTTACCGGGTTTACTATGGCAGTTATACTAAAGGGTCCAATGAAACGTGGTTGCAGCTTTCGGGATCCCTCTATGTTTAGGTTCTTTGTGGAGAGCCATACCTTGTCACCAATTTTATACATTGGGGCCTCAGACCTGTGTTTGTCTGCTTGTCTTTTCATGCTTTCCTTGTACTTTAATAAATGTTTCCTGGCTTTGTCTTGTATGTCACCTAACCTCGTTAGTCTATCCGTTACTGTAGGCAAGAGGGAATCTTCTAACAAAATGGGTATAGCTCTTGGATGATACCCCTGCAAGAAATAGAATGGTGAGCAAAGTAGAGCTGAATGCTCAGTATTATTATAAACAAACTCTGCTACAGGGAGAGCTTCCAACCATTCACTAGAATAATCAGCCAATAAACAACGTAGCGTTTGAAGTAAGGTTTGGTTCAGTCGTTCAGTCTGTCCATCTGTCTCTGGGTGGAAAGCAGTGGATAAGGCCACATCTATTTTCAGTTTTTCACATAATTTTTTCCAAAATCTGGAGTTGAACTGGCTCCCTCGGTCTGACACCACTTTGCTTGGCAAACCATGTAAACGCACAATTTCCCTTATAAAAATATCGGCAAATACTGCCGCCGTGGGTAATTTCCGAAATGGTACAAAATGTGCCATTTTAGATAAAAAATCCACTATAACCAACACTGTTGTGAAGGATTTTACAGGTGGTAAACCTACAATAAAGTCTACGCTCACAGTGTGCCAAGGTTGTTTGGGTGTTGGCATTGGTATTAACAAGCCGTCAGGAGCTTTATGAGAAGATTTATGTCTTGCACAAATTGGACAGGTAGTGACAAATTGCTTAATGTCCTTTCTTATAGTGTCCCACCAAAAGTGTTTTTGCACATTTTCCAGGGTTTTTACCCAACCAGGATGACCTGCCAACGGTGAGGCGTGATGCCAAATTATCACCTGTGTTTGTAATTCAGAGGTGGGCACTAACAGCATGTTGTCGTGATACAATAAACCTCGTTGTATTCTGTTATGGGAATCCTTTAACCAATCCTGAGGTGCTATTTGCATGTGTGCATTATATAGATCTGTGATGAAATCCTTCTGTTGTACTGGTGCCAACACCTTTTGGGGAGGAATAATGGGTTCTCCTATTTTATCTTGTTTCATGTCTGAGGTATGTCCGTATCTAGATAACACATCAGATTGAATTTGTTGTGCACCTGGTCTATAGGTTATAACAAAGTCAAATGTGCTAAAAAAATTTAACCAGCGCATCTGACGTGGTGTTAGTGCTTTAAGTGATCCAAAAAACTGTAGGTTCTTATGGTCAGAAAAGATTGTAACTGGGTACTTGGCTCCCATTAAATGGTGCCTCCATTCTGAAAGGCTACTTTGATAGCTAGTAGTTCCCTTTCAGCCACAGTGTAATTTTGTTCAGCTGGCAATAACTTTTTGGAATAGAAGGCTATAGGATGTAACTGGCCATCTACTGCATCTTGTTGAGAGAGAACTCCTCCTAAAGCTACTTGTGAAGCATCCGCTTCAACAAAAAAGGGCAAGTCAGGATCAGGATGTTTCAGAATTGGGGCTGAAGTGAACTTTTGTTTTAGGAGTTGAAAGGCGTGTGCCGCCTCATTAGTCCAAAGAAATCGTTGCCCTTTCCGCAACAAGGTAGTTATTGGGGCCGCAATGTCTGCAAAATGTGCAATAAACCTCCTATAAAAATTGGCGAAACCCAGAAATTTCTGAATATCTTTTACAGAGGATGGTTCTGGCCAATCAGCAATAGCACTGATTTTCTTTACATCCATAGTTATTCCTTGAGATGACAGGCAGTATCCTAAAAAGTCCACCTTGTTGACATTAAAAGTACACTTTTCTAACTTAGCAAAAAGATGATTTTCTTTTAACTTTGATAATACTGCACGAACATGTTGGGTATGTTCTTCTGAGTTCTTAGAGTAAATGAGGATGTCGTCTATGTATACTATGACACAAACGTCCAGGAATTCGTGTAGGACCTCATTTATAAAGAACTGAAAGGCCGCAGGGGCATTACATAACCCAAAGGGCATTACTGTGTACTCAAATAAACCAAACTTTGTCTTGAAAGCTGTCTTCCACTCATCCCCCTCTTTTACTCGGACCAGGTGGTAAGCTCCCCGCAGATCTAGTTTAGTGTATACAGTAGAATGTCTTAATTGATCCAATAACACAGGTATTAGAGGAAGAGGATCTTTATTCTTTATTGTAGCCTTATTTAGTCCTCTATAATCGATACACGCGCGCAGGGATTTATCCGGCTTCGGGATAAAAAAGAGTGGAGATGACACCGGAGATGTGGAATGACGGATGAACCCAGACTGTAGTAGGTCATCTAGGTAGGTTCTTAAGTATTTGGTTTCTTCGTCAGTCAAAGCATATGCTCTGTTATTAGGTAAAGGGGCCCCTGGGATAAGATCTATACGGCAGTCATAAGACCGATGTGGGGGCAGCACACTAGCCTTTACTGGATCAAAGACGTCTTTAAAGTCAGAATATTCAGGAGGGAGACTTGATTCATCTTGTGTAACACTAGCACAGTGTAATACTGTGCTCTGTTCTGTACCTGCTTCTTGATAGCAATTGGTTCTACAGAAAGAGGAATCCAAAGTAACAGTTCTATTCACCCAATCAATTTTTGGGTTATGAGTTGTTAACCAGGGTACCCCGAGAATCAAACCAAAATTAGGAGTATCTATCAGATCAAAGCTAATCACCTCTGTGTGCCCGTTCTGACAGACCATAACAAGTGGACTTGTTTGTTTTGTGATTAATCCAGAGGTCAATTCTGACCCATCCACTGCACATACTGCTTCTGGACAAGGCTTTAGGCACATAGGAAGTCCTAAGATTTCAGCTAACTTATTATCTACAAAATTTCCTGTCGCGCCTGAGTCCAGTAGGACAGGGAGAGAATGCCTTACTTGGGTAGTAACAATTAAAACGACCTGAATTATGAAATGTCTAGGTATGTGCGGTACCCTGAAGGCTGCAGCATTAGAGGTTTGATTAAGATGTTTTCTCGAACAGGTAACCTCTCCCCTTGTCGAGCTTAATCATTTCCCGATTCAGTTGAGGAGGTGGAGGAAACAGCACCCTTTCGTGGAGTTTTAGGCTTTACTGGACATCCTCTGGCAAAGTGACCTGCCCTGCCACAATATAAACATAATTGAAATTTTCTCCTTCTTTCTTTTTCCTCTGATGTGAGTGGATCTCTGAGTGTCCCTATTTGCATAGGCTCTGGTTCAGGGAGTTTATTATCTGTGTCTTTCTTCTTGTGTCTAATAAAAGTTAACCGTGATTCCAGTTTGTATTTATCTCCCTTTCTTTCTCCTAGTCTATGTTCTAATTTCACAACTAAATCTACAAAGTCTGAATAGTCTTTTGGCAAATCAACGATATGAGCCAGCGCGTCTTTTAACTCGTCTCTCAAACCTTTATAAAAAAGGGAGACACGCTTTTCTTCTGGCCACTGTGTCTCGGTGAGTAAACGATTAAAACTAGTGAGATAGGTCAATAAATCCTTGTTACCTTGTTTAAGATTTAAAAGCTCATTATCACTTGCCTGCATGAAAGTGTGTTTTGCAAAAAGGCTGGTCATGGTACGTTTAAATTGATTCCAATTATGGAGGATGGGATCATCTCTATCCACAAAAGATATTGACCAATTGGCTGCTGTGCCACCCAAATAAGACAAGACGAATGCCACTTTCGTATCATCAGTAGGGAACTGTTGTGGCTTACAAATGAAGTGTAATTGACATTGATTGATAAAAACATGGAATTTGTTACTATCTCCATGAAAACGTTCAGGTGCTGCTAAGGGCACAACATTAGGAACATTAACAGTAACCTCAACTGGGGAAGCCAAAGTTGTATGTTTTGATGGCGCCCCTGTCTCTGAGGAGGTTTTAAACAAAGGCGTAGAAGCTGTGTTCCACTGAGATCCCCTACATTTATACCTGCTTAAATCCTGTTTTAAAGAGGTATTCTCCATCTTTAATCTCTCTATTTCCTCTTGCATATGTTGCAAGATGCCAGACACTGATTCATTATGAGCCAAGTCCTCATTTAGGGCCTGCGCCATATCCGTGACGTCAATGCCCTCTATTTCTTCCCCGGTATTCATCGTCCACCAGAACTGAAATTTTTTAAGGCTTGTGCTTCTGTCAAAGCCCAGCTCACCTGAGTTCTTGTTCAGTTCTGATGGAGGTTGAAGACAATCCGACCCCACCCTGAAACTGCTTGTTCCAGCACACTAGTTTTTAAAACAGTGCACTAAGAATAGAAGCTCAAGGGAAGGGGGGAAGTGGATAAAATAAAAAAAAGAGACAACACCGTTCTTGCGTTTCCACTGTTGAAGTGCTGCACAAATCTGCGGCCCTTTCTGACTTCTGTAGAAACTGGTGCTTATAAAATATAAACAAAGAACAGATAAGTGCAACCTATTCCTAAATGGGTTCCTGACTATCCCTTTATTTATTAGAAATTCTCTTCTAAAAGTACCTCTTGTATCCTGGTCTCTAGTTTCCAGGTTTGGAATGTGTTACTGCTCTGGGATGTGTTTTCTATTACTGTAAAGCTTCTAAAACATTAAACAAATACCGTTATCAGAATTACCAATATCAAACATTCATCATAATATAACTAAAGCCTAAATTCCCAATAGCAGACTCACTTTTCCCATATTTCCAGAATCTTTTATAAAACAAATACTGTACTTTTACATCAAAATACAGCATGTAATTTGTGCAAGTCCTTGATTTACTGTTTGCCTTGCTGTTAATGGTTTCCACTGTTCGATTCTTAAAAGTTCCATGAGAAAAAACAATGTTTGCTTCACAAAGTTCTGCAAAATAGTCTTGTAACAAAGAGTTTGAATCACAATGTTCGTGGAAGGTATTTCGTTTCAAATTGTCTATACAGGAATCCAGAAATTGTTGTCAAAGTTCTTTCAGGTAATAAAAGGTTTTGCACTTACTTGTTGCTGGCAAGAGATACTGATCAGTCTAACCTTGTCTTCTTTCTCTTTTGCAGGTTACTCATAGGAGAGAGGCTGAAGCAAGGAGGAACCGGAAACCGGAAGAAGGAAGAGCCAGAAGCTGTGCCCATTGAAGTCAATGAAAGAGCAGGAGTGCCAGCGCCGAGGGATCTGTTCTCAGGTAAGCGGGAGGTAGACGAGCACAAGCACTGGGTGAGGCTCGGGGGATGCCTTTTATAGACAGGGCTGGGTGTGGTTTGAAGGGCTGGGTGTGGTCCTCACATGCTGCACATGTTCTTGGAAGGTGTGCAGAGCTGGGTGTGGTTTGAAGAGCTGGGTGTGGTCCTCACATGCTGCACATGTTCTTGAAAGGTGTGCAGAGTTTCAGTTATTATGCAAATGAGTTGGATTAACACATGGCCTAGGGAGGAGTATTTTAAAGAAGCCTTGGTAAAAGCAAGGCCCAATGTGTAAACAAAACAGCACATTAAACAACATACACAGAAGCCTGGGGGGGGAGGTGAGATAACAAGAAAGGCTTTCAATAGTAAGTTTAAAAGGGAGCTATTACAGAACCCACTAGTGCAGTGAGAGGGGACATGCTCTTTGCTGTGTACAAACCCTAACACAATTATTATAGTATGCAGACTGCAATGCCAGAACAGCCACTAGAGAACACCACAATAAAAATAGCTTTCGGAAGGAACATGGTCATGTAACCATACAAAAGAATGGGAGAAAATAATGTAAAGTAACCATCTATTTAGCCCCTAAAGGACATAGTGCATTACACATTTTCAAGGCTACCAGAACTATAACAATATTACAAACCAGATCCATAAAACATAACTTCTACCAACTATCAAACAAAAGTTCCAACCATGAGAAAGCTTAAAACGATAATGAATGGTGGTGGTGGGTTATTATTTTGGAGTCCTCACTAACATAGTGTGGGGACCCAGAGATGATGTAGACAGAGCATATGGTAGTCGATGTTTTGAATGTGGTTCCATTGTCCTAGGGCCACTGCAGGCTGAGTTATAAACAATAATGTTTTGTAAAAGTAATGCCCTGCAAAACATTATGGGACAAGTTTCCGTACCACAAATATTTTAATACGTTGATATGACTGTAATGCTTAGATTAGCCTTTTGAGGACACCACAATGAATAGAGCATATGTAAGAAACATGGTCATATAACTATATAATTAGCCCCTAGACAGCTTAACTACACAAAAAAAAATGGCAATAAAGAATGCAGTGGAACCATATATTTAGACCCCAGCAAACATAGTGTTACATATATTCTGAGATAGGAGGCCTATAGCAATGACATAAAAAAAAGCCTTTAAAACACAAGCTATTCCCAGTTGTAAAACAAAAGTTCCAGCAATGGAGAGCTTAAGCAGACACTGAATGGTGGGAAGGGTTATTATTTTGGGGTCCCCAGAACCTAGTGTAGGGACCCAAAGATGATGTAGACAGAAAGAGCACGTTGTCGTGAACGTTTTGGTGGTGGTTCCATTGTACTAGAATAACCACAGGCTGAGTTATGAGCAAAAATGTTTTGTAAAAGTAATGCTCTGCAAAGCATTATGGGTCGAGTTTCTCCGAGTGCAGTGAATATTGTAGTATTGGCTGTTCCGCTGTGGCGGGAGAGCCGTTTTCGCTTTGAGGATTTCTGTTTTACATAAAGCATTCACCAATTTCAAGTGTTTTAATTGGAGAGCAACAAGAAATGACTGTTTAGGTAACTGTGAACAATGTGACCATCGCTCCTATACCGCTGATCGAGTTTACGGTGTTGTGCCTGTTCGTGGTGTGAGCACCATTGCCGCCAGGCTGTACGAAGGGGAGAGATAAAAGAAATAATTTTCCAACACTGAAGTATATCCGTAATCGTGCAATAATCCATGTAACAGGGGCAGTCTCCAAGGCGTGACAAAAACAGGACAAACTTAAAACATTTACCAATGACATCAAGTGATTTTTGAAAGGCAAACCCACGAACCATTGAAACTGATGAGCGTGACATGGGTGTGATTAAAACAGGTCAAAGCGCTTGTGAGCTCGACCTTTAAAAGTAAATAAATATCATACGGTTTTAAAGAGCTGGTTGGACTGGAATTGAATCAGTCATTTGTTAGACATTTTAATGCTGTAAAAGTAGCTGCGTTTGGATGCAAAGAATGCTGAAAGTTGTTTGGAAAGAGAATGTAACACAACATCCAGAACTGCTGACTTTGGAACGGGAGAAGTGGGTTGAAGTCTTGGCGTGCTTTCCCTGTGCCAATCCTTCTCCCCACCACAAATACAGAGACATGCCAATCTCAAAAATATAAATACCGCCTGTTTCGAAAATGAAAATGCCGTCAGCTGAGCGCATTTAGGGGCATATTTATACTCCGTTTGCGCCGAATTTGCGTCGTTTTTTTCAACGCAAATTCGGCGCAAAACTAACGCCATATTTATACTTTGGCGTTAGACGCGTCTAGTGCCAAAGTATGAGGAAAGAGCGTCATTTTTTTGCGTGAACGCCTTCCTTGTGTTAATGAGATGCAAGGTAGGCGTTCCCGTCTAAAAAAATGACTGCGCCGCAAATGCGTCGTATTTATACTCCCAGGCAAAAATTACGCCCGGGAGTGGGCGGGGCAAAAACCCCCGCATTTGCGCCGGATTTTAGCGCCTGGGTCAGGGCAGGCGTTAAGGGACCTGTGGGCTCAAAATGAGCCCACAGCTGCCCTCCCATGCCCCCAGGGACCCCCCCTGCCACCCTTGCCCACCCCAGGAGGACACCCAAGGATGGAGGGACCCACCCCAGGGACATTCAGGTAAGTTCAGGTAAGTATAATTATTTTTTTTTTATATATTTTTTTTTGGCATAGGGGGGCCTGATTTGTGCCCCCCTACATGCCTCAATGCCCAATGACCATGCCCAGGGGACATAAGTCCCCTGGGCATGGCCATTGGGCAAGGGGGCATGACTCCTGTCTTTACTAAGACAGGAGTCATGTAAATGGCGTCTGGGCGTCGTTAAAAATGGCGCAAATCGGGTGGAGGCGATTTTTTGCGTCAACCTGACTTGCACCATTTTTAAGGACCCCTAGCGCCATTTTTCCCAACGCCGGCACTGCCTGGTGTACGTGGTTTTTTTCCACGCACACCAGGCAGCGCCGGTCTGCTTGGGCCGGCTAACGCCATTCAATAAATACGGCGCCCGCATGGTGCTTCAGAATGGCGTTAGCCGGCGCAAAATTTTTTGACGCTAAACTGCGTTAGCGCAGTTTAGCGTCAAAAAGTATAAATACGGGCCTTAGATTGAAAAGCGTGCACTGCCCAGGCGAGACCTAATGAATGTGCCCTGTGTAACTAACTGGTGCTCATGTAAAGTGCTCCAAAACCTTCGGGTCAAGGTTGCACTATGTAAAACTGCAAAAAAAAAATTTGAACAAAACAGGAAATCCAAGAGTTGCCTTAGCTACAGGTAGTTACGATGTGTCCATCTCAGACCTGGTTAGTGTTTAGAGTTATTTTTTGGTGCATCACAATCTTTAAAGCTGATTGGAAAGGGCTTGAAGGCCGGGGAAACTCCAAGGGTAAATTATTTTGTATCATGGGTATGTACCAACATGGGTCACAACCTGAGATTGTTTGAGTGATAGGCCACTCAACACTGTGCCTCAACACCAGAGCCAAAAAAGACAGAAGGGCATAAGGGTCTCCAGACAATTTCACTGCAGCACAGAGCTGGGGTCAAACCCAGTCTTGGGTTGCTTGTGTTCCTGTTCAGGGAGGGCCTGTCCTGGCAGGTCGGGCTGGACTGTTCCCATTGGAGGAGGACCAAGACTTGTGTGCATATGGCTGGGTCTAAATTGAGGTGGCGTAGCATGCAAAATGATGATGTACTTGGATGCGTTCCGAGTCATTATCAGTGTCTCGGAGTAATTCAGGCACTTCACACATCCCATTTTGTGTAGTTCAGTGCAGTGCAAGGTTTTTGGAGCATACCGGGGCCACGGTGGAGGGCAAGAAGAAGCTGTGTTTTCACTGCAGGGACACCAGCTCGCCTGGTTGATTCACTTCTCTTGTGCATCTGTGCTTGGTAATTTGCTTTGTTTCTCTCATCCCACTAGGGTCACTCCTCCATTGGCGCTTCTCTCTCACTCCCAGGGCCAGAGAAAAGGTCTGAACTGTCACCAAGGAGCGTGCTCCCCAAGGACGGAAGAGAGCGCATGTTTGAAAGTCCTAAGGGCCATATTTATACTCCGTTTGCGCCGAAATTGCGTCGTTTTTTTTGACGCAATTTCGACGCAAAACTAACGCCAACTAACGCCATATTTATACTATGGCGTTAGAGGCGAATAGCGCCAAAGTTCCCGGAATGTGCGTCATTTTTTAGCGTGAACCCCTTCCTTGCGTTAATGATATGCAAGGGAGGCGTTCCCGTCTAAAAAATGACTCCCAGGCCTTTACGTGGTATTTATACTCCCGGGCAAAAGAGACGCCCGGGAGTGGGCGTTGCTAAAAACGGCGCATTTGCGCCGCTTTTTAACGCCTGGGTCAGGCATGGCGTTAAGGGACAAGTGGGCTCAAAATGAGCCCAGAGTGCCCTCCCCTGCCCCCAGGGACCCCCCCTGCCACCCTTGCCCACCCCAGGAGGACACCCAAGGCTGGACGGACCCACCCCAGGGACATTCAGGTGAGTATTTTTTTTATTTTTTTTTAATAATTTTTGGTGGCATAGGGGGGCCTGATTTGTGCCCCCC
The DNA here is from genome assembly GCF_031143425.1 of Pleurodeles waltl. Lineage (NCBI taxonomy): Eukaryota > Metazoa > Chordata > Amphibia > Caudata > Salamandridae > Pleurodeles > Pleurodeles waltl. The sequence continues at coordinate 280,866,060 of NC_090443.1, read as the reverse complement.
TACATGCCACTATGCCCAATGACCATGCCCAGGGGACAGAAGTCCCCTGGGCATGGCCATTGGGCAAGGGGGCATGACTCCTATCTTTACAATGATAGGAGTCATGTTGATGGGGGATGGGCGTCGAAAATAAATGGCGCAAGTCGGGTTACGACGATTTTTTCGACGTAACCTGACTTGCCCCATTTTAAGACGCCCATGCGCCATTTTCCCCCTACGCCGGCGCTGCCTGGTGTACGTGGTTTTTCTCGCGCACACCAGGCAGCGCCGGTCTGCTTGCGCCGGCTAACGCCATTCAATAAATATGGCGCTGCAGAATGGCGTTAGCCGGCGCAAAACTTTTTGACGCTAAACTGCGTTAGCGCAGTTTAGCGTCAAAAAGTATAAATATGGGCCTAAGAGTTTAAGTCTGAACTTTGCAGAATGTAAAAACTATAACAGACAGTGCCGGAGCTCCTAACAGTGGCTTTCCCAGCTCTTTCTAACCCAGGTGGAATCTCTCCGGAGCATATATTTTAGTATCGCGGCCCTCCTTACCTGCACATAGGTGAGCACCAGTGAGTTGAACCCGGCCTCCTGGGGGCTGTTTTCTTGCAACGATTGAATGAAGCATGCTCCATATCGTCCGTCCATGACCAGGAGGATGACCCACAACAGGGGCATCCAGAGCACCTCCTTGGTTATCCAACAGCAGCTAGCGCACTTCTGCCCCTTCAAGAGGCAGGGGCATGAGCTGCTCTTGAGCCGCAGGCTCACGACAAACCAGATGAAGGCTGGCACCAGGAAGAAGACCAGGCTGTATGTCTGCGCCCAGGGGCCAGGCGGAGGGCACCGGAACTCGGTCTCCAGCAGGTTCTCGATGACGAACAAGAGAAGGGAGAGCGCGGAAGTCCGCAGGACGTTGTTGGTCAGTCTGAAATTCTTAAAGAAGGTTGTCTTGTCCATTGTGGTACCAGGTATCCGAATTTCAAAAAATCGGGCGAGATGTCCTCTTTCCTCAAGTAGGTACTTGTCTGTGCAGCAGGGCGAGTGTGCAGAGTTTGAGTTCCAAAGACTGAAAGTGAAACCAAAAGGCCTTTGTTTGGAGACAAGGCTGAGGTTGCTGTGCAGAGTAAATTGTCCATTTGCCAAGAGTGCCAAGGTGCTTAGAGGAATGTCAAGCTCTTTACTTAGGAGTCCTCTAACGTGGAAGGGCGCGCTGGGATCCCATGATCGCACTTTCTGTTGCCTAGGACGTACTTCGGCCACTTCATGCTGGGTGGCATCACTGTCAGCCTGACACGGTGCACAGTGAACCTAGGGGTGCTTGGAAAAGTCTGTTTGGGCCTACAGATTGCTGACTACTTCCCCAGACACCATCTGCAGCAGTGAGTGGCACGATCCAGTCCTCTGATCCAGTCCTCTGATCAAGGGCGGTACAGAAGTATGCGCATTGCAGAACCCAAAATCAGACCTAGCATAAGTGTGTAAAGCAGACCCACACTGCGAGGGGCTGCGACTAGCACGGAGCCACGAGGACGTGCTTAGGTCATGGTGGCCCACCCTGCTCTGAAAACAGGTCTCTTTGTTTCCTCCAATAGCCAGCCCAGCCTTGACTCCAAGCACCTGAAGCAGTCACAGGTACAGGTCACAACAGCCTGAGCTGGCCATACGTCCCTCTGAAGTCAGAAAAATGAAATCCGTCAGATTTGTTAATAACGATTCCAAATAGTGAGACATCGGAGACAATGCAAGCACCCCGGGACATTGGTCTGTTGCGCAGGTTTTAGATGAGAGCCGTGACATTTGGCAAATTCACCAGAAGTGCCAGTCAGTTCAGAAAGTACAGGACATGGAATCAAATGTGTTTGTAGGATATTATTAAAAACATAATTAGTGTGTTTGTAAAGGGCAAGGTCACCCAGAAGGGCATCTGGGTGCTGAAGAACCATGGTTTATTGTCACCCATATACAGTGCTTAATTTGTAAATAAAAACGTGCTGGTGCTCAGAGATTTCTTCTGAAACAAGCGGCTCCTGCAGTTAAATGTGCAAGCACGGAATACTGAGGCAGTCAGGGGCGTAGGAGACAATACATTTCTGGGGGGGACAGGGACACCCATGGGGACTTTCAATCAACCCTATACAAATCGCTCGTTGTTTACGAACTGCAGGCTCCGATAAATATACACAATCATATATATTGGAAGTGAAATAGGGAGAAAGGAAGGCATGTTTACACAGTCTGAAAGTATCTTTTATTGTTATTTATATTCACAAAGTAATTAGCTTAAATGTGAAAATAACATGTTGATTAACCTTGCATCTTCATGCACCAAGCAAATCAAGGTAGGAGGGTAAAAAGGAAGAACATACCCTTTGCGCCCCACACCCATCATTCCCTTCACCTCATGCCAATTGGAACCACACTGGAGAGATCAAAAGCGATTAGGTACAATAGTTGTAAACTGTGCTCGGAAACCATAGTTCTAATAACACTTCTACTCCTGTGTGTGATCTTGGGAAGCTCAGCTCCACATCAGTCATAACTAGAAGCATTTCAACTGAAGACGCTCTTGGAGTTACAGTCTATATAAACATGGATTCTCTAATCTCTGTATAAACTGCAGTCACTAATTTCTTTAGAAACGGCTGTTTGTGATGCACCAAGTCACAGCGTGTAAAGAAAAGACATTCACTGATTATAAAGAAAAGACATCAGAAAATGACTATGATAGGGTTATTACAGTCAAGTTCTGACATTACAATGCCTTCTGCCAGAGCTAGCAGCCAAGGTAAAAGGCAGGTCAGGTCAAGGAGCATAATTAATAAAGCTGTTTAAAGCAAAGAATTGAATGTTGCTTTTCTTTCTTCTGCTCTACTTTAATAGCTTGGAATGACAGAACCTATGCACTAAGGTTTTAAGTGGTTTGTGGGAAAGTTGGTGGTGTGACCATGTGTTATATGGGGTAAAATACCCCCTGTGTACATAAGGATATTGCAATCACCTTAAAGTTCATACCTTATAAACAAACAGTGGCAAATCCAATAGGTCTCGCCTATGTAAGTTCTATTGCCTTTGCCAATGTGTTTTAACCATGCTGTACACTAGTGAGACTACTATTCAGCATGGCTCAAAGTTAATGGCGTAAAGGAGAATGATGTGTCATCGACTGGTGTGGCATAGTATCATGGAGTAAGTAGAGTGTCCTAGAATGGAGCAGTAAACTTAACTTTGAAGGAACAGGGGTCCCTGGAAAAAAATGCAACACTACTCCCATGAACAATAATATTAAAGTAGTATGCAAAGGGAATGTTTTATGCATTTATTCAATCAAAATATAAAAGATCAAATGTAGTGGGAAAACATCAACAGGGGAAATCGAAAAAGACTGGTATTCGGGCATTACACAAGTTATCTGGATGACCCAATGTCGCCAATTACAAGAAAAATTTAAAAAGTAACCTATATAGTACAGTGGTTTGGAGCAGGCTGGCCTGGTTTGTAGTGGGTACCTATGGTACTTACACCTTATACCACATCCAGGTATCCCTTATTAGTGAAATGTAGGCAGTGCCTAGATGCCAGGCTCTCTAGGGGTGGCTGTAGCCAAGGCTCATCTAGGAGACATGCAAAGCACATGCAATACCACTGTAGTCACACAGTACTCACACGCATGAAAGAAAATAATCAGTGTTACAAAAATAAAGGTACTTTATTTTAGTGACACAAATGCCAAAAATACCATAGAGACTATACTCCCTTAGGAGGTAAGTAATACACCAATTATATACACTAGTATGCAGCAATAGCAATAAAAACAGAAAACAGTGCAATTAGTGAAAATCACAATAGTTAGAAATGGGCCTAGGGGAAACACAAACTATGTACTAAGAAAGTGGAATGCGAATGTCTGTTTCCCACCTAGGCAAGTGTGGTGTGTGGAGGGGCGCCAGGAGTATTAGAAAATACCAAAGGCAAGTAATAGAACCCACCTCAGAGCCCAGGAAAGCAGGAGTAAATCACAGTAACTTTCCCAGAACACACAAGAACACGAGAAAGAAGATAATGCAAGAACCAGAAGATACTTCAAGAGACAAAGGGTGGATTCCTGGACCTAAAGACCTGTGAAAGAATGGGACTAAGTCCAAGAAGCATAGAAGAGTCGAGGGAGGACAGGAGCCCCTGCTAACCTGAATCAAGGTGCAAAAGAAGAACCACTGGTGAAGAACAACAGTCAGTACTGCACCCAAGAAGATGGATGGGGGTTGGTGCAGATGATATCCCACACCGGATGGATGATTGCAGTCTGGTTTGCATCGCTGGATTCCACCAACAAGCCTTGGCACAGGCAAAGCTCATGGTTAGTGGAAAATGGCACTGCCCGGGACCAGAAGGGACCTGGTGGACTCTACACAGGAGGAGGAGTCAGAGGGGGCTCTCAGCAACTCAGAGAGCCCACAGAATACCAGCCAGTACACACAGGAGTCCCCCAGCACGGGGACAAAGGAGTTGCAAAAGGAGGCCCACGCAGCACAAAAACAAAGGATCCCACGCCGCCAGAGAACCACTCAGGAAGCTGTGCATCTCAGGAAGGAGAGCTGGGGGCTGGAGCTCATTGTGCACAAAGGATTTCATAGAAGGACGCCACAGGCCTTGGCAACTGAAAAACACATGGTGCACGGGGTACTGTCTTGTGTGAGAAGGCAAGCTCTTACCTCCACCAAAGTTGGACAGTAGGACGTCAGGACCATCGGGACCACTTCAGTCTACCACCCGTGATGCAGGATCCATGCAACTCGTCAGGAGAGGGGACCCATGCAGATGGTCATCATTGCAGAGAGGTGCCTGCTGAAGCAGGGAGTGACTCCTTCACTCCATGGGAGATTCGTTCATTCTTCTGGTGCAGACTGAAGACAAGCTGTCCTCTGAGGATGCACGACCGTGAAACAGCTGCAGTTGCTGGCAGGAGCTGAAGTTACAATGTTGCAGAAGTCGCCTTTGCTTTGTTGTTGCAGTTCAGTTCCTGGAGGGTCCAGATGCAGTTTCTTTGGTGAGAAGGTGAAGTAAAGGATGCAGAGGATTCCTGCTGGAGTCTTGCAATCTGAATTTGAAGATCCTCCCAAAGGAGAGACCCTAAATACCCCTGAAAGGGGGATTGGTCAGCTAAACAGGTAAGCACCTATCAGGGGACGGCTCTGACACCACCTGCTGGCACTGGCCACTCAGATGCTCCCAGAGTTTGCTGCCAACTTGGAATCCAAGATGGCAAAACCCAGGGACCCTCTGGAGGAGCTCTGAGCACAACACCTGGGGTGGTGATGGACAGGGGAGTGGTCACTCCCCTTTCCTTTGTCCAGTTTCGTGTCAGAGCAGGGACTGGGGGTACCTGAACTGGTGTAGACTGGATTATGTAAGAGGGCACCAAATGTGCCCTTCAAAGCATTTCCAGTGGCCTGGGGAAGGAAGCTACCCCTTCCAAACCTATTTCCAAAGGGAGAGGGTGTAACACCCCTCCCCCAAAGGAAATCCTTTGTTCTATCTTCCTGGGCTTGAGCTTCTCAAGCAACAGGAGGGCAGAAACCTGTCTGAGAGGTGGCAGCAGCTGGGGCTGCCTGGAAAACCTCAGAAGGCTGGAATGGCAATACTGGGGGTCCTCTAAGGAGCCCCCAGAGTGCATGAAATCATACAACCAATGCTTGCAAAAGCCTTGGGGTATGATTCCAACATGTTTGATACCAAACATACCTATGTTCGGAGTTACCATTATGTAGCTGGGAATAGGGAGTGGCCTATTTCCAGTACACATGTAAAATGGCATCCCCGCACTCCTGAAGTCTGGGAAAATGGTCCTGGAGGTCATGGGGGCACCTCTGCTAGTGCAGGGGTGCCCTCACACACAGGTACTCTGCACCCTGCCCTCAGGGCTGGAGGGCCTGCTATAGGGGTGACTTATAAGTTTATAAGTGACCTGGTGCAGTGTAACTGGCAGTGAAAGGGTGCATGCACCTTTTCACGCAGGCTGCAATGGCAGTCCTGCAGAAGCCTTTGCATGGGCACCCTATGGCAAAAGAAATGCTGCAGCTCATAGGGATCTCCTGGAACCCCAATGTTCTGGGTACCCAAGTACCATATAATAGGGACTTATAAGGGGGCACCAGTATGCCAATCTTGGGTGAAATACTGAGATACCAGTATGCAACAACCATAATTTAAGGGAGAGAGCATAACTGTTGGGGTCCTGATTAGCAGGATCCCAGTAGACACACTCAAACACACTGGCAAACAGGCCAAATGTGGGGGTAACCAAGCTAGAAAGAGGCTACTTTCCTACAAGGTAAGCATCCACAATAATGATTTACAAGCTTTTAAACACCCACGTTTACATGAATGACTCAAATAGTGAATCAAGAAGTCATTAGCTCATAGTACCTATGCTTATACCAACTTATGTACAATATCACAAATTCAAGTCAAGGTACTTTGGCCGACGATATTTCGATCCCCTAGACAAGTATCAGGATCATCCTAAGCCTTCGTTAAGCTTGAGTTAAAAGGGTTACAGAGTGCTTGTAACCAAAACGGCCAAGATAAATCTGACTCACGTCTCATATGAGTGAGAAAGCAATCAATGGAGATCTGAATCTCTAATCAAGCGCCAACGCCATAAAGTAGTAGTAGAGTGGAGTAGTGTCACAGTGTAATAGAGTGTCATAGAGTGGAGTGGCAGAGTGTCATAGAGTGGAAAGGCATAAGTATGAGTGAACTGGAGTAGAGTGAAGTAAAGTAACGTGAACTTGCATAGAGAAAGTTGGGTAGAGTGCTGTTGAGCATAGTACATTGTTGTACAGTGGAGTGGCATAGAGGGTTGTGCAGTGGCGTTGAGTAGAGTATCGTAGATTGAAGTGGCATAGAGTGGTGTGGAGTGGCATAGAGTGGAGTAAAGTGGAATGGAGTGGCGTATAGGGAGTTGTGTAGGGAGTTACAGAGTGGAGAAAGTGTTAGAGTTTAATAGTATAGAGTGTCAGAGTCTAGTATCATGGAGTGTAATGTCAGAGTGAAGTGTCATAGAGTGGAGTTGGGTGGTCTAGAGTGAAGTGGCATAGAGTACAGTGGTGCAAAGTAGATTGGTGTAGAGTGTGGTGGTATAGAGTGCGTTGGTTTTGAGTAAAGTGGTGTAGAGTGCATTGACGAAGACTGCACTGGTTTAGCGTACAGTGCAGTAGTGTAGAGTGGTGAAGAGTAGAGGGGAGCAGAGTGGAGTGGCACAGCATAGATTGCAGTGGTTCAGAGTGATGTGTCAGAGTGATTCAGTGCATGGTAGAGTGGAGTGGTGCAAGGTAGAGTAGACTGGTTGCAGAGTACAGTGATGCAGAGTAGAGTGGCATAGAGTGTAGTGGCATATAGTACATTGGTGTAGAGTGCGGTAGAGTGGCATATAGTTGAGCGGTGCAGAGTAGAGTGCCGTGGTGCAGAGTAGAGCGGAGTATAGTTCAGTGGCAGAGTGCAGTGTTGCAGAGCATAGTGTCATAAAGGGCAGTGGTGTAGAGTAGAGTGCCATAGAATGCATTGGTGTAGAGTGCAGTGATGTAGAGTAATGCAGAGTAGAGAAGAGTGGCTTAGAGTACAGTGGTGCAGAGTAGAAAAGAGCAGCATAGAGTGCCGTGGCATAGAGTAGATTGCTGCAGAGTACAGTATAGTGGTGAAGAGTAGATTGTTGCAGAGTGGAGCATAGTGATGTAGAGTGCAGTAGCATAGAGCAATGCAGAGCAGATTGGAGTGACGCAGGGTACATTGGAGTGGTGCAGGGTAGATTAGACTGGCATAGCAAAGAGTGGAATTGCGTAGATGCAGTGGCATAGAGGAGATGATTTCAAAGTAGAGTGAAGTGCCTACAGTGGAGTGGTGTAGAGTAGAGTAGATTAGAGTGCCGTGGTGCAGAAAAGAGTGCATTGGGACAGAGTTCAGTGGCATTGAATGTAGTGGTGCAGAGTAGAGTGGCGTGGAGTTCAGTGGCAGAGAGTGCAATGTTGCAGATTAGAGGGTCACACAGAGTACAGTGGCATTGAAAGCAGTGGAATAGAGTGCTGTGGTGCAGAGTAGATTGGCATAGAGTGCAGTGGCATAGAGTGCATTGGTTTTGAGTAAAGTGGTGAAGAGTGCACTGGCAGAGTGCAGGGGTGTATTGTACAGTGGTTAGAGTAGAATAGCATAGATTTCAGTGACGTAGTGTAGAGTGCTGCAGAGTAGAGTGATGTAGAGTGGAGTGGTACAGCATAGATTGCAGTGGCTTAGAGTAGCACAGAGTGGAGAAAGGTGGTATAGGGTGCAGTGGAATAGGGTAGATTGTTTCAGAGTAGAGTGAAGAAAAGATAAAGAAAAGATAATATACTTCAATATGCTTAAGTATGTAACTATAACAACTACATAAATAATAACGCTAGGCCCAAAATGAAATATGGCTTCTCCCTGTTAGTCACGCTATAATCAAGCCCTTCATTACCTAGACAAAAAAGCATTAAGCATAAATCTTTAAAAAATATACCCATCTAAAACCTAAATTGTTGTGGGAAAGGGTAAAATCTGGGCCCAATTTCGACTTCACTGTTTCACCAACTGGTGTGATCTTAGGCAAATACAAATACTGTGTTTCACAGAGTCTCCTTTCTAGCCTGCAGGCACCAGGCTGAGTGGGGCTCTGTTTCCTCTGTGGATGTCTTCCTCATTGTCTTGCAGCTCCTCTTAAAGGCCTCCTGCAGTGCCCTTCTTCAAGGCGGTAGGTGATGCAGACAGTAATCATCCAAAACTCTTCTCCTCCTCGTGCCCTTTATTCTTATGAGCACCCTTAATGCCCACAGCTGTGAACAGGACAAACAAAACGGCATAGGGCCTCCTGACTCACCTTCATTCTGTTCCCATCAGATTGGAGGATGGTCCCTACGGGGCTATTATAGGTAGCGCTTTTGTGCGCTAATGGCCCTCTGAATAATAGATGTAAAAGGGGAAATTATTTTGTCCCCTTGCCCCCCCCACCTTCGTCCCCCGTGTCCCCCACCCTCCAAAATCTGGGGGGGATACGTCCCCCACATCCCCCACACTTCATACGCCCATGGAGGCAGTGTAATCCTAAAGCCATCTCGGGCCTCTTAATCCTTTTACGGCCAGTCCCTGCCCCTTCAGCTCACTCTTGCAGCTTTCTCCTTTCTCCCTTTCTGTTGCTTTTTCGTTTTTCTATTCTTCCGGCTTTCCATATGAGTCTTTTGCTCGCAGTAAATGCTTGAGGCAGAAAAATAGTGGCGGCCCTCAAAAATAAGTGCTGTGCCCCGCACTGGAAGCCACCTACACACATTAAGCACTGCCCATATGCATGGGACTCAATTTATTTACCTCAGAAGAATAAAAGTCTTAGTGGACCTCTTGGGATTTCAACCTGACTGTGACCACTAGATCAAAGACGGAGTCCTGGAGTGGATGCATTACATCAGTGAGCCAATAGAGCTGGCATACTGGTTCCAAATAACACAGACATCACTATAATATATGTAAGATGTTTTTCTCTGAGCCATCTTGGCACCACAGCGAACAAACAATCTGCAGGTGCGGACTGCCCCTGAAACGAACAATACTTTTTCAAAGGATTTTCACAGATCATCAGGTTGTGCAAGTGCACCCTCTGTGTTCCTTCTCACCAATATAAGATCTCTTTGAAGTGCATTTGCATGTTTGAAACACTAAAGATGCCCTACTTGTAGTGCTGGGAGCCTCTGCAAGGCCATTTCTTGAGGTCCTGGGTAAATCAGAACTTAGAGACCATTAACTATTAGGCTTCATGTTGTTTAGAACTGGTTTTCTAGGGCCACACTGCCTCCCAGACCTCCTCTTCCTTATTCCACGCATGGAAATGTGATTGTGAGTCTCACACAGGAGACAGAATACCCTACGTTGTAAAAATAAACGGAGACCCAGGTCTTAGTCCTCCTACTATGTTCATGTTTACCTCCACCACCACAAGGCACCTATATGCAAATAGGAAGTACTGGTTGTGTTTCTGTCTTGCCTGTAAGAAACATAGGTACCTTACAGAGCATTTCGATAAGGTAAGCGCTTACTAGTTACTCATTTGTTTTGTTTAATGGTTGTGCTGTAGCGGGTAGGCTGGTTGCTTGCCTCTCTGTCTTGCCCTGGCTGGGCTAGCGTCAGTCCAGACATTCTGCAGCAAGAGGACTCGCACACTTCAGAGATACTTTCTTGGTGTCGCATAAGCGCACATTTGCGTCCGAGTGTAGGGGGTGGGTTGGAGGGGAGTTGGCTTGTGACCTGTCAATGAGTTAAATTAACTTTAAATAAAAATTAAAAAACGTTTACTTACCCACTGTCTCGGTGCTCCTAAAAGTCTCAGAAGTCCGTGGCTCCAGCACAGACTCCCAGAGCCTCAGCTAACTCCCCTCTACCAATCCAGATGGCTGGAGTGGCTTGAGTGGGCTGGTTTAATTCTCCCTCAGGCACTGGGGTCTGTAGCTGCTCTCCACTCAGCTGTCTAAGACAGCTCGAGTTGGAGAGGCTTAAAGTGTGCATCTCACTTTGGCCGTCACAAGACAGCCGGCCAAAATGACATGCGTACTTTAATCTGAAGTGCACTGCATACCGTTACTCCTTGCTGCCAATCAGCATCTAGGGCTCTGCCCTCTGACTCAGCTGCCAGCATGAAAAGTAAAATGATAATTAGTTTCCTTCATTACCATTTTATTTTTCATGTTTTCTGTACTTGCAGCAGAGGGGCGATGTTCCTCTGCCCTAATGGAGAAACCACTCTGAAGTCTAAAAGACATCGGCCCTCATTTTGAGATTGGTGGTAAAAAACGCCTACCGCCGTGGTGACGGGCGCCAAAAGACCATTGCCGGATTTCTGCCAGAAGAAGGGCGGAAATCCGGCTGTGGCCATGCCGGCAGATGGCAGTAAGTTGGTGCTGCTGCCACCAGCAGCGCCTCGCCAGTAGACCAACGCCAGCCATATTGTGACTCATAATACGGCCTGGCCGTGTTCTGCTGGAGGGCGCTGCTGGTGGCAGCACCGCCCCTTCCCGTCTCCTGCCGGAGGACCGCCTGAACACAGGTAAGTCGGGTATCCGACAGGGGAGGGAGGCTGGGGGTGTTGTTTGTTTGTGGGGGTGTGTGAATGTTTGTGTGTGTGTGGATGCGGGTGTGTGTTACGTGTTGAATGCGTATGTGCATGTATGGAGGTGTGAGTGCGTGTATGCTGTGTTGTATGAATGCGTGTCTTCGGGTATGTATGAAAGTGTGTACAGATGTGTGGGTGAATGAATGTATACATGCGTGGATGCATGTGGGAATGGGTGTGTGTATGCGTGTGTGTGTGAAGGAGGCGTGAATGTAGGGGGATGGGGGCTTTGGAGATGTGGGGGTGGGGGTAACTGGAAAGGGTGGGGGATATCCCTATCAGTGACAGGGAAGGCATTCCCTGTCACTGATAGTGCCAACCGCCATGGTTTTTGTGGAAATAAGGAAGCCACGAAAGACATGGCGGTAGGCGGGGTCATAATCCCGCGGGCAGAAAAGTGATGGCCTCCGGGCTGGAGATGGACATCTCCAGCCCGGTGGCTGTCACCGCCTTGGCGGTCGGCGTGGTACATTGGCGGGTTGGCTTCAACCAACCCGCCAATGTCATAATATGGCGGTAAGTACCGCCAGCCTGTTGGCAGTACTTACCGCCATATTAACGCCGACCGCCGGGGTCGTAATGACCCCCATTATGTTAATGAAAACACAGCTAAATATGTCAAACCACAGAGGAGCTTCAGACATTGTAGACAAACTTACAGACTGAGACAATATGTTCACATTTAGAAATAGAGCCTCGGGTGATTCTGAAGAACTGGATCCTGAAACTCACAGGGGGAGCTGATTTAGGGATCACAGCTATCTGAGGCCATTCACCATATAAGAAAACACTTGGGGTATCAGATAACCAAGATGGAGATAGACACAGAAGATTTTTTCATTTCCTATGGTCTTCCTCCTATAGATTGCTTACCATTTCATAAGGCCATCGGGATATTTTAGACACAGAATGGAATGAGATCAATGAGACTGGATTTCTAAGGTTCTTAAATCGGCAATACCCCTAGGATGGAGTTTCCAGAGAATGTTAAAGTCTATACATTATTAGTATGTCTTCATCTTCTTTGCCGACTGAAGAATGACTGCCTAATGATCCAGTAGGTAAAAAGTGGAAGGCTAATTTAAACAAGCTTATGCAGCTTCCAGTTTCAACTTCAGATCTTTCACTTACGTGGCTTTTGCCACGTAGGCTTTATTAAACATTTTCAGGCACTTTATAAACTAGTGCACAATGGAGAGAACTTTACTTATTTGCTTTGCTCCATAGAGTTGATGGTGCAATTCTTATCCAATGCTATGTCTGATGGACTCTGTGGTGCTGCAGCTTCGGTACACACCAATGTTGCGGGAAGAAGACAAATTTGGAAGCATCTCTGGAAACTTGATGCAACTCAAGGCCCTTTCTAATCTTGTATGCCATTTTTTGGACTTAAACCAATTTGCAGCTTGATGATGTGCTTTAAAATTCAATTGAACAGCAAAAGTTATTTCAAACTTTTGGACTGCAAACTTCAAGGCCAAGATCTTTTCTTTTTCCACAAACTCCTCGGCAGCAGAGTCAAATTCAGCAGGACCGAAAGGGCTATTTTGGACAGACCTTTTGAGTAAAAGGAAGAGATTAGGGGCCGGTGTGAGAAATTAGTTTGCTGGTTGATGGGGATGTGAGTCTTTCTTAAGCAAAACAGCCACGTTACTTGTCAGGGTGAACCGCAAAAGTCACTAAATTAACCTGTACTTAACCCTCTGGTAGCTTGGCACAGACGTATTCAGGCTTAACTTAGAGGCAATGTGAAAAGTATTTATGCAGCACACAAACAACAATAAAGTGAAACAATCAGAAGAAAAATCCCACACCAATTAAAAAAAATAGAGTAATATGTAATAAATTGACACCTGTTGGAAATGGCCCTTTTTGCAGGGTTATCCCCAAACTTTTTGCCTTCCTCCTCCTATTTTTTCAGGTTTGTTTTTGCTGGTTTATTGTCTCTGCGCACTTTACCATTGCTAATCAATATAAATTGGACTGTTGATTGGTTTATCTATGATTGGCATATTTGATTCACTGGTAAGTCCCTAGTAAAGTGCGCTAGAGGTGCCCAGGGCCTGTAAGTCAAATGCTACTAGTGGGCCTGCAGCGCTGGTTGTGCCACCCACATTAGTAGCTCTGTAAACATGGCTCAGACCTGCCACTGCAGTGTCTGCGTGTGCAGTTTTAAACTGCCAGTTTGACCTGGCAAGGGTACCCACTTGCCAGGCCCAAACCTTCCCTTTTTCTACATGTAAGGCAACCCTAAGGTATGCCCTAGGTAGCCCTATGGGCAAGGTGCACTGTATTTAAAGGTAGGACATGTACTGGTGTGTTTTATATGTCCCAACAGTGAAATACTGCCAATTTCGGGCTTCACTGCTGCAAGGCCTATTCTCTCATAGGTTAACATCCTTGCACCGTGGCCTGTGGACGCCACTCATGAAGTTCATGAAGCACCGTCCCGCACCACCCACTTGGGCCTACCAACGACAGCGCTTCAGCAATGCCGCCGCTGCCTGCACCTTGACCTGGTGACACCACGCATCGCACCGCTCTGCTTCACATTGCAGCCCTGGTCTCACCAATGCAGCTGGACGCCGTCCCCGAGCCGCTGCCTGCACTATGACCTGTGGGCACCGCACGTCGCATCGTCCCGTTTCACACCGTAGCCCCGACGCCATCCACGTCTGCGCTCCTGACTTCATCAGCCCGGAGTTCGTTCCGCAACACGTGTGACTTCAAAGGCCCGACGACTCCTGCACCAACTCCGGAACCAACACTGGGATGCCGCTCTCCGGAGCTCACCACAAGGATCACAACACCCTGCAATTCAAAAGGTACTGTTTGCGGGGCTTCCCGACACCGTAGGTGGCTCGTGCAGCCGCAGCTGGCATGAACTGTTGGTTATGTTGATAACGACGCTGTGATAGCCCCAGGTGGAGCTATCAACTTCAAGGAACTGTATTTTTAAGTTAAATATTGCAGAAATCATATCTTTATTACCTGTTGAAAGTCTCAGGGACACCAAAGACTTTAGTTACATCGACCTGCGGCACTGAGAACTGTGTATTTTGTGGTGTTCAAGACGAGAAACCACTGTGACGCCGCCAACAACTCAGCTGTCCTGCACTGTGACCTGCCAACACTGCATGGAGCCGCACTGCCCCGCTTTGCACTGGGACTCTGGTCTCACTAACGCTACCATCGGATGACTTCACCGAGCCGCTGCTCGCAATGCGACCCGTGGGCCCTGCACTCTGGCATCGCCTTGCTCACACCGCAGCCTAGGCATCCCCGACGATACCACTCCTGCTGACACCGGCACCGCTGCCTGCACCGTGGCCTGTAGACACCACTCATGAGGTACACGTAGCATCGTCCTGTCCCGCACCGCAGCCCGGGTCGACGACACCAGCCCCATCGACTCCATTGTCATCACCAGGCATTTCTGCCTGCACCATGGCCTGTGGACACCGATCGTGAGGGTTATGAAGCACAGGCCTGTCCCGCACTGGCGGCTTGGGCCTACCGATGACAGCGCTTCAGCAACGACGTCGTTGCCTGCACCGTGACCTGGTGACACCGCACATCGCCCGCCTGCTTCACACCACAGCCCTGGTCTCACGGATGCCACTGGACGCCGTCACCGAACAGTTGCCTACCCCATGACCAGTGGCCACTGCACGTCGCGTTGTCCTGCTTTGCACTGGAGCCCAACGCCATCCATGCCAGCACTCCTGACTTCATCAGCCCGGAGTTCGATCCGCAACGCGTGTGACTTCAAGTGCCCGATGACTCCCGCACCGACTCCGGAACCAACACCGCGATGCCGCTTTTCTGAGCTCACTATGAGGATCACAATGCCCTGCAATTCCAAGGGTACTGTTTGGGGGTCTTCCTGACACCGTAGCTGGTCCACGACGGCGCGGCCGGCCTGAACTGTTGGTTTTGTTGATCACGATGCTGTGATAGCCCCAGGTGGAGCTATCGACTTTAAGGAACTGTCTGTTTAAGTTAAATATTGCAAAATTCATATCTTTATTACTGTATGTTGGATTTTTATTGTCTTGGTCTTGTTTTACACAGATAAATATTGACTATTTTTCTAAAACTGGTGTGGTGTCCTTTTGTAGTGTTTTCACTTATTACTATGTGTGATGTGCAAATGCTTTACACATTGCCTCTGAGATAAGCCTGAATGCTTGTGCCAAAGGTGTGATGAGGGATTATCTGAGCTGGGCATCTCCCTTATCCTGACTAGATTGAGGGTCCCTACTTGGACAGGGTGCAAACCTACTGCCAACTAGAGACCCCATTTCTATCAACACCAAAATGAAACAATCAAATCAGTAGAACCGGAGATATGACATTTCAAAGATTTAAAGTAAGTATAGCACCTAACAGCAAAAAGCACTACTTGCGGACATGTGGTCATGCAAGACCGGGTGAAAGTCACAAGTTCAGGCCAACCACAATACAGCGCAGGGCGGATACAGGGACCAGGACTTTTGAAGTTACCTTCAAAAGTCCAGCATAAAGAGTTCCATTTATGGTGGAGGAAGACACAAAGAGTAGGAAGGTCATTGCAGAGCAGGCCAGGTGTCGCAGATGGTCAACGCTGTAGCGCGAAGGTCCTATTGGCCATCATGGAGTTTCGTTGCTGGAAAGTCGCATTGGAGGTCACCGCAGGCTGTCGATGCTGTCGCGCTTACGGTGCCAGTTGTCTTTGGAGGTCACTGTAGCACGAAGAGTCAGGTTCACTGGAACTTGGCATTGGAAGGTCGACATGGGCAGCAAGATCTTAGCGCAAACAGGTCCGTTCATGGTTGCGAACAGCCCAAAACATTCAAGATTTCTCTTTTTCCTTACGAAGGAGTTCAACTGACGTCAGCCAAGCCAAGGGTACAGGACCTAAGAGGGACTTCTTGGGGATCAGGAACTCACTCCAGCAGAGGCCAGCAGGTCTCAGGCAGGTCCAGTTGCAAGTCCGTTTGTAGGTCCAGGCAGCAGGTCAGTTGGGCAGATGAAGAAAGGCCAATGGTTCTTGGTATATCCATGTAGCTCTAACAAGAGGTCAGTCAGTTGATCCTTGGAGTCACTTCAGCCTGCGATGAAGGGTGCAGTCTTCCTTCTCAGTAATGCTTTTTCAATAATGTTTGTTTCGTATTACTTTTGCAGTAAAGAGTACTGTTGGGTAATTGGACTTCAGTTCCCAGAACCACCTAATTTGTTCATGGAGTGGTATGGTCTGAAATGAGCAATGGATTTCTATTCTTTTCTTTAAAGTTTTTTCCATAGAAGTAATTTTTTATTTGCTGACATTAACATTCATGTAACTTGATGCTTGGGTTTATCTTGGTTAGTATCCTTTCTTTTGAAACTTTCTTCAGTGGGAAGTTAAGCTGTAGGAGTTTCACGTCATAAATCAGGGTCACACACTATTTAACCCTCCCCCAAACTAAAGGTGCCTTTTGCTGGATTAACAGCCCTCTGAATGCACCCTTATTAAATTTGTCTGGAGATTTCAAGATTGCTTTATTCTGATGTGCTTTTGTTAATCTGTTCCTTTTAGGGCAAGCAATTAAAGTGATGTAAACTTCAGTGCAGCAAGTCCAGGAGTGTTTCTTTCTCTACTTGGTAAAGTAGATTGAGGTTACATGTTTATAAGCAGAAGAAATGCATTTTGAAATGGTTTTTCTTTTGCTTTCCAGGCTGGATTATTATTATGGGTTTAGTTTTTTGATTTATGGCAAGTGACATCTGTTTGTGATCTACTTTTCATCTAGCAATGTTTAAAATGATGCCTTAATGCTCCTTGGCTGTAATTTATTTGATCACTGTTCATTTTTCCACTGTGGCTTCAGTGTTTGATTCATAGTAAATGGAATTCACATGTAACTGGTGACATTTTAGCAAGTTATGTTTTGAATTGTTTTTTTTTAATCAAGTGAATTCTGTTGAAAACACACATGGTTGGCTACAATATTAGTATTGTGTTGCAATGAATAACAATAGGCCATTCATTTTTTTCACAGAATCGTGAGATCCCTGCTTTGGTGGTAAGCCATTCTCAAAATGGCAGTTCCTTCTGACCAGGTATTTATAATGGAATGTGTTATGGGCAGAGTGATGAGATCTGTTGGCACATTTTCTTTTAGTAGTATATGTGATTTTCTTTTAGCAGTATATGTGATTTTCGTTTTTTTGTTAACAGTTGTGTTTTGGTATTCTGTGTCCTGAAGAGAACCCTTGAATCCAATGGGTTCGAAACGCCTCGACAATAGGGAGCAGCGGTGAGCGCTATTAAAGAAGATACAGCCTTCAAGGCATTGTCTTGTATTGCACATCATTCCTGTTTGAGCTACCACAAAGACTCATAATTAGCGCCTCCGCGCCTTTCCTTTCTTTAAGGAGGAGCCTTAAAATTTTGCGAATGAGCTAGGCTCTGAGGGCCAGATGTAGCAACAAATTTGCGACTCGCAAAAGGCGAAAACCGCCTTTTTGCGAGTCGCAAATGCGTCTATGGTATGTAGAAATGCATTTTGCGAGTCGGAACCGACTCGCAAAATGCATTTCCGAGTCGCAAATAGGAAGGGGTGTTCCCTTCCTATTTGCGAGTCGCGGTGGTATGCAATTCCATTTGCGACCGCGTAAGCGGTCGCAAATGGACTCGCAGTTACCATCTACTTGAAGTGGATGGTAACCCACTCGCAAACGGGAAGGGGTCCCCATGGGACCCCTTCCCCTTTGTGACTGGACCCAAAAATATTTTTTCAGAGCAGGCAGTGGTCCAAGGGACCACTACCTGCCCTGAAAAATCCGAAACAAAAGGTTTCGGTTTTTTTTCTAAGTGCAGCTCGTTTTCCTTTAAGGAAAACGGGCTACACTTTGAAAAAAAAAAAACTGCTTTATTTAAAAGCAGTCACGGACATGGAGGTCTGCTGTTCCCAGCAGCCCTCCATCCCCGCGAGTGCCCTGAGTCGCTATGGGGTCGCAAATTGCGACCCACGTCATTAATATTAATGAGGTGGGTCTTTGCGACCCCATAGCGACTCGCAGAAGGTGTCTGAGACACCTTTCTGCCTCCCAAATTGCGACTTGCAATTTGCGAGTCGCAGGGACTCGCAAATTGCAAGTCGCAATTTGGGAGTTTCCTACATCTAGCCCTGAGTTCCTCTCTCTTTCAGTTTGGTGCATTTCCTGAACTTTAGGTTGATTTTTTGTGTCAATTTTTTGTTCTTCAATTTATATATTGTCATATGTTTTTGATGTAAGTAATGTGTGTGCAGTGCCAAAAAACTTTTTTTTATATGAGGTAATTGCTCAATGTTGTATTTGTTCTTCTGTGTGCGATTAATCTTATTTAATTACAATTGTTCTGGATAAATGTCATGTATTAATACTAGGGAGAGGTAATTGGTTTTGCCTTCTCAAAATAATATTTTTTTCCAAGTTAATTACAGTGTTGGCTCTTGTTTCTTTTGTGTAGTTTGATTGGCTTAGCCTTGCTGTTTTATAGATCATACTCCTTTTCTATTACAGTGACTTTCTAAAAGGGGCATTTTCAGAATTGTGACTTAAAATCCAACTTTACCAATAAAGAAGGGTTTAAATTACAATCCTCCAGACACCAAACATGAATTTCCTACTCACTCTCAATCAAAAGTTACTATTTATCAATTAAATATGGTGTCCTGTTATATAATGGTAGAGGTAGTGAAAAACAAATGTAGGTGTTTTTCACTACCAGGATATGTAAAACTTGAAAGTACATGTTCAAAGGTTTAAATATAGTACATACTGCCGGTGGGCTCTTTAGGGCATAAACTAAGGGGTGACATAAGTATTAAAAAGGAAGGCCTGGGCCTGACAAAGGTTTATTTTGCCAGGTTGAAATGGCAGTTTAAAACTGCACACACATGCTGCAATGGCAGGCCTGAGACAGGTTTAAAAAGACAACTTATGTGAGTGGCACAATAAGTGCTGCAGGCCCAATAGTAGCATTTAATTTACAGGCTCTGGGTACAGGTTGTACCACTTTACAATGGACTTACAAGTAAACTAAATGTTCCAATTGGTTGTAAGCCAATTTTAGCATGCTTAAAGGAGAGAGCACAAGCACTTTAACATGGGTTAGCAGTGTAAAGAGTGCAGAGCCCTAAAGGCAACAGAAACAGTTCACAAAGCTTTGGGGGTGACCCTTCAGAGAGGGCCACGTCCACCGGCTGGCAGTCCTCAAAAAGTCCTGACCTAATCTTCCAGTCTTTTATAGTCGCAGCTCGCGCTCATAGAAAGGGGCGCAGCAGCGCACGCATGCTCATGATAATTAAATTAAATTAAAACAATTATTTTTGTTTTTAAAAAACCACTTACCTCCGCTCCCGTGCCACTCCTCTGCTCCTCCGTCTCCCAGCCTGCCCAGCGTCAATCCTGACAGTGCATAGAGCAGCGTTAGGATTGGCTGGGAATGCCCAGCCAGGGTGCTCCCGGGCATACTTGGAGCCTGTGCAGGCTCTCTCCAGCCCAGCAACCGTGCCCGAGACGGCCGGCCAAACACACATGCTCTCTGAGGGGGAGCACTACCCCTCACACTCGTCACCCCCGTGGCCCCTACCCCCAAAAAATAATCATAAACATAATTTATGATCGTTTTTTGGGAACAAGGTTTGCAACTGCTGCTACTGGTCGGGGGGGGGACACTCCTCCGCCCCTATGGAGGAGCTGCCCCTGGTCTCTTCGCAGCTCCCTAAGGCCTGACAACATTCAGAGAAGCCTCAAGCTCCAGTAGGAGGTCTTCTATTACTATAAACAAACCAATGGAAGGATAACACAACAATCTTTTAGGGGGATTTACCCCATTTTAGATCTTGGGGGAGTGAATTAATATTTAATAAAACAAAAGGTATTCAAGAAGGTGGCTTTAGTCACTCACCTTATAATACCAACACATTTTCTCTCTACCTTATACCTTCAAGGTGCCTGTTTTCATATACCGATTCACGCTTCATCTCAGAAATGTCTTAGTTTTGTCCTGGGGAAAGAACACTTCAGATTCTTAGAGTTGCCCTTTGGTCTTTCTTCAGCACCCAGATTATTTACATAGTTACTTGCACTTTTGGTGGTCTTCCTAAAGATACAGGTTATCAGCTATTCCAACATTTGCATGACTCACTAATTTGTTCTCCTTCGTTCTTGAAAGATCAAGAGGGCACAAAGAAGGTATGTCATTCTCTTCAAGAGTTCAGACTTCTTTTAAACTGACAGGGAAAAATCATGGACCACTCCTGCTCAGGACTGGACTTTCATAGGGGACCAGTTTAGGGCACAGCTGAGGAAAATGTTCCCGCCCACGAGGAGGTTGTTGACTTCATAAGAATACTTAAAAAAGCTTCTGGCAATGTTCTCATTGTCACTGACTAAGTACTATGCCAAACTGATAATTCAACATCTTCTATCTCTCTGGGATCCAACACGTGAGGATCTGGAGTTTATGACCACAATGTCATCTCATTGAGTAAATGTCCTGATGGTTATTAGATCCCAACATTCTGAAGTGTGTCTTCCTAAATCTGCTTCTTCTCAAAATTGTGACCAGTATTCTATTGGGGGTGGGACCTACTTTAGTGAGTGATTCTATTCAGGGCAAATGGCTTCAAAAAGAACCAAGCCAATCATCTAATTGGGGGATCTGGTTACAAATGCTGATGTTCTGAAATCCTTTAATTCTGTACTCAGGGGTCATTCAGTATTATTAGTAAGGTCAGAAAACCAGGTAGTGAAGACATTTATAAATCGCAAGGTGGCACCCACTTTTGAAGTCTTGCCAGATGACTCACGTTGATTTTGTGGGCAGAGCAGAATCTGTTTTTCCTACCATTCTACTACCTAGCTGGACCAGATTTGCTGCACAAGTATTTCCCCTCTCTATGGGCCATATTTATACTTTTTGACGCAAAACTGCGCTAACGCAGTTTTGCGTCAAAAAAATTAGCGCCGGCTAACGCCATTCTGAAGCGCCATGCGGGCGCTGTATTTAATCAATGACGTTAGCCGGCGTTAGCCGCCGGCGCTGCCTGGTGTGCGTGAAAAAAAACGACGTACACCAGGAAGCGCCGGCGTAGGGGGATATGGAGCTTGGGCGCCAAAAAATGGGGCAAGTCAGGCTGAGGCAAATTTTTCGCCTCAACCCGATTTGCGCCATTTCATTAACGCAAAGTAGGTGTCCACGCTAAAAAATGACGCAAACTCCATGGACTTTGGCGCTAGACTCGTCTAACTCCAAAGTATAAATATGGAGTTAGTTTTGCGTCGGAATTGCGTAAAAAAAAACGACGCAATTCCGGCGCAAACAGAGTATAAATATGCCCCTATATGTCTCCATTTTCACCTTAGGGGCTTTTGGTTCCTGACGTTTAATCTAGGTCTTTTTGCATTTAGGAAAAACACACGTCTTTGCCCAGAAGCATGGGGAATATATGCTCTAATGATTTATTGGGCCATAGATCTTCTGTATGTTTTTTGTCCAATTCCCCTTCTTAGACGCAACCTCGGAATTAGGTGGCTTAAGAAAAGAATCCTGTCGGACACCCTTTTGCAAACTTCTGGAAAAACTAGGCAAGGGGACAATCTGCAACTGCAAGCAGAACCTTTCCAGGAGCCGCAGGTCTGAAGAAATGGCCCCTTGCTCCAAAACTTCCCCCACTGCTCTAAAACTGGCACCTACCCTTCCAGCCTCCCGGGGCAACCCCTGATGCCCACTACAGCCAGTCCGGCCCTGCTCATAAGGCATCAGAAAAAAAAAATATATATATGCATCTAACCTGCCAATGAAATATGCTGTTGACTTTAATAGGAGAATGTAAAATCCTATTAAAGGTTAGAGGATACAATACTGTACCCCTGTAATGAATGAAAGTCTGGAGCATTTACTTTCTGAGTAGCAAACAGGCACTTAGATAGTACCTACACTTTAATATTTTCATTTAAAGCACAAGAAAGCACAGCTCCAAAGCAGTCTGTTTCACAAACGCAACAGAAAAAGTTTTAAATCAACTCTTGAACTGGCACTTGTAGTCCTAGTTTTTTAATGGAATACAAGCCTACAAGTTTAAGAATTCAAAGAAAAAACCTGGACTGGAGAAGCTAGTCATGCATGGACCTGGGACCTTTGCAGGGATGCAGTTACATGTTTGTTGTAGCTGCTCTTTCATGAGTTAAAGCTTACACACTAACATGTTTCAAGTTGCAGACACAAGTGCCTCTTCCACCACACATTAACGCAGGGCCTGTCCCAGATAATTTGTCACTAAGGAGAAGGGAAAGTCATATAAAGTAAACAACTCCAGCTCAGGCTGACATGACTAGTGTCCGTAGTGTCTTAAGACTATGAGAGCTAGGAGTCCGTGGTTCTTGGCAGACAATTAAAAGATTACGTAACTGTTTGGGAGGTGTTAGGGTGTGGTTATTAACGGGTATGAGATAATGAGAAGTTCAGTTGAATGTTTTATGTTGATAAATAAAGATGGCAGTTACGAGCGCCGTGTGTGGCATGTTCATTTTCCATGCTGGGCTGGGGAGGACATGACAACCGGCAATGAGTAGAGGATACATGCCTTGAAGAAACAGGGATGCTCTCCCTGAGAGTTTGAAAGGATACAAAAAACTGCTCAAGCGTGCCAGGTGTGCTCCAAGCAGATGCAAAGGAGTTTGCAGTTGGCCGTATGTGGAGTTCAAGACCCACTACAACCCATACAAGGCCTCATGAAGAAGTTGAGGCCTACCAGAAAAGCACCATTGAAAAAGCCCACCAAGACTTGCCATCCAGGCTAAAGAAGAAATACTGTGCTGTGCCATAACACAGAGCCATCATTTACAAAATGAATGCTAAAGGCAGCGACGACCAAGTATGACACCAAAGGCAGTGACAAGCATGTACGAAAACAGAAATTTAATCACTAGCAAAGTAAAATGCTCCAAGATTGCAACACAGGATGTGATGACCTAGACCTGGAGAAGAGGCTGATCCGTGCAAAGCAGCAAACAGCTTCCACCGTGGTCCGAGTCCAAATACAAGCAAGGCAACTGAAAAGCTCGGCCCTCCAGATGGGACTGAGAGTGGTGAGAGCTGTCAGAAAGGCATGAAGAAATGACCTGAATGAAACAAAAAGACGAAGCAAAGACTGCAGCATGCAAGAAATGGAAAACTCACTAACCGTCAAGGATGAAGAAGGAGCTGCACAATCTGTGAGTGGGCCAGGTGACCCGAGATGGAAGCCGGTACTTCCAAAAGACACGGATTCAGGTAAAAAACAAGAGCTGTCTGAACAGGACATATTGTCTATGGTAGTAGAAAGAAGCACGCAGTACACAGCAGCTGCTTTCCTATAGCTATCACTGCCTTTAAATACTGCAAAAAAGCAGAATATTGGCCCAGATCAACCACATGGATTGAGACTTCATGCTACGCCTCTCTACTCTACCCTGTACCACTCTACTCTATGCCAATGCCCTCTTCGCCACTCTACACCACTGCAGTCTTAGCCACTGCACTCTAAACCACTCCAGTTTAGGCCACACCAATCTACTCTACACAACCCCACTACATGCCACTGTTCTCTATGCCACTTTTCAATACTGCACTCTACCCCATTGCACTCTATGCCAATGCACTTTACTCTGTAACATTCAACTCTATGGCCCTGCACTCTACGCCAGTCCACTTTATGCCACTCTAATCTACTCTGCACCACTTCACTTTACTCTATGGCATTACATTCTATGCCAGTCTATGCAACTGCGCTCTACCCTGCACCACTCCTCTCTACACCACTTCACTCTACTCTGAAACAATCTACTCTATGCCACTGCACTCTATTTCACTCTACTTTTAACCACTGCACTCTTCACAAGTGCACTCTGTCCCTGCACTCTAGACCACTGTGCTCTACTCTGCATCATTGTACTTTATGCCACTGCTCTCTACGCCACTCTGTTCCACTCTATACTACAGTACTATGACACTATACTCTGCAACACTGCACTCTTCACCACTGAACTCTACACCACTCTACTCTGCACTACTCCACTCTACGCTACTCCACTCTAAGCACTACACTCTATGACATTTCTCTCCACAGCATTTTACACTACACCACTCTATGATACTCTACTCTGCGCCACTCTATGCCACTGCACTGTATGCCACTTGACTCTAAGCCACAGCCCTCTGTATCACTCAACTCTATGGCACTCCAGTCTGTGCCACTCCACTCTCCACCACTCCACTCTGTGCCACTGCACTCTGCTATGTACCACTGTAATCTACAACACTGCATTCTATGACCCTGAACTCAATACCACTGCCTTCTAAGCCACTATATTCTGCAACACTCTACGCCAATGTACTCCACACCAGTCCACTCTACTCTATGCCACTCCCGTGTATGCCAGTCTATGCGACTTCACACTATACCACTCCAATACACAACACTCAGGGGCATAGCTTCAAAGCTGATGTTTGGGGTGTTACACCCCCACTAATAAATGTATTTTGCAATAAATAGTCAGATACAGGTGCCTTCAGTCGGGTATGGTGAAGTGGCTGTCAGATTTCACCAGGAAGTCTCATACATTCAAAAAAGGCACACATACTCTCTCCCTCTTTATGTTCAGAAAGACTTAAAAAATGTTGGTTATTTTACAAAATTAGGTGCTTTCTCTCACTTGACACCCCACACCAATCTGCATTACTCTCCCTTTCTCCTGCCCCTTATGCCCCTCTTGTTCACCCTGCTAGTCGCATAATCTATTTTAACATTACATGCCAACATAATTGTTGCCAAATCTGAACCTCACCCTCCATTCGTACCGAACAAACTACACCCCTGACAACACTTTCTGCCACTCCACTCTACAACACTCTACCACACTCCACCCAACTCTCCTCTATACAACTAACTTTTAACCATGCTGAACAGCAGCCACACAGGTGTACAACATGGCTAAAACACATCAGCAAGACCTATTGACCTGTTTCATGCTACGATTCAAACATGAAATGTGATTCAATGCTTAATTGTGGTCACTAATTTCACATAATGTATTTATTTCACCCTGACGTGATTCACTTTGCAGAACTCTACCGGCGGCATATGCCTTCTCTGCCATCTCTCAGTTCCCTGCAGTGATGCAGCTCTCTGCCATTTAATCAGCCTCACATTCAGGACGCAAAAGAGCCTCACAGTAAGATGGCTACCAGGTCTCAGACTCTGTACTATCTTCACCTGGGAAATAAGGGCCTGTCTGACATCCCAGTATCATGCAAAGGCCATATCTGTTCCCTGAGCTACAGAGTGCTCATATTGCTAAATTATATTCAGGACCACTTGAATTATGCATTTTTTGTGGCTGTGGAATTTTTCACAAAATTAGCAAATTGAATTTGCCACATAATCCATCATCTTCGGCATCTTTTGCAGATTTTAATAAAAAATGTTTCTAGCTCAAACATATTAAAAGTTACTTGAAATGCTGCAACACCTATTGCCACACAGCCGGGAGGTCTTTCTCAAACACTGACTGGTTACCATTCTGTTGTTTAATGGTGTGTTTGAATTTTGAAGTGGTGGGTATGAGGTGAAACCTTTGCCTAGACAGTGCTAATGTGTGAAAATGAACAAAATTGAGGAAATAATCTCACATGTGCTGCCTTATGCTGCATAAATTGGCTTTTCTTGCTGCATAATTTAGCCAACTTCTGCTGCAAATGTTGGTCCTCCCCTGCTGCATAATTCCAGTGCCCTGATATACCTGAGGGGAAACTAAGTATGAACTAATCAGTGGGCTTTGTTAAATCAAGAATTTAAGGGGCAGATTTAAGAAAAGTGCAGTGTCCCTTAGCACCCCACTACCTCCACCATGTGTGCGCCATATTTAAAATACGGCGCACCATGGCGCACAGTAGGAGGAAATTGCGTCTGAATTTTTGCCACTATTGATGTACTGTTCAGGGTTAATGTCAAAATGTTGGTGCTAACTATGAACAGTACATAGGTGCCCATTGTAACCAAAGGTGTGCCCCCTTTTCACGCCTGCCCACAGCCGAAATTCTTTTAGATTTCTTTGCATCATTTTTTCAGCCCCCCCTAACGGGGGAACGCCCCACTTGCATACATCATGCCTGGCGCAGCTATAATGTGGCCCAGCGGGGTTACAAAGTGGCGCAATACATGCATTGCGCCACTTTGTAAATCTGGTGTGGCATTTTTACCATAATATTGCCACATTAGCATAAAAAAGTTACGCTCGTGTGGCGATAGATGGCGCAATGGGTTGTTAAATCTTCCCCTTAATCTTTCTTGCATCCCAATAGGCTTTTGACCTCACTTGAGACCCATCTCCAATACAAGTGCAAAAAAAGTTCAGAAAAAAAGATGGGGGGATATTTGACTAAACCGCCTGAAAATATGGGCAGTTTAATGAAGCTTGGGAAGTGCTGGTTGGTGGCAAAGAGCTGCCTCTCAAATATACCTCAGATCAAATCAAAGCAACAAAAAATAAGAGCTTCTGCTGAGTGTCATGCTCTGTACAAAGTGGGAGGAAGACCATTGGTTGTATTAGCCAAAAGCCAGGCTTGTTATGCAGCCAATTGTCACTGAAACCAAAATGTTGAGTAGACACCTACAAGGACATGGGAACCATTCTAAAGTATGTTACTTTTAATATGGTTTTCTTTCCATCAAACTACTCTTTAAACTACAGTATGCACTGGAATATAAACCCATCCTTGTCTGAAGTTTTTGCAGGGCCTGGGACAAAAACTGAATATGAGGACCAAGGAAGTCCTCTTTACATTTCTTCTCTTTTTGCATGTGCAATAAGCACCTTTTTTTTGTTCATGTTAAAATAAATGCAGCCAGGGAAATTAAAATACTGCACCTTACGTCATCTAGTGATATGGTCACATAAGCTGCATCATTCATAATGAAGACAGCAGGTTCCCTTTCATTTACAAATTTAAAAAAAACATGTTGCTGAAGAACAGCTGGGCACAGAAAAGCATGGGGCCTGGAGCATAATGATCATGTGAAACCCTTCCCTTATGATGGCCGTGTGTAAACCTTATGCCATGAGAAGGCATTTTTGATGGAGAAGACAAAGAAGCCTGGGAGGGCAAGGTGGAAGGAAGCCTGTAAGAGACCAATAGCTTGTAAGTGGTGAGTGTGGTTGGACTAATGTTCCAGAGGAAGCTATTCCCATAAGAGAGTAACCGTTGTCAGACAAGGGAGTTGCACTTCAAATAATTGTAAATGACTTGTTACCTCTGGGTTTCACTCTGCCAAAGGCCGGGTCCATAAGAGCTCCATCCATAACAGAGAGGCCCCGCTTACGCCAATAAAGAAGGTCTTACTTCCTGTGATTTAGAACAGAACCTTTCTGACTCCCCGAGGACTCTGTATCAGTGTGATGTAATTGTCACACTGTGTAAATGTGGTGCATTATGCTGCATAAATTGGCTTTTCTTGCTTCCAATTTTGGTCCAAATTTTGGTCCTCCCCTGCTGCATAATTCCAGTGGCCCTGATGTACTTAAGGGGAACTGAATATGAATTAATCAGTGGCATTTGTTAAATCAAGATACATTTTTTTTTTTGCATCCTAATAGGCTTTCAACCTCACTTGAGATCCCTTTCCATTACAAGTGCACAAAAAACTTTCTGGCTCCGCAAGGACTCTTTATCAGTGTGATGTCATCGCTAGAATAGAATGTAATGAAATCTTGGTTTAGAATGTTTGGAGTTCACAGGTACACGCAGAGAAATAAAGAGGTATGATTAACAGCTCTGTCTGTAATTCAGCGGGTACCAGGCTGGGGAGGATGCTACAACTGGCTACAAGATAGGGGATAAGTAACCCAAAAAAGAAAGTGCTCTTCTACAGTTTGCCATGGTCCAAGCAAACTGCTTGTGCAAGACACGTGTGCCTTCCTCAAAGTGCTGAGTTGTCGGTCGTCATGTGTGGAGTCAAAGTGCCTCTCCAGCCAATGTGAAGCATATGAATGGAAATAGAGCTTCATGGAAAAGTCTACACATTGCTGGTCAAGAAACTACAACCAAAAGGTACCGTGCTGCCACGCAAAATAAAGTCACACATTATACGTTGCATTAACGCTGAAGGCAGCTACAACCAGGCTTATTAAGTACAGATAAATACAACCATAAGTTCACATATACTACTACAAATAATATTGGTGGCTGACAGAACAATCAAAAAAAGAAACATACTGCTATTACTCTTACCCGAGTCCTTATAAATGGAGCATTACAAAGTCAGCACTGGGTGGGGAGACCCAAGAAGAAGCACTGGGGTTCTGCCTAGTGAGCTGTCCAGTATCTGAAGTGGCATACTATCAAAGCTGCCAGGCGGAAGCTTAGGACAACTTCATGAGTGACATGGCTTCTATGGAGACCAAGAAGAAAGTCCAAACGCCAAAGACTGTCCTGGATGACCTGGTAGCTGAAACATTGTCAGACCTCAGTAATGATGCACATTCCCAGGGACAGTAGACAGTATTTGACAGAGCTCCACCCTCAATGTCAGCTACTCCCATGATCAGCTACAATGCTGCTGCCTTTGTGAAACCACCACCACCACTCGACACTGCCAAAAAGCAAAATATTGGTGATAGATGGGTCTGCCTGGATAGAGACATTTGAATATTTCACTGATGCAGTTGAAGAGACTGATAACAGGAATATTTTCAAATATCTCAAAAATCTTGCTGGTGATGGTGTAAAAGAAGTCTTAAAGAAAATGCCAAGAACTGACGAAGAAGTCACATAACGTCAGATTAAGAATGCGTTGAATCTCAGGTTCAATACAGTACCAAACATTAACTATGAACAATATGTTTTCAGTCAAGAGTTGGTGAAACAATCAATGAATTTGTGGAAAGACTCAACACACTCATCAAACACTGTAAGATCAATTAATTAAATGATAAAGAAGCCATGTGGCTTAGAGTGATTGATGGATGATTGTCCAATTCATTCAAACAATAAACACTGAGAGAAATTCTTAGTCTGCTACGAGTGTTAATGGTTGCCAGAGCTGAGGAACATGCTGAAAGACAAACTGTGGATATGGAGGTCAGAGGTGCCCAGAGCAAATCAGTCATGAGAGTGAAAAGTAATTTGAGCACGATCGAGCCCTCATACTAGTATGTCAATTACTCAAAGATGCAGGATTGACCTTAAATGCAGACAAATGTGAGCTCAATAAGACAAACCTAAATTGTTTGGTCAATTCTTTTCTAGTGGGGGTATGATGCATGATTCGGCAAAAGTACAAGCTTTGATGAATGCTGAATCCCTAAAAGTTGTTTCAATTATATGTTCTTTTTTTGGAATGGCAAGTTACTGTTCAAGATACATAAAGGGCATTGTCACTGTTAATGCTCCATTAAGAGAGTTTACGAAGAAACATGTTTATCTTAAATGGTTACAAGAATATGAAAAAAGTTTGAAGAGGATCAAACATGCCATTGAAAATGTTAAGGAAATGGCGTACTTCAATCCAAAGTTGAATACAGAGGTTGTGGTCTATGTTAGCCTGTTCGGGTTAGGCACTATGGGGGTTATTCTAACTTTGGAGGAGTGTTAATCCGTCCCAAAAGTGACGGTAAAGTGACAGATATACCACCAGCCGTATTACGAGTTCCATAGGATATAATGGACTCGTAATACGGCTGGTGGTAAATCCGTCACTTTTCCGTCACTTTTGGGACGGATTAACACCTCCTCCAAAGTTAGAATAACCCCCTATATTTCCACAACATAGTGGATGCCCAAATGCTAACCAACATATTGTGGCCTGTGCTAGCAGACATTTGTCTGAAACAGAACCTGCTTACTCACAGCCTAAAAAGGAAAGTTTGGCTGTAGTATGGGCTTTTGAACATTTCCATGTATTCCTGTGTGGAAAGCCTTCTACGCTGTTGACGGATCATCAAGCTTTGCTGACCATTTTCGGCCATCCAAAAGCCAAGATGCCTCCTCGAATTGAACAATGGGGACTATGATTGCAAGAATAGTATTACACGATTGTGCATCAATCATTAAAGGATTAAAATCCTGCTGACTACTTTTTCCTATCCAAGGTCATGGCACTCTATCATAGATGGTTGAGGCCTTTTATCAATTTCACTGCCAAGTTCAGTACTCCAGGTGCTGTGTCGTCACTGCCACAAGCCATGATAGTGACCTGCTGAAGTTAAAAGTCATAATTACACATCAGTCATGGAGTAAGCACATTCAACCTCTCAGTAACGATGGTACATATAAAAAAATACAAAAATGTTAAGGATGAATTGTACATAACTCAGGAAGGAGTTATACTGTGAGGATCCTGAGCCCGGACAGTCTATGACAAAAGGTGATTGAAGTGGCTCACGAAGGACATTGTGGTATTGTTGCTACAATGAAAGCTCTCTCAGACTGAGTTTGGTATCCATACTTAGATGAAAGAGTTGAAAAGGCATGTTGGCTATCCAACTGCCTGTTAATTAAAGTTACTCAATATACTCTAAACATGCCTAGGAAAGAATAGCCTTTGATTTCTTTGGTCCACTTGAAAACAGACATAATTTAATGGCGTTTGTAGATGAATAGTCATGTTTTCCTTTGGTCAGAGATCTTTCATCCACAACATATGGACAAGTAATCAAAAAACCTGATGGCATCTTTGCAACATGGGTCTTACCAGCCATTGTAAAGTCTGATAATCATCCACCCTGCAATAGTAAAGAATTAAAAAATTTCTGGAGCATCTGAACATAAAACATCAAAAGATGATACCCTTGTTGTATGAAAGAAATCAGTACAACATACATGTTGTATAAAGAAAGCAGTACAACATGCATCTCTTGAGAAGCTCAGTTTAAAAACAGTATTAAATTCTAGTTTATGATCTTAAAGTTCAACACCCAACTCGACCATAGGTGAAAGTCCTGTGACTTTGAAGTTCAGAAGAGCAATTGCAATCAGGGTTACCTCAACGGACCACAGAACGAGATAGAAATCATGCAAGGGACTTGGTTCACAAACAGAAAATTAAAGTTTAGGCAGACAAGAGAAGACATGCAAAAGACCTCTCATTCAGAATAAGAGATTAGGTGATAGTTCGACAGTTACGCAAAAGAAAATCTGATGCTCCTTACGATGCTGCACCTTTCCAAGTAGTGTCTACCAAAGGACACATAGGTGGTCATTCTGACCCTGGCGGTCTTTGACAGCCAGGGCGGAGGACCACGGGAGCACCGCCGACAGGCCGGCGGTGCTCCAATGGGGATTCCGACCGCGGCGGTAAAGCCGCGGTCGGACCGGCACCACTGGCGGGCTCCCGCCAGTGTACCGCCGCCCCATTGAATCCTCCACGGCGGCGCAGCTTGCTGCACCGCCGCGGGGATTCCGACCCCCCCTACCGCCATCCAGATCCCGGCGGTCGGACCGCCGGGATCCGGATGGCGGTAGGGGGGGTCGCGGGGCCCCTGGGGGCCCCTGCAGTGCCCATGCCACTGGCATGGGCATTGCAGGGGCCCCCGTAAGAGGGCCCCTACATGTATTTCACTGTCTGCTGCGCAGACAGTGAAATACGCGACGGGTGCAACTGCACCCGTCGCACAGCTTCCACTCCGCCGGCTCGATTCCGAGCCGGCTTCATCGTGGAAGCCTCTTTCCCGCTGGGCTGGCGGGCGGTCTGAAGGCGACTGCCCGCCAGCCCAGCGGGAAAGTCCGAATGACCGACGCGGTCTTTCGACCGCGGAACGGTAATCTGACGGCTGGACTTTGGCGGGCGGCCTCCGCCGCCCGCCAAGGTCAGAATGAGGGCCATAGTGACTGCGCAACGCCCTGGGAAGTCTATTATCAGAGACTCTTCTCACTTCAGATGTGTATTTTATCAGTCTTCAGCTCAAGATGGTGACAGAAAGGCTGATTCTGACAACTCAGTGTCTGTGATTCCTTACCATCTTTAGCCATTTCTGACAATGAAAATGAGTTTGCAGCTTCTAGCAACCAGATTGGGTCGACTGATTAAATCACCACAAAGATTATTTGAAAAGATATAGTTGTACAATGTTTCTATATCTAGATATTTGTATACGTCCAATGATTTCCTACAAAAAAAAAGGTTTTCGTTTAACAGAGTGAAAATGTAGTGTCTTGCATGATCTAGAACAGACCCTTTCTGGATCCCTGAGCACTCCATATCAGTGTGATTTAATCGCTACAATAGCCTGTAATGAAAGCTTGGTTTCGAATGTTGGAGTTTGCAGGTACACACAGTGAAATAAAGGCGTGTGATTTACAGCTTTGTGTGTGTCCGAGTCATTCAGCGGGTACCAGGCTGGGGAGGCATTACACTTCCTAAATACCAATGCTTAAAACAAGCCTTTTTGCTGGTCTTAGTCATTTACTACAAAGACGGATGTCAGTACATACCCCAAGCATTTATAACACTATAAACTTCATTTAACAGAAATAAGCAAATATTTGCAACCATTAAAAATAGAGAATATAGGACAAGCTGAATCTAGCTAGCCCGTTGTTCTAAATAAAAAATCAAATAAAATTGGATGCATTCCATGTGTTGAAAATCCACCTCCTGTTAAGGTAGGTATCAACACTAGGCCAGCATTAAGGTGTCTGCAAAAAGTAATATCTAAACGCATGGCAGATATCCGTGTGGTCAACTGGATCCTGTCTTCTAGAAATGGGCTTAACTACAATGCTGTTGTTAGACTTTTTTTGCTTATGCAGGGTCATCCCCAATCTTTTTGCCTCCTGCCTCCTATTTTTTCTGACCTGTTGCTGTTGGCTTTTGAACTCAAAACTTTACCACAGCTAACCAGTGCTAAAGTGCATATGCTCTCTGTGTAAATTGTGTGGGGTAATTGGTTTATGCATGATTGGCATATTTGGTTTACTAGTAAGTCCCTAGTACAGTGCACTAGAGGTCCCCAGGGCCTGTAAATCAAATGCTACTCGTAGGCCTGCAGCACTGGTTGTGCCATCCACATAAGTAGCTCTGTAATTATGTCTCAGACCTGCCACTGCAGTGTCTGTGTGCGCAGTTTTAACTGTAAATTCGACTTGGCAAGTGTACCCACTTGCCAGGCGTAAACCTTCCCCTTTCTTACATGTAAGACACCCCTAAGGTAGGCCCTAGGTAGCCACAAGGGCAGGCTGCAGTGCAGGGTTAAGGTGCCCGCCGGGCGGAAACCACCGAAAGACCGCACCGCGGTCAATAGACCGCAGGGGTCATTTTGACTTTCCCGCTGGGCCGGCGGGCGATCGCCAGAAGATCGCCCGCCGGCCCAGCGGGAAAGCCCCTGCAACGAGGAAGCCGGCTCCGAATGGAGCCGGCGGAGTTGCAGGGGTGCGACGGGTGCAGTAGCACCTGTCGCGATTTTCACTGTCTGCATAGCAGACAGTGAAAATCTTTGTGGGGCCCCAGGGGCCCCACGACACCCGTTCCCGCCATCCTGTTCCTGGCGGGTTTTACTGCCAGGAACAGGATGGCGGGAAGGGGGTCGGAATCCCATGGAGGATTCTCTGGCCCAGGGGAAATCCGGCGGGAAACCGCCGGATCCCCTTTTCTGACCACGGCTTTACCGCCGCGGTCAGAATGGGCACTGAAGCACCGCCAGCCTGTTGGCGGTGCTTCCGTTGCCCGTGGCCCTGGCGGTTTAGGACCGCCAGGGTCAGAATGAGGGCCATAGTAATGTGTTTTAAATGTCCTGACCTTGAAATATTGCTAAATTCGTTTTTCACTGTTGCAAGGCCTGTCCCTCTCATAGGTTAACATGGGGGCTACCTTTAAATCTGATTAAACCGTAGATTCCCTTTGGGAGCGGATGGACATGTGGAGTTTGGGGTCTCTGAGCTCACAATTGAAAAATACATCTTTTAGTAAAGTTGATTTTGAGATTGTGTGTTTGAAAATGCCACTTTTAGAAAGTGAGCATTTTCTTGTTTATACGATTTCTGTGACTCTGTCTGTTTGTGGATTCCCTGTCTGGGTCAGTTTGACAATAGGGCTGGTTGCACCTCACACTAGACAGTGACACACTGGGGTGTAGTCTGCATTTCTGGATGAGCCATCTGTGCTAGGAGGCGGGGGGGAGGTGGTCACTCAAACCTGAAAGGGCTGTGCCTTCCCTCACACAATGCAGTCTCCAACCCCCTGGTGAGTGTCTAGGGCCTGGCCTGGGCAAGGCAGGATGTCATAATCAAGAGAGGCTTTGCTTTGAAGTAGGCCTACGTCAAAGGAGAAAATGGTGATAAGAAGGGCACCCAAAACCACAAAATTAAGAACACTTCTGGAAACCAAGAGGATCCTCTGCCTGGAGAATAGCTGAAGAGCTGAGGAAGAAGAGCTGCCCTGCCTGTGACTGTGCTTTGTGAAACTATCATGCAGTTGCTGCATCTGCCTGTGCTAGAGGACAAAGACTGGATTTTGTGTTGCCTTCCTTCGTGTGAAGATCTCCAAGGGATTGATTTAGAGCTTGCCTCCTGTTGTTTGAAGTCTCAGGGACAGCAAATACTTCTCTCTGCCAGCACCTGGAGTCTCTGGAAAGACTCCTACTCTGCCAAGTGGTGCCCATCCAGTTCCTGGGACCCTGAAAGGATAAGTTGGCAGCCCAAGAGTGAGAAATCCACACACAGAACGCAGTGCAGGAAAAAGATCAACGTGACTCTGATCTGTAGCTAAAAAAGAATCAACACACCGCCGGCTTCGTGGCTGAAAATCGACGCTCGCCTGCAACGCAACCCGAAAATCGACGCCTGGGCTGGAGAAACGACACACAGCATCGCTGATGGAGGCTGGTGAGATCGCAACCCGCGCTGCGTGGGTTTCGGATCATCGTGCAGCTGGATTCCGACGCAAACACCGCTGGTCATGTAAAAACGACACACAGCCTGCCCGGACCCGAGAGTGCTGGCCGGATCGACGCATCGTTCTGCTGCGGAGAGAAGAAACGACGCACGCTAACCTGACTGAAGGAGAAACAACGCAAGGTCTCGCTCGTGAGTAAAATCGACGCATCGCAAGCCCTTTTTGACACACACTCGCCTGTACAGGGTTATTTTTGAAACACCCCAGGTACATTTTCACACTAACAGCGTTAGCGTTGTATTTAAAATTACATGAAGATTCTTTTTGCATTTTTATTGATAACTTGACTTGTGTATTGTAGATTGTTTGTCGTTTTGGTCTTGTTTTGTTTAGATAAATATTCTCTATTTTTCTAAACCTGTGTTGTGTCATTTTGTAGTGTTTTCATTAAGTTACTGTGTGTGTTGGTACAAATACTTTACACCTAGCACTCTGAAGTTAAGCCTACTGTTTGTGCCAAGCTACCAAGGGGGTAAGCAGGGGTTAGCTGAGGGTGATTCTCTTTTACTCTGACTAGAGTGAGGGACCTTGCTTGGACAGGGGGTAACCTGACTGCCAACCAAAGACCCAATTTCTAACAGCTGGGAAAGCCAAAGAAAGATTGCAGGAAGCAGTATAGGTCTGTATTAAAGCATAGATGTGAAAAAACTCTCCTTGATGAAAACACATATCAATAAGCCGCATTCACTTTTGAGGTGTTGAATGGCAGCATAAAGGGTTGGGGCCAGTAGGAAATTTGGGTTCTAAAGTGTGTTGGACATAGGCAATACATGTTTATTAATGTATTAAGGAATGCTTTACTCCCAAGTCCCTAATGTGCTCTTGATACCTTTTGCAGGGTGAGGAATTGTGAATCCTCAGACCTTACCAATCAGATCTACCATGATTTACATGTGTGTATTCAATGGGAGGTAGGCAAGAAGAACTGTTTGTAGTAAATCTGCCAGGAAGGAATAGGCCTTTACTATAATATAACATTGATTAATTGGGAAAAGTTATGTTATATGCCATAAATGTGATCTGTGTATTATGAAAAGTTATAACAAAGGCACGAGCCTTAATTTATTTATTATGACAGATTTATGTTAAAGCCAATATTCATATGTAAAAGCCAAGAGGCAATTTAGGGTGGAGAGTTATTGCACTGTATTAAAGTCCGCATATGGATTTTATTACACAAAATCTCAGATTACCTTTGTAGGTAAGGATTTTGGTGATGATTACTTCCTTTGAAAAACCCTAGGGTGTACCAGATTTGCACTGTAATAAGTCTCACTAAAACCTACACAGAAGGTCTGACAGCCTTAGGTGTCTGCCAGGACCGTGTAATCAAAATATATGTGTGTGTTTTCCCATAGCTCCAATGGAGAGAAGAGTACTCAGAAGCGGTAAATACACATATAAACATATGCATAAAAAAACCTCCAATCCCAATACCCAGGGAAGGAAAGGACCACACTCGAAGCAGGCTGCTCAATTGTGTTTCATTTCTGAAAAAAAGAGTCGGTAACAATGCCCAACACGTTTCGGTCACCAAGACCTTAATCACAGAATAACGCTTCATAGCTTACCTCCATGTTTATATACCCTGATTTAATATTTAAAAATGTTATACTTCTTTTAACGCCTTTGCATTTCCAAACTTATTAACCTATACCACTACAAAAATGTTATTGACAAAGTGTATCACATTGAAGTTTTCTTTTTCCTCTAATTTTTTGCACCAATGCCGTATGAACAAGATCCACTATTATTGATGCATTCTTTTACTGGTAGTATGCAGTGACCCAATTCGTGACCAGATACTCCCTTTGTGACTAGAATATTTCTGTGAGCATGCAACTTTTTAATTCAATTTTAGACTTACTCTAACTGGAGGTCGCTTGAGATTTTATCAGTGTTTTTTTCTCTCTTTTACACACCCCATATTCACAGATTCACTCCTACATTGCATGTTGGTGTATATATAGTTCTAAACATCAGTTTGATCCCATGGTCACCCACTCATCAGAAATCCGGGGCTATGGTGCGCCCACTGCTTTCCAAGGTCGAGTGGCCTGAGCCAATTTATCATGACCCTGGGCCTGTTCTTACATCCGGTCCATGGACACACTCATAAATTGCATTATGGTCTGTGTAGTTCAAGACATCAATTGTACATATGATCACACTCATACATTGCATTATGGTATGTGTAGTTCAAGACATCAATTGATCATATGATCACGCACTCATCAAAAAATGCTGGGTTCTGGTGCCCACTGCTATCTGTGGTCGAGACCCCTGAGACCATCTCTCATGACCCCTGGCCAATCCTTCCATCACCCAGTGTGTCCATGGTCTCTTCCTTGTGATACAAACATGCATGGAATGGTATTTAACAAAAGAAAACCCCAACATTTATCCTACTAATTCCAAGGTTAACCCACCCACAACCAGACAAACCAATCGGAAAAAAAAACAAAATTAAAATTTAACAATTGCGATTTCACTCAAATGGGTAGATGTCCACGTCTATCATTCGAGAGTCGGAGAATGACAAAAAATGAGTAACACTGAATGAAAACTCTTTATCTCCAGTTCATCCTGAATACGTCCTCCAAGTGGTTACCACAGCACCCCCCACTTATTGTCCCAAATCAACACTCAACACACCCATCAAGCCAAACTTTTTTCAATAATTTGCTCAGCAGTGCTACACTCAACTTCATTTCCTTGTCCCCAGCCATCCAAAACCTTACAACTTTCATGCTGTGTCCCCGTAGGTCTATTGAGCAGTCATGCATGTTAACCCCCTCATTATAAATATATATGCAATTCTTTGTGCAGGTTCAAACCACAGAGGCAAGGGAACGCATCTCCATGATATATCTGGACTCTTTTTGACGTAAGATTTTTTTCCCTGTCTCCACCATGCTCTGATTTGGGTACATGGTCAATGGCAATATATTTCAGTTGCTGCAGCTCACTGTTATGTGCCTCTTCCATATGTTTAGCCACTGCTTAGCTCCTGTTGCAGTTGACAGGCGCACGGATATGTTCCAATATTAGTTTTTTTGTTTCACACACTGTGCTTCCCCTGTATTTCAAACTGCATGGACTTTCTATTATGTAGATAGTAAAATGACTCTGACGTGATGTGTTGATTGATCTTCCTGTGTTGGCCATTGGCTATTTGACATTCTGTTTTGTTTACACTAATTTTACAAGCTTTACAACTTGCACACTTCCAAAAGCCTGGTTTGCACAACCATGTATGCTTCGGGTTGCTGTAGTGGTTCTTCACCAAT
Organism: Pleurodeles waltl; assembly: GCF_031143425.1. NCBI lineage: Eukaryota > Metazoa > Chordata > Amphibia > Caudata > Salamandridae > Pleurodeles > Pleurodeles waltl. Next base: position 280,827,670 of record NC_090443.1, on the reverse strand, counting down.
TTATCCCTCAAGATGGGTGCCCTTCTGAAGGTGATTTGGTCACCAATCAAATTTTTAATACTGTCCAATGATGTGCCCTTATTTTCCAGGCTTGTGTGGATTCCCTAGAGTATGCTGTGATGCATCAAATTTTTGAGTCTCCTTGTACAGCCTCCTTTTGCTTATGCACCAAAGTTATTCTGTCAATCTCCTGTACTTATGCCATTGCCTTCTTTATGCATCAAGGGAGATACCTCTGTGTTTCAAATCTCCTTGATGAGGCCTCTATGTTCTAGGACAATCAAGTTCACACCACTCTTCAAAGAAAGAGCACAGTTACGAATTCAGTACTGTATGAGGAGGTTTTTCATCCAATATGCACTAAATGGAGCATCCCGTACAGGAGTTTCTTAGAATTAAAAGAATCTGTTCGGAGCCCATAGAATTAGAGAAGAACTTACAGGATTCATCAAGGATATTTGAAACACGGAAGTATCCCCCTCGATTCATAAAGAAGGCAATGGTAAACATACATGAGATTGACAAGACAACATTGGTGCATAGACATATCTCTGTAGATATAGTTAGGATTCCAGATGAAAGAAATTCCTTGATTTTGATTGATAATTACTATGTCACCGTTTGACAAATCTCCACAAACATTTGCAAACTGATTTGTTATTCTATATTGGCAGATGATGCCAAGTTTCATGGTAATTAGTTAAGGGACTGTAAAGAAAAAAGGAGGGCCCCAAAACAAGTTTGTCCACCAATGCATTTTCCATGGATCTTTGAAACCTATATAGTGGAAAAATGGCTGAACGGAATAGAAGCAATTTGACAGGAATATAGATTATGGGGTGGAAAGGGTCCTTTTTGATACTATATGTAAATTGAGTATTAGTTTTAAAATGATAATGCACAAATCCTTAGTGATATATTTGGGGCACGGTATATATATCGCAGCATATGGCGATGGCAAAGTAGTATAAGATCGGCTAATTAAAGCCCTTACAAAAGTAAATTTACTAATTGGTTACAATACATCACCATGAAGCTCCACAACACATTCATTTCTAAAATACTCCAACTATGAACAAATCACACAATCAAAGCACAGACAGGACAAACTAAAACATACTTGCGTTGCGTATGGTACAATCTAAAATTTGTGGGCACTCATAGGCCAGGATTAGAAGGGCACTCGGGCAGTACATACAACTCTCATTTCGTACTCCCCTTTGGACATAGACTCTACATCTTCAACAAGGAAAGCCTTTTTTAGGTTGCAGAGGAATATATTCAGGAAAGTGGCAATCTTTCAATCTAGCCACACCCTCCACCACTCTGACACTAGGAACACTTTCCTGTTCGACAGCAACAAGGCTGCCTATTACAGACTGCTCAAACTGTACAAACCTCATCTTGGAATCTGGTGAACAGTCTTTGAAAACAACATATGCATTGAAGAAAATCATTCAACAATGAAAAGATAATAAACTATGTTTATTATCCTTTCATTGCAAAAAGGGCGGGGCATTGGAGATGACCGAGACGAGGGGAGTGCACTGTGAACTCCCCTCAGTGCGCATGTATGTTTGGCCGGCCGTCTCGGACCGGCCAAACACACATGCGCAGTAGGCTCTCTCTAGCCCGGCGCTGTGCTACCAGGCTGGAGAGAGCTGGCACAGGCTCTCCCAGCCAATCCTGATGCTGCTCTGAGCAGCGTCAGGACTGGCCGCAGGGCAGGCTGGAAGCCTGTGCCTTCAGCCTGCTGAGGAGACAGAGGAGCAGCTGCAGAGCACGGTGTGCAAATATGTTTTTTTTTTTTTTTTTTTAATGTTATTAATATTTCGCCAACACCACCTACCCCGCTCACCCCTTCCATGTGCCTCCCCGCACCCTGTAACACCCGAAAGCCACGACTGCACAAAAGTTCTTTAGGATAACTTTCACGGCATGAGCGGATTGTGCCACATGCCACAGTGCACACTTTGAACAATGCTTTAAATAATTGCACACCTGTGTAGAAATTGTCCATGTAGAAATGGTGTCCTTTACTAAAAAGTCCTCTAGCAAGTTCCCACACAACTTTTTCTCTGGCACCCAACCAGGGGCTGGTCAATTGGAGAATCACTACCAGTGTACACCCTGAAATTAGACGCATATCCAGTGGGACTTTCACACAACATATACAGCTTAAAACGATAACGCACTCTGGTAAAGTATTGTTTGAAAACCAAAAAGCCCTTGAGCAGGACTAGAGACTCATCCACATATATCATCTTTCCTGGAACATACATCTCTTAGAAGTATTCTACTAAATGGTCAAGGACAGACTGATGGTCACAATCAGGGTGCTCGCCTGGCAATGCTGTAGCATTCTCCACAAAATGCAGCTTCTGCTGCAGAAGCAAACACTGATCTTGACTCATGGTTGCTAGAAATATAGCACTTGCCATGAAGGGTCTAGTAGACCAATATAAAGATAGTGATTACTTTGTTGTTACCTCATCAGCAAAGGTAAACCCCAGAACTGCTTAATCTCATGAAGTATTGTGGGAGTCTACTGGGTAGCACTAGAGGTGGTCCTAAGTGTTGAACTGTTGTCCCTCAAAAACTGTTCTGCACACAGATTAGTCTTCTAACAATATCATCCAAAAACACATCATCAATAAACAGTTGAAAGAAACTTATAGGCAAAAGTGTTACTGTATTGACTCTACAACCTGCAACACCACTAAAGGCAGGCAAAGCAGGCTGCACCATGTTAGAGGCATTTCAGGGTTCCAGCCACTAGATGCAATTCAGCTTGCTCCTCCTGCGCTACTGGCATACTAGTGTCCTCCTCTAAAAGAGGCACTTCATCAGCACTAGCAATGGATTCATTGTCAGATGATTTGTCTTGGACAGAAAATTCACTGCCAGAATCTTCAACTTGGTTCTCTGCCTCAGATACAGAGTCAGTCTCACAGCCATGTTCAGATGCAGATTAAAAAAGCAAACCAACAACCTGCTGGGTGGTCAGCACGCAGGAAGCTATAATGCTCACTAATGAGACTAACACAACAAACAGACCAACAATAAACTACACTATATTAAACTAGAACTCAATAAACTGTGACTGTATCAAATAGCAAATATAACTATTGTCAAATACTGATATGGAAAAAACAGGCACACCACACAATGAACTTTACACCCCAAAAAACAGCTAGTCTAAGAATCAATTGAGCATACTCTACAAGACACAGCAAGCACCAAAGATATCCCACCAGAAAGGAATGCCCAAAAAATAGAATTACACACAAGGCAACACAATACAGGTCTAGCACAAATTCAAATGTGGATCTGAAACAGGATACAACATAAGCTAAATAGGCTACAATTATAACAACAGATAAACAAAATTCAAGTAGGGCAATGACAAACAGCTGAAGTCAGTATTATAAAAAAAGCTTGCCTTACTAAACTACAACCACGCAAACTGCAGATGAACCTATGCCGAAAAACAAAGCAGGTGTCACAGCCACGGAAATCTAAAGCTTTGCGTTACAATAAATAGGAGAATAATACATTATGGGTGTCATTATGACCCCGGTGGTCGGCATTAATGTGGGGGAAAGTACTACCAACAGGCTGGCGGTACTTTTCTCCATATTATGACATTGGCGGTTTGGCTAAAGCGAAATCGCCAATGTACCACACCGACCGCCACTGCAGTAATGACCGCTGTGCTGGAGACTTCACTCTCCAGCTCAGCGGACGTCACTTGCCCGTCCGTGGGATTATGATCCCGCCTACCGCCATGGTTTTCGTGGCATCCTTACCACCACCAAAACCATGGTGGTAGGCACTATCAGTGACAGGGAATCCCTTCCCTGTCACTGATAGGGGTCTTCCCTGTCCCCCTTCCCCTCCACAGGTTCCCCCCCATACACGCCCCTCCCTTCACACACGCACACACACCTACACACACCCATTCCAACATTCATCCACGCATGCATATATCCATTCACACACACATCCACACACACTTACATGCATACATGCAGACATGCATACACACAACTCAACATACACGCACTCACACATCCATACATGCACACACATGCAACACACACCCGCATACATGCACGCACAGACATACACACACACACACCCCCACACACCTCCCCCGCCCCCCGCCCCCCACCCCCCTCCCGTCGGAACATCCGACTTACCTGTAGTCAGGGGGTCCTCTGGCAGGAGGCGGGACGGGGCGCTGCTGCCAGCAGCAGCGTCAGCCAGCAGAACACACCACCAGGCCATATTATTCTCATAATACGGCCAGCCGTGGTCTACTGGTGTGGCGCTGCTGCTGGCAGCAGCGCCACCTTACCGCCATCCGCCAGATTATGGCAACCGCAAAATTTCAGCCATCCTTCTGGCGGACATTTGGCTGTGGTAATAATCTGGCGGATGGCTGGTAGCCGCGGCGACGTCGTCTTTTGGAGGCCGTTGCCGCGGCGGTAGGCGGTTTTTACCGCCGGGGTCATAATGACCCTCTAAATTCACATATGCAAATGATGAAAATGCTAAAAGGTAACAAAATACAATGAAGTCAGCTCTTGTGGGCAGATCGGCTTCACAAATGTCTGTTCTGCCCCCAAGGGGTGCACAAAGCAAAGGCAAAATATTGGCACCCCAGAGGGAAGTGACCCTTACCTCAGCTGCCAGCCAAATGCTAGTTCACATACACCACCAGCCAAATGCCAGTCACGTCACTGCCAGCCTCGTCACACACCACCAGCCAGACACCAGTCCACACACACACACCTCCAGCCAAAAGTCAGCTCACACACAATGCCAGCCAAACTCCAGTTCATACACACTGCCAACCAAAACGGCATATCACACACAATGGCAGTTCATACACACCATCAGCCAAATGCCAGTTCACATATACTACCAGCCAAGGGACCACTCTCCCCAACATATATAAATAATAATTCCCAATATATTTGGGAGGCGACCATTACTAAAGGGGCTAGTCCCCCACAATCACCAAACCACATCCCTGGTGTCTAGTGGTTCTACACCCCCCTGTGGTGCAGTTTAGCCTAGAAAATGGCTGATCTACCCCTTTGGGGATGTGTGGGGGTTAGGGGCAAAAAACAGCCAAACCATTTGCAGATATATCTTGTCCAAGGGGTCTCTCTCTGACACCCATTCAAAATATCCCTGTTGTCCAGTGGTTTCCTGCCCCCCTCCCCGAGGACAGATTGGCCTGAAAAATGGCACTCCACTCAATGACACTCTACTCCACACTATGCCACTCCACTCTACTCTATGACACTTTAGGACATGCCACTCTATGACACGCCACTCCACTACACTGTATGGCACACCAATCTACTGTACGCCATACCACTCTACAACATTCTACTCCACCTTATGCCTCTCCACTCTACAACAAACCACTTCACTCTAAGACACTCCACTCTACGACCCTCAACTCTACAACACTTTACTTCACTCTACTCTCCTACGTTCTACAACACTGTGCTCCTCTCTATGACACTCTACAACACAGCACTCTACTGTATGATATGCCACTCCACTCTATGACACCCTACAATACTCCACATCACTCCAATCTATGCCATGACACTGTATGCCATGATACTCTATGATACAATACTTTAGAGCATGACGCTGTACGCCACTCCACTCTACAACAATCTATGCCACTCCATTCTACTCCACTCTACGACACCCTGATCAACTCTATGACACTCTACACCTCTCCACCCTACCATACTCTACAGCACTCCACTCTATACCAAGGTACAACTTTCTGTTCCACTCTATTCCACTATACGCAACTCCCTGTATGCCACTCCACCCCACTCCATTCTACTTTATAACATACTACTCCACTCTACGCCATTCGAATCTATGACAATCTATGCCACTCCACTTCCCAACACTCTACAACACACAACTCCACTCCACGACACTCCAATTTATGACACTTAACTCTATTCTATTCCACTCCACTCTACCCCACACTGCTCCACTGTATTCTACTCCACTGTACGACACTCTTATACTGTAACTTTAGAATTTCTAAAGTTTGTGTAGTTTAAGTTGGTTTTGTAAAGAAATAATAAATTATGTTTTCTTAACCATAACTAAGCTTTAACCTATTTTTTTTCCATTGAATATTATTACATATTTGGCACTGTCTGGTTATGCTTAGGTCAGAGTTTCAATAGGACAACTTTGGCGCAGTTTGACAAATCTGCCCAAAACGCTCTAAACAAAGTTCATTCACCTCAGCTCCTTCCTGGAAATTTTGCGCTCATCTGTGAAATGAGTCCAAGGAAACGGGGGAGGTGGGGTGAGTGGGGTAAAAACAATGATTTCCCATGTTAATTCCCAAAGGAAACTTTGCTCTCTGATACAGAAAAAAGCTCAATGGAATAAGACCAAAAATTAGCAAATCGTTAGAACTTAACTCAGAAAGCGTGCTTTGCATTATTTGGTTGTAGGAAAGTAGGGCCAGATGTAGCAAAGGTTTTTACCCATTCTGTGTCTATGGGAAAAAGTGTTTGTACATATGGCCCGTAGCTTCTTTCTAGCATGGTTACCCCAACCTTTTGGCCTGTTTGTCAGTTGGTTTGACTGTGTTTACTGGGATCCTGGTAACCAGGACCCCAGTGATTATGCTCTCTCCTTTTAAACATGGTTGCTACAACCTTTTTCACCCCGCATTTGGCATACTGGTACCCCAATGTAAGTCCCTAGTATATGGTACATAGGTACCCAGGGCATTGGGGTACCAGGGGATCCCTATGGGCTGCAGCATGTATTATGCCACCCATAGGGAGCCCATGCAAAGTGTTTTGCAGGCCTGCCATTGCAGCCTGCGTGAAAGGGTGTCTGCACCCTTTCACTACCAGGTCACTGCACCAGGTCATTATAAGTCACCCCCACTAGCAGAGGTGCCCCCACAAACTCCAGGCCCATTTTCCTGGGCTTTGTGAGTGCAGTGACACCATTTTACGCATGTACTGGACATAGGTCACTACTTATGTCCAGCTACATAATGGTAACTCCGAACCTGGGCATGTTTGGTATCAAACATGTCAGAATCATACCCCAATACTGTTGGAAGTATTGGAAGCATGATTCCATGCACTCTGGGGGCTACTTAGAGGACCCTCCAGCATTGTTACCACCAGTCCAACAGGGTTTTCTGGGCAGCCCAAGCTGCTGCCCCCCCTCAGACAGGGTTCTGCCTTCCTGCTGCTTGCTCTGATCAAGCCCTGGAAAGCAGAACAAAGGATTTCCTTTGGGAGACAGAGGTAACACCCTCTCCCTTTGGAAATAGGTGTGACTGGCTTGGGAGGGGTAGCCTCCCCAAGCCACTGGTATTCTTTGAAGGGCACATTTGGTGCTCTCTGTGCATAAACCAGTCCACACCAGTTCAGAGACCTCCAGTCCCTGCTCTGGTGTGAAACTGGGGAATGAAAATGGGAGTGACCACTCCCATGTCTATCACCACCCCAGAAGTGGTACTCAGAGCTCCTCCAGAGGGTCCCCGGGTTTTGCCATCTTGTTTCCAAGGTTAACAAGGAACTCTGGGAGCATCTGGGTGGCCAGGCGAGGCAGGTGATGTCAGAGCCCCCTCCTGATAGGTGCTTTCCTGATTAGGTGACCAATCCCCCTTTCAGGGCTATTTAGGGTCTCTCTCTTGGGTGGGTCCTCAGATTTGGCTTTCAAGACTCCAGCAGGATTCTTCTGCAACCCCCACTTCAACTTTTGGCCACTGGAACTGTGACTGGACCTTCCAGGAATGGACAATGCTACAATCAACGAAGAAGACTCTTCTGCAACTTTGCTTCCACAGCTCCTGCCAGCTTTGCAACATTTCCCTGGCCTTGCATCCTCAGAAGACAGCAATTCTTCAGCCTCCACAAGAACAAGAAGGAATCTCCCTTGGAGTCACTCCCCTCTGCAGGTACCTGCTTCAACGACGACCGGCTACGTGGATCTCCCCTCATCTTGAGCTGCATGGATCCTGCACCACGGGTGGTGGTCCAGAGTAGTCCTATTGGTCCTCTCTACTGGCTGTCCAAGTTTGGCGGAGGTAAGCCCTTGCCTTCCCACACAGGATAGTACCCGCATGCACTGCGTTTCTTGCAGCTGCCAACACTTGTTTGCATCTCCTTCTCAGGATCTTCAGGCAAAGTGTACCTCCAGTCCCCAGCACTCCTTCCTGTGATGCACAGCCCTCTGCATGGTTCTCCTGCGGCGTGGAATCCCTTCCTGTAGCGCTGCATGGGCTCCTTCTACGACTTCTGTGTCCCTGTCCTGTGGGTGCTGCCTCTGCTCCTGTGGACTCTCTGTGATGCTGAGGGTCTCCTGTGACCCTCCTCCTGATTTGAGTCCTTCTGGGCCTTGCTGGTCCCCAGCTGCACCACTTTTCCACTAATCGCGAGTTTGCCTTTGCCAAGGCTTGTTGGTGGAATTCTTGCACCGACACCCATCTGCAATCTTCACTCCAGCATGGGACATCTTCTGCATCCATCACAAACTCTTCTTCGGCTCCTGGGCTACAGTGCTGCCCTGTTCTTCTTCACCGTCGACCAACTCCTACAAGTACAGCTGGGTGGGTAGTAGCTCCTACTCCTCCAGGACTCCACTGAGACTTTTGGACTTGGTCCCCTCTCTCCACAGGTCTTCTTCTCCAGGAATCTACTACTGGTTCCTTGCAGTCTTGTCTGGTTGTCTTTTTTCTCCTTTTGGGTGGTTTGGGGAAATACCAGTGATTTACTCCTGCTTTCCTTGACGCTGGGGGAATATTGTGTTACTTACCTCTGTGGTTTTCTAGTGCTCCCAGCTCCCCTCTACACATTCTACTTACCTAGATGGGGGCCCTGTGTTCGCATTCCATTTTTTTAGTATATGGTTTGTGCTCCCCCCAGGGTCACTATTGGTTATTGCTATTTGCACTGTTGTCTAAAGTTTTCTATGCCTATTTCTGATTACTAGTGTATATATTTAGTATATTACTTACCTCCTATTGGAGGGTTGCCCTTCTAGTATTTTGTGGTATTGTGCTCCAAAAATAAAGTGCCTGTATATGTGTACAACTGAGTGTTTCTTTCATGTGTGCAAGTGCTGTGTGACTACAGTGGTATTGAATGAGCTTAGCATGTCTCCTAGATAAGCCTTTGACCGCTCAGCTACTTCTAGAGTGCCTGGCTTCTAGATACTGCCTACACTTCACTAAGAGGGGTTACCTGGACCTGGTATAAGGTGTAAATACCCTAAGTACCCACCACACACAAGGCCAGCTTTCTACATTGGTCTAAATGAGTTCTGCTGTTTTTGAGAAATTCATGTTTAAAAAGATTCTTGGAGATGGCTTGAATGGGGTTAAAAAGTTGTATATATATATATATATATATATATATATATATATATATATATATATATATATATAAATATATATATATATTTATTCATTTATATGGATAGTTGTTCCTGCAGTGCTGAAAATTTAATTAGGCCAAGTGAACTTTTAATCCCACTGACCATCGCAGCAACGTGGGACAGATACTGTTCCTGTGATGACAAGCAATCTGATTGGCTGGCTGTAACCCAAGGAAAAATGTTGCAGCCACCATTGTGGGACTCAGGATTCGGGTCCTGTGTCGTGAAAATGTAAAATATCAGTATATAAATGAGCCGAGTAGGGACACCCTGACTCCCTGGCACTTTGGGGGGCGGGGGGAGGATCGGGGGCTGTATGGTACCCAGTGATACCACATGGCTAAAATTTAAAAAATTGTGCTGAGGGTTCTGTGGTATTTCACAAGATCCTCCCATACTGCTCAGCAGTACTCCAGTGTAAGCAACCACTCAAGCTTCACCACCACAATAATGTAGTACCATGGGGTTGAAGTTTGAGTGGTGGTCCCACACATGTACTGCAGTACCCACAAACAGTTAAAAGAAATAGATAAAGTTGTATTGGGTGTCTGTGAGGGGGATAGGCCTCACCGAGGGGGTGCAGGGTTGGCTGGAGGCAAGACACTGTGTACAATCCCCACTGCACAGGGTCAACACTGAAATTCACCAGCTATGGTTTACAGTCTACCTATACCTTGTGCCCCCACCATGCACTGCTTATAGCCTCACATATTCCATCACCTATGACATGTTTAATGACATCTCACCATCTGCTCTGGGTATGGCCAGGAGAGGGGTCTGCCATCAGTCCAATCACATTTGTGTGACCATACTGCATATCTTTTGCAGTCTCATCTGAAACCTGGACGGAATCCAATAGGTTATTTTGGTGCTGTGCCTACTGAGACTTCAGATCCCACTGCAAAGCCACATAGGCTACTTGGTATCATCAACCAGCAAGATGCAGGAGGCCAGAAGTTGCAAAAGTCTCAGAACCATTCTCACTGAAATCAAGGACTGAACCTAAAACATAGAGATCATAGCCAGCATGTTCTAGACACAGCATGGAATTGTACTGTATCCAGGATGACTCCAATGAATGGGAGCTTCTACAAAGGAGTTAGGTGTGACTTTGGCACACTAATAATGAGCCCAGCGCTGAAGGTGTGCTGTGGCCACTGCCATTACTTTTGTGAACACTCGAGGGACACTGGTGAGGTCAAGAGGGAACACTGCAAACAAATTGCTTTTGAAGTACTGTGAACCTCAAAGAATGACTGTGGGTCTACAGTATAGGCCGATTAGGAAATAAGCATCCTGCAAGCCCAATGCCACCATCCAGGCTTTTGGGTCCAGGGCAGACAGAACCTGGGCCAGTGTGAGCATCCTGAATTTGTCCTTTAACAGAAATGCATTGAGAGGCTGAAGATATAAAATAGTTTAAAGGCCTCTGTCCTTCAGCACAAGGGTGTAGTGGGAAAAACTCCCAGTTCCTTCTTCTGAGTCCAGAACCCTATTTATGGCTCCTTTGGCAAACATGACCTGCACCTCCTGCAGCAACGTTCACATGGTTGTCTGGCAAAGCTCCCCCCCAGCTGGGGGTGGAAGGTGTGGCATGGTAAAAACAAATTGGAGGGTGCAGCAATGTTAAACAGTTTGGAGGACCCACATGTCAGAAGTGATGCCCTCTCTGGAGGAAATGACAGATCCTCCCTCTTACAGGATGAGTGTGACAGAAAGGACTAAAGTAATTTTGAAGTTGTGGCCAGAGGGGGTCTGAGCTGTATAATATAATCTATGTTACCATTGGGAGCCATTGTCACAACTTTGAAAGGGCTGGGGGTCTTGTTGAGCAGGCTTCGGAGCCTGGCGTTGTCCATAAGCCAACCACTTGGAGTATCCTGAAATGGAAATCACTTTTGAGGAAATTGCCTGGCAGGTGAGGAGAATCCGATGAGTGAGCTGTGGTGTGACCCTCTTTGACTCACTGTATTGTCAAACGTTCCTACATACCAAAGCGGAGAGAACCACTGAATGGCATATACAACAAAGATTCTTGGACATCACCTGAGAAATCCATTGACCTCATCCAAGAGTGGCAAGGAAGCATCACAATCATGCCAATTACCTGACCCAAATAATCAGTCATGCCCATGTCAGATCGGATAACAAATTTAGCTCCATCTTGGCCATCCTGAAAGTTTGTGCTAATGAGGCCACTAAGCCACCTTGTTGTAATTTAGTAGCGATTAGATTAAGCATTAGCAGAAGACATCTTGTATTTAGCAACTATTGTGAACATTTCGCGGAATCCATTATGTATTCATGGCAGCCATTTTCTCTGCCACATGCTGCCATGTGCTCGCCATGTGCTCTGCCCTACCTTCCTGTTAACTACTCTTGAAAATCTGTCTAGTGACAAGTTATATTTAGCATCTCCCACTTTGCACATGCCCAGTATAGTCTGCAGGTGTTAGTAATTAGTAACTGACAGTAATGTGTCTACTAGTCCTTGAAAACTGTTAGCCCCTCCTACCTGTCGACTGTGCATTTCCATATGACCTTATATGTATATAAGTCTTGCTTCTATAATTGTACCACCTTCTTTTTAGCCCCTGCGTGGGTATAAAAGGACCATGCTCTCTTAGTTCAGTGTGCTACTTCAAACACTACCAAAGGGTGCTGTTTGAACTGTAGTACCACCTCATGAGGTTTAATCAAATTTGTCTTTTATTTCAGTTTCTGTGCCAACTTCTTCCTATATGGTCTGAGGACTTTGTGCAGAGAAGGGCGAACCCCTTGCACTAGTAGGCCTTGCTGAGGCTTACTTCGACAAATTGGCGCCCGAACAGGGACTCATCGGCGACTCGGACGCCCGACGGATTGGTCGCGATGAAGGATTGGGATCTCGCTGCGGACGATCAATGCCTGAGGAGATCCGAGTCTTGGCAACCACGGCGTTTTTCCCTTCTTTCTGATTTGACCATCCAGGTGGCGCCGGTCCTCGACTGAGATCCTTTTTGTTCATTCGTCGTGCAGTGACCATTTGGTCGATTTTAGAACTTGGCAGTTGGAACCTGGACGCCCTTTGATTGGTAAGAGCCGTTTTACGCCACTTACTGTGGGTTTTGATGCCTTTGTTTCACCACTTACTGTGGCTCTCGTGTTTTGGGTGACTAGTCAATTTGTGTCCTTTGAATTGATATATAAATTGCAATTTATATAGGCAGGTAATGAGGAGAATTTTCTCCAATTTAATTTTGATTTGAACGGAACCTTAAGTGCTACTTTGATTATAATACTGCATATTCTGCACTATTCTTGGCATGCCTGTTTTTAGCGCACTTCGTAGAATGTGTTGCTTTTGTAATGGTACCAATTTGAGACTGGAAGAATCGCAACCGGCACCCACAGAGGGGACGCCCAATAGATATATGTATGTTAAACATGGTCTTTCTTCTATAATGTACAGCACATTATGGAATAAATACACTTGTACGGATCCTGAGCTACATTGGCCTATGCATGGGTCATTTGATTTGCGAAAGATTGAGTATGTGGAACAATGTATGTGTAAGCGAAGGTCTAGGCAAGATATGTTTGACTGTGTACGAATGTGGGAGAAAGAAGTGCGTGGACGAGTGAAGCGTGAGCAAGCCTTGCTTGAGAAAGAGCAGCGGAAGAATGTATATGTGAAAGCACTGGAAATGAAAAAGAAATAAATAAATGACTTAAAGGAGATAGAAGAGAAAGAACGTAAATTACAGGTAACTGGCCAATACACTGTTCGGCAACCTCTCTATCCTATCCTTAATAAACCGCACAATGATTTTTTGCTCCTAGATCGCCCTCCACCTCCGTATGTCGTTCTTCTGTGCCTCATGAGTTAGCTGAGGTATCCGGTATGGAGCAACAAAAGATACGAGACAGTCGCTCTATGTTGCCTGCTGACCGTGTGTCTGAGCTTAGATCTACTGCTCGTAAAACAATTCATAGCGTTGTCTCTGCTTCTGAACTTTTAGACAACATGAAAGGGTGGATGGAAAAGGAGCAGCTATATTTTACTGAGGCATTTGGCACAGAAGTTATTGAACTATTTCGGAAATATTCTGATGAGTTAGAGCCCGATGATGTAGCAGCTGATCATAAGCAAATGCGTGATGGTCTTTTTGTTTTCTCCCAGGTGGCTGATGCAATCAGGCGTTTGGTGAAATTATGTGTTGCAGCAGTCCGTATGCAAGAGGAGAAAAGGGCCGTGGACGTAGTTGCACGGACATCTCAGACCGGCGGGGTGCAAGCTTCCATCTTTGGAACAGATAAGACTATGATAGTTCACGCGAAACCAATGCGGGAGGCCGCGCCTTTGTATGTTCCTCCTAAAGAATCGGGTACAAGTGATGATAAAACCTCTGTTGATGCTAAGGGTTATTTTATTTATAATTGGGTGTATACTCCTTGGAATAGGGCAGATGTAATGGCACTTAAAACAGCATTACCTGACCCGCGGAAAACTCCAGCCGCCTTTTATGAGGAAGTTGAGGGAGAAATTAGTTCTTGTACTATGACTTTGGCTGACATGGATTTATTTTTCAGATTGATATTACCACCAGATATGTGGAGAACTCTTCGTAAAGTTGATGATCGTGTAGTTTTTGGGGCGTCATGGAAAGAATTAGAACAGATGGACGGGGATAGGGAACCTGCGAAAAAGCCGTATCAGTTGATTCTAGATCTTCCCGCAGCCATATTAGTTAAGTTAAAAACGATTATTCCCCCTAAAAAGATAGATTGGACTGTTTTAGCGTCTTGTAAGCAAAAGGCAGAAGAATCGGTCTCTGATTTCTTTACACGTATTGAAGAAGCATTTAATAATTTTAGCGGCCAGTTATTGTCAGATGATACGGGCAGACATTTGTTTGTCGTAAATATGTCGCAAATCTGTTACCAGGAATAGCTAGTCGTCTAAAAGCTAGTGAAAGTTCATGGACTACCTCTACTCCGGTTTCTCTTTTGACTATGGATCAGTATTATGGACGTCAGGAATTAGAAGCAAAAGGTAGCGAGGATAAAAAGATTAAGGGGCATATTTATACTCTATTTGCGCCGGAATTGCGTCGTTTTTTTTGACGCAATTCCGGCGCAAAACTAACTCCATATTTATACTTTGGCGTTAGACGCGTCTAGCGCCAAAGTCCATGGAGTTTGCGTAATTTTTTAGCATGGACACCTACTTTGCGTTAATGACATGCAAGGTAGGCGTTCCCGTCTAAAAAATCGACTCCGAGGCATGTGCGCCGTATTTACACTCCCAGGCAAAATTCACGCCCGGGAGTGGGCGGGTCAAAATAAATGACGTACGGCCGCTTTTGCGCCGTTTTTTAGCGCCTGGAAAAGGCAGGCGTTAAGGGACCTGTGGGCTCTGAAGGAGCCCAGAGGTGCCCTCCCATGCCCCCAGGGACACCCCCTGTCACCCTTGCCCACCCCAGGAGGACACCCAAGGCTGGAGGGACCCATCCCAGGGACATTAAGGTAAGTTCAGGTAGGTTTTTTGTTGTTGTTTTTTTTGTGGCATAGGGGGGCCTGATTTGTGCCCCCCTACATGCCACTATGCCCAATGACCATGCCCAGGGGACAGAAGTCCCCTGGGCATGGCCATTGGGCAAGGGGGCATGACTCCTGTCTTTGCTAAGACAGGAGTCATTTCTATGGGGGTTGGGAGTCGAAAAAAACGGCGCAAATCGGGTTGAGGCGAAAAATTTGCCTCAGCCTGACTTGCCCCATTTTTTGACGCCCAAGCTCCATATCCCCCTACGCCGGCGCTGCCTGGTGTACGTCGTTTTTTTTCACGCACACCAGGCAGCGCCGGCGGCTAACGTCATTGATTAAATACGGCGCCCGCATGGCGCTTCAGAATGGCGTTAGCCGGCGCTAATTTTTTTGACGCAAAACTGCGTTAGCGCAGTTTTGCGTCAAAAAGTATAAATATGGCCCCAAGGGGCATATTTATACTCTGTTTGCGCCGGAATTGCGTCGTTTTTTTTTACGCAATTCCGGCGCAAAACTAACTCCATATTTATACTTTGCCGTTAGACGCGTCTAGCGCCAAAGTCCATGGAATTTGCGTCATTTTTTAGCGTGGACACCTACTTTGTGTTAATGACATGCAAGGTAGGCGTTCCCGTCTAAAAAATCGACTCCGAGGCATGTGCGCCGTATTTACACCCCCGGGCAAAATTCACGCCCGGGAGTGGGCGGGTCAAAAAAAATGACGTACGGCTGCTTTTGCGCCGTTTTTTAGCGCCTGGAAAAAGCAGGCATTAAGGGACCTGTGGGCTCTGAAGGAGCCCAGAGGTGCCCTCCCATGCCCCCAGGGACACCCCCTGTCACCCTTGCCCACCCCAGGAGGACACCCAAGGCTGGAGGGACCCATCCCAGGGACATTAAGGTAAGTTCAGGTAGGTTTTTTGTTGTTGTTTTTTTTGTGGCATAGGGGGGCCTGATTTGTGCCCCCCTACATGCCACTATGCCCAATGACCATGCCCAGGGGACAGAAGTCCCCTGGGCATGGCCATTGGGCAAGGGGGCATGACTCCTGTCTTTGCTAAGACAGGAGTCATTTCTATGGGGGTTGGGAGTCGAAATAAACGGCGCAAATCGGGTTGAGGCGAAAAATTTGCCTCAGCCTGACTTGCCCCATTTTTTGACGCCCAAGCTCCATATCCCCCTACACCGGCGCTGCCTGTTGTACGTAGTTTTTTTTCACGCACACCAGGCAGCGCCGGCGGCTAACATCATTGATTAAATACGGCGCCCGCATGGCGCTTCAGAATGGCGTTAGCCGGCGCTAATTTTTTTGACGCAAAACTGCGTTAGCGCAGTTTTGCGTAAAAAAGTATGTATATGGCCCCAAGGGGCATATTTATTCTCTGTTTGCGCCGGAATTGCGTCTTTTTTTTGACACAATTCCGGCGCAAAACTAACTCCATATTTATACTTTGCCGTTAGGCGCGTCTAGCGCCAAAGTCCATGGAGTTTGCGTCATTTTTTAGCGTGGACACCTACTTTGCGTTAATGACATGCAAGGTAGGCGTTCCCGTCTAAAAAATCGACTCCGAGGCATGTGCGCCGTATTTACACTCCCGGGCAAAATTCACGCCCGGGAGTGGGCGGGTCAAAAAAATTGACGTACGGCCGCTTTTGAGCCGTTTTTTAGCGCCTGGAAAAGGCAGGCGTTAAGGGACCTGTGGGCTCTGAAGGAGCCCAGAGGTGCCCTCCCATGCCCCAGGGACACCCCCTGTCACCCTTGCCCACCCCAGGAGGACACCCAAGGCTGGAGGGACCCATCCCAGGGACATTAAGGTAAGTTCAGGTAGGTTTTTTTTTTTTTTTTTTTTTGTGGCATAGGGGGTCTGATTTGTGCCCCCCTACATGCCACTATGCCCAATGACCATGCCCAGGGGACAGAAGTCCCCTGGGCATGGCCATTGGGCAAGGGGGCATGACTCCTGTCTTTGCTAAGACAGGAGTCATTTCTATGGGGGTTGGGAGTCGAAAAAACTGCGCAAATCGGGTTGAGGCGAAAAATTTGCTTCAGCCTGACTTGCCCCATTTTTTGACGCCCAAGCTCCATATCCCCCTACGCCGGCGCTGCCTGGTGTACGTCGTTTTTTTTCACGCACACCAGGCAGCGCCGCCGGCTAACGCGGCTAACTTCATTGATTAAATACGGCGCCCGCATGGCGCTTCAGAATGGCGTTAGCCGGCGCTAATTTTTTTGACGCAAAACTGCGTTAGCGCAGTTTTGCGTAAAAAGTATAAATATGGCCCTAAAGAATTAAAGACGAAGGTTATGTTGGCTCAAGCTTATGGTCCGCCTTTTACAGGTAGTGATAGAGGTGGACGTGTATCTTATGGTTCTTCTTACACTCATTCGAATTTGTCTGTTGATCAGTGTGCGTATTGTAAGAAATTTGGGCATTGAGCTGCTGATTGTCCAGCACCACGTGTTCAGCAGTGTTCATGTGGTTGGGGACAAATGAGAAATCGCTCAGGATATTCAGGGCCTAGAAGAAGCACAAATGATTATGCTAGGGTTGATACTAATGTACGAGGGCAGGATGGGTTTATCACTTTTGATAGCCGGAACCAATATCAGATGTCTAACTATGTGCAGCCTGATTTCCAAGATTCTGCTTATGCATAGGATTGCCTACGATGGGGTAAGGAATCAGTTGAAGTTCCAGTAGATCAGAGGGGTCCCTATGTTACAGCACATGTTTTGGGTTCTACTGATCAGTTTTTGGTTGATACAGGAGCTACTTGTAGCGCCTTGTCTAAACAATTGGTTCCAAGGGCTCCCCTGTCTGGCTTAACCATTACATCGATAGGTTTCGATGGAACACCTTCCCCTAGCCCATTGTCACAACCACTTGCATTCCATGTTGATAAATTTACTGCTCCATGTCCGTTTTTGCTTTCTCCAAATACACCAGAAAATATTGTGGGTCTTGAAATGCTCAAGTCTTTCGGGGCTACAATACGATGCTCTCCTGAAGGGGTGCGTGTTATTTTGAATGATAATCATCCTGTGATGGAAAGAGTTTGTCTTTTTAAAGAGGATATTGCATTAGCTTCACTCCCTAGTACTTTGTAGGCTACTTCAGATACTGATGTGGGACAAATGATTATTCCACCGGTACATATTAGTGTCAAGGAGGGAGCTGTATTGCCACGTTTGCCTCAATACAAAATTTCACAGGAGGGCGAAGAAGCACTCACACGAATTGTGCATGATCTTATTGCAGTTGGGGTTGTTGAGGAAGTTCCGTATAATGTTTGTAACAGTCCGATTCTTCCTATTCTGAAAAAGGATACTGATACTAGGATTTACCGATTCATTATTGATTTACGAGAAGTGAATAAGAATGTGCTACCACAATATCCTGTGGTATCTGACATCACAACACTTCTTACTTTGGTTCCCCCGACAGCAACTACGTTCTCTGTGATAGACTTGAAGAATGCTTTCTTTTCGATCCCTATTCATCCTGACAGCCGATATTTGTTTGGTTTTACTTTGAATAAACGATCATATAGATTTTGCAGAGTTCCTCAAGGCTATCCTGAGAGTCCTAGTATTTATAGTCAAGCGACAACTTGATTCTTTTGTTTTGCCTGAAGGTGTGGCTCTCATACAATATGTCGATTATATTTTGTTGCCAGCTGATACCCCTGAGCAATGTGAAAAGTGCACTTTGTCCTTACTTTCTTTTCTTGCTTCACACCGTCATAAAGTGTCACGAAAGAAATTGCAATATTGTAGACCAAAGGCAACCTATTTAGGTCACCTTTTGTCTAAGGAGGGCTTAGCACTTACATCAGATCGTATTCAAGCAATTTTAGACACACCAGTACCCTCTACTCAGAAAGATGTTCATGCATTCCTTGGTCTTACTTATTTTTGTAGGCAATGGCTATTAGGGTTTTCACACATTGTTAAACCTTTGCTAGCACTTTTGACTAAAGTTACTCCAATGCCCCTCCCATGGACAGATGAATGTGAGACTGCTTTCCGGCAGCTACGACAAGCCCTTTGTTCAGCACCAGTGTTAGGTACTCCAGATTACACGAAGCCTTTTGCACTTTACGTACATGAGATAGATGGATGTGCATTGTCAGTTTTAGTACAGACACATGGCGATAAGCAGCGTCCCTGTGCATATTTTTCAGCAGTACTTGATCCTGTCGCTCGAGCGTTGCCTGGGTGTTTTCGTTCAGTTGCGGCAACAGCTGTGTCAATACGTCAGAGTGAAGGGATAGTTTTGTCACATAAGCTGTTGGTGTTAGTACCCCATGCGGTTGATGCTCTTTTAAATCAAACAAAGACACAACATTTAACTAGCGCTCGCCTGACAGGATATGAATTGACATTGCTGGCTCCTCACATTACACTGAAGAGATGTGCAACACTAAACCCAGCCACTTTGTTGCCATATCCGGTGACTCAGACTCAGTCACAAGAAACACATGATTGTATATTCCTTACCGAAGAACAGACAAAGTTTCATATTGATTTGCAAGATTCGCCCCTTCCAGATGCAGACGGGGAAATTGTGGGTTGATGGGTCTTGTTTGAAGTTGCGAGACGGTACGACCTCAGCTGCATATGCAATCACCACAATACACACGGTAGTGGAGACAGCTCGTATACCACAGAAGTCAGCTCAAGCAGCTGAACTAATAGCTTTGACACAAGCATGTGAACTTAGTACTGTGTGATCGGGTCGTCCCGATCACGTCCCCGACAGCGGCAGTCACTTCCGTGTCGGGCAAACCCGACACGTCACTTCCGCGTTCCCATGTTTCCATGGGACCGCTCTTGGAACCGGGACGGCGTTTCCCTGTTTCCAGGGTAACACCTAAGGACTTCCGGGCTGGGGAGCTCAAGAAGGAGGTGGTGCGCGGAGACGGGGAGAGAGAAGCAACAGGAGAAAGCACAACGGAGCCAACAACAACGTAGGAGCATGTCGGAACGGAGGAGACCCAAGCAGAAGACGGGCGCGAGGAGAAGAAGAGCGCTCACGGAGGAGCGCCGGAGGCAGAAAACCCAGGAGCCAGCCACGACCCAGGAGGGTCGTGGCTTACAAAAGTACGGTCCCTGTGGGGAAAGCGAGAGAGTGTACAATTTAAAAGGGCACTGGGTGAGGGAACTGGGGAGAAGTGAAGGGGGGTGGAAAAAGAAGCGGACTAGTGCGTAACTGGGACACAGGGGGTCACATATCACGTCCACTTTATTGTGTGTACAGTACACAGGTGTCCCACCACGCTACCATCACACCCCCTTACCTTCCCCTTTTTTCCCTTTTTTGTTTTAAAAACAACCCCAGACGTAATTCATTACTTACCTTGGCGTTCTCCTTCTTTTCCCGGTAATCCACTGGAGCCATACGGGATACCTAGGACCCATCGACCTAAGAGGCAAAGAAGAAGGAGAAAGGCACAATTAGAAGAATAGAAGAACCCAACCTGAAACCTTAATAAAACTGTAACTTTGTGAACTAAAAGACAAGGAAAAGGGAAATCTCACAAATAAATCTCTTAATTTACCACTATAACCGCTCTCAGTCGTGTTTATACCGTTCAGCCTGGCACAGTGATGTCAGAAGTGGGATTTTAGAGAGCCCTAAGGCTAACGAACGGTATAGACAATGAGCGAAAGTCCTACATTAGAGGACATGATTAAACAACTGGCGGAAGGCCAGCGCCACTTACAGTTGGTATGGGAAGCTCACCAGCGAGAGGCTAAGGAGGACAGGGAGGCCTTACAGTCCGCCCTAAAAAGTCAAGCCACTATACTGGCAAACAACCAACTGGTACATGAAACGGCGATGAAGAAATTAACAGAGACAATAGCTGCCAGTAAAGTCCACCCTAATGTCCCCAGTTCGGTGCTACAAAAATATCAGGAGGGGGAAGACCCGGACTCTTTCTTTACCAACTTTGAACGAGTGGCTTCCTCCGCCCAATGGCCTGAGGAAAGATGGGGACAATACATCGCACCTTTACTCACAGGACTCCTGCAGGCCGCTTACCAAGCAGCTAATCCAGGGGGAACAACACCTTACAAAGACATAAAGAATAGCATTTTGGAACGGGTGGGGCACGAGTACTATAGAGTAAAGTTCCGTAAAGTAAAATGGGGACAGAATGAGGACCCCCGAACCTTTTATTTTCGTGTTAAAGATTTAGCACTGAAATGGTTGGGACCAATAGGAACTAGCAGAGAGGAGGTCATAAAGACAATCATCCTCGAGCAATACTTGGACTCCTTACCTACCACTACAAAAAATTGGATAAGACAACATCCAAAGGTAGATACAGACATGGCCATAGACTTGGCCTGTGCATACCACCGGTCCACAGATGTGAGAGTTATACAGCCCAGGTCCAACATAAAAGCCACCACACCACCCACCAAACACTCACCGAGGTTTCCTTTAGAAGACCCGTTTCCCCGGAAACAAGGAGAAGGTCAACCCATGCAGGGACCACAATGTTTCAACTGTGGAAAATGGGGTCATATAGCTCGCATGTGCCCCAGAAAATTAGAAGGAGTAGAGCCTATGGAGATAGGAGTGACCCGACGTAGATCCTATGTACAGGAGGGGGAGACATTAAGTTTAAGCAAACCATAAAAGTTAATGGACGGCCCCTATGTGCTCTCATAGACTCGGGTTGCAGCCAATCCGTCGTTCGTGAAGGTTTAATAGGCCCTATAGATAAGGAAGTTAGTCAATGGGTCAACATCTGCTGTATCCACGGCGACAAGGGACAATACCCCGTTAAGGTAGTGGAACTAGAGTGGGGTAAATACAGGGACTTTCTTCCTATGGGAGTTATGGACCAACTCATTGAGGAGTGTATCGTTGGTACCGACTATATACATTTCCAACAACTTCTAAATTGTACCCAAAGTTCGAGAGAGAACCTGGAGTGGTGGGCCGAGGCTCCTTTTTCCAGTAGTTCCATTGAGTGTCCCCCACACCGCAGGAAACTTTCTCGCCGAGGGAAACGGGACGAGAGAGTGAAGTTTCGGGCTCACAAAGAGAATGAGCATCCCATAAGACTTATAGCTGAGAATTACATAGCACCCCTAAGCTTCCGTCAACAACAGAGAGAGGACTCTACCCTCACTCAGGCTTGGAAAGCCGCGAAAACCGAAGAAACAGATGAGGTGGGTCCCTATTTCTTAGTACAAAGAAACCTCCTTTATAGGGTTACCACTACGCGAGCAGGGGATCGCAAACGTCAATTAATAGTCCCAGAAACCTATAGGAACCAAGTCCTTGTCCTAGCACACAACCAACCAGGAGGGGGTCATTTTGGGAGAGAAAAAACCGAGGAATATCTCCTCAGGAGGTTCTACTGGCCAGGAGTTTTTGCACATATTAGGAAATATTGCTCTCAATGTCCTAGGTGTCAGCTTAGAGAACCAGGTAGGCCCAGGAAAGCACCTCTCCTACCGCTTCCCATCATCGACATTCCGTTTAGCAGGGTGGAGATGGATTTAATTGGACCTCTATTACCCTCCTCTAAAGGCCACACCTATATATTGGTTATCGTAGACTATGCTACTAGATACCCCGAAGCCCTCCCACTAGCGAGCATGACAACAAAAACAGTAGCACAGGCAATGATCACCGTATTCACTCGAATAGGGTTTCCCCGAGAAATACTCACTGACCAAGGTACCCCATTCATGTCGAACCTCATGAAACAGGTATGTAGGTTGCTAGGAATTTCCCAAATAAAAACCTCAGTTTATCATCCCCAGATGGACGGGCTGGTTGAGCGCTACAACCGGACCATCAAAACACTATTAAAGAAGGTAGTCGAGGACTCTGGGAGGGATTGGGACCAAAAATTACCCTTAGTTCTTTATGCCATTAGAACCCACGAACAGGCTTCAACAGGACATAGCCCGTTCGAACTGGTGTTCGGAAGGCAACCCCGTTCCCTTTTAGATATGGCTGTAGAAACCTGGGAGGAAGAAGGGGAAGAAGAAGGAAGGCCGTTGTTAGAATATGTCCAAAACTTGAAGTCACACTTACGGGAACTATGGGAAGATGTACGGCAACACATGGAAAAGGCCCAAGAGACACAAAAACACTATTATGATATAGGAAGTAAATTGCGTACCTTTCACCCAAATGACCAAGTCTTAATAATGCGTCCCACGTCCGAGCAAAAACTACTGGCGAGATGGCAGGGACCCTATAGGGTTATTAGAGCAATCTCCCCTGTCCCTTATCTCATAGAACTAAGTGTCAACCCCAAAAAAAAACTAATTTACCATGTGAATCTCCTAAAAAAATGGGAAGTGGCAGATGAAACTGACAACCCAGTAGAGATGGGCCGATTTTTATATCCCACTAAGGAATTAGACGTAGAACTGTTCCCTTGTGACAAACAAACCAAAGAAAATACGCCCTCTGTCAATGCTTCTCTGACAAGGTCTGAGAAGGGGCAGTTGTATTCCCTGTTAAATCAGTACCAACATGTATTTTCGGAGACACCCGGAAGAACCTCCCTGATCTGTCACCAAATAAGAACCACCCCAGGTCAAACGGTCAGACTACGTCCCTATCGTATTCCCGAGGCGAGAAAACATATCATAGAAGACGAGATAAAGAAGATGATAGCCTTAGGAGTGATCAAGCCCTCTAATAGCCCCTGGTGCTCTCCAGTAGTCCTGGTTCCAAAACCTGACGGATCAGTCAGATTTTGTATTGACTTCCGTAAACTCAATGCGATATCCATGTTCGACACTTATCCTATTCCCCGAGTGGACGATGTCCTCGAGAAACTAGGAAGAGCTAAATATTTGTCCACGTTGGACCTCACTAAAGGTTATTGTCAGATTCCCCTTTCCCCAGAAGACAAAGAAAAAACAGCCTTCTCTACACAATCCGGTCTATATCAATTTACAGTGTTACCCTTTGGTCTTCATGGAGCCCCCGCTACTTTTCAGAGACTAATGGATAGATTACTAAAACCCTTCCACACATTCTCTGTAGCCTACCTAGATGATGTCGTCATTTTTAGTGAGACATGGGGGGATCATCTTCACCACCTCCGTCAAATATTTACTACCCTGGCAGAGGCAGGGTTAACGGCCAACCCCAAGAAATGCATATTAGGAAAGACAGACATATCATATCTAGGATACAAAATTAGCCATGGTACACTACAACCACAACCCACGAAGGTAGAAGCCATAAAGCAAGCCCCTACCCCTAAAACAAAGAAAGATCTACGTTCTTTCCTTGGTTTAGTGGGCTACTACCGTAGGTT
Source organism: Pleurodeles waltl (assembly GCF_031143425.1). Lineage (NCBI taxonomy): Eukaryota > Metazoa > Chordata > Amphibia > Caudata > Salamandridae > Pleurodeles > Pleurodeles waltl. The sequence continues at coordinate 280,803,373 of NC_090443.1, read as the reverse complement.
CACATCGGGTTATTCCACTATCGCGGCCCCCCTTACGGACCTCTTATCAAAACATCACCCTAACAAATTGGTACCCTTTACGGAATGTCAAACGAATAGTTTCGAGCGATTAAAATCCTCTCTCACGGCGGAGCCTATATTGCAATGTCCTGATTTCTCTAAACCATTTCATCTGTACACGGACGCCTCTAATGTGGGGCTTGGGGCGGTACTGGCTCAACCTGACGAGGAAGACAGGGATCACCCTATTGTGTTTATCAGCAGGAAACTTCTTCCCCGAGAATGTCATTATCCCATCATCGAGAGGGAGTGTTTGGCCATTAAATGGGCAGTGGAAAACTTACAATATTATCTTTTGGGCAGGCCTTTTATACTGTATACTGATCACGCACCCCTTACCTGGCTGGCCTCTCATAAGGATTCCAACTCTAGGGTTTTAAGATGGTTCCTTGAATTACAGCCTTTTTCCTTCCAGGTCCGCCATATACCTGGGTTGCAACATGGCCCTGCGGATTATTTGTCCCGATTTCCCTGCTCTTCTTCGGTCCTCAATCAGGACCGCTCTTGGGATGGGGTGTGTGATCGGGTCGTCCCGATCACGTCCCCGACAGCGGCAGTCACTTCCGTGTCAGGGCAAACCCGACACGTCACTTCCGCGTTCCCATGTTTCCATGGGACCGCTCTTGGAACCGGGACGGCGTTTCCCTGTTTCCAGGGTAACACCTAAGGACTTCCGGGCCGGGGAGCTCAAGAAGGAGGTGGTGCGCGGAGATGGGGAGAGAGAAGCAACAGGAGAAAGCACAACGGAGCCAACAACAACGGAGGAGCGTGTCAGAACGGAGGAGACCCAAGCAGAAGACGGGCGCGAGGAGAAGAAGAGCGCTCACGGAGGAGTGCCGGAGGCAGAAAACCCAGGAGCCAGCCACGACCCAGGAGGGTTGTGGCTTACAAAGGTACGGTACGGATGCATTACCGTTGGCATTATTGTCTATTAGGTCAGTGCCACCCTCTCGAACAGGCCTTACCCCCTATGAAATAGTATTTGGAAGGCCAATGAACATTTGGGGAGTTCCTAAGCCAAATTCTGTATATGATGTACCTTGTGTCTTGATGAATGATTATTTGGTACAGTTAACCGACAATTTGGTTTCTATTCATCAACAGGTTCGAGAAGCACTTCCTGACAGATCTACAGGTGAAGGCCATGAACTCCGACCTGGTGACCAGGTGATGATTAAGTCTTTTGAAAGATCAAGCAGCTTAGAACCAAGGTGGCGAGGCCCAGACCAGGTGCTCCTTGCGACAAGGACAGCAGTTTGAGTGATGAACCGAAAGAATTGGGTCCACAGTACTCACTGAAAAAGAGTGCTACCTACCTTGGTGGAACCTGCTGTGCTCACCGATCATCGAGAGATCTTGACTACGGAGAAAGGCCGTGCTATATCACCTGACGAATCTGCAGTTCTTCCCGGACCATACGATTTCTGGAGTGTCGCGATATAATTTGAGACCGAGGAAGGAATATGTAGTGCTGAAAAAAAAACTGGTTGATCTACCGCCCTGGGTTACTGAAACAGAGAGCCAATGTGGCAAGGGGGCGGGGTGAGTCATGCATTAGAGTAGTGACACCCGTCTTGGCCCATGGTGAAGAAATCAGCGGCTGCCCAGGGATCAGAGCTCCAACGATTGTTTTTAATTAATTTCTGGAAGGGTCGATTATCACTGTTGCTAAAATGAATAACAAAGTGATCATTAGTACTATGGGGATTGTTGTTGTTTTGGTGGTTATAGCAATAATGACCTGGTTTGTTGAAAAGAAGGCTCCTGCTTGTGATTTTTTTGTTGCCACCACTCCAGTACCAGAGGATCACTATCACTTTACGCTTCCCTATCATGAGCAGAAGCACCGTCAACCGTACTTCAATAATACTTTCATTCGGATGTTGCATCATACTCATAATGCTACAAATACTACTAACTGTTGGGTATGTGGAATGATACCTGCGCATCAAAAGAAAGGAGGAACATCTTTCATTCCTCTTCCTTTTTCACACAATGGTTCTTGTCAAGCTTGGTATACGCTTTTGTTTGCATCTGGAAAACGTACAGAGGGCTGACTTCTTTTTCGCCTTAATAAAGTATGCTACCAAGACAAAGATGGGTATCCCAAAGCCAAAGGAACTAAATGGGAATGGAAGAGTATCAACCGGACAATGTTTCAATACCATATGTCTTCACAAATATAAGAGACTCTGACAAGAAAGAACAATTTATGATTTCTGTCACAAAAACGAAAGCAGATTTATGTATACGTAGCATTGGGCGAATTCCAGAGGGGACAAGCGATTGGACCTTGATTTTAACTATTGAGGGTGTAAATAATAATAGTTTTACAGCTTCACATAATACATATTTTGTTTGTGGTAACTATGGATATTACCAACTACCTGTTAGGTGGTCAGGTGTGTGTTATGTATGTTTTCTATTACCCCCTGTGTTTTTGGCACCTGCATCATATCACCGTGATTTTAAACTGTTCAATGACATCATTAAAAATAGATATAAAAGGACAATAAGTACAAATGAGGTAGACCAAGCGGACACTAGCCTGCAACAATATGTTGATTTTAATTTAGGGTTGTTCTCCTTTGTGGGTGCTGCGTTAAACAGTAGGAAAGTGAGACGATTGACTAGGGTTGTGGAAGCTGTTACCAATCAGGCAGCTCTGGCACTTGGGAATATTACAGAGGAGCTCCAAATTGTGAGGATTGTAGCACTCCAAAATCGTATGGTACTAGTTGTGATATTAGCTGATCGAGGTGGTGAATGTCGCATCATATGTAGTAGTTGCTGCATTTTCATTCCAGATCACTCACCTTCAGTATATGATGCAATATCTAAATTGCATAAAATTGCTGCAGAAATTCACACAGAGACTGCTACTTGGACTTTTTCTGGATGGTTTCGGGCACTTGTTTCCGCTTGGGGCTGGAAACTACTGACTATCCTGTGTGTAATGAATGCAATACTGTTCACAAGCTGTATCTGTATTCAGTGTGGTCCAATGTTCTGCTCCATGTGTATTACGGCTTGTATGCCTACCAAAAGAGATATTACAGAAATAAAAGCACAACACATGTTAGATAAGGAAATAGCTGAAAAGATGAGCATAAATATACAAGATGAATATTTAGATTATCCCAGAAAGACGAATGTCTTCAGCTAATGCTGAAAGGGTCATCTGTTGTAATTTAGCAGCGATTAGATTAAGCATTAGCAGAAGACATCTTGTATTTAGCAACTATTGTGAACATTTCGCGGAATCCATTTTGTATTCATGGCAGCCATTTTCTCTGCCACATGCTGCCATGTGCTCGCCATGTGCTCTGTCCTACCTTCCTGTTAACTACTCTTGAAAATCTGTCTAGTGACAAGTTATATTTAGCATCTCCCACTTTGCACATGCCCAGTAAGGTCTTCAACTGTTAGTAATTAGTAACCGACAGTAATGTGTCTAATAGTCCTTGAAAACTGTTAGCCCCTCCTACCTGTCGACTGTGCATTTCCATATGACCTTATATGTATATAAGTCTTGCTTCTATAATTGTACCACCTTCTTTTTAGCCCCTGCGTGGGTATAAAAGGACCATGCTCTCTTAGTTCAGTGTGCTACTTCAAACATTACCAAAGGGTGCTGTTTGAACTGTAGTACCACCTCATGAGGTTTAATAAACTTTGGGGGTTATTCTAACTTTGGAGGAGGTGTTAATCCGTCCCAAAAGTGACGGAAAAGTGACGGATTTACCACCAGCCGTATTACGAGTCCATTATATCCTATGGAACTCGTAATACGGCTGGTGGTATATCCGTCACTTTACTGTCACTTTTGGGACGGATTAACACTCCTCCAAAGTTAGAATAACCCCCTTTGTCTTTTATTTCAGTTTCTGTGCCAACTTCTTCCTATATGGTCTGAGGACTTTGTGCAGAGAAGGGCGAACCCCTTGCACTAGTAGGCCTTGCTGAGGCTTACTTCGACAACCTCGCCAGAGTAAGATCTGACTGACCATGTCCCACAGTGCACAAATGTAGCAGCCAAGAAGGGAGCGGGCACTTACTGAGTGTAGATTAAGTCTGGCGAAAGAAAACATATGCTTGCAAAAGTCTTCCATACCTTTGGATTTACAGTTAGGAGTGGACGTAGGAAAGGCGTTCGGGTTAAATTTGGTGGATGCCTCGGCCACCAAGCTCTATGGCATTGGATGCTGTCTGAGAAAGTCAGGATCATGTGGAGCTGATTAAGGGCAATGAGTGATCTGTTTGTTAATAGAAGGGTCAGAACATGGGTATGCAAGTCCAGAAGAGCGCTGTCCTAAGGGCTTCATTAAAGGGCAGAAGAAATTTGGTAGGTATGTGACCAAGCTGAAAGGCATCCGTAAGGGCATTCGTTTTGAACTTCATAGTTGGGAGCTGCAGGCCAAGAACTTCTGCAGTATTTCTGATCACTAACGCAAATTATGCACTTTCGTTCATGGCTGTACCAGTAGAAGAGACTAGCCCAGTGTTTCGGGTGCTGTCCAAACAGCTGACATCTTATAGGTCTTTGTACTATTTTTCTCCACACACATCCCAGCCCTCAGATCCCAAACTTAGTGTGGATGAATACTTTCACCACCTTGAAAATGCCAAAAATGGGAAGGGTTAGGTGCGGGAACTTTTACCTCATTGATTAGGGAGTGCCCAGAACTCATTTCCACCCAGCTCCTCATGCCTAACATAAATGTGGCATCTCTAGACACCTTCCTCAGATCGTGGAGTGTTCTGAAGTCTAACAGAAGAGAATCTGACCTGCTGTCCATGATCTGAGAGAAGCCCTGAAGGATTGAACTAGCTCTCTGTAGTAGCCAGGACAAAGAAGTGGACTCCAAGAGACAAAAGGCTGAACTCCTGTTAAAGCTACAGTGATTTAACAAGCTACAAGAGTCCTTTTCTGCAACTGGACCTGAACTGGACCATGCTGTTGCCCTCTGCCTGACACCCTATGAGTTTCTATGTGCATATCTTGTGGTCCTGGGGGCTTTACAAGTCTACTCCTGTGGTGGAATATGACTTAGAGGACTAAGTCAGAAAGTAAACTCTTAAACCAGGATGAACCTAGGTAGTGTACCCAACCCATACTCCATCGCAGTCAGTGTCAAACTGAGCCTAGGTTCTGGTCTAGTGCGACCATTGACTGTCATTGGACTTGTGCTTCTTAGCGCTATTGCTACTTAAAACCTTGAAAATTCACATTGCACGCTGACTTTTTGGATTTATGTCATTTTTTTTTTTTTACATTTTACTCTATTTTTCTAATTTGAGTTAGAGTTTTAATAATATGCATTTATACTTTCATACTGTTTTGGGACTGCATAATTACTTTACACATTGCCTGTAAGTTAAGCCTGTTTGCTCTGTGCCATAGCTACCAGGGGGTTGAGCTCAGGTTTCTTTAGTGACTTTAGTGGTTGATCCTGACAAGGAGTGTGATTATTACATGAGGTAGGAACTTACCCACCTCAACTAATACTCCAATTTCTTACACAGAATTTGATGGACTGCCAGTGGGCTGCACCACAACTAGATCAGGGCATGGCCTCGCCCGAGGTCAAGATGACCTCAGCTCAGATCTGGATATTACTATAGGTTGTGGATTTTCCTCCAGCGCAGGTGTCGATGTCGAAGGGACCAGCGCAGATTATGGCGCTGGGACTGAAGTTGACACCGAAGCTGGTGCAGAACCCAAGGTTTGTTACAGGGGCATAGACAGCGCCAAGGGCAAACCTTCGAGAGGTAGGAAGACTGGAGGCCCTTGCAGATTCTTGGGGACCAAAGGCGCATCTGAGGGAACCAGAAACATTCCAAAAATGTACAGCATGGCCCTCCAAAATGCCTTAACCTGCTGTGATGTTGCTGATGGACCTGAAAAGGCGAGGTATATCAGGGCCAGGCTTGGAATTGGATGCAGTGGCACAACCAGGTGCACACCTTCTTTGGAGATCGAAAAGGCAGGAAAGGACCGATTTCCACTTGGACAGCTTTTATTTTTTCCTTTGACTTACTCAAAGACTTAGACCTTCATAAAAATCTGCTGCAAGAATGGCTTCAGGTTGGGGGAATGGGACCTTATTCTCAACTTCGACTTGGAACGGCATGGAGCCTTGCAGTGTTTTGCAACGTAGAGCTTCACTTTGCGATCTTGTGTGGCCTTCAGGTTCATATGGGTACAGAAGTCTCAGGTCTTGGAGTTGTGTGGTGAACCAAAAGACTAGAGGCATGTGTAGTAGGGATCTGTCACAGATATTTGTTTGTGTCAGTCCCTCCAAGGTTTAAACCCTGTCATTTGAGGAGAAGAAATTTCCCTTGCAAACTACAAAAACTTTGAGTGGAAAAATCAAATGAAATCTCATCACAGCTAGAGCTCCTGATCTGCATCTGAAAGCACAGAAAAAAGAACTAAAGTCATATGGGTAAAACTTATATGTGGTTCCAGTTGTCATTTCCAGTGTGGAAAAAAATTGCCACGGAGCCACAGGGCACCACCGAACTGCACTCAAGGATACTCTAAAGCACAATATTGTGAAAAATTGGTTTACTGGATGAGGGGGTTGAAACCCTACGCAAGCAGCAACCACAATTGTTGTGAGGGTGAAACACAAGTGTACTCCAAATTAACCTGGCTCAACCCTCTGGTTGCTTGGCACAAAAGCAGTCAAGGCTTAACTTAGAAGCAACTTGTAAAGTATTTGTGCAGCACACAAACAGTGATAAAGTGAAAACACAAGCAAAATCCCACAAAAATTTAGAAAAATAGAGTAAAATGTAAAAAGTTATTTGACACTGAAAGAACAAAAATCCAATTAGTAGAACCTAAGTTGTGCAGGTTAAAAGGTTTTGAAGAAATCAAGCACTGAGAAGCAAAAAGCGCCAACCGCGGTTATCTGGTCATGTCTGTCCGAGTCCAAGTCAGAATTTCAGGCCAACTGCAGTGGAGCAGGGGCCAAGCACAGGACTGAGTTCAGCCCACTGAGAAGTACCTTGTGGCCTGGGTGTCGAGATGTTTCCTTGCGTCAAGCTAAGTGTGTGCGAGGTCCGGTGCCAAGATGCATCATGCAGCAGTGGAGTCAATCATCACCGACAAAGAACTGCAATGCATGGTTCTGCGTCATCGTCAAGACAGCCTGGGGACCTACGCAGACTTGCACTGCAATGTGTCAACACAGGGGATGAGATATGTTGCACTTGGCAGGAGTCGTCTTTGGGCTGTGTTGGCATAGAAGAAGCTACCGAAGCATGAAAAGACTTGCACTGAGATGTGTTGGCTTCAAAGGTAAGCTGCTTAACACTGGGCTGAAGTTGATGGTAGGTGTGTTGTGCTGCGTCAAGATGCTTTAAAGTCAAAGAAGCCTGTTATGTCCCTGTGACTTGAATAGGGGGCCAGTTGACTGACCCATGGAGATTTCCTGGGGTTCTAGACTCACAGTCAGGCTGGATTCAGCAGGGCAGCTCACAGCAGTAGAAGAGTCTTAGTGCAACAGCAGGAGACCTTGGGCAGCAAAGCAGTCCTTGGTAAGCAGAGTACAGTTTGGGCAGCAAGGCAGTCTTCACAGCTGGGCAGTCCTTCATCGTGGCAGAGTTCATAGTTGCAGAAGTGATCTAAAGAGTTGGGTCTCAGGGTCCACTATTTATACCTGGTGCCCACTGTGAAGTGGGAGAAGCTTCTGGAGTCTTTTCCCTACAGAACTGTCTGGAATTTCCTGCCTCTCTGCCCTGGCTCTAACTGGCCTGGGGGGCACCAAAGACTAGTGTGAAACCCTTTGTGAGTGTGCTCAGGCAGAGCCTTTGTGATGTGCATGTGAGGTAGGTTACAGGTCCGCCCCTCTCAAATCAGAGATGGTCCATCCTGCCAACACCTATCCACCCTATGTCTCACTGTCTGCAGTAATACACAAAACCAACTGTGAACTACACCTAGTCGTGAGACCCAGCATATAGACTGTATGCACCAAATGATTAGGACAGGAAAATGGCAAATTTCTTAAAGTGGCATTTTCAGAATTACAGTTCTGTAGAGACCAAACTTGACTTTCTTGCCTGCTCACACTTGAAAGTTATTATTTATTAAATGTAGGAAGGTAACCTAATGTTATCCTACGGGAAAGGCAGACCTTACTGTAGTGAAAAACAAATTTAGGATTTTTACACTACCAGGAAAAATAAAAGTTAAAAGTGCATGCCCAACATTTTAAACGCACTGCAGCCTGCCCTATGGGTTGTTTAGGGCCTGCCCTAGGGGTGACTTATATGCATTAAAAAGGAACGTTTCGTCTGGCAAATGTTTTACTTTTCCAGGTCGAAATGGCAGATTACAAGTGCCCACACAGGCTACAATAGCATGCCTGAGATATGTTTAAAGGGCTACTTAAGTGAGTAGCACAATGAGTGCTGCAGGCCTACAAGCAGCTGTTGTAAGGGCCCAGGGTACATGTACTGCCACTTACTAGGGACGTAACTAAATTGAAAGTGCCAAGTGGGTGTAATCCAATTTTCACATGTTTAGAGGAGAGAGCACAAGCACTTTAGCACTTGTTAGCAGTGATAAAAGTGTGCAGAGTCCTAAGGCCAACAAAAACGAATTCAGCAAAAAACTGTATGAGTAATCAAAAGGCTAGTTGAAGACCACACTAAGGTTGACAGGCCTAATAGATATATAGCATAGCACTGCAACACAGCCACCCACACTATGTTTAATTTTATTTGCTAGTGCAAACATTAGTCCAACATGCTTAGGCGGCAGCTTGTTTTCTTTTTTCAACTTGTATTCTTTTCAGTTATCTTGCCTATGTTGTTGAGTTTGTGTGTGTTTTATTGTGATTGTGTAAGTAGGTGAATGCAAGAATGTGTCAGTGTGTGGCTGAATGGATGCATGAGTGCAAGACTGAGTGTCATGATGCACGTAGGTTCACTTGAGTGCCTAAGCCAGAACTATAGAATTTGATATTGCTTGTTGTTAATATTGATCGTTTTTTGATAGTTTTTCACCGATTACATAAAGTATTGTTAATAGACTTTCCTTTTACACACAATTAACTTTTCCCTCAAATATTGTAAGACAAGCCACCAAAACGAAGCCAGAAATACCACAACCGCATTGCCCGTGGGAATCAATGTTTCTGTTTCTTATTTCCTGTAGCTGCGTTCCCAGGCTCTTCCATTCGGCCCACTTCCTGAAGATACGCCCTGGACCCAGCCTGTCGGCCCACTCTCCTGGCCACTGCACTGTGTTGACTCTAATAACTGTCCAGCTATGTCCCTGCTCATTTACTTTAGGTACTCCTACGTCATAGCACTTGAAATCATGGTGGTGATTCTGCCCAACCCTTACAGACCTCACTTTTATAAAACGTTCCACCATTTTTACAAAGAATGCATTATGTCAGATCGAGCTCTCGCCACACACAAAGGTGTTTAATGACTTCATGTTCTACACCCACTGTTCCGCTGGAACACGCCCACTGGTCATTAAAAACCTCCGCCCCCCCCCCACCCCCCCCTTCTTTCTTGCCAAAACGTAGTCAATTCATTCAAGGAATGGGCTTGCTTGTGCCGAACTAGCATTAATATGTCAGCTCTCCTCTGGCCTGTCTTTGCCCTTGAGGAGAAGAGGTCTATACAGGTGGACAACCTACCCAGAGAAGGCTTCCAGAACTGGGCACAGTACTCTAGAACTGGAAGCCAGACTCCGAAGCAGCATCCAAATCTGGGCACAATGCTTTGAACAAAGTCTCCAAAACTGGACACAATACTCAAGAAGTGCAAGTCGGAACTATTCACCATAAGCATGCCCAGGCCTTTTCATCCCTGCTTACGAAATTTATCACTATTTTCCTGTTGTTTTATTCCCCCTTACTCCATTTTCTGCCTTTCTCTGTCTTGCCCTGAGTCAAACTGGGACGAGATAAAATAAGTCCCAGCCCCCAAAATAAAATACATATTCCTACCGCACACAGCCATCGGCAGAAAAGTAAGAAATAACAGGCGTAACTGAACATATTAATACACGCAACACAATTATTCGGAGCACTATCTCCTTCAAAACTAGAAATTCATTTTTACTGGTGTGTACTATATACTCATTCTTTTAGCCATCTGCCAGGCAGTCTGCCTTAAATCAAGTCTGGTTGCAATGCCCTTCCCTCAGACCCTGTGTTTGCTTCTCAAGGCATACACAAGACCTAAGCTCACAAAGCGTTTTCTGGAAGGAGCCGGGGGTAAACGTCCTCGACATAAAGAACAGACTACTGCTCAACTCGAGAAAAGGAGAAGAAAACTTAGCTCTCTGGGGTCATGAACAGCAACCGGCTACTAAATCCGTAAAATGACAACTACCATCCGATAGAGTCTTGCTTCCCCGTTCAAATATCTCGGTGTCATCACAGAGGTAGGCAATCATCGCCAACACTCACATCCGAAAACATAGCACATCAATTAGGGATGGGCAAGCCATCAAATTGACGGGTAGAGTTGTGTCATAAGAATGGTTGGCATGTAAAATGCGTATCAAATATTGAGTAAACATATGATAAAGCCACTTCACAATTAAAAAAAATATTTTGCTGTTGTTATGCTGAATAATTTCATCTTAGTACATGAGATCATATCACTGCATTAACAGGTACTTATTGAAAGTATTTAAAAAATATTCTTGCCCCTAGCTCCCACGACAATGCCATTAGTGAACTAAGAGGCACGTCGGTTGTTATGTGTAACCCATATGTGGCCTATATTCTTACTGTAGGTAAAACAAAATTAAAGGCTAATACATCAAACACAAAATGTTTTGTACAGTACATATCCTTAACTTATGTATTCAAAGGTGCTCTCATATGTAAAAGTAATGAAGAACAGGTGTTGGAAAAGCCAACAGGTCTCGCCTAGTGAACTGATGCCTTTGTCAATGCTTTTAGCCATTTTTACCCATTTGAAAAAACGCACAGCTGCTGTGCAGCGTGGCTTTAAGTTAAAAAAACGTTATGATGTGGTCAGCGCTGGCTGCAACACAGTTGGCTATATCACAGTGTTTTTTTATGGTGGGGGGGGTGAAGTAAGTACACTGGCTCTTCTTGTTCTTTCCTTTCAAGTTTATTTCCAGTTATAATGTACAGACAGAGATACATGTGCTCGCCATCCCCAAACCGGCACAACTCCAACCTTTCATATGAAAACATTCCAATCCCCAGTCACAGCCTGCCCAAACATTCCACTGCCCCTGATGTCATAGCATTCTTCTTTTACAAACAAACCAATACATCACTACACATCCCCTTCCCTTAAAAAAAAATAACAAAAAAAACAAGAAAAAAAATAATAATAATATGTATATAAATAAATATATATATTTTTATTTAATCACACACAAAATTTTCTAATACCTTAGGTTTTCTCAAAACCCTGCCGAAACAACTTTTCTTCACTTCACCACAAGCTACATTTTTATTCTGTTCACGCTCATTCACATTACATTCAAATTCTCCCATATTAATACGAGTCTGGACACCTTCCTGACAGCCCCTAGCTCCCAATTCCCCAATAACTCTAGAATCTTTGTTACCATCAATATCACACTCCAACCACCAATATTTGTTATTATTACCTTCCAGCAAATCATACTGCACAAATTGTTGTTTGCAAGGCTTAGCAATAGCAACGCGACTCATGTGACATACACTGCCATCATCCAAAATGACAGTATTTCTCATCACTTTTTTAATTCTTATAGGCTCGCCAAACTTGCTCTCACCTTTAGCCACTTTCCTTACGGATTTCACTCTCACCCAATCTCCCACATTCAAATGTGCTTCTTTAGTGCCATATTTATTATAAAAATATTTCTTGTTCTTTTCTTGTGAACTCTTTATGCACTTTCTTACATGTTCTTTGCTCCAAAGTACTTGTCTGCTTCTTTGCATCCAACCAGGGTTAATCTTCGAAAATGGAATTCTACCTCGCATTATATCAAACGGACTTTGACCTATTGTCTCATGAGGTGTCACTCTATAAGCCCATAACATTTTCCTTAACTCAGAATCTATATTACTTTTGTTTCCATGCTTTGCAATTTGAATGATGCCCTTGAAAATCCTATTTATACGTTCCACTACAGCATTCCCCCTGGGATGATATAAAGCTGTAAACCTTTGTTCAATACCAGTCATTTTAGCAAAAGTTTTCATTTCCTCAGATTTAAATTGAACACCATTGTCCGTCAATAAAATTCTGGGAAATCCTTCCCTCAAAAATATTTCCTCCAAAAAATTAATCACTGCCTTGGTATCAATTTTTTGTAACACAGAAAATTCAATCCACCTTGAAAACAAATCAACTAAAACCACAATAAACTTTGAAGTCCCATCATGCCACGTAATAGGACCCATAATGTCTAAAGCAACTTCTTCCCATGGTATATTAGGACAACTTGAAGAAGAAATTGGCGGGTTAAGTGTCTTTTGAGATTTGTCACTATTCTCACACTCCATGCAGTCACGTACATATCTCTCAATTTCTACATCAATTTTTGGCCACAAATAAAGTACTTTAATTCCTCTTTTGGTGCGAGATATTCCTGAATGACCTTCATGTCCAATAGCGATAAGTTTATTTCTAATACCACAGGGGGGAATAATCTTCCCACCTCTGCACACAAAATCACCTTCAATACTCAATTCATCTCTCACTTCCCAAAAAGCTCTTAACATATCACTGCTTTTGACTTTCTTGTCATTATACCAGCCGAACATCACTTTGTTTTTAACTTCTTTCAACACTTCGTCTTTCTCATACTCCATGATCCATTCTTCTTTTTGCAATGAGCTTAAAGTATTCTCATCAAACACACCAGTCATTCCATGGATGTTGATCCAACTCTCTTAAAGGTAAGGACATTTACTTAAAAAATCTGCAGTAACATTTTTTACCCCAGGAACATACTGCACTTCATATAAGAAATCCTGTAGTCTCATAGATAGTCTAGCTATTCTCGCAGATGCTCTACATAAACCTTCTGTAGTTAACAATTTAGTAAGAGGCTTATGGTCAGTCCGTATGATGCATTTTTGCCCCCAAACAAATTTCCGAAAGTGTTCTAATGCCCATACACATGCCAAAGTTTCTCTCTCTATTACAGAGTATTTTTCCTCTGTGGGAGACAAAGAACGGGATGCAAATGCAACCACATATTCTTTACCCACATTGTCACTCTGTGTTAATACACTACCAAGGCCCTTACCACTCACATCCGTAGTGATAATAGAACAAGCTTTTGGATCGTACCCATGCAACATTGGAGCACTCACAATTGCATTCTTAATTTCCTGAGAAGCCTTCTGACAAGTTACATTCCATTCAAATTTCACTTTGTTTTTTAGTAACAGTCTCATTTGGTAGGTTTTAGCTGAAACATTTTATACAAATTTCGAATAAAACTCGGCTAGACCTAAAAAGGATCTCAAATCATCTTTAGATGTGGGGCATGGGGCATTCTTAATAGCTTCCACCAACTTTTTTTTAGGTCTTATGCCTTCATGGTCAATCTCATGTCCTAAATACGTTACTTTTCTCTGTGCAAACCTACATTTACTGATCTCTGCGGTCAGACCTTTTTCTTGTAAGATGTTCAAAACATTCCTCAATTCCTTATCATGATGTTTCTTGCTACTTCCCATAACTAAAATATCATCCTGAAAGAATGTAACATTAGGCAAATATCCAAATAACTGCGCCATCAACCTTTGAAAGACGGCAGCCGCCGACGCCAAACCAAATGGCATACGTTTGAAACGAAAACAACCCCATGGTGTACAAAAAGTTGTAAGATGTCTGCTATGATAGTCCAACCTAACCTGGTGGTAAGCAGACGACAAGTCCAAAGTGGAAAACCATTTAGCATCTCTCGTGGCAGACAACATCTCATCAATACGATGCAATGGAAACTGATCTACTATGATATTATTGTTCAAACCTCTCAAATCCACACACAAACACACTTTGCCATTAGCTTTACGCGCAGCAACCAAAGGTGAAACCCACTCAGAAGCTTCAACTGGTTCTATAATCTGTGAATTTTGTAACCTGTCCAACTCTTTTTTTACCTCTTCCCTGACAATATACGGAATATTCCGTACCTTATGAATTTTTGGTTTGGCATCCTTTTTGAGTCTAATCTGATGTATAAAGCCTTTCAGTTGACCTACTTGCCCATTAAACACTCCTGGAAACTCTTGTGTGACCCATTTTTTTGTGTCTTCTTCATCACACATTACTAAGACTTGCTCTACACTGTTAGGATCAAGCACAATATGCAGTTTCTTTTGGTCTTTCCAGCCTAATACCGACGGACCATCCTTAGCCACATATAATTTACATACGGCTTGTCTTTGCTTAAATTTGAATACCAGCAATCTAAAACCAATAATATCTATTCTATCACCAGTGTAACTTTCAGGCGAAATGTCAGAGGTTTCTAAATGTTCTCCTAAACTATGTACAAAATGCTTTTGCCATGTGCATTCTGAAACAATACTGTATGGGGAACCAGAGTCTGCTGCCACCTGCAGCATAACTCCCCCAAATGATACCCAACACAAGGGTTTGTTTGACGTTTTTCCTGAAATGTTCAAAACCATAGTTTTGTGACCCCTCAGTTTATAATTTACGTCTTCATCACTGTCATCAGAACAGTCTTCCACCACTTCCTTAATGCAGGCCACTTTACTGTTCACTTTCTTCATTTGTTTCTTACTGCACATCCTAGCAAAATGGCCTACAATTCCACATTCCAAACACTTAGCATTTTTAGCTGGACACCCATCAAATTTTGCAGAATGAAAGGAACTCCCGCAACGGAAACACTCATTTCTGGATCGATCAAACATGTTAGATTTTTGATTCTTTGCAAAAGTTTGATTTTTCTCTTTTTTAAAGTCATTATCCCGCTTATCCATGGACCATTTGTTGTGCTTGCGATCACTAACTTTGGCAACAACTTCTTCAAAGTTCTTATCCTGTGCCAAAGTGATTTTCGCACATCTTTCGGATAATTCCGCTTTCTTCACTAAAGCAATAATATCCTTTAGACTGGATTCGCCTTCAATCCACAACCTCTCTTGAATAGATTTGTTTTTAGTATACATTACAATCTGGTCCCGTACCAGTTCATCATGTAGACCAGCAAACCTACATGAGCTAGCTAAATGTTTTAAAGCAGAAACGTAGCTCTCTATGTCCTCGTGTTTCTCTTGTTTCCTATGGAAAAATGCGTGACGAGTAACCGCAATGCAAACAGCAGGAGAAAAATGATCATTTAAATCCAAAATAGCACTTTGAAACACATCTTCATCTCCTCTATCGTGTTTTTGTAGTTGATTGTAAATACGAAGACCTTCAGGGCCTAAACAGTGCATTAAGATCCTTTTTTTTCTTTCAGCAGAGATTAAACCATTGCAATCTTCTAAATTTGCGATGTAATTCAAAAAATATTCCTTCCACTCCTTCCATTGTACAGCTGGTTCACCAGGAGACGCTAAAAATTCCTTTGGTGTACTCAACTGCAAAGAAAGCGACGTCCCTGTACCAGAAGAATCTCCACTCGAAGACATAGGGCCTCATTACGACCCTGGCGGATTACTTCCGCCAGGGCCGCGGGACGCGGTGGCACCGCCGACAGGCCGGCGGTGCCCCGCGGGGCATTCTGACCGCGGCGGCTTAGCCGCGGTCAGAGAAGGGAAACTGGCGGTCTCCCGCCGGTTTCCCGCTGCCCCCAAGGAATCCTCCAAGCCGGCGCAGCTTGCTGCGCCGGCTTGGGGATTCCGACTCCCCCTCCCGCCATCCAGTTCCTGGCGGTTCTCCCGCCGGGAACCGGATGGCGGGAGGGGGAGTCACGGGGCCCCTGGGGGCCCCTGCAGTGCCCATGTCAATGGCATGGGCACTGCAGGGGCCCCCGTAAGAGGGCCCCGCTTGTATTTCACTGTCTGCATAGCAGACAGTGAAATACGCGACGGGTGCAGTAGCACCCGTCGCACCTTCCCACTCCGCCGGCTCGATTACGAGCCGGCTTCATGGTGGGAAGGTCGTTTTCCCCCTGGGCTGGCGGGCGGCCTTTCGGCGGCCGCCCGCCAGCCCAGGGGAAAACTTGGAATACCCTCCGCGATCTCTGGACCGCGGAGCGGTATTCCTGACGCGCAACATTGACGGGCGGCCTCCGCCGCCCGTCAATGTTGGAATGAGGGCCATAGTGTACAAAAAATTATAGCTGTAAAATATAACTCTTTAGCTTACTTCTTCAGCAAGACATGTATCTCTGTTATAATAATTTCTGTTAGTTTTCCTTTGTGCCGGATAAACTTCAGCAATGAAGTTGCTAAAAAGTTAAGAATAGTAAAAATAATACCATGTACTTGGTACTAATTAACATTAAAAGGGCGCTGTTCCTGCTCCTATGTAACTTCCAGCGCAAGAACCAGCACGTTCACAAGACATTGTTATTAAGCATTATGTTGTCCAGGCAACCAGTAACCATGCGGGGGTGCACGCGAGGACCGACGCAATGAAAAATCTAACGTTTGAGCAGTACACACGCGCCTCAAACAAAGTAAACAAACGGCAACTGTATTAGAGAAAGAGAAAAATAAAAATAAATAATAATAATAAAAAAACTTCCCTCACTTGCTTAAAATAAGTTGCCTTTAACAAAGCAGGTCTGAAAATAGCTGCTCTCCAATCCTCAGTCTGATGTCTGTAGCGTTGCCTTCCAATACAGTTTTCTTAGTCCAATGCTTGCTGCTTTACGATCCTGCTCGTCGCCATGTGAAGTAAGTACACTGGCTCTTCTTGTTCTTTCCTTACAAGTTTATTTCCAGTTATAATATACAGACAGAGACACATGTGCTCGCCATCCCCAAACCGGCACAACTCCAACCTTTCATATGAAAACATTCCAATCCCCAGTCACAGCCTGCCCCAACATTCCACTGCCCCAACATTCCACTGCCCCTGATGTCAAAGCATTCTTCTTTTACATACAAACCAATACATCACTACAGGGGGCAAGGGCAACATGGATAATGGCGGGACAGCGTTGGGCAAGAAACGAGAGGGGCAGCAAGAGGAGGGCATGAAAAGGCAAGCAACTAGATTGGACAGGGGAAGGGCCAAGCAACAATGGGGGGTGATAGGGAGACACGCAACAACAGAAAGGGCGGGAGGGGGCCAAGCAAAAACAGGGAAGGTGGGAGGGTGTCAAGCAATGACAGGGAGGATGGTAGGGGGGGCAAGCAACAACAGAAAGGGCACCAAGAAACTCAACAGAGGGTGGTAGCAGGGCTGGCTTTTGGGCAGTGCAAGTGGTGCGACTGCAACGGGCGCTGACCTCAGGTATGGCGCTGTGTTTCGCAGTAAGTTCCGAAACTTGCGATTTAAAAGCAACTGCTGAAAAGTTCCATGTGTGTTTAGCCTTCAAAAAACGATTAGAATGTCAAGATACCTCTTGTGATTAATGTCCCTGCTAGAGAGAGAGATGGGAGTTTTGTCTAGTGGCAGCTTTGACTCCACATAAAGTAGCATAGAGGGTTAATATGTCTGCTGCAAAAAACAGAACTATGGGGCATATTTAAGAAAAGTGGCACTGCACGCAGTGCAGTGCCACTTTTCTTGCACCCATTATCGCCCCACTAATGCCACCATGTGTGCGTCATATTTAAAATACTGCGCATCGTAGCGGTAGGTAGGGAACTAGCGTAAGAATTTTTTATGCTAGTCAGGCGCTTTGCAGGATTACTGTAAAAAATGTTGACGCTAATCTTGCAAAGCACCCAGAGGCCCATTGTAACCAAAGGAAGGCTCATTTTGATGCCTACTCTGAGCAGGCGTTAAAAGTGCCGTAAACAAAAAATAACACAAAAAAATCTGACAGATTTCTTTGCGTCATTTTTTTGGCCCCCCTAAAGGGGGATGCCCCCTTTGCATACATTATACCTGGCGCAGGTATAATGTAGCACAAAGGGTTTACAAAGTGGCTCAATGCTTGTATTGCGCCTCTTTGTAAATATGGCGCAGCGTTTTTGGCCTTCTAACGCCACATTAGTGTAAAAAAATAACACTAATGTGGCGTTAGAATGGCACTAGGGGCTCTTAAATATGCCCCTTTGGCAGTGCTTAATTTGTGCTGCTTGTTTCCGGTGCGGAGCACTGGCACTTATTTTTGAGGGCCGGCACTTATTGTTCTGCCTCAAGCATTTACTGCAAGAAAAAGACACCCATGGGAAAGACAGACGAAGAGAAAAACGAAAAAGCGTCACCATGGGAAAAATCTGAAATCCGCATGAGTGAGCTGAAGGGGCAGTGAGTGTCTGTAAATGGATTGAAGAGGCCCGAGATGGCTTCAGGATTACGCAGCCTCTGTATTCCGCGTTCACACATTTAATTGCAGCAGCCGCATGTTTTAGAGGAGGGCTTTGTGCACCAGAACCTTTTTATTTACAAATTAAGCACTGCCCTATGGGGCATATTTGAAAAAAGTGGCGCTGCACACAGTGCTGCGCCACTTTTCTTGCACCCTTTAGTTCCCCCCGAATGCCACCATGTAAGCGTCATATTTAAAAATACAGCGCACCATGGCGGTAGCTAGGGGACTAGCATTAGAATTTTTTATGCTGGTCCGGTGCTTTGCAGGATTAGCGTAAAAATTTTTGACACTAATCTTGCAAAGCACCCAGAGGCCTATTGTAACCAATGGAAGCCTCGTTTTAATGCCTGCTCTGAGCATGCGTTAAAAGTGTCGGAAAAAAATGACACAAAGAAATCCGACAGATTTCTTTGTGTTATTTTTTTGGTCCCCCTATCAGGGGGATGCCCCCTTTGCATACATTATGCCTGGTGCAGGGATAATGTTGCGCAAAGGGTTACAAAGTAGCAAAATGCTTGCATTGCGCCTCTTTGTAAGTATGGGGCAGCATTTTTGGCCTTCTAACGCCACATTAGTGTAAAAAAATGACACTAATGTGGTGTTAGAATGGCACTAGGGCATTTTAAATATGTCCCTATGGCCGTGCTTAATTTGGGCTTGTTGTTTCCGGTGCAGCGCACCAGCACATATTTTTGAGGGCTGGCGCTTATTTTTCTGCCTCAAGCATATACTGCGGGAAAAAGACACATATGGGAAAGGCGGAGGAAGAGAAAAACAAATAAGCGTCACAATGGGAAAAAGCAGGAATCCACAAGAGTGAGCTAAAGGGGCA
This sequence comes from Pleurodeles waltl, assembly GCF_031143425.1. Classification (NCBI taxonomy): domain Eukaryota; kingdom Metazoa; phylum Chordata; class Amphibia; order Caudata; family Salamandridae; genus Pleurodeles; species Pleurodeles waltl. The sequence goes on along the minus strand of NC_090443.1, from coordinate 280,784,045 downwards.
GGGAGTGCCTGTAAATGGATTGAAGGATCCCGAGATGGCTTCAGGATTACTCTGCCTCTGTATTCCGCGTTCACACATTTAATTGCAGCAACAGCGTGTTTAAGAGGAGGGCTTTGGGCACTGGCAACTTTTTATTTACAAAACAAGCACTGCCCTATGGGGCATATTTGAAAAAAGTGGCGCTGCACACAGTGCTGCAGCACTTTTCTTGCACCCCTTAGCGCCTCCCTAACGCCACCATGTGTGCGTCATATTTAAAATACGGCACACCATTGTGGTAGTTAGGGGACTAATTTAAGAATTTTTTATGCTAGTCCGGTGCTTTGCAGGATTAGCGTGAAAAAATTTGACGCTAATCTTGCAAAGCTCCCAGGGGCCCATTGTAACCAATGGAAGCCTCCTTTTAATACCTGCTCTGAGCAGGCATTAAAAGTGCCGTAAAAAAATGACGCAAGGAAATCTGTCAGATTTCTTTGTGCCACTGTTTTGGCCCCCCTATCGGGTGGATGCCCCCTTTGCAAACATTATTCATGGCGCAGGCATAATGTTGCCCAAAGGGTTACAAAGTGGCACAATGCATGCATTGCATCACTTTGTAAATATGGCGCAGCGTTTTTGGCCTTCTAACGCCACATTAGCTTAAAAAACTTTACACTAATGTGGCGTTAGAATGGCGCTAGGGGCTCCTAAATATGCCCCTATGGGGAATATTTGAAAAAAAGTGGTGCTGCACACAGTGCTGCACCACTTTTCTTGCGCCCCTTAGCACCCCCCCATGCCACCACGTGTGCGTCATATTTAAAATACGGCACACCATGGCGGTAATTAGGAGACTAGTGTCAGAATTTGTTATGCTAGTCTGTTGCTTTGCAGAATTAGCGTAAAAAATGTTGACGCTAGTTTTGCAAAGCACCCAGAGGTCTATTGTAACAAAGTGGCACAATGCATGCACTGCATCACTTTGTAAATATGGCGCAGCGTTTTTGGCCTTCTAACGCCACATTTGCTTAAAAAACTTTACACTAATGTGGCGTCAGAATGGCACTAGGGGCTCTTAAATATGCCCCTTTGGGGCATATTTGAAAAAAGTGGTGCTGCACGCAGTGCTGCACCACTTCTCTTGCACCCCTTAGCTCTCCCCTAACGCAACCGTGTGTGCACCTTATTTAAAATACGGAGCAACACGGTGGTAGTTAGGGGACTAGTGTCAGAATTCTGGACTCTAGTCCCGCACTTTGCAGGATTAGCGCAAAAAATGTTATGCTAATCCTGCAAAGCACCCAGAGGCCCATTGTAACCAACAGACGCCTCCTTTTAACGCCTGCTCTGAGCAGGCGTTAAAAGTGCCAGAGAAAAATGACGCAAAGAAATCTGTCACATTTCTTTGCAACATTTTGTTGCCCCCCCCCCAATGGGGGGAATGCCATCTTTGCATACATTATGCCTGGTGCAAGCATAATGTAGCGCAAAGAGATACACAGTGGTGCAATGCATGCATTGCGCCGCTTTGTAAATATGGCACAGCGTTTTTGGCCTTCTAACGCCACATTAGCATAAAAAAATGATGCTAAAGTGGCATTAGAATGGCGCTAGGGGCTCTCAAATATGCCCCTATATTTTATATTTCTAGCTGAGTGGATTAGTAAAGCCAGCCTTTACAAGTGTTTTAAAACACATGAACGCATGTGAAAGGGGAGCGATGGAGAGATGAGGGGCACATTTGCCAGGTGGTAGTGAGTGAAACCGAGGAGGAGATCATGGGGTGGGGAGCAACACAATAAACTGTTGCACAGGGCGCCACCAGTCCCAAAGCCGGCCCTGGGTGTTAGAGAACCAGCAACAAGAAGGACAACTGGTGGGGGCAAGCAAACATGGACAGTGGGTGGAGGCAAACAACAATACAGATAGGGCGTGGGGCAAGCAACAACATGGAGGGTGTGGGGCAAGCAACAACATGGCCAGCAGGAGGAGGGCGGGCAAGCAACAACACTGAGGGGGACAATAGCACACGGGTAGGCGAGAGCAACATGGAGGCGAGGCAGAGAACCACGTGAGGGGGACGACCTGCAATCAGAATTCAGGATTTGTACTAAAAAGCCAACTTTACCATTAAAACCATTATAAGTATTTAAATTACAATTCTTTGGAGACCAAACTCGACTTTCCTACCTGCTCCCACTTGAAAGTTATTACTTCCTATGGAGTGCTTCAACATAAAAAAACAGGAAGTGGCAAGGAATGTTTCCCCAAAATAAAGCTTTGTCTATGAAAACAATGAGAAATGCTGTTTTACCTGAGGGGGACTAGTCCAAAAAATGCGGTGTAAAGGACAGGAACATGAAGGTAGTTGATGTCATTGCACAAACTCTAAAGTATGTATGAGCAAAAGAGCATTGAATGCTTTCCCTTTGGCTGCAAAAGTAAGTAGTTTCTGGTCGAGAGTATAAAAAGTAGTCAAATAAAGAAATTATTATGATTAGGTTTGTTTTGTAATTGAAGTGGAAAGGGCATAACAACCATATGTTTTAGGTGATTATTATTATGCTTTTTGTGGACCAATGTTGGACGTCCCTGAGGTAAAGAAAGTGAAGTAATGACTGTGGTAGGATGGAGGTTTGCACTTACAGCTTGGTGTTTCAAGGGAATAAAGCAGATGTTTTAAACACAGAGGCGCTCACCAGGACATGAAGGGAACCTTAGCGGTGTAAGTAGCAGAAATGCATGTTTGTGTTTTCTTTTAAGTGTTCACAGTGAAATGTTGGAAGAAAAAAGGCAACATCTCTCTTTATCAGTAATTTAGTTGCAAATTGCAGTGATGTCCTCAGCACTGTTGTGTATCGTTAGGGACAGAGCTGCCGACTTTGGAGCTGGGGAACCATGTTCGAGTTCCTGTGCCAGCTGAACATTCTGTAATTCTAGGCAAGTCACTTAATCTGCCTGTCCCTAAGACCACTTGTATAACATTTAAATGTAAAGATGTACGACATGCACATAAAGGGGGCCAATAGTAAAAAAAAAGTGAAACATAAAGAACACAAACATGAACGCAATTGTTATCAGTGTGTGCACAAATGTAAGCGCATGCATGATTGAGACAATAATTTCTTAGCGTTTCCAAAAGCGATAACAAAAGTTTGTACAAACACTTAAAGAAAAGTATGATGAAAAACTAAATTAAGTAAACCGTCTGTCGTGGACTCTTGTTATCTTATGCATTCTCCCCACAGTCTTAATGTTCCCTGCTGCTCAGCCAGTGAGTGTGGTCTGTGTATGGTTGGAATGTTGAGAAAGTTTGTGCTTGGATGAGTGGACAGTTGGAGTGAGAAGGGCTGAGCGGCAGGATGCTGCTCCTGGTGAGGCCTTATTTGTAACCTACAACTAAGCTAATAAACCTACCTCTTTCATAACCTATGAGTATCCATCATTAATTACAACACTGTCATTGTGAAGTAAAGGGGCAACGTCCTTAATAAAGATAAGAGTATGCACGCGGCTGTAAAGCAAGGCAGCTGCTCGCAGTGTATGTTTTCTGAGAAATAAAGCTTTTGTTATTTGTATTGTTACGAATAGATCTGGCAAATGTGGAGCTAGGGAACCATCTTCTAGTCCTGGCACCTGCTCAACATCCTGTGGTTCCGGACATAACACTTAGGCCCTCATTAAGACATTGGCCTACTACCGCAGCGACGGCCTACCAGCGCGGCGACGGCCGCCAAAACACTGTCGCCGCGGCTACCTACTGTCAGAAGGCTGGCACTATTCCAGCTATGGACATGGTGGAGGATGGCGGTAAGGTGGTGCTGCTGCTAGCAGCAGCACCATGCCAGTAGACCACTGCAGACTGTATCATGATTCTTGATATGGCCTGGGGGTGTTCTGCTGGCGGGCGCTGCTGCTGGCAGCAGTGCAAAGTCCCATCTCCTGCTGGAGGATGCCCTGCAAGCAGGTAAGTCGAGTGCTCCGACAGGGAAGGGGGTGGGGGTCATTGTGTGTGTGTGTGGGGGTGTGTGTGTATGTGACTGTGTGCCTGCATACGGGTGTGTGACGTGTGGAATGCGTGTATGCATAAATGGGTGTGAGTGTGCATGTATGTTGTGTGGTGTGAATGCGTGTGTGCTAGAATGTATGTCAGTGTGTGTTGATGTGTGTGAATGAATGTATGCATGCGTGGGTGAATGTGGCTATGAGTGTGTGTATGCATGTGTATGTTGGTGTGTGAATGTGCGTGTATGTTGGGGGGTCAGAAGGGGGAGGACTCTCGGAGGGGGATGAGTGAGGGGGAGACCCCTACCAGTGTCAGGGAGGGATTTCCCTGGCACTGATAGTGCCTACCGCCATTGTTTTTGTGACGGTAAGATTGTCACAAAAACCATGGAGGTAGGCGGGGTCATAATCCCGCGGGTGGGACAGTGACGGCCGTCTGGCTGGAGACTGAAGTCTCCAGCCTGGCGGCTGTTACCGCCCTGGTGGACAGAGTGGTACATTGGCGCTTTGGCTTGAGCAAAACCGCCAATGTCATATTTTGGGGAAGGTACCGCCAGCCTGTTGGCAGTACCTTTCTCCAAAATACTGCCAACTGCCAGGGACATAATGAGGGCCTTAATCTGCCTGTTTATAAAATATCAATTTGACCTCTTGCATAACATTTAAATGTTTGGATGTAGAGGACTAACAGTAATAAAATTAAACATAATGAACACTAAAATTAAGGCAAATGTCATTGCGTGCACAAATTTAAGCGTAGGTGTGATTGATACAACAATAAAGGCTTACCCTTTCCCAAATTACACCAAAAGTTAGAAGGTCTGTTATTGGCACAGTGAAGTTATTTCTACTGTCATGCTGAATTAGAGCACTTCTTCGAAATGTAACACAAGAGTGAAAAACGCTAGAAAATGCATTAATAAGCATTAAAAATAAAAAAAGTTAAGTACAGGCACACACACGTCAATGAAACATATTGAAAAACTAAAGAAAGAAAATGGGAAGTGTAAAGTATTGGGGCAATGTGAAAAAGAGAGATAAAACTAAGTAGGCGACTGGGTATAAAAGAAGAATGTGCACTCGCAAGGACTGTCTAAAGGAGAAGAAATAAAAAGTAGCTCCCACAAGAGAAGCAGTGGAAGGACACAAGTACTCAGACCATGTTCCATGGGACAGTTAAAGTGGTGAGAAGAAAGTCAAGCCACTATGTGTTGACCAAAAAAGAAGCAGCCAAATGGGAGTGACAATGTAGACAGCCAATGGTAAGCAAATGCTGGGCTGTAAGCCCAATTAGAGTACACAAAATGACTTAGAGAGGCACTGCATGCAAAGTCTATGGTGGTATGATGGAACCGTGCATGCATTTATAATGCATGCCTTTACAACGCAGTCTAAACACCGAATACGTCATTACCAAGCATTCCTTTACCACGCAAGTCGTTTCAACTACATGCCTTAGAGAAGCGCGGGACTTTGGAAAAGTATCATTTACTATTACCACTCCAGTCTGCGCAACAGTAGGGAATGTGATGAACTTAAAATCCAAAATCCTTAAAGCAATTCGTTGTAAACACTTGTGTGGTTCAGGAATGCATGGTAAAGACATATTTGTAGTTGAGACTGCATTCTAAAGGCAATGCATGGATCCTGCTGCGTGGTAAAGGCTGTTTCCTGCTGTCTATGCGAGGCCTAAAAAGGAGGCTAAGTGAAATAAAATATTTGCCTAGGATAACACTATTTGGACACATAGGGGGACTGGCAAGTATTACATTGTTTTGCGGTATTCAGCAGGGCCAATGTTATACAGAGATCGAGATCAACTTGGAAGTATAACAGGTTTTAAATACATGCATGCACAGCTAATTTTGCACAAAGTAAAGTTCTCAAGAGATCAGGCTGCATTTAGAAAATGTTTTTTTTGTAGATAGGTAGTCCCTTAGGCGCTGGTAGCTGACAGTGTACATTGTGATTTTATCTGAATGCAATAGTTTTAATTAGCGAACGAAATAAAATTTGACTTTGCCATAGGTAGAACAAGCAGGAAAGCCATGATTGATCACAAGTTATCTGGTTTCACATTCTGCTATCCAGCCACGAGCAGATTCAGCAGCTGTGGTGGTGGGACACAAGGTGGGGCGAGGCAAATATTGATAGAGCACAGGCCCTATCTGAGAAAACTCTACGGAATCTTTTCTACCAATGTCCCAATCCAGTCTGCAAAACTAATCGCACTCTCGAATATTCGGCACGACGATCAAAGTAAACCAACATATATGCACCATCAGTAACACAAATTAACACGCGCTAATGGTGAAAGTTTCAAATATAGCACCTCAGTGGTAACCTCACAGAAGGAGACACGTGGCCAATTTTTCAAACGCAGCATTGTCAAGGACCGTTACGAGATGACCTCTAACCTGCGAAACAATAACTTTACTGCCAGCCTAGTGTCATTGACTCCTTCCGGGTGGGGCCCTTCTCCTAAAAATATGACTATGAGTTCATCACCGTGGGTCCCAACGCAGGCGACGGCCTCATCAGCCATTCACAATAGTCTTTTACCATAACTAGATTTAGCCCAAGGGGATTCTGGAAGGATGACCCCACAGTGCGACTGGCTGTAGGCCTAGAACAGAAGTGCTAGCACGTGGGCCGATTTCAATTGTGTTTTGTGCACGGCTTACGAAAACGCTGCTGGGCCTTTTCAGCCCGGTTGCAAGCAGGAAGGATATGACATCAGCAGCTGAGGTAGGACTCGGTGCTCTGTTACCAGGGCAGGAAGGAGCAGAGGAAACACTCTGTCACACCCCTCCTATTGATACACTATGTGCATTCCCACCAAATTCAAAAAGCTTAGACAGATGGCCGCCCACCAACAACTAAAAATAGAAGAACTGAAACATCAGCATTTCAGCACAAGTAGAACAAACAGTGCAGCTTTTGGCTTTTAGTATATCAAATACACAAATGTATTGTCATGAAACGATGTGATCTATTTCTTTAATTTTTGGGGCTTTTTTTGTAGCGCTAATGGCAGCATATACTGATTAATTTCCAGCATGTTCCTGCTGTCCCTAACCACCTAACCTGCAGAATAAGGGGCCAGATATATGGCTCCCTTGCGCCTTCCAACGTCACATTAGCTGCGTCATATTTACCAAGTGGGGCAATGTATGCATTGCAAAAACAACAAGTGATGGACGGAATGCTGAACATTGTCAAACACTCACCCCCAGTCATAGATCTGGGTTTAATCCATCGTTCTTTTGCTCACCATGCCACCCCAGTTTGGACCCAGCCATATGCAAATCAGTCGTGACCCTGTTCCTCAAGGGAACAGTCCAGACCGAACTGCCAAGCCAGGTCCTCACTGGACCGGAAACAAGCTTCCTGGGACCGGTTTCGGGGTATCACCCCTCATCAGCCAGGCTAGCTTGAATCCAGTGGCATGGGAAGCACAGGACCCACGTCTGGGCATAACCTTCCCACTTAGGGCGACAAAGCAAAAACAACAAGTGATGGACGGAATGCTGAACATTGTCAAACACTCACCCCCAGTCATAGATCTGGGTTTAATCCATCGTTCTTTTGCTCACCATGCCACCCCAGTTTGGACCCAGCCATATGCAAATCAGTCTTGACCCTGTTCCTCAAGGGAACAGTCCAGACTGAACTGCCAAGCCAGGTCCTCACTGGACCGGAAACAAGCATCCTGGGACCGGTTTCGGGGTTTCACCCCTCATCAGCCAGGCTAGCTTGAATCCAGTGGCATGGGAAGCACGGGACCCACGTCTGGGCATACCCTTCCCACTTAGGGCGACAAAGCAAAAACAACAAGTGATGGACGGAATGCTGAACATTGTCAAACACTCACCCCCAGTCATAGATCTGGGTTTAATCCATCGTTCTTTTGCTCACCATGCCACCCCAGTTTGGACCCAGCCATATGCAAATCAGTCTTGACCCTGTTCCTCAAGGGAACAGTCCAGACCGAACTGCCAAGCCAGGTCCTCACTGGACCGGAAACAAGCATCCTGGGACCGGTTTCGGGGTCGCCCTAAGTGGGAAGGGTATGCCCAGACGTGGGTCCCGTGCTTCCCATGCCACTGGATTCAAGCTAGCCTGGCTGATGAGAGGTGAAACCCCGAAACCGGTCCCAGGATGCTTGTTTCCAGTCCCGGGAAGACCTGGCCTGGCAGTTCGGGCTGGACTGTTCCCATAGGGAACAGGGTCAAGACTGATTTGCATATGGCTGGGTCCAAACTGGAATGGCATGGGCAGCAAAAAAACGATGGATTAAACCCAGATCTGTGACTGGGGGTGAGTGTTTGCATTGTCAGCACTCCGTCCATCATCATTTTGTTTTGCTAATGTATGCATTGCGCCACTTTGTAACCCCTTGCGCCACATTATGCCTGCACCAGGCATAATGTACGCAAGGGGAGGTGTTCCGGCACTAGGGGCCCAAAAAATGGAGCAAAAGAATCTATACGATTCCTTTGTGCCATTTTTATCGGCATTTTTTAACACCTGCTAAGTGCAGGCATTAAAAAGAGGCTCCCATTGATTACAATAAGCCTGTGGGTGCTTTGCAGGTTTGGCGTAATTTTTTTTAATGCCAGTCCTGCAAAGCACCGGAGTAGCGTACAAAATTATGGTGGTCATTATGACATTGGGGGTGACTGTTAAAGTGGTGGTAATACCGCCAACAGGCTGGCTGTAATTACTGGCAAAATATGACCATGGAAGTGATAACTCTATAGACTGCCAATGAACCACACCAACCACCAGGGTGTTACTACCACTGACCACGGTGGTAGCTATCAACAGCCAGGCGGAAGACAAAGTACCGCCCATCATATTGAGACGTTGCAAACCACCTCGATTTCCAGGGCGGTACCAACATCATCAAAAGCCTGGTGGAAACAGAACACAGAAGACAAAAGACTTACCATCAGAGACACAGAGGAGATCAACGCCGCCATGGAACCGGAACTTCAAGTCTTTCTGATGCTCTTCTACGCCATGCTCCACCTGGAACAGCAACGCCGACAAAGACGCCGACGGTGAGTACAGCCACCTAGCACACAAGGGAGGGAGGGAGGGGGCTCCATGCCCATCATAATTAGCTGGGGAGTGCAAGGTCACAGTCTCTGAGTTGGGGTACTTGCCCACTGGTACTGGAGGGGGCTCCATGCCCATTACAATTAGTTAGGGAGTGCAAGGTCACAGTCTCTAAGTTGGGGGACTTGTCCACCGGTTCTGGGGAGGCTCCATGTACAACAGTCCCTGGAGGGTGGCCTACATGCCCTCTGCTGGCGGTGAGAGCTGCTGTGTCCCAACTGGAGGTGAGGGCTGCTGTGTCCCATCTGGAGGTGAGGGCTGCTGTGTCCCAACTGGAGGTGAGGGCTGCTGTTTTCCAGCTGGAGATGAGAGCGGCTGTGTCCTAGATGGATGTGAGGACTGCTGTGTCCCAGCTGGAGGTGAGGGCTCCTTGCCCACTGCTGTTGGAGGGGGCCTCTTGCCTCTCTTAGTTGGTGGAGTGGGAACCTTCCCTTTCCTTGGTGGTGTAGTGGGATCCTTCCCTCTCTTGGGTGGTGGAGTAGGATCCTTCCCCCTCTTGGGTGGTGGAGTGGGATCCTTTCCTTTCCTGTGTGGTGTAGTGGGAACCTTCCCTCTCTTGGGTTGTGGAGTGGGATCCTTCCCTTTCCTCGGTGGTGTAGTGGGATCCTTCCTTCTCTTGGGTGGTGGAGTAGGATCCTTCCCTCTCTAGGGTGGTGAAGTGGGATCCTTCCCTCTCTTGGGTTGTGGAGTGGGATCCTTCCCCCTCTTGGGTGGTGCAGTGGGATCCTTTCCTTTCCTGCCTCCACAAGGAGGTGCCTCCACTGTCCTGGTGGACTGTTCAGCTGAGGGGCTGGGTCACTGTGACCCTTCTCTTACGGGCAGGATGGGGGGGGGGTGGAGGGGAGGGAAGAGGTCAAGTTGGGCAAGGAAAAACTTCTTAGGGACGGTGGGGTGGGACGAGGGAGGAGGGATGGGAGTGGAGGTTGAGGGAGTGGTTGTTGGAGGTATATGTCTGCTGACTTTGGGTGCATGGCAGTGTGCTGTTGTGAGGTAGGTATTGCTGTTGGGTGTCTGAGTGCGTGCGTTTGTGTCTCTTGGTGTGGGCACACAGGGTGGGAGAAGACACAGGACGTGTGGATGGATGTTGTGGAGGTGTCTGCAAGTGAGGTGTGTGTGCTGCTTGGTGTGATGATGTAGTGGTGGCTGTTGATGCAGTGCATGCAGATGTGAGTGTGGATGTGACAGTGAAGGAGGAGGAGGAGGGGGAGACAGTGGAGGCAGTGGATGTTGTTGTGTGTGCAACTGTCTGTCCTTTGTGTGAGTGCTTGTGGCCTGAAGTGTGCTGCCTTTGTTTGTCTGTGCCTCTCCTGTGTGATGTTTTGTGTGCATGCTTGTCTGTATGTGTAGATGGGATGGGTTGGGGCAGAGGGGATTGGGACTGGGAAGTGGTAGTTGGAGGGGGGACAGTAGGAATAGGAACAATGGCTGCCATCAGAGATGAGGCCAGAGCTTGGAATGATATCTGTCGGGCCGCCAATACACTGTGAATGCCCTCCAGGAATGCATTGCATTGCTGCATCTGAAATGCCAGCCCCTGGACAGCATTCACAATGGTTGACTGCCCTACAGAGCTGGATCTCAGGAGGTCAATTCTATCCTCACTAAGGGCAGCAGGGCTGACTGGGGCTGTGTCTGAGGTGCCTGGGGTGAAGGAGATGTCCACCCTCCTGGGTGAACGGGCAAGGGCAACTCGGTGAGGGGCTACTGAGAGGGCGGTGCTGGTATAGGGGTGGAGGCTGTACCTGTAGCTGAGGTGGTTCCGGAGGTGTCTGCCACCACCAGGGAACTTCCATCGCAGGAGGTATCTGAGTCAGTGTTGTCACCCCCTGTCTCTGCCCTGGTGCTCCCCTCGGCCTCCGTCCCACTGGTGCCCTCGGCGTCAGTGGACTCTGCCTCCTGGGTCCTGTGGGATTCAGCTCCCTCTGTCGCCGGAGCCCCTGCTCCTCCACCAAATGATGCTAATGCACACATGGACAGGATGGCAGAAGAAAAAAGCGGGGGAGAGAAAGGGAGCACTGGGTCAATTACAGCACCAACACCACAGCTGGCATACACATTACCGTCACACTCAGGGATCAGGATTGAGCACCATGCATCACACTGGCATTACATTTGCAAGGTTCCACAGCAAAATGAGAGCAAAACACCGCCAACTGCACACCCCCTGTCAGTCACTAAGCCCTGTCTGACATGGAATGCAACCTAGCTAGGTTACCAGATTTTGCAATACAACCATTACCCTTGAGCTGGATCACGCTGTGTTCTCTGAGCTGACATTAAGGGGCACCCACTAACCGACACCCACCAACAGGTTCCCATGCCACCTACCAATCATATTTGTAGCGCACACTGTACTCACCCCATTGTGGTTGCTGTGATGCCCTCAAGCACCCATCCAGCTCTGGGTAGGCCACTGTCAGTGTGTGGGCCATCAGGGGGGTCAGGTTCCGACGGGTACCCCACCCTCTGGATGCCATCTCCAGCTGAGCCTCCGCGGTCTTCCGTGCCCAGCGTCTCAGGTCCTCCCACCTCTTCCTAAATGGGTGCTCCGCCTGCTGTAAACCCTCAGGGTCCGCACATCCTTCTGCCATGGTGCGCCATATTATAAATACGGTGCTACCATGGTGGCGATAGGGGGGCACTAAGGGGCGCAAGAAAAGTGGCGCTGCACTAGGGGCGGCACCACCTTTCATAAATATGCCCCATAGTTTGTGAAACTAATTCTGAGTCCAGTGAAAATTGAAGGTTTTCCTAGTAGTGACATTAACGCCATCACGGCCCAACTCACACGAATGGCAGCACTTGCTTTCCAGGCTCACATCTCAAGATATCCCCATTCCCAAAAAAATACATGAATAATAATACTATTTGCAGTAATAGTAATAATAATGAAACTAATAACATAGCAGATTATATCAAGCAGGACTCTTCCTAGGCTTGATCATGGAGTCAGGCAGATCAAAGCTTAGCTACCAGGTTGCATGCTCTGGATAGTGGAAAAACAGTACTAGAACTGAACGAAAATACTCTGAGAATCCATAAAATAGTGAACAAGGTATGGCAGGGAACAGGGTGGAATCACAGGGGGCAGGGCTTCAAAAGCTGAGTCTGACACTCAAATTACACATTTATTTAAAAAATAATGTGCTGCAAAGAAATTGGCATCAAGTACATATATGGCAGTAAAGGGGTCATTATGACCCTGGCAGTCAGTGATATAGTGGCGGTAGTACCACCAACAGGCTGGCGGTACATACCGCCATATTATGACTGCAGTAAGGACTGCCGGGCTGGAGACGACAGTCTCCAGCCCAGCAGCTGTCACTAGGCCGCCTACAGTAATATGACCCCGCCCACTGCAATGGTTGCCGTGGCTTTTTTACCGCCACAAAAACCATGGCGGTAGGCACTATCAGTGCCAGGGAATTCCTTCCCTGGCACTGATAGGGGTCTCCCGCGCCCCCCTCCGCAGAGCTCTCCTCCACCCTTCCCCTCCCCCTTCCGACCTCCCGCTGACATATTCACACCTACACACGCACACGCATACCTACATTCACCCACGCATACATACATCCATGCTCACACACATCCTCAGACACTGACACACATACAAGCACACACGCATTCACACATCACAAGATACACGCACACTCACATCCATTCATGCACACACGCATTCCAAACGCACCACACCCGCATGCACGCACACAGAAACATACAAACACACTCCCACACGCACACAACACCCCCCACCCCTCCTCCCCTGTCTGCGCACCCGACTTACCTTCTTGCAGGGGGTCCTCCTGCAGGAGATGGGACGCGGCGCTGCTGCCAGCAGCAGCGTCCAACAGCAGAACACCGCCAGGCCATATCATGGATCATGATACGGTAGGTGGCGGTCTACTGGCGTGGCGCTGCTGCTGGCAGCAGCACCACCTTACTGCCGTCTGCCGCCATGACCGTAGCTGGAATTCCGCCAGCCTTCTGGCGGAATTCTGGCTACGGTCATAATATGGCGGACGGTAGGTAGCCATGGAGACGGTCTTGTGGCAGCCGTAACCATGGCGGTAGGTGGCATTTATCGCCTATGTCATAATGAGGGCCTAAATCTGGTCTAGCTAACTTAGTTGGTCATAAAGAGGGTGTGTTTTAAAATATCTTACAGGATCAAGACAACTGCTGCAGGGATCTTTGTGTATGCATTGATTTTGAGGGAATTTTAACAGCTGTAAGGTAACTCAAGTAGTTAACGCAGTTCTGGGAGAGTTCTGTGTTTTGTCCACTCCAAGTTTTGACTCATAAAGTAGCATGGAATGTTAATGTGCCTGCTGCAAAGCACATAGTGTAAAATGCAGATCACAGAATTGTATTGTAGTTAGATAGGTAACTGAGCTACTGCTTTTGACACTGAGATAATTTTGTTACTTACAGTTCATAAATTACAATTCTTGTAATATAGCACAGTGATCTACTTATTAGCTGCATGAGTCATGGGTTTGACCTGTATTGTTTTTTTTATCAATCTGTCTTTCTTATAAGATTGCAAAGAAGGTTTTCTTTCGAAAGTAATAAAGCCTTGTTAGCACAGACAACCACAATCACTAGGTTACATTTTATATCATGACTTTGTGTTTCTCCGGACCATTCACTCTTAACAGATAACGTCTACAAGTATGGACACTATGTGACTCCTACCCTGTATAACTCTTATTGTGTTATGTAACATTTCCTGTACATTGATTTACATATATGTATGATTTATTGTGCCTCTGAATGTGGTGTAAAGTGCTCTGATACCCTACATTGGGATGCGTAGTGCTGTAAAAGTATTACATTTTAAAAAGTAGGTGCCATTGAAATAATTATTTGTGCAATTACTCGTACACACAGATAACTCTTTCTTTCTAAAAATCATGCATGCACATCTTCTACACAGGGATTGAACAAAGTCAAATACTTGCCTCAAAGTCATAGTTTCTCTAGATTACTTTTGAAGTGCTAAGCTTTGTGCCTTTGGTTCCTTACACTGCATTGGCATCTAGGTAATAGGCTCCAGATTGCTCCCAGTCACCGTGATACTTTGACAAAAGAAAGTCTGATGGGACTTTAACCACTTTTGTACTGAGCGTGGCTCTGAGGTGCCATCAGTCATGGTGTTTGTGTGCTGAGGAGGCTCGGAACTGTCCTCGCACCCACCCATGGAGCAAGTGCTGAAGCTCCCCCCATGGGCCTCCCCTTTTACGGCCCCCACCAGGTATGGCAGCGGAAGAGCTTCTGCTGCTACCCCAACCCCCTTCTCGGCGATCTGATGATGTCAACATGTGCACAGCACCCCAAAGTTATCAGATGGTGCAGGGGACACTCTGGAAGCTATTTGCTTTGAGCACAATCGAGGAGAAAGGATGGTTTTGGTGAGTCCTTCTCTGGGTGGGGTTCTTTTGCAGGAAAAAGACACAGGGGGAAAGGAGAGAGTTTTTCCTTTCCCCTGTGCCTATTTGAAATGGATTCCTGCTCCAGAATTGTTGTTGAGGCTACAATTGTGGAGCAGGAATCTATCCATTAGACCAACAGGGATTTTTTTTTTGTATTTTAGAGGAGCAACCCCTTCGCAAGATCACTCCCTAGAGGCATATAATATTGGTGTTTTGGCTGCCCACAGGGCTAGATTGCTGTTTTTTTTTGGCAATTCACCCCCTCCCCCGGGAGGAAAGGGTCGAAACCCACTAGACGCCGGGGATTTTATTTCATAAATTTGCTGGGAGTGACACCTTGGCCATGGATTGCTCCCCTCGGTGCAAAATGTTTTTTCTGTCTTCCGCCCCCCCGGAGGCTAGTTTGTCCATTTTCTGGGCCAATCTGCCCCCAGTGGGGGACAAAATCCACTATACACCAGGGATTTTATTTGAAACATTTGTGTGGAGTGACTCCTTGGGCAAGGGTCACTCCACTGAGGGGTGAAATTTGGTATTTGTGTTTCACACCCCTTCTGGGAGCTAGTTTATCCTTTTTTTGGCCAATCTAGCACCTGAGGGGGTCGAAATCTATTAGACGCCATGGATTTTATTTAATGAAATTGCGAGAAAGTACGCCTTGGGCAAAGGTCTTCCCCTTCACAGATTATGCTTTGTTTTTGGAGTGGGTGGGCCTCACAGTTAGTGGTAACAATTGAGTCACCTGGGAATAAGGTAATGTGTGTGGTTGGGATCTGATTTTGGGGAAAGGTTTACTTCCATCTGTTGGTGTCTTTTTTGACTTTGTCAAGCCTCATTTCAGGGGGATATCAGTGTCTTCTGACTGATATTTTTTTATAATTTAATTTGTGTTTCAATTTTCTCTTTTATTGTAGAGCCAATTGTTTCCTTTGTCTTGTTGGTGAATTCTGTTCGCAGGTGCAGCTTTGACAGATCTGTAGTTTGTGGAGTTGCAGTTGGTAAGAATTTCATTTTGTAATCTTTCCATCTTATGTGTATCCTTTGAATGTCTGTATAATTTTGTTTGACTGCTGTACTAATGTTTGAATATATAGATTTTAGTTTGATTGTCTTTCAAAGTAACATATTCATTTGTTGCACGTTCTTTACTGCTTTGTGATATGTGTAATTTTTTTTTTTCTTTCAATTGGGACTTCTTTGCGGCTTACTGTGTCTGTGCAGAGTAGATGAAGTTGATCCTCAGTCTTGCTGTCTCTGCCAAGTAAGTAGTATTTTTGAGTATATCAATTTTTATGTGCTGTGTATTAACTGGCTTTTCCTTCCAAATTACTTTATACCAGTAGTTTTACTTTCTGTTCGATAAAGCCACACTTTGTTGCTGACTTATTTGTCAAGTTACTTTTATTAGTAAGGATTATGACTAGCTGCAGGATTATTGCTCAGCAAGCTGTTCGCTTGTTTTTCAAACCTTCCTCTAACCATGTTTCTGAGACTGAATGCATCTGAGGCAGATGGGGAAGTCCAAGTTTCTGGCAGTGAATTTTCTGTCTGAGAAGAATCATCTGATGAGAAAGTCACTCTCAGTGTGGAGGAAGAGCCTCTTTTAGAGGATGGCAAATGTATGCTGACAGTGCAGCTTGAGGTAGCTGGATTGCAACCTGGGGATGAAAAGATTTCCCATTGGAAGTGCTGAGCTTTTGGATACTCCAGACATGGTGTAGCCAGTAGATACAGAAAAACCCTTTTCCTGTAAATTTCTTTCAGCTGTGTATGGACAATGTATTTTTGGAGGAGATTGTTGACCAGAATATTCTGAACAGTATTTGAGGGACAACACTGCCAGATTTAGGCCCCACTCTAAAGCTAGCCAGTGGATGAGTTGAAGAAGTTCTTGGGTTTAACGTTTTTGATGGAGTTGATATGGATGCTGTTGATTTGTAGTTCCTTTTTTAGAGATTTATATTCCAGGTAAAGAAATAGCTGTGGGTGAGTCTTTGGTCCTGTTGAAGGGCCTTTTGGTTTTTAGGCAATACATTCCTAGCAAGAGGGCATGTTATGGAATTAAGATGTGTATGCTGTCCGAAGGTAGGATTGGATATGTCCATAATTTCAGGGTGTACACTGGTAAGGACTGTCTGTCTACTTTTGGAATCAGTGAGAAAATAATGTGGGAACTTGGTAGAGGACTTTTTTAACAAAGGTCATCATTTATATGTAGATAACTTCTATTACATTGATAAGCAAATCAAGGAATTGTCCAAATTAAACAATGTTGCTTTTGGCACAATCCTCCCTAACTGTAAAGGTTACCCTAAAGAGATTATATGTAAAATGTTTCAGAGGGGACAGTGCAGTCCCTTGCATAGTGCTGAACTTCTAGGTGTGAAATTTTCAGACAGGAGAGACGTCGACATGCTGACAACCATTCATGATGAAAGTACTTCATCTGTGACTGTTTGGGGTCAGGTTGCTGAAGTGAGCAAACCTGTGTGTATTTTAGACTACAATAAGCACATGGGTGGTGGAGATAGAGTAGATCAGAGGTTAGAGCCTTGCACTGCTGCTTGTAAGGTTTAAATTTGGTATAAGAAGATGGATATCCATTTGTTTCATTTAGCAACCTTCAGTGCTTTTCAAAGATGACTTTTGTTTAGTTTCCCAAAAAAACATGGGGGCAACTCGTAATCTCTAGAACAAGGGTAAATTTGCCTCTCAAACAAGATGTGCTACTGGGAAAAACGATGAGCTAATTGAATAATACTAAAGCATGGATTCACTGTTGACCTGACAGCTAGGTCAACACAGACCTTTCAAGAAAAAAATACAAATAAGTTATGCAAAAATACTTAAAATCTTCAAAATAGAAGAAAAAACGTATAAAGGTGCTGCAAGTGATGGCACAGTGAACTAGTGATATTTGGTGAATCGTGACACAAAATAGATATATAAAAAAAATACAAAATATGCAAAAATACGCAATGCACCGGATACCTACAACCACTCGGAATAATGGACCATGGGATTTAAGCCCAGAAACAATACAAGGTAAGAGTCCTGTATTCTACTATATATATATGAGATGGGCACAATAAACTAGTCAACGTTTCGACTCCCTATTTGGAAAAATCCTCTGGGGTCATCATCTGGATGAGGTATTGATAGACACCTACAAGAAGAAAAAACAAACAAAGTTGCCCACACTTAAAAAGCGAAGCTGATTTCACCCAAACGATATAGTCTGTCCATGGTGAAAAACAGAAAGGGCAAATCTTACCCACCCAGATAGAATCTAGATCAACTTATTTGAAAGCAGTCCTATTCATATTACTTAATGTAGGGAACAACAAGAAATATATACCAAGCTTATTGAATGAAGGGAATCAAACCCAATGAAAGGGAAAAGCTGAGGAATTCAAGGGGAATGTATCAAGCAGAACAGCAAAAGTACAGCAGTCATCACATGGTTGTAAACTACACTAACTCTGCAACAGAGGCAAAAAGAAGAAAGACTAGTACTCCCAAAGGCTGTTAAACCCAATGTGTTCGAACTAGGCAATGTACATGGACGCACCGCGTGACAACCATGCTATAAAGAGGTGCATGAATTCAACGGCCACCTAACATAATCCAACCTGTAAGGATGGTGGTACTGACCTTCTTGTAAGATAAAAGGACCTCCATCAGCTCAGTACCTCTGAAAAAACATATGCAAATGACCCCAGAACATCAACAAAACATGTGGAGGTGAAAAACCTTCAAAGTCAGGAAATCCTTCAACCTACAAGTGCTGAAGAGTGACGAGGCAGAAGGCTATATGAAGCTTCGGCACGGGCATGGGAAGCCAAATTAAATGGGCCCCACCACTAGTCACATGCTTTAAATCACCGTGGATAAAAAGTGAATCTCAGCAGGAACAGACCCTTGGTCTAGCCTCTTTCTCAATGCACACCATTACAAATAAGGTGCTCCCAGGACCTCACGTAGATGACTCCAATGAGAAAGAGGAGAAAGGATAACCATAGGCAAGAAAAAGGGGAGAAAATGAGGGGTACCTTTGGTGGTAATGTCCACTCAAGAACACATAAATTGAAGTAAGCAATCATCAGAAAGCCGTAAAATGATTCAGTCCCAGTGATGACTCCATTTATTTTAAATAAAAAGGACACCATTGTCCTCAAAACGTTCTCAACATTCTCAGGTGATCGAGATAAGTTAGTACTATTCCTCCAGACTGTTGAGGCTATTCTCCATAAATCTCATTCTTTGTATCCGCTGTCATTCCAGTGTCAACAGTTTCACATTGCTAACACCCCCTCTTGGGTCTGGTCGTACAACTTTGATTACTTGCCAATGGATTTGGCTTGCAGAATGTCCCACAGTTATGTAGTGAATGGCCAAAGGAACTCCCAGGTGTCCTACAATTGATCCAGCTCCTATATTGTAAAATCCTTGTTTTCACCTTTTGGGTGGTTTGTCCTACTAGATTAACTCACAAGGGCACCAAATGGCGTAGACAACATTCTGAGAATTACAATTGGACAACAACCCTAGAGTGTACAATATATTACCATGTGAGAAAACTTTAGTTTCATTACACATCGAGCATGCTGTACATTGACCACATTCATAATGCCCAAGGATCAGTAGGAAAACCTCACTGAGAGTGGATAGAGGGGGCATCAAGTTTGGGTAGGACGGCTCTTATCAGTTTGCCTCTCAAACTTGGCCCTCTTTTAAATTAGCAGAGTGGCATGCCTTTATGATCAATGATGTCATTCACCATATGTCAATGTTTGGAGCTAGCTTTACGTATGGCTTTGCTTTAGCTGTTATATGTGCTTATAAAGATCAATCAGTTCTCTGTTGTCTCCCAATCCCTTAGAGAAAGCAAATGCTCTGTTTGTGTGTGCCAAGATCTTTTTCTTGATCTACAAAGTAACCCCATGGGATAACCTTTGTCTGCAAGGGAAGAGATTAGTGTATCAGACTCAGGAAAGTAATCTTCTTTTGTGTAACAATTCCACCAGATCCTCAGGAACTACACATATGGAAGGTTGTCCCTCAAGCCTATCAGGTGATGACTGGAACACATGGGAGGAGAATTCTTCACCTCGGGTTTTCTTTAGAGGGTTGTAATTAAAAACCCTTTTTTGCTTTTGATGGTAAGATCCAAAAAGGAAGTTGTGACCTTCTATGTTCCTCTGTAAATTTGATATCATTAGAGATAGAACTAATTCACTGTGTAAACTCACCAAGATGCCCCTCAGTCCCTTCCTATATAAGGAACACATCATCGATATAACAATGGCAATGGACCTGAAAGGATTCTAGTCACTAAAAAGATTCCTCTTTTCATAGTCATCCATGGAGAGGTTCGCTTGACCTAGTACGGAGCCTGCCCCATGACTACACTTTTCTGCTGGTAGTACAATGTATCTAAAAATAATAAAAAGTTCCTCTCCAGTGCCAATCTAGTCAAGTCAACTAGAAATGTTGTGGATACCCAGTGAGGTCGCTCTCTGGTGTCCAGGACATCCTGGGTAACCCTAAGGGCTTCTGCTTGAGGGATGTTGGTATAAAGAGCTTCTTCTTAATAGAAACTGTGTAGAATGGTCAAAGGATTGTCCTTCTATCTGTTTAACAAAGTCCATCCTATCCTGCACAAATGATTGAGTGTGCAGCACAAATGACTTCATATATTGGCAAATTGGTTCCAATAATGATCCACCACCCGATACTATAGGACGACCCGGGGGATTAGTGGCATTCTTGTGGACCTTCCAGAGAGTATAGAAAACTAGGGTCCTCGAGTGGGTCACAGAGAGAAAATTATATTCATGTTTAGACAGGTAACCTGCATTCAAACCACCATCTAATGTGTTCTCAATCAAACACTTGATCTCCAGGGTGGAATCCCTCCCGAGTTTAGTGTAATGATCTCCTTCTGCCAGTTGCCTCAATACTTCCACATATTAAGCCTCTTTGTCTTGCAAAACTATGTCCCCACCTTTATTGGCTGACTATATTACAATGTTCATACAAAATTAGTGAGGGCTCTATTCTCATCTGCTGTGATGTTATAATGTGCGAATTGTATAGTGTTAAGCACCTTGTTAATTCCCTTGCTGACCACATTCTCAAATGTCAACAATTGTGCTGGAATCAAGCACAGCAGAGGATTCAGCACAGATGGGGGATGTAGACCTGTGGCAATTGTCCAGGGGTCATATGTATTGTTCAGAAAACAAAATTATGAGTCTCAGTTTCGTAAAAAAACCTTTAAACGTCTGTGTCGACAAGAAACGGGTCTGGTCTGTTGGGGGAAACAAAGCCTAGCCCCCTTGTGAGGACCATGGGGTCATCGTGGGTCAGTGTGTGGTGGGACAGATTAAATAAGGGTGCTAGTGGGGGTAGTAGTGGTATCTAAAGGCATGTAATTCACAATTGGTAATGTTGGCTCCTGGTCTGTCGTTCGCCATGACCCATGGGTTAATAGTTGGCCCTCCCCTGCCCCAACCCCCGTCCTCGGCCCTGTCCTCTGCCTTGTCCCTTACCTGTCTTCCCTGGATACCCTCTGGTGTGTTCCCACCAGGAGGTCATTTGTCCATTGTGTCCTGTTCTAAAAAATTCTTGCACTCAGAATTGTGGGCCATATTAGTGTATGTATTTGTGCTTGTACAAGGTTCAGAGTCTGAGTGTTCTGATGCTGAAGATTCAGAGATAGTTACCCCCTTGCCGCGATATTTTCTTCCTCTATGAGTGATTCTGCCCTGATTATCTTGCTTGTAATCACCTTCTGCTAAATAAGGGTAAATTAGATTTTTGTCAAAATTCCTAGTTTATCTAATTTCCTCTGTTGTGTCACAGCCTTGAACTCTGAGGCAGTCTTTTCTAGAGCTGTCAAAGCCTCCTTGGTATTGGTCAAAATCTGGTTGTTTAAGATTTTCTTTACTAGCTCAGCTAACTCTTTCTCCAGCCTCCTCACATGCACTAAAGGCGTAGCACTGCCCAACACCATCCAGTGTCAAGACCAATTATTCCCAAAAACAGAACTTTTCCAAATATCTGCGATCATCCACAAAGATGGCTGGTTCATTTCAGACCTGCAATCCAACCGGAAAAGTGTTAGATTGAAGGTAGTGGGCCATAAGATGCCCCGTAACTGTATTTTCAAATCTGTTTCTTATTTAACTTCTCCAAACCAGATACCGAGGATCTTTACCAGTCCTGCCTCAACGGGGAAAGGGAGAGGCTCGTTACATTGGTCCCAGCGGCCGAAAAGCTTTGCCTGTGATTTGTCCACGTTGATCTTTGCTCCTGATGCTTTGCCAAAGTCCTTGCATGCCTCCAGCAGGGACTGGACCGATTTCCCATCCGTGCAGAAGAAGGTGACGTCGTCCATGTACAGCGAACACTTGACTTCTTTCTTTGCCTCTCCTGGTGTCTGGATCCCTCTGATGTTCGGGTTCTTCCTGATGTACTCCCCGAGTAGCTCTATAACCAAAACAAACAAAGAGGGCGAGAGCGGGCAGCCTTGTCTTACCCCAGACCTGATAGGAAAGGGGTCTGTTTTCCAACCATTTACCATGACTGAACTGAAAATGTCTGTATACATTATTCTAACATAATTGCAGAAGCGCTCCCCCAGCCCAAAACCCTGCAGTACCCTCTCCATGAACTCATGGGAGACGCGGTCAAAGGCCTTTTCCTGATCGAGACAGACCAGCGCAGCGTGGATATTCCGGTCTGTGATGTATTGGATCATGTCCCTGATCAGTGCTAGGCTGTCCGCTACTCTGCGTCCTGGAACCCCACAGGTCTGGTCTGGGTGAACTATCTCTCCCATAGCGCTCTTGAGTCTATTCACCATTGTCTTTGCCAGGATCTTGTAGTCCACATTCAGGAGAGAGATGGGATGCCAGTTCTTGAGGTCACATCTCTCCCCCTTATGTTTATACAGGAGCGCAATCGTTCCTTCCCTTAATGTGTGGGGCATGACTCCCTCCTGCTCCTTCTCCTCATACAGCTCCAGAAGGTCTGGTCCCACTAGGTCCCACAGTGAAGTGTAGAATTCAATTGGTAGACCATCACTGCCTGGTGTCTTTCCTGACTTGAAGGATTTAACTGCAATGTGCAGCTCCTCCAGAGTGAGGGGTGCGTTGAGGACTTCCCTTGCTGGTGTGGAAACCTTTCTCGGGATACCTGCCAAAAACCTTTCTGCCTGATCCCCATCTGACCTCTTCTCTGAGTAGAGGTCCCCATAGAAGTCTGTCACAGCCTTCCTAATGTCTTCCTTGGTGTCACACAAAATTCCCTCCCTGTTGCGCAGTTGAACCAGAGGGGTGTGCGCAGAGTGGATTTTCTTAAAGAAGAAGGAGTTGCATTTCTCCCCCTTTTCCAGGTTCTCCACCTTAGAACGGAAGATGATCCTCCTGGATTCCTCATGAAAGTGCTTGCTCAGCTCTTTCTTGACTGCCTCCAGAGGGTTCATGACGTCCCATCCCTGGAGTTGGAGGTCGTGCAGTTCCTACAGCTGTTGCTGCAGTCTACTGAACTCCCTCTTCCTCCCCCTTGCTGCTTTCCTGCCCACGTTCTTAAAGAAATCCTGAATCCTGCCTTTCACCCACTCCCACCATTTCCCTATGGACTGGAAGGTGTCTTTCATGTCTTGCCACTCACTGTAAGTCCTCCTCAGCTCCTCCTGTACATCCTCTCTCCCCAGCAGAGAACTATTCAGTTTCCAGGTGCCCGGACCTGTCAGGAACTTCCCTGTTAGTTCCCCCTGGAACCTGATAGCCCTATGATAAGAGAAATGCACTGTCACCATGGAGTGTTGCCTGATCCTCACTGATCTAGAGGTGAAAACAAAGTCTATCCTGGAGCGCACAGATCCATCAGGGCGGCTGCAAGTGAAATTCCTGGCGTCCGCCCCCATGGATCCAATGACGTCCGTCAGGGAGGCCTCACCCACCATCTCCGCTAGGAGTTTCGCACCATCATCCATCCATCCTTCCCCAGCTCTGGTCCCACATCGATGACCACTCTCTAGTATACAGTTGAAATCCCCACCCATCATGATTGTTCCGGAGGTGACCAGCTGTGGTCTGAGGCGCGGGAACAGCTCCTGTCTCTCACCTACATCAGAAGGCGCATACACATTGATCAGTCTAACCGGTTCTCCTGCCCATGAGCCGTCAACGACAAGAGCCCTGCCGCCTTCCAGCTCGGTGACCGAGTCCATTGTGAAGCACCTCCCTCTGACTAAGGTAGCGACTCCTACAGACCTACTGCTGTTCCCCCCAGACCAAAAGGAAGGCCCAAATGTCCACTGCTGTTCTAGGTGTGTGTATGAAGCTGCAAAAGAGATGGAGCATTCCTGAATCATGTACACATCACATTTCTGGCAAGAAAGTTCAAGGTGCTAGCACATCTGCGCTTGTCTCTGATACTTCTCACATTTATGGAAAACAATGAAATAGCCATCTTAATTAGTGCTTAAGAGTTTAACTTAGGCTTAAATACTAACTATCAAGTCAGAGTAATTATCTGTTTTTACACAGTGACAAGGCTACTTACAGGGCTGGTCAGGCTCCTGGCGGGTCTCCGGTGCGGGGGCTGCTGTCCTGGCCACCGTTGCTTGGTGCTTCTCTGAGGCTGGCTTGCCCACGTGGCTGGTCTCCGGCTCTTCCTCCTCCAGGTTGGCAGGTAGGCTTTGCTCTTCCTTCTCCATGGAGGTCTCTTCCTTCTCGGCTGTTGCTGGCGATGGTGGTGGGGACGCTTCCATGACGCTGGCTAGCGCCCTCATCTCCTGCAGCACTCTGGTCACTTGGTCCAGTTGGTCATCTGGACCCTCATTCCCTGGTTGTTGTTCTTCTTCTGACTCCTCTGGATCGGAGTTGGGGTTGTGGTTGCTCAGGTGTTTCTTCCTGGTCTTTTTTGTTACTTGTGGGGGACTGTGCCTCCTTTTCCTGCGCTCCTGTTTTGTCCAGGGTCCTTCTTCCTGGATCTCAGAGGGAGGTTGGGAAGCGTTGTCTGTTGGCACACTCTCAGGGATGGCAGGCATTCCTTCTTCTGTGCTCTGTGGCTCCAGGACCGGGGTGGAGCCTTGGTCAGGTTTGACTTGCTCCTGCCTGGGGCCTTTCCTCCTCCCAGTTTTCTTGGTCTTTCTGGGTGCTGGGACTGGAAGGCTGGCCGCGGCAGCCTCCTCTTGTGCCTCTCTCCCAGGAGGTTTGGCCGCCTGGGCGTAGGACTTGGCTCTTTGCGGGCAGTCTTTGAAACGGTGGCCCACGGCACCGCAGAGGTTGCAGGGGGCTTCCTCTTTGCATGCCCTGGCTGTGTGTCCTTCTCTTTTGCAGTTCTTGCACACTTGCACTGTGCAATCTTTAGCGGTGTAGCCCGGTTTACTACACTTGTTGCACAGTTTGGGCTGCCCAGGGTAGTAGAGGTAGCCCGAGTCGCGCCCTAGGGAGAAGCTTAAAGGAGGGTGATGGATTCCATCCGGGGCGGCCGGGTCCTCTTTCAGCTTCACCATGACTGTCCATTTACCATCCCATATGCCATCACTGTCCAGGTTGCGGGAGGGTTCTCTCGTCACTGTGAGAGGCGGCGTAGGAAGGTGGTCAGGTCCTGGATGTTGACATGCGGGTTGTAGACGTGTACGGTCATCCTCTTGACCTCCAACACGAGTTGGCACTCCAGGTGGAAGTCGGAGAAGGGTTTCTCGTCCCGTCTTGACCAGCACATCTGCCAGTATCTCCTGCAGATTGATTCCGACATGAACATCAGCAGGTAAGTGCCTTTGGGTGCATCCGACATTATGCACCAAATCTCTGCTGCTGTAAACCCCATCTTGGTCACCAGCAACTCTGTGAAAGTCTTTCTGCTCAGCTCTGGTGTGGAGCCGTCCGATTCCACCTTCCTCTGCATCTTCACTGTGTTGTGGAACCAGGGGTTCAGCGGTCTGCTCATCCTGTCCTTGCTGTTGCGGCGTGCCTTGGGAAGGGTCCTTCAGGGAGCTGCAGCAGGTAGGTACTCCTCAGGCCTGCTCCTGGTGGCTGGCAGTGGACACTAAAGGTACTGACAGGCTAACTTAAATGTGGGGACACAGCGAGGAAGGGACAAATGCCTGGGCATACCCTAGCCACTTAGGGCGCATAAGCCAACATCACAAAACAAAATAAAATGATGGACGGAGTGTTGAAACTTTTCAAACACTCACCCCCAGTCACAGATCTGGGTTTAATCCATCGTCATTTTGCTCACCACGTCACCCCAGTTTGGACCCAGCCATATGCAAATCAGTCTTGACCCTGTTCCTTATGGGAACAGTCCAGCCCGAATTGCCATACCAGGTCCTCCCTGGACAGAAAACAAGCATCCTGGGACCGGTTTCAGGGTATCATCCTTCATCAGCCAGGCTAGCTTAAATCCAGTGGCGCAACAGACATTTGGAGGGAACCGTTAGCGTAAAAGTGAACTGACCGGACTGTATTGTTTTACATTTTTGTTCACGTTCATCGTTGGCAGTAGTTTGATGTGTTTAGTTAGACCGGTTGTGTTTGTATCATTGGTTAGTTCTTAATCTCCTTCAAATTGGATTGTGTTTTTTTTTTAATGTGATGGTGGTGCCTGGCTGGCAGTGTGTGTGGACAAGCACTTGGGTGACGCTGTATATGGATTGGCACTTGGCTGGCAGTGTGTGTGCACGGTGCTTGGCTGGCGGTGTGCGTGTATTGTGTTTTGCTGGCAGTGTGAGTGGATGGTGGCTTGGCTGGCAGTGTGAGTGGACTGGTGCTTGGCTGGCAGTGTGGGTGGATGGTGCTTGGCTGGCAGTGTATGTGGATGGTGCTTGACTGGTGGTGTGCATGGATGGCACTTGTCTGCTGATGTGCGTGGACTGGCACTTGGCTGGCGGTGTTCATGGATGGTGCTTGGCTGGTGGAGTGCATAGATGGTGCTTGGCTGGTGGTGTTTGCGGACTGACACTTGGCTGGCAGTGTGCGTGGATGGCGCGTAGCTGGGGGTGTTCGTGGACTAGCACTTGGCTTTTTGTGTGCTTGGAATGACCTTGGCTGACAGTGTGCGAGGAGTGGCACTTTTGGCTGGTGGTGTGTGTCAGCTGGCATTTGGCTGCTGTAGTGTGTGTAGTGACTTGTTGTTTGTCACTACACATATGTTGCCAGTGAAATGCCAGCCCACACTCTCCCTCAGCCCCCAGCCGGTGTGATTGCTGGGTCAGTCATGTGGCTTTACAGCTCACAAGCTGTGAGTCAATAGTACAGTTTTTTTTTACTTTCAATTATTAACAGTATGTTTCATTTTTGTGAAATCTCTTTTTAATAAAATGTACATTTTGAACCTTTCACTCACCTCCGTGTGAAATACAACCAGTATGTGTGTGTACTTGAAGAATAGATGGTTGTGCAATATTAATCTTTTCTGTCTTTCTCTGCCAGGGTGTACAATGCCTCTAAGGAAAATATACCAACTCTAGACATTTTTGTAAACTAGACTCCAAGGGAAGTACAGGTTGGTGTGCCTCTTGTGGGATGCCATCAGGTTTTCTTATCCACAATGCCCTGCAAACCTCAACATTTGACTAAAATCACATATTTTCCTCGCATTTCTGTCCCATATTCTTTCAGAATCAGAAGGAAAACCACAAAGTTCCTAACTCCCAGTAGTTCCCCACTTATCCCAACAGAAATACTGCCCCACTTGTGTGGCTGCTCCTAGTGCCCAGGATAGGTATGGATCAAGCTACCATCAATGGGAGTCCTCGCAAAGGGACCCTTGTTGACCTTGGTTTGATTTGTTCTGTTGCACGCACTATGCTCAGGCAGACAAGTGAGGGACCATATTTATCAGAAGACTTAGGTGAATACTTATTTGAAGATAGTGTGTTGCTCCCTGCTGATTCCAAAACTTTCAATCCCAGAAATGTGAGGAAAAAGTGTTTTTTAGTCAAAGTTTGAGGTTTGCAAAGGATTCTGGATAACACAACCTAGCGAGAGCCACACAAGTCATACTCCTCATTGATTACCCTGGCTGTTTATTTTAAAAAAATGTATAGTTTTGCTAGGTTTCCCTAGGTGCCGGCTGAGCTAGGGCACAAAGTCCACAGCTAGGCACATTGCAAAAAAAAGGGTCAGTTTTGAGGGGAAAAATGTGATGAGACCATGTTGTGTTTTGGGCTGTTTCCTGTCGCCGGCTCTAGGCTTACCCACACAATTGAGGTACCATTTTTATCAGGAAACTTAGAGAACCCAGAAAAGTAATACAAGTGTTATTATCAACAGTATTTCTCTGCATTTGCACCTTTCAAATGGAAGACAGTGTGTAAGATTTTGTGTCATTTTGAGAAAGAAATGCCCTTTAAAGAAATGCCCTTTGATTTACATTCCAGTATGGAAACCCACAAATTCAGAGATGTGTCAATAACCACTGCTTCTAAACTCCATATGATGTGCCCATTTTGGAAATATAGAGGTGTCCTTGATACCTATTGTTAGACCTGGCAACCTTGGCATGGTTTCTCCTGACTTTTTGTCTTCTGAGCTGTTTTTCAGGAATATGTGACAGAACAACTAGGTCCTAAACAACTATAGCCTAAACCACTACTGCTAAACAACTAAAAAGTCTCTACAACTAAGTACTAAACAACTACTGTCTAAACAACAATTGTGCCTCAATAACAATTGCCTGAACAACTAATATATATACATATTCTAAACAACTAATAAACCATAAAAACCAAAAAGAAAACCTTACCTTAAAATTAGTTGGGCAGGCAATAGTTATTCAGGCACAATTGTTATTTAGACAGTAGTTGTTCAGTACTTAGTTGTAGAGACTTTTTAGTTGTTTAGTCGTAGTGGTTCAGGCAAGTAGTGGTTTAGACCTAGTTGTTCAGGATGTTTCCCGTTTTTCAGACTTAATTTTTGCTGGGTTTAGGATCCTGTGCACTTTACCACTGCTCACCAGTGCTAAAGTGCAGGTGCTTTGTACTCTAGACATGGTAACACTGGCTTATCCACAACTGGCATATTCAATTTACTTTAAAGTCCCTAGTAAAGTGCACTATTTGTCCCCAGGGCCTGTAAATTAAATGCTACAAGTGGCCTCAGCACTGATCGTGCCACCCACTACAGTAGCCCTTCAAGCATGCCTCAGGTCTGCCACTACAGAGCCTGTGTGCAGTTTTAAACAGCCATTCCAACCTGGCATGTGCACACACTTTCCAGGCACAAACCTTCCTTTTTATTACATATAAGTCACCCCTAAGGTAGGCTCTAGTTACCCCAAAGAGCTGGGTGCCTTGAATTAAAAAAGTTAGAGATGTACTTTTAAGTTTAACATTTCCAGTTAGTGAAAATGATATTTGTTTTTCACAACTGCAAGGCCTGTCTCTCCCATAGGTTATACATGGGGTTAACTTGATGCAAGCTTCAAGTGTAAATTCCAATTGTGAAAATATAAAAATTTGGAGTTTGGTGTCTTTGGACTCACTATTTAAAATGAAAACTTATGGTGAAGTTGGATTTCAAATTGTAAGTCTGAAAATGCCACTTTTAGAATGTTGGCATTTAATTCCTTTAATCATTCTGTGCCTCTGCCTGTCTCTGAATACACGTCTGGGGTGGGTGACAGCTGGACTTTGTGCATTCCCTCTAAAAGTCAGACATAAAGTGAGCTTGAGTGTAACATTTGGATCCTGATGGCCCATCACCAGAATGATGGGTCTTCCCGTGCTAGATGGGAGGGAGGAGTTGACACTCACAACTGAATAGGGTTGTGCCTGTCCTCACACAAAGGGCTGCATACCCCCGTAGAGTCTCTGAGCCTGGAAGGAAGGGCAGGGACCTTGCGATCTTCAAGGCCTCTTTGAAATCTCCTCCACTTCAAATGCCTATTTGAGTATAAGTACTGGACCCTAAACCCCACTAAATCATGACTTTACAGGAACCAATGACATTCTGCCAGGAAGAAAGACTGCAGCTCTGCAACTGCATTTCTGTGTTGGCCTACTGCTTGCTGTGTGCTGTACTATAGGATGGATTGCCACTCTGCTATTTGTTTTGCTGTGTAGGCCTACTGCCTGCTGCTCCTTGTCTAGAGTGAGAAGGACTGGAATTTTCCCTGCATCCTTGAACCCATGATTCTCCAATGGCTTGATGGTTTGCGGCACCCTGTTCTCCTGTAGTCTCAGGGACATCAAAGTCTGCCTGAAACTCTGCTGGTGCTGCTAGACACTGCCATCTGTGAGTTCTAACCTTGCCTAAGGTGTCCCCAATCCAGTTCAGGGCCTCAGAAGTGGGTTCTGCAGCTGCTTTCTGAATCATGCAGTACACCGACCCGACTGTGTGTGAAAAAGCGGCATATCCCTCCTTCAACGCTGATGCAGTGGCTGCCCGATGACAGTGGACCCACAGCTTGCTTGGCTCAACAACGACACACCTCAACAGAATTTGACGCAGGACCTGACTCCAGGACTCGACAACGATGCAGTGACCCGACTGTGTGGGAAATATAGGTGCATTGCCTTCGCAATTGCTCCTCGACGTTGACTCTTGCTCCATCCATGTTACTATTTCAGTGGACCCTGTGTGGGCTCTGTAGCCGGCCTCTCCTCCATTGCAGTCGGCCTGAGCTTTGGAATTGTACTGGTCACTCACGACCTCAAGTAACCTTTTGATTGCTAGTGAATTCTAAGCACTATTTTTAGTTTATTCTTCAACAAATCCTATCTTGACTTCTACTTATTGGATTTTTGTTGTTTTGGTCTTGTTATACTCTATTTTTCTAACTGGGTGAGAAGTCTTTTTGTGGTGTCTTTTACTGTGGTACTGTTATTAAGTGTTGCACAAATACTTTACACATTGCCTCTTAAGTTAAGCCTGACTGCTCTGTGTCAAGCTACCAGAGGGCGAGCACAGGTTAATTTAGGGTGTGTATCTGAATTACCTTGACTAGTATTGTGGGCCCTACTTGGACATGGTTAATTCCACTGCCAACTAGAAACTCAATTTCTAACAAACATTTTTCACTATTTATATTTTACCTTATGAATTGCTGTATACCTGTACACAATGAAACAATCAGTGCAAGGTGCACCTCAGTTATTGGCTCTGGGTACCTTGAGTTTCTGAAAAACCCACAAATCCTATATATCCCCACAACCAGAAGGGACTAGCAGATGTAATGGTATATTGTGTTTGTAAATCAGCCATTGTGATGAGAAGTTACAAATGAAAACGTTGTCACAAATGACCTTCTTTTCCTACTATTTTCCTACTAGTTTACTTCAACATCAAGTTTTGTTGGGAAAACCTTGGAGGATGTCCAAAAATTACCCCTTGCTGAATTTAGAATTTGATCTAGTTTTCAGAAATGTAGAGCATTCCAGGATCCGCCATGGGTTTCAAACCCGTTTCCACCACAAACTGGAAGGAGGTTGAAAGCACAAAAACTATCAAAATGGGCTATCTCATGTAAAATGCCAAAACTATGGTTAAAAAAAATATTTTTCTGAATCAAATCTCCCTGTTTCTGCCCGTCCTAATAGCTGGGAAGAGGCTAATTTTATCATTGCAAACCTTTTGTTGAAGCTATTTGCAGGAAAGGAACATACACTTTAATCTGCAGTACTTTTTCCACTTTTTCCCACAAAACACCCCCAAATTTAGCTTTATTTTGGCAAATTTTTGGATCCTCCAGGGGAAGCCACAAACCCTGGGTACCTTTGGAATCCCCAGGATGTTGAAAAAAAGGATGCAAATTTGGTGTGGATCGCTTATGTGGGCAAAACGTTATGGAGGCCTAAGCGCAAACTACCCCAAATAGCCAAAAAAAGGCTTAGCATTGGGAGGGAAAGCTTAGTAATGGGGGCAAAGGTTTAGGATTGGGGCGAAGGGGTTAAATTAGGCCTTTGTTTTGGGCCCAGCTGAAAGTGAAAAAAGAAATCCTCCTCATTGCCTAGACGTTACTGCTCAGAATGGAATGCAGACAGTGACCGGGCTCTGTTGGCTTATGGCCTGATTTGGGAAAATGGCCCTAGGACAAATTCAGTATGTTTCTCCAGGTTGGCCGAACCCAGGTCCGTCCCAGAAAGGGCTGCTGGACCCGGGATCCGTGCAATACCCCTACTTTCCTGCACTGTAGACATGTGATATAACTGTGGAATGTTAAGGAGTGAACATGTGAAATTAATGTGGTATCTACAGGAAGGCTAAAGAGTGGACATGTGAAATGATTGTGGCAACAACAGGAAGGCTAAGGAGGAGGTTTTATGTTTTTTTTTCAATAAGGTAACATAAATGGGAGGGGGCTGCCAGATGAGGGTCACTCTCTCACCACAGCCTAGAATGTAAATAATATCTCACTAGTGAGGTCAGAGAAGTCCGAAACAGGTTTGGTATTGCATTGGTTTTCATATGGAGGAGCGTGTCATTGCAGGTACAGGGCCAAGCCTGATTTGCAGGTGGTTTATCTCTGATGAAGAGACATTTAGCCACAGAACAAATGTATTACTGGAATGCAGCTCGGGTTAATGAGCAAGGATAAGTTTAATTGAGATTTTCCTAGCCTTGGTGTCAGAAAGGCTAGATTTTATTAAAGACACTGAGGCGAGTATTATGCAGTCTTTTCTTGCTTTTTTTTACAGAAGCCAAGCAAGTACTATGTTTCCCAGAGCAAACAAAGTTAGAACTACAAAATGATATCACAAAGGAACAACCAATAGGACGTTGAGTATAACAATAATTGTGTTGACTGCAAACAACAAGTCCTCTTTTCTTGCTGCTCGCAGTCAAGATGAGTATTTATTTCAATTTTCCATATTTTATAACAATATTTCTACATTTAAACAAGGTTTTTCTTGGATTATTAAGCAATTGTTACCATGTACCTATAAAATTTGCGACCTGCCACTTTTCTTTAATTCCCAGCACCTTTCGTAATGGTCGTCAGTCTGCCGTTAGGAGACACGCCAAACAGCTGTGCTCTTGCGCATGCAACCGCTTTCTTCAGTCGCTCCTCAGTCGATTTCTACTTTCCTCCGGCCGGCATGTTTCTTCCAAAACAGAGCCTTTTTCCTGATCACTCCTTCGCAGGCAAGGCCTCCTTGACTCCCTGCCTTCCTCCTTTATAGCAGTAGGAGTGTTCTCCTCTTTTCTCCACACCTTAATTCACTAGGCCGTGTAGGAGGCTGGCCTGATCTGTAGTGGTTACCTAAGGTACTTACACCTTATACCAAGTCCAGTTATCCCTTATTAGTGAAATGTAGGCAGTGTTCTAGCAGCTTAGGCTGTCTAGAGGTAGCTGCAGCAGAGCAGCTTAGGCTGAACTAGGAGACATGCAAAGCTCCTGCAATACCACTATAGTTACACAGTATTTATACACAATAAAAGACAATACTCAGTGTTACCAAAAATAAAGGTACTTTATTTTAGTGACACTATGCCAAAAATATCTTAAAGGCAATACTCCTTCTGGAGGTAAGTATTATACACAATATATACTTACTAGTAACCAAAATCAGGTAAGTAAACAGTCATAGAATAGTGCAAACAATAGAAAATACAATAGATTGCAATTGGCCTAGGGGCAACACAAACCATATTCTAAAATAGTGGAATGCGAAGGTCGAATTCCTCCCCAGGTGAGTGGAGTGTATAGGGGGGCGCTGGGAGTGTAAGAGAACACCAAAGGTAAGTAAAGTACCCAACTCCGGAGCCCAGAAAAGCAGGAGTAAAGTACAGTAAGTTTCCTCAGGCCACACTTCAAGTCGTGATAAAGGATTATGGAAGAATCAAGCAAGACTGCAAGCAACAAAGGATGGATTCCTGGACCTCATGACCTGTGGAGAGAGGAGACCAAGTACAGAAGTCGAAGAAAAATCCAAGAAGGACAGGAGCTCCTGCCAACCTAGAAGAAGGTGCAAAAGTGGATTCTCCGATCAGAAAAAAAGTACAGAAGTGCACCAAAGAAGATGGCTGTGGGTTCCTGCATGGTGCAGGAGATGTCCCATGTCGAGCTGTTGGAAGCAGGCTGTTTGTGTTTCTGGATTCCACCTATAAGCCTTGGTTCAAGCAAGTAGACTGTTTGCGTCAAAGAGGAGCTGCCTGGACCCAGGTGGGACCTGCAAGTCTCAACTAAGACTGAGGAGACAGAGGGGGCTCTCAGCACTTCAGAGAGCCCTCAGAAGACCAGGCAGCACCCATGGGAGACCCAGAACACGGGGACAAAGAAGATGCAAGGTGCTGTCATAGCAGCACTACAATGGAAGGTCCCACGCCGCCGGAGAATAATTCAGGGAGCTGTGCATTGCAAGATGAAGTGCTGGGGACCTGGGCTACGCTGTGCACGAACAACTTTTGGAAGAAGTGCACAGAAGCCCAAGGAGCTGCAGAAGATGCGGTGCACAGGGGTACTGTTGTAGCACAGGGATGCAAGTGCTTACCTCCACCAAATTTGGACAGCTGGACCTTTGGACAGTCTGAGTCGCTTCGGTCCACCACCTGTGTTCCAGGGAGCAAGGCTTGTCATCAGGAGAGGAGTCCCAGAGTACCGGTTTTCGTCGCAGAAGGGTGCCTGCAGAAGCAGAGTAGTGATTCTGTCACTCCACGGGAGATTCCTTCAGCTCTTCTGGTGCAGGGTGAACACAGGCAGTCCTCAGAGCGTGCACACCTTGGCAACTGTTGCAAATGCTGGCTGGAGCTGAAGTTACAGGTCACAGGAGTCATCCTAGATACTTTGTTGCAGTTACAGTGGTTCTCGGAGGAGTCTGTGGTTGATCCGACTTTCAGAAGCTGAAGCAGAGGATGCAGAGGAGTCCTGGAGGAATCTTGCAAACCGAATTTGAGGACACACCCACAGGAGAGACCCTAAGTAGCCCTGAGAGTGGTATTGGCTACCTACCAAGGTAGGCACCTATCAGGAGGGGTCTCTGATGTCACCTGCTGGCACTGGTCGCTCAGAGGTCTACAGAGGGTCCACACACCTTGGAATCCAAGATGGATAATGCCAGGGACACTCTGGAGGAGCTCTGGGCACCAGCCCTGGGGTGGTGATGGACAGGGGAGTGGTCACTCCCCTTTCCTTTGCCCAGTTTCGCACCAGAGCAGGGACTGTGGGTCCCTGAACCAGTGTAGACTGGATTATGCAAGGAGGGCACCGTTTGTGTCCTTCAAAGCATTTCCAGAGGCTTTGGGAGGCTACCCCTCCCATACCTGTAACACCTATTTCCAATGGGAGAGGGTGTAACACCCGTCTCCTAAAGGAACTGCATTTTTCTGCCTTCCTGAGATTGAGCTGCTCAATTCCCAGGAGGACAGACACCTGTCTGTGAGGTGGCAGGGGTTGGGGTTGCAGTGGAAACCTCAGAGAGCTAGTATGGCAGTACTGGGGGTCCATGGTGGAGCCCCCAGGGTGCACGGGATTGGCTCCCCAATACCAGATTTGGATTGAGGGGTCAATTCCATGTTCTTAGACACCTCACATGGCCATATCCTGAGTTACCATTGTGAAGCTACATATTTGTATTGACATATATGTAGTGCATGCTTATAATGGTGTCCCCACACTCACGAAGTCCGTGGAATTGGCCCTGGACAATGTGGGGGCACCTTTGCTAGTGCAAGGGTGCCCTCACACACAGTAACTTTGCACCTAGCCTTCAGCAAATGAAGGTTAGATATATATGTGACTTACAAGTTACTTAGGGTAGTGTAAAATGGCTGTGAAATGGTGTGTGCACTATTTCACTCAGGCTGCAGTGGCAGTCCTGATGAAGGGTTTGTATGGGCTCCTTATGGGTGGCAAAAGAAATGGTGCAGCCCATAAGGATCTTCTGGAACCTCAATGCTCTGGGTACCTAGGTACCATATACCAGGGACTTATACGGGGGGTCCAATGTGCCAATCAGAATTGGAATATGGAGTCACTAAGCTGTACTGATGAATTTGGTAAGAAGAGAGAGCATAAGCACTGGAGTTCTGTTTAACAGAACTCCAGTGACACAGTTAAGCATACTGACAACACGCATAGGCCACAAACTATGAGCACTGGGGTCCTGGCTAGCAGGATCCCAGTGAGACAGGCAAAACACACTAGACAAATAGGGTTTTAACTATGAGCACTGGGGTAACCATCCTAGAAAGAGGCTACTTTCTCACAGTCCGGTCCCCCTTCAGTGTTTAACCCTTAAATTGCTGGTTTTTAGTTCGTTTTTCCTTAGACAACAACGTGTGTCAAGAAATCTATTCATTTTTATTATTTTTTGTCTTGGAATAAATATTTTTAATGATTGTTCCGTAATGTTTGAAGATGAAGAATTTCAAATACTTAAAGATAATTTAAAGTCTCTTATTAAAGATTCTGTCCAGCAAGCTGTTTCTGTTTCCATGTTAGACATTTCCAAAAATCTAAAAGCCTCTTTTTCCAAGATAATATCTTCCAATGAATTGCCTTCTGCTAGAGGCAAGAAACATTTGGTTACCCCTTCTGGGTCCTCTAAAGGTGTTTCTATCAAAATTGGTCTTCCAACCTGAGCGGTTTCAAAGTAGGGGTCCCCTAGTTCTCCCCATCATATAATACAGTTAAGAGACACTGATGAAGATGATGATGATACATATGAGCCTCCGGTCTTGTAATAAAATTGAATCATTCAATGAATCCCATATTCGTCCTCAGTGTGAGAGGAGGCCTCTTTTTGCATGGGTAGTCCCCACTTTTGCCTGATGTTGATGTGTTCTAGAAGTTGGCAGTGCCCACGGCCCCTGCTAACCAGGTTCCCTGGGCCAGAGCTCTTTCCCTAAATCTGTTGTGATGCTTGGCACAATTGGATACCCTCTTAAATATCACTATAAGTCCATAGTAAATGGGTACCCCAGTACTCAGGGCATGAGATATAAAACAATAGACCCCTAAGGGCAGCAGCACTGATTGTGCCATCCTCAAGGGCCCTGCACTCAGATGCACCCAGCACTGCCATTGTAGGCTGAGCGTCCCAGTGCAAACCCAAAATACAAACTCGACATGGCACACCCTCTGTGTTCCCTGTCCACCCTACACTGCATAAGTTATGGGTAAGTCACCCCTCTAGCAGGCCTTACAGCCCTAAGGCAGGGTGCACCATACTAAATGTGAGGGCATAATGACATGAGAAATATGCCCCACTGTGTCCCTGCTAAACCTAGGACATGGTGAATGAAAAGAGCAGCCATTCTGAATGTATATATGTACGAGTTTCCCAGTTACATGATGGCTACCCTGTACCCTGGGTTGTTTGGTATCAAACAGCTCAGAATGATGAATCATAACTGCTGCCAGTATTGGATTTATCCCCAAATGTACCAAGGGGTCACCTTAGAGGTGCCCCCTGCAAAGCTAACCTAACTGCCATGGTTGTTGAGACCCTAAGGGCTTGCCTGCGAAGTGGACCCACTATTTTATTTTTCTTCACGTTGGAATGGGAGAAAACACCCAATGAGGTTTAGGGAAGTGACCCTTCCCACAGGAAGTGATCACTGTAGTGGGTGTAGCCATCCAAGGGTACGCACCCCATTGGACACTACCAGGTTCCCCCTAAAACGCACCACTAAATTCAGTATTTAGTGGGCTTCCCTAGACCAAGAATTTAGATTAAACAGGAAGAAAAGAAGACAGCACCAAAGACCCCAACAGGACAAGAACAGAGGACCTGCCTCACCAGAAGGGGCTCCAAGAGCCCTGCTTGTTGCACCAGAGTCCCACTGGACTGACCTCAAAAGCCCCAGAGGACCTCCAGGCTTCGCAAATAGCCTAAATCTCTCTCCTGAGTGGAGGCACCAATCAAGAAACTCAAGAAACCTGCAAAGGACCTAGAAACCAGTGAGGGTCACTTCACCGAACGTCGATATCTCGGCGACCAGAGGTTGTAGCCAGAACCGACAACACACCCTTGACCGCCCAGACGTGACCTACAAGTGTGCCAAGTTTGGTGGTACTGCGCCCTCTAGTGGCTGAGTAACGCCAATACCCTGGGTACTGGTATGCTGACATTGAACAAGCATAATACAAGCTCCACCAGAGCTGAAAAAGGATCAGGAGAAAGTCCCAGTCAAGGAACTTCAGGAACAACCCCCCCACCTCCAACCACAGTGCCCCTGTTGTCCTGTAAGCAACCCTCAAAGAGACTCACCTCCAGCTCCAGTGGGCTCCTTTGCACACAGCATCCAAGACCTCCAGAACGCCATGCACCTGCCCGCACTGGGCCTGGCATCGCAGGATCTGCTGTGTGCCCCACGTCCCCAACCCCTTGCGACCTCAACAGCCCAAGGGAATCCCAAGGCACCATCTTTAAATCTGCAAACCAGCCCTTTTCCAAGTGGCCCCTCCAGGTGGCCCTGTGCCTGTGCCAAGAACCTCTCCAACGCTGCTCCTGCCAGAACCTGGACCCACCAAGACTTCCCAGCTGGCACAGTGTGCCCACCAACCACTCCAGTCACCCTGCAAGAGTAGAAACTGGTAACTCAACTGTGTGATTTTGAATGCATTTTAAAGTTGATTGATTCCAATGGTGAGTAATTACGCACAGAAAGACTAACTTTGCTAAAACTTCAAAAAGTCATAACTTGAAAAGTACCTAACGTATTTTAAAGATCTTGGTCTTAAAACTTATATAAAAGTCTCTAGTATTTTGTATTAGAATTCTGGTCTCAAGTTATTAATTGAGTGTGTGGTGCATGATTGGATTTGTGAATACAGGAAATACTTAGCACATCTCCTGGATTAGACTAACTGCTCGACCATCTAACTTAAAAATTGGAGCATTAGGTGGTCTACTTTTTACCCATGGAAACCGATGTGTGGTTGCCCGGATCCTCTGCTTAGTGTACGTGATTTTGTACACTAGATAGATGGCCAGCCTCCTACATTTGGTGTATCAGTGGTGGGATAAAGCCTTTGTGTTTGCTGATACCACTCACTTACAATTGTGTTAACACACGAATAACTCTCCAAATTGTCTTTTAGTTAATTGCTTTTGATTTTTCAAATTGACTAAACATCTTTTACAAATTTCTAAAATATCTGTCAGGGCCCTGGTTAGTTCCCTACAACTTAGAAAAAGTTTGTAAACATCTTCGCTTTAGTTGGTTATCCAAAAAGGGGAAGTCTAAATTCCAAAAAGGTCCCAACTTTAGTGAGATAAAAATGTCTGATTCAGAAACCAGGAGCTCAACCTGGAACCTTATGAGGCATATAGCTATGACCAATCAAGGAAACTCTGCAGACTTTACAAACTTCAAACTGGGAAAAGCCCCAAAACAGAGAAACTCTGGTTTCTGTTGGCCCAGTATGAAAGAAATCATCCCCCATTGAGGATACATCTGAGGTGGATGAAGATCATGTGGAGAATGGGGAGGACGGTAGCTCATCTTCACTCAGCAACTCTAGAGCACCCACAGATCCAGACTTGGATATTGCCAGGCTGACCAAAAGACTGGCTTCACAATGTCAGCTTTTGGAGATAGAAAAGCAAAGAAAAGATGTTGGGCTTGGCACCCATCTCTGGTAGCAGCATACAAGTGTTGAAAGAAAATGCTTTCAACATCAAACTCCCCAAAGGAGTTGCCCTTCTCTTCACTGAAGGGGATGATGCAGTGAAATGTTTTTCTGCCTTTGAAAGAGTCTGCATTTGGTGGAAAATCGAAAAGAAACACTGGGGCACACTGATGTGGGAGTTATTCTCAGGAAAGTGCAGGGACAGGCTCCTGACACTGAATGAGTCTAAATCCTGTGCCCTCATGAAGGGTACCATGATTGAGGGCTGTGGATTTACCACTGAAGAGTACAGAATAACTTTCAGGGAGGCTTGAAAATCCCAGAGCCAAACCTGGGTTGACTTTGTCGACCATTCAGTAAAAATGCTGGGTGGTTGGTTAGCTAGGAACAAGGTACAAGATTACGATGGGCTATATAATTTATTTATGAAAGAGTATCTGTTGAAAATTGTTTCAATGATAGACTTCATCAACATCTGGTAGACCTGGGTCCACTTTCACCTCAAGAACTGGAGAGGAAGGCAGACCATTGGGTCAACCCAAGGGTTACCAAACTACCCGCAAGGGAAAGATGGAAGTCAGGGTAAAAACAACAAAGAGTCTTCTCAAGGCCCCCAAACATCTACACAGGAGCGTGGGCCCAGAGACTACTCACAGTCCAGGGGAGGGTACAAAGGAAAATACTTTGACCCCAGCAGGGCTTGGTGCCAAGACTGTAGGACAAAAGGGCACCAAACTGGAGACTCCGGCTGTAAAATCAAAAATAATGCAGTTGCCAATATCCAGATGAGGTCAGAAGTGTGGCTTGACCATGTCAGTGTCCCCACAGAGGCAATATTAGTCACTGAAAGTGGGGTAGACTTATCCTGTGCTGCCTGGTCAGGTAATATAACAAATACAGGCAGCACCCTTTGATTAATGGGGAGAAAACAGAAGCCTTGAGGGAAACCGTGACTAGTATCACTATGGTGTTTCAGCACCTAGTTCCCTCATCTCAGTTCCTAGTAGGGAGGTCTTATCCTGTCACCAATGCTAACAATGAGACCAAGTTCCATCCCATGGCTTTGGTAAACTTCTAATGGGGAGGAGTGGCAGGGCAGAAAGAAGGTGTTGTGTCCTCATCCATCCCTGTAGATTGCCTACTTGGCAATGGTCTGGAGCAATCCTCTGGACTGAGGTAGAGCTAAAGACCAATGCAGCAATGCTTGGAAACCCTGAGTGTGCTTGTGTCAAGACTAGGGCACAGAACAAACTTCAGAGAGAAAAAGGAGAGCTGGATCCTGAAATAGTGGGCCAGCCTCCCAAGAGAAGAGACAAGGAGACTGGGGGAGCAGCTTCACAACAGATCACAAGACACAACCCCTCTCCTCAGGAGGAGGAGTCACTAAACTTAGAGGGAACTGAGCCTGAAGAGCTTGGGCCTTACCACCTAGAGCTCTTGGGTCCTGGGGGACCTTCTGGGGAAGATCTGTGCAGGGACACAGATCGCGTCCCACTCTTGAAAGACTGAGACAGCAAGCTAATCAGGAGGAGCTAGGAAATGTCAGTGGTACCCACAGGGCCTACTGAGAGGAGGGGCTTCTGTTCATTGAGGCCAGAGACCGCAAGCCTGGTGAAACCAGGAGGGTGGTAGTGCCCCAGAAATTCAGAGACTTAATTCTCACTTTTGCCCATGACATCCCCCTAGCAGGGCATCTGGGCCAGAACAAGACATGGAGTTAACAAGAGGTTGGTTAACCACTTCTACTGGCCAGGCATATCACAAAAGGTGAAGGACTTTTGTCAGTCCTGTCCTTCCTGCCAAGCCAGTGGCAAAGCAGGTGAGCATTTAAAGGTCCCTTTAATTCCACTGCCAGCATTTGGGGTTCCCTTTGAGAGGGTAGGGGTTGACATTGTTGGCCCCCTTGACCCTCCAACAGCATCAGGAGGGTGATACATTTTAGTAGTAGTGGATCCTGCCACTAGGTATCATAAGGCTATTCCCCTTAGGACCATCACTGCACCTGCAGTGGCCAAAGCCCTCCTGGGTGTCTTTACCATGGTAGGGTTTTGAAAGGAGGTAGTATCAGACAGGGGATCAAACTTCATGCCTGCATACTTGAAACATACTTGGCAGGAATGTGGAGTGACTTATAAATCACTACCCCATACCATCCACAGTCCAATGGGCTGGTAGAAAGGTTCAGCCTGACCCTAAAAGGCATGAATCCCTGAAAAACTAAGAAGGAGATGGGATGTCCCACTTCCTTGCCTGCTGTTTGCCTACTGCAAAGTGCCACAAAAAGAGGTAGGTTTTTCATCCTTTGAACCTTTGTTTGGGCACCCTGCTAGGGGACTGTAGGAACGTACCATCTTGCCTGGCATGTTACCCCCATTTTTCACTGTATATATATTGTTTTAGTTGTATGTGTCACTGGGACCCTGCCAGCCAGGGCCCCAATGCTCATAAGTGTGCCTGAATGTGTTACCTGTGTTATGACTAACTGTCTCACTGAGGCTCTGCTATCCAGAACCTCAGTGGTTATGCTCTCTCATTTCTTTCCAAATTGTCACTAACAGGCTAGTGACCAATTTCACCAATTCACATTGGCATACTGGAACACCCTTATAATTCCCTAGTATATGGTACTGAGGTACCCAGGGTATTGGGGTTCCAGGAGATCCCTATGGGCTGCAGCATTTCTTTTGCCACCCATAGGGAGCTCTGACAATTCTTACACAGGCCTGCCACTGCAGCCTGAGTGAAATAATGCCCACGTTATTTCACAGCCATTTACCACTGCACTTAAGTAATTTATAAGTCACCTATATGTCTAACCTTTACCTGGTAAAGGTTAGGTGCAAAGTTACTTAGTGTGTGGGCACCCTGGCACTAGCCAAGGTGCCCCTACATTGTTCAGGGCAAATTCCCCGGACTTTGTGAGTGCGGGGACACCATTACACGTGTGCACTACACATAGGTCACTACCTATGTGTAGCTTCACAATGGTAACTCCGAATATGGCCATGTAACATGTCTATGATCATGGAATTGCCCCCTCTATACCATCCTGGCATAGTTGGCACAATCCCATGATCCCACGGGTCTGTAGCACAGACCCTGGTACTGCCAAACTGCCTTTTCAGGGGTTTCACTGCAGCAGCTGCTGCTGCCAACCCCTCACACAGGTTTCTGCCCTCCTGGGGTCCAGCCAGGCTTGGTCAGGATGGCAGAACAAAGGACTTCCTCAGAGAGAGGGTGTTACACCCTCTCCCTTTGGAAAAAGGTGTTAAGGCAGGGGAGGAGAAGCCTCCCCCAGCCTTTGGAAATGCTTTCATGGGCACAGATGGTGCCCATTTCTGCATAAGCCAGTCTACACCGGTTCAGGGACCCCTCAGCCCTGCTCTGGCGCGAAACTGGACAAAGGAAAGGGGAGTGACCACTCCCCTGACCTGCACCTCCCCTGGGAGGTGCCCAGAGCTCCTCCAGTGTGCTCCAGACCTCTGCCATCTTGGAAACGGAGGAGGTGCTGCTGGCACACTGGACTGCTCTGAGTGGCCAGGGCCAGCAGGTGACGTCAGAGACTCCTTCTGATAGGCTCCTTCAGGTGTTGCTAGCCTATCCTCTCTCCTAAGTAGCCAAACCCTCTTTTCTGGCTATTTAGGGTCTCTGCTTTGGGGAATTCCTCAGATAACGAATGCAAGAGCTCATCAGAGTTCCTCTGCATCTCTCTCTTCACCTTCTGCCAAGGAATCGACTGCTGACCGCGCTGGAAGCCTGCAAAACTGCAACAAAGTAGCAAAGACGACTACTGCAACTCTGTAACGCTGATCCTGCCGCCTTCTCAACTGTTTTCCTGGTGGTGCATGCTGTGGGGGTAGTCTGCCTCCTCTCTGCACTAGAAGCTCCGAAGAAATCTCCCGTGGGTCGATGGAATCTTCCCCCTGCTACCGCAGGCACCAAAGAACTGCATCACCGGTCCACTGGGTCTCCTCTCAGCACAACGAGCGAGGTCCCTTGAATCCAGCAACTCTGTCCAAGTGACTCCCACAGTCCAGTGACTCTTCAGTCCAAGTTTGGTGGAGGTAAGTCCTTGCCTCCCCACGCCAGACTGCATTGCTGGGAACCGCGTCTTTTGCAGCTACTCCGGCCTCTGTGCACTTCCGGCGGAAATCCTTTGTGCACAGCCAAGCCTGGGTCCACGGCACTCTAACCTGCATTGCACGACTTTCTAAGTTGTCCTCCGGCGGCGTGGGAATCCTTTGTGCAACTTCGGGTGAGCACCATTTCACTCCTCTTTGTAGTGCCTGTTCTGGCACTTCTGCGGGTGCTGCCTGCTTCTGAGAGGGCTCCTTGTCTTGCTCGATGCCCCCTCTGTCCCCAGACGCAATTGGCGACATCCTGGTCCCTCCTGGGCCACAGCAGCATCCAAAAACCCTAACCGCATGATGCGCAGCTAGCAAGGCTTGTTGGCAGTCTTTCTTCAGGAAAACACTTCTGCACGACTCTCCACAGCGTGGGGCATCCATCCTCCAAAGGGGAAGTTTCTAGCCCTTGTTGTTCCTGCAGAATCCTCAGCTTCTACTGTCCAGTAG
Source organism: Pleurodeles waltl (assembly GCF_031143425.1). Lineage (NCBI taxonomy): Eukaryota > Metazoa > Chordata > Amphibia > Caudata > Salamandridae > Pleurodeles > Pleurodeles waltl. Next base: position 280,740,388 of record NC_090443.1, on the reverse strand, counting down.
CAGCTTCTTTGCACCCACAGCTGGCATTTCCTGGGTATCTGCCCATCTCCAACTTGCTTGTGACTTTTGGACTTGGTCCCCTTGTTCCACAGGTACCCTCGACTGGAAATCCATCATTGTTGCATTGCTGGTTTGTGTCTTTCCTGCAGAATTCCCCTATCACAACTTCTATGTCCTTTGGGGAACTTTAGTGCACTTTGCACTCACTTTTCAGGGTCTTGGGGTGGGCTATTTTTCTAACCCTCACTGTTTTCTTACAGTCCCAGCGACCCTCTACAAGGTCACATAGGTTTGGGGTCCATTTGTGGTTCGCATTCCACTTTTGGAGTATATGGTTTGTGTTGCCCCTATCCCTATGTGTCCCCATTGCATCCTATTGTAACTATACATTGTTTGCACTGTTTTCTAAGACTATACTGCATATTTTTGGTATTGTGTACATATATCTTGTGTATATTTGCTATCCTCATACTGAGGGTACTCACTGAGATACTTTGGCATATTGTCATAAAAATAAAGTACCTTTATTTTTAGTATATCTGTGTATTGTGTTTTCTTATGATATTGTGCAAGTGACACTAGTGGTACTGTAGGAGCTTCACTCGTCTCCTAGTTCAGCCTAAGCTGCTCTGCTAAGTTACCATTATCTATCAGCCTAAGCTGCTAGACACCCTATACACTAATAAGGGATACCTGGGCCTGTTGCAAGGTGTAAGTACCCCTTGGTACTCACTACAAGCCAGTCCAGCCTCCTACAGGGACCACTGAGTCTTGTAAGGGAAGGCTGAGGGACACCTCTCAAAGAGCCCAAACAGGACATTGTGGACTATGTTCTTGGCCTACGTTCCAGAATGGCTGAGTAAATGGAGAAAGCCAGCAAAAATCTGCAGGCCAGCCAAGAGCTTCAAAAGCTTTGGTATGGCCAAAAGGCTGCCATGGTGGAGTTCAGACCAGGGCAGAAAGTTTGGGTACTGGAGTCTGTTGCTTCCAGGGCCCTCAAGGCCATCCAAGTAGCGTTAGTCCCCAAACCTCACTCCAATGGTGACAAGAAAGAAATTAGATTTTGTGTGGACTACAGGGGCCTCAACTCAGTAACCAATACAGATGCACACCTAATTCCAAGAGCTGATGAGCTCACTGACAGACTAGGGGCAGCCAAATATCTCAATACTTTTGATTTGACATCAGAATACTGGCAGATTGGCCTGACCCCAGAAGCAAAAGAGAGGTCAACATTTTCTACTCCTAGTGGGCTCTATCAGTTCACTGTTATGCCCTTTGGACTTAAAAATGTGCCTGCCACCTTCCAAAGGTTGGTGAACCAAGTCCTTGTTGGGCTGGAAGCTTTTAGTGCAGCTTACTTAGATGACATAGCTATCTATCGTTCCACCTGGCAGGATCACCTGGTCCATTTGGGAAAGCTTCTTGAGGCCCTGCAAAAGGCAGGCCTCACTATCAAGGCCAGTAAGTGCCAGATAGGGCAGGGAAAAGCTGTGTACCTGGGCCACCTAGTTGGTGGAGGCCACGTACAACCTCTGCAACCAAATTCAGACTATTCTGGCTTGGGAAGCTCCTATAACCCTGACACAAGTCAGGGCGTTCCTTGGCTTGACTGGATATTACAGGAGGTTTGTGAAGGACAATGACACAATAGTTGCCCCCCTCCCAGAACTCACCTCCAAAAAGATGCCCAGAAAGATCAACTGGACAGTGAGTTGCCAAGAGGCCTTTGACACTCTGAAGAAAGCAATGTGCTCTGCTCCAGTGCTACAAGCACCAGACTACTCAAGGGAATTCATAGTCAAGACAGATGCTTCAGAGATGGGAATAGGAGCAGTCCTCTCCCAAAGGAATGATGATGGACATGACCAGCCAGTTGCTTTTATTAGCAAAAATCTACTCCCTAGGGAACAAAATTTGAGTGCCATGGAGGGGGAAGCCTTTGCTGCAGTGTGGGCTGTGAAAACGTTGAGGCCCTACTTGTTTGGCCTCTCAGATGGCTACAATAAATGAAAGGGGAAAACCCCAAGCTGCTTAGGTGGTCCATTTCCATACAGGGGATGAACTTTAAAGTGGAACACTGACCTGGGACTGCCCATGCCAATGCAGATGGCCTCGCCAGGTTGTTCCCCTTAGAAGATGAAGACTCACCGTCTTCCTCTTTTGTTTGTGGGGAGATGGTAGTGTGAGAGGAGGCCTCTTTTTGCATGGGTAGTCCCCACTTTTGCCTGATGTTGATGTGTTCTAGAAGTTGGTAGTGCCCAGGGCCCCTGCTAACCAGGTTCCCTGGGCCAGACCTCTTTCCCTAAATCTGTTGTGATGTTTGGCACAATTGGATACACTCTTAAATATCACTATAAGTCCCTAGTAAATGGGTACCCCAGTACCCAGGGCATGAGATATAAAAATTAGACCCCTAAGGGCAGCAGCACTGATTGTGCCACCCTCAAGGGCCCTGCGCCCAGATGCATCCAGCACTGCCATTGCAGGCTGAGTGTCCTGGTGTAAACCCAAAATACAAACTTGACATGGCACACCCTCTGTGTTCCCTGTCCACCCTACACTGCATAAGTTATGGGTAAGTCACGCCTCTAGCAGGCCTTACAGCCTTAATGCAGGGTGCACCATACTATATGTGAGGGCATAATGGCATGAGCATTATGCCCCCACTGTGTCCCTGCTAAACCTAGGACATGGTGCATGAACAGAGCAGCCATTTTAAATGCATGTACTGGACACCGGTCAAACACGAGTTTCCCAGTTACATGATGGCTACCCTGTACCCTGGGTTGTTTGGTATCAACAGCTCAGAATGATAAATCCAAACTAGTGCCAGTATTGGATTTATCCCTAAATGTACCCACGGGTCACCTTAGAGGTGCTCCCCGCAAAAGTTAACCTATCTGCCGTGGTTGCTGACTGGTTCCATCCAGCCTGCCACATCCAGACAGCCAATCCACAAACCTTGGGGGAGAGCCCAGGCTCTCTGGTTTAGGAACAATGCCTGTCCTGGGTGGAGGAGATAACACCCCCTTCCTCAGGAATGTGCAACACCCTGGCGGTAAGCTTCAAAGGGCTACTGCCCTTGAAACTCGAGCCCCCAGGCCTCCCCCTTTGCAAACCCTCACTTTTGGCGGGAGCAATGGTGGGAAACTAGACAAAGGATAGGAGTGGCTTTACTGAGCATGCACCACCCCTAAGGGCTTGCATGCGAAGTGGACCCACTATTTCATTTTTCTCCATTTTGGAATGGAGGAAAATAGCCAATGAGGTTTAGGGAAGTCACCCTTCCAACAGGAAGTGGTCACTGTAGTGGGCGTAGCCACCCAAGGCTACGTGTCCAATTGGACACTACCAGGTTCTCCCTAAAACACCTACTAAATTCAGTATTTAGTGGGCTTCCCGAGACCAAGAATTAGATTGAACAGGATGAAATGAAGACAGCATCAAAGAACCCGACAGGACGAGAACAAAGGACCTGCCACACCAGAAGAGGCTCCAAGACCCCTGCTTGCTGCACCAGTCTCAACAATCGCCACTGCGGAAGAGCTGACCACTGGATTGACCTCAAAAGCCCCAGAGGACCGCCAGGCTTCTCAAATAACCTGAATATCCCTCCTGAGTGGAGGCACCACTCAAGAAACTCAAGAAACCTGCAAAGGACCAGCAAACCAGTGACGGTCACTTCACCAAACTGCCGATATCTCCGCAACCAGAAGTTGTAGCCAGACCCAACGACACACCCACTACCGCCCAGATGTGACCTACAAGTGTGGTGGTACTGCACCCTCTAGTGGCCAATACCCTGGGTACTGGGTAGCTGACATTGGAGAGGCAGAAAACCAGCTCCCCCAGAGTTGAAAAAGGATCAGGAGGAAGCCCCAGTCGAGGGACTGCAAGAACACCCCCAAGCTCCCACCTGAGTGCCCCTGTTGTCCTGTAAGCCACCCCCAAAGAGACTCACCTCCAGCTCCAGTGGACTCTGTTGCGCACTGCATCCAAGACCTCCAGAACACCCTACACCTGGCTGCCCTGGGCCTTGCATTGCTGGATCTGCGGTGTGCCCCGGGGCCCCAACCCCTTGCAACCTCGACAGCCCAAGGGGAACCCAAGACACCATCTTCAACTCTGCAAACCACCCCCTTTTCCAAGTGTCCCTTCCAGGTGGCCCTGTGTCTGTGCCAAGAACCTCTCCAACGCTGCTTCCACAGGAACTGTGAGCCGCCCGAGACTCTCCAGATGGCACAGTGTGCCCACCAACCACTCCAGTCACCCTGCAAGAGAAGAAACCAATAAATCAACTGTACTGATTTGTACTGCATTTTTAAAGGTGACTGTGCATTGATTTCAATATTGCGTAGATACGCACAAAAAACTTTGCTAAAACTTCAAAAAGTCATAACTTGAAAAGTACTTAACGTATTCTAAAGATCTTAATCTTACAATTTATATAAAAGTCTGAAGATTTTTCTTTTATAAATACTGGTCTCGAGTTACCCCCTGGAAACCAACATGTGGTTGCCCGGACCCTCTGCACAGTGTACATGATTTTGTACACTATATAGAGGGCCAGCCTCCTACACTCAGTAAGGCACCATCAGCGGAGAAGGAAACCTGAAGATCCGAAAGTGCATATCTTTCACCTGACAGGCTAGTAATGTGAAATGAGCACAGAAATAAAATGAGGTCTAAATTAGGTCTACATCTAAGAAAAATGCTTGCAATATCCATGTAGTATAGAATACACAGATACAGATGGATGCTAGACAACAGATGTATTTATTAAACAGAAGAACAACTGACTTATCTTCTCTAACACTCTTTGTGGTGGATTCTGTTATATAACCACTGATTCCTCACCTTCGGAATCCTCGCCAGTAAAAGACTGGATCTTGCAATTGTTCATGTGCTCAACTACTCACACAAAATAATGTCCAATAATCTGTTTACTTTCAGTCTTGCAGAAATGTTGCACACATTTGCTACCTTATACTTGTAAGAAAACAGGGGTTTTGCAGGTTTCCCCCAACTTTTTGCCCAATTTTTGGATTATTAGTTGCTGGCTTTTGACTTTGAGAGTGCACTGAGGCCTGTTGTCTAGACATCAGTGACTGAGTTCTTTCATTTTTAAAATGGTATGTTTAATTGGGTGCCCTCAATTGGCATGTGCTGACTTACTTATATGTCCCTAGTATATGGCACACAGGTACCCAGAGCATGTAAGGCTGGCTGTCCACACTAGAGCTGCAGCGCTGGTTGTGCGTGCGGTTGAGGTCAAAGTTTTTAAATGCTTTGAAAATTCATATCCCCAGAACCCTCTAGTAGATGTTGGTCATCAAGGATTCTAAGAATTCATAAAAATATGCTTTATTTTGTATAGATTGTTGTCGTGTCTCTTACTTGCTTGGTGACTTTCTTATTCCGTTATTTTGTGCTGTTAAATTCTTTACATTCTTTATTTTGCTAAATCTTGCTGCTCTCTGCCATCACCACCAAAGGCTTGAGCTGAAGGTTAAGTAACTAATTCAGCATGGACCCAAGAAGACAACTGCATGATAAGTCTCCAACCGTATATTATGGTACACCGTTTTCTTACACTACTCAAATATTTACATGGTAAATAATACACCTACACTGCAACAAATATACAAAAATGTTCAAGATGTACACGTACAGGGTCTACCTACATCAAAGTTTTATTGAAATCTGGCAAACCTTAATAATAAAACATATGCAAAACTAATGTCTAACAGATTACATTGTGTCATGCCTTTACTGGGCCTACCAGACTAATTGGATTTCATCCAAGAAAGATCAACATTATTCAACCCCCACAAGCTTGATGGCTATAATACACCACATAGACCCACCCTCCTGGCATCAGCGTTGTTTCTTTCATTCAGTTCACTCAAGTGGCCATAGATGATCGAAGCCCTGAGCAGTATGGGCCTAGAGAAAACGTTCTTGCAAATGGTAGGCCTGCTTTATTCTCATCCTGTGGCCCCTGTCAACAGTATAACATTTGATCTTAATCAAATAGGACATGACACTTGACGTGGATGACCACTCTCCAAGATATTCTAGGGTCCCTGTTCATAACAACTTTGATTGTTATTACCTATTTACTGCTAATTCAAGTTAACATGTTGAATACAATACTGAATACATGCTAAATGTTCAGAAATAGGATCACACAAAAACAGTATAAACCTCTTTTGTCCAATGCCTCAAGAACCCTTAAAATGACACTGGTAGAAAGAGATAGAGACAGAGGTAAAGTCAGAGAGAGTGAGGGAAAGAGGTTGTGAACAAGCGATCGAAGTCAAATAGAGAGAAAGTTCACCTTCTAAAGAGGCCTCTTGGAAGGTGGGAGACCTGGGCAATTGTCCACTTTCCCCATGCCTTACAAAGTCTCTGGCTGGCCCGTGTCATCACACTGGAAACCCAAATCATCAGATCACTTTCCCTAGTTTGATGATCAGTTCTATTGCTAGCATCAACATGATAGTAAAAAGTTTTAAACTTACTGATTCCTCTCCTGAAAATTAAATTAGGATCTCTGCCCCTAGATTTGGTATAGGCTGGAGAAACACTAACAAACACAATGTGGACACACCTGAGAAGTTGCTGCAATTTTTAAAGACTAGTACAACTGAGTGGTTTACATCTCCTGTGATGCCCATTAATTGGATTATTAGGCCATGTCACCTGAAATCTGGCAAACGTTCATAATAACTTTAAATCTGTTCAATTTTAATAACGGATCATTTTAACCTCCATACTAATCCGCAGTCGGATACCATGACTATTAATTTTTCTAAGCTTTAGAATCATATATAATAACTCAGTTAATTAATGGCCTAAGAAATTTAAAGGATCACACGCTTGATCAAAATTGTTGCCACTCTGGTTCAAGCTATGATCAGTGATATTCTACTTTTAACACAAACAGATCATGTTTTGATCTCTTTTATAGTCAACCTCCCCATAAACAAAACTAGCTCTATGACTACTAACTTAAGAAAAAGTAAATATGTCATCAGCAATAGAGATTATTGATTCCTTTTAACCCCAAATTAAACGTTTACTAATGTGGATGATGCATTGGAATGTCTAGACACAGGACTTCCAGGGGTATTGCACCATGAGGCATTATTAAATCTGTAGGCATGAGGGTTATAAAAGCACATATGGCCCGTTACCTGAGCCTGTAAAAAAAATTATTCTGTGTCAGCTGAGGCTCTCTGAATGAATCTATGAAGAATATATATAATTTCATCAGTTGTTCACAACATTTAAATACTTTGTGACACCATCCTCTTCTAGCAGCAAAATGGATGCTTTAAAAGCTTTCTGCAATATGTATTCTTTTTTCAATGCTAGACCCCTAATTCTAAGTTTGTCAGTATCCAGGTGTTTTTTTGTCAAACTTTCTTTATTAGGTTTTGTTATAGGCATAAAGAAAAACGAATGTCATATTCCTAGCAGGTTTCAAGGTAGTTCCCATTCTATAAGCTAGTGAGAGTTACAGTTGCTTAAAGTAAAAGGCGAAACACATTGAAAGTAGCATACACAATCAAATTGGGTCCAGTATAATACTGTATAATCCAAAAAAGAGGGTGAAGTGGTGAGTGATTGGCGCTCCTACTTCTAACAATTATAACTTAACATAACTCAATTGACACGGTGCACAGAGACTCAGGTAACCACCCTCCAAACGTTACCTTCACGATATCCCGAAGGGATATCTTAACAATGTAATAAAGAGTAATGGCACACATGCGATAACACAACTCTAAGTAGATAAAAAAAAACACTAACATCAGTCAGAGTATCATATACACTACATCTATCTGAAAAGACACCAGAAGTTTATCATTATATAAATTTATTACTCTCATATAAAATTCTGAAATACCCAAAATCATATACACTGTATACAGCCATGAATGGCAATCAATTACAAAGCCTATATGTAGTCATTAGTACACAAATTAATACAAGAAAAAAAGAAATCTATATATGCATTTCAATGTCAACTTCATTGTTTATATTCACAATCACATAATTAATCTAATTAACATAACTGCCTAAACCAAAGAAAGCTCCCTATTTGTTGGTCTGTCGTCAACACGTGTTTCATCCGGGGGAGTACCCCTAGGATTTCCTCAGGACTTCCTTGTGAGATACAGATCCATCCAATTTTTCCTAAAACAATATTACCATACACCACAAATCAATTACTGATTCTCCTATTCATGCATACCCTAATTATACACTTAAAAAAAAAAATTGAAAAATTTAAAAAATTAAAAAATTTATTAAAACAATCATGTGAGTTGGTGAGAACCATGCAAATCTCCACCAAAAATAGGTGATGTTTCAATTTCTATCTAAAGTGAACACATCATTTCATATATGTTTCGCCCTATCATGCTCTGAACCGTGTAGTGATACATAAAACAAGTGCAGCCTCACTATAATACACATTAAGATCCTATTTAGTGCCCAAAAAATAAATAATATAAGTTACAAATAAATAAAATTAATTTATGACAGAATCAAAAATAAGTATGAATATAAATAAGTGTCGTGCTCTTCATTTACTCAGAAGGACCCAATTATGTTGCATTATAACCCCCACAAAAAGAGGTGGGCCCCCCAATTTATTTAGATGTTACCTTATTAGCTCGATTATACTCAAATTTCTTTTAATGATCCAGAGTGCCTCTTGATTCTCGAAGTAGAGTCTAGTATTTTGTAAATACGATAAAAGTAAAATATTTCAATTATTCAACAATTTATAACGTGTTTATGATGTTCATATCATCTCCAAGTAAGCTTACCAGTTCATATTGTGAACTTAAATTAATTCTAGAACCTCTCTCCACTTATTATTAGCGAATGCACCTATTTTGAAAATTAGCACCAATTAGATACTATCCTAAAAATTCAGAGTTTCTATTTACCTGTTGCAGTATCCAAATATCGGCGAGTATGCTTCCGATTAGTTAAACCGAGTTGCTATCGTGCATCCATTTTAAATGCCTCGGACGCTACAGCAAAATAGAAAACGGACTATCGCGAACCTAATCGGCTTTGCTATAAACATAAATGATGCACTTATATCTTGCGATCTTTCGATTAGTTAAACCGAGTTACTAACGTGCGTCCATTTTAAATTCATCTCCAAGTAAGCTTACCAGTTCATATTGTGAACTTAAATTAATTCTAGAACCTCTCTCCACTTATTATTAGCGAATGCACCTATTTTGAAAATTAGCACCAATTAGATACTATCCTAAAAATTCTGAGTTTCTATTTACCTGTTGCAGTATCCAAATATCGGCGAGTACGCTTCCGATTAGTTAAACCGAGTTGCTATCGTGCGTCCATTTTAAATGCCTCGGACGCTACAGCAAAATAGAAAACGGACTATCGCAAACCTAATCAGCTTTGCTATAAACATAAATGATGCACTTACATCTTGCGATCTTTCGATTAGTTAAACCGAGTTACTAACGTGCGTCCATTTTAAATACCTCGGACGCTACAGCAAAATAGAAAACGGACTATCGCGAACCTAACCGGCTTTGCTAAAAAACATAAATGATGCACTTACATCTTGCGATCTCTCTTTTCTTATTGGCAATAAAAGGATACTAAATATCAAGAACGAACTGCATTAACTACAAATGAGTCCAAGAAGAAAAGCAACCACATTAGTCTAGTCATTATATCATACTAGGAGCCAATTCTATTCTATATACGCTCTATATCTATATACTTACAGTTGCCTGTCACTCCTTCTACTGTATATAATTGAAATTACTTACTTACTTTTACAAATGATTGCCTTATAAAGTATAATAAAAATAAAAATAATATAAATGAAAATAAAAATAAAATTTCAACTTGTGAGGAGATATGAAACCACATAAACTATTTTGTGTCAATCTTCTCTTAAATTAATCCTCCAATAAACACTAAATATGTTGAGTATACCACAATTATTTCAAAACATAATATTTTATATATCCTTAATTCTGATTAGTTCAGTATGGATTTGTTTACCGGGACTTTATTTGTTAGTTCTCCCCAAGAAAATATTCAATCTCATGATCTGTATTTAATCCTTGTTCAACCGCTCCTAACTTCATGATCCACAGCGATTCCCTTCTTCTCAAAGCTAATTCTCTATTGCCTCCCCGTGGGTTCTTTTCACAATGTTCAAAACCAAAAAACTTAAAGTCTTTGTGTGCCCCTTGTGCCTTGCATATCATCATATGCAAGGCTATCGGGTAACGTTCATCTAGTTGTTTTATTGCCCTCCAGTGTTCCGAAATTCTCGTCTTAAGTGGGCGTATCGTACTACCCACATATATCTTCTCACATTTACAAACAAGCATATAAACTACGAATTTTGTGTTGCAATCTATATGTGATTTTATATATATTTTACTTCCTCTTCTATCAAGAAACTCCTTCTTAGAATGCCATGCCCATTTACACATTGCACATGAACCGCATTTAAAAAAACCACGATTATGTGCACTAAGCCAATTTGCCTTAGTTTCCTCTGGTACGTAACTTGGACTTAAAATACTGTGGAGGGTATTTCCCCTTCTAAACGACACCTCTGGTCTCATACCTATATATTTCTTAAGCACCTCATCTTGAGTCAGTATTGGCCAATGTTTTTTCATTATTTTCAAAAGTTTCTGAGAAACTTCCGTGTAATCTAAAACAATCCTCAATCTCCGAGCACTATTCCTCTTGACCTCCTCATTCTTTCGAGTTGTTAGTGATAGTGTCTGTGAACGGGAGGTTTTAAGAGCCTTATTTCGAGATTTAATTAAGTTGTTATCCGAGTAACCTCTCACTTTAAATCTATGCTCCATATCAACAATGGTATCATAAAAATCACAATCCCTACTACAAATCCTTCTCGCTCTGATCATCTCACCCAGCGGTATAGCCTCTATTTGGTGTGGTGGGTGTGAGCTTGACGCATGCAATATAGTGTTGCAGGAAGTGCTTTTCCGAAAAAGTCTACTTTCTATCCTATTGTTCTCCACAAACAATTCTACATCTAAAAATTCTATTTTGAACTCACTATACTTATATGTAAATTTAATATTCACATCATTTTCATTAAGGTAATCACAAAAGGTTTCCAACGCTACTGCATCCCCTGTCCATATCATAAGACAATCATCAATATATCGCCCCCAATAGAGGATATATGAGTGCCAATTCGCCGCTCTTGAGCCCCAAACCCAATTTTCCTCGAACCATCCCATAAACAAATTAGCATACGATGGTGAGAATTTCGAGCCCATCGCTACACCCTGTTTTTGTCTAAACCAACTTTGTTTCACCAAAAAATAGTTGTTATTGAGTATAAGATCAATCATATCCAGCAACATGTGTGTATGTTCTAATAGGCTCGCCGATCTCTTGTTTAAAATGTATTCTAATGCTTTCAAGCCCCAATTATGCTGAATACTAGTGTAGAGAGCTGTCACATCTAGCGTTACCAAAAACATCCCTGGTTCCCATTGGATATCTGACAATAAACTCAGTACATGTTTCGTGTCATTTATGTGTGAAGGTAAATTATTAACAAACGGTTGTAAAAAAACATCGACAAATTCTGACAGCCTCTCAGTAGGCCCTCCTATGCCCGAAACTATCGGTCTCCCTGGTGGAAATTTGGATTGTTTATGAATTTTCGGTAATGTGTACAGACACGGGTATTTGGGACGAAATACTTGTAGATACAAAAATTCTTCTTCATTCAGTAAATTTTTATCTCTCCAGTTCCTTAACATTCTATTGATTTTCCCTGTCAGAGCTGACATTGGATTATACGAAAGTTTCTCATAACATGCAATATCATTTAATTGTGTGCTCATTTCCAACTCATAATCTGTACGGTTCATTACCACTATGTTCCCTCCCTTGTCCGCTTTTTTGATAGTTAAGTCCACATCTGATTTCAAAGTCTTTAGTGCCTTGTATTCCTCTTGTCTCAAATTTGATCTTCTCCATTGTACCTTCTTCGTTTCTTCTTTATCCAAATCATTCCAAACTAATTTAAAAAATGTTTCTATATTACTGTCCATAGTTGATTTGGGTACCCAAGTTGATCTTCGTTTTAAACCACTCGCAATATGTTTGTCCGGAGAGATACTTAGATCTTGTAAGATTGAAGACGTGGTTATTGGATCTCCCTCATAGTCTGTGATTGTCATTAATGTTACAGTGTCATAAACATCCTGAATCGACAATTTACTCAATGTTCCTATTCCAATTGGAGGCTTTTCTATATCAATCGCACGTGATTCAAAATATCTCTTAAGTTTCAATTTCCTTATAAATTTGAATAAATCAATTTTAGATTGACATACATTGCCCTTGACCGCTGGACAAAAACCAAGTCCTTTATTCAAAAGTGATAACATATCCAAGGAAAGTTGCTTATCTGACAAATTGACCACATTATTCTCTGATTCAACATTACTGTCTATGTCTTTTTGTCCCGTGACCTTGTTTTCATACCCACATAGGTGTCGCCCTTGGTTACCTCTTTTTCCTCTCCGTGTCCTCCTACCCAATTCCTTTTCTGATTTATCTCCCAATTGCCTTGCTTTATTCTTTTCAATTCTTGTAAAAAACCTACTGCTTGCGAGTCAAGTCCCAAATGTACATCTCTAGTCTCAATATCACTACTGTCTGTCACTAAGCTACTTCTAGAGGTAGATGCTGAGTCTATCAAATTATTAGGTTCCGCTGTGGAAGCTGCACTCTTTACCAAGTGGTCATATTTACGTGAAAACGTAAACACTCTACCATTGAGATAATCTAGTTCGTCCCTCTTCAATTTCCTAGCTTTTCTTTGCTTAATGTCTTCTTGGTATCTCATTATCACATCATTTAAGATAACATAATTTTTATCTGTCGCCTCCTTTAAGTTTAACTCACTAATTTCTTTTTCCAATTTTTCTATATCTGCTTGTAATTTAACTACTTTTCTCTCATCATTTTCTATTAAGATATCCATCAACTTCATTGAGTTAGATCTGAGTTCTTCTTCCCATCTTACCAACAAATCCGCATCTAAATCTTCATAAGTGGGGAAAATGTGTGACCTCAATCCCCTGGGAATTCTATCCAATTTTCTATATTGTCTTAGTGTGGTTGCATCCCACCACCTAGACATTTCATTTTTCTTCATCCTCTCCAACCTGATAAATTTATCCTTTAGGCCTTCCTTACTTTTACGGTTCCCACCAGTAGTTGCTTGTTTCACTGAACATCCACTGTCTGAGCTCTTGAAAAGTTCCTCTGCTACCTTCAATCTATCTTCCATTGTGTCGAATATAATTAAATTGGTATCCCCTTAGGAGTATGGTGCAGCCCACTCACTTCCATCTAATATAATCCAAAAAAGAGGGTGAAGTGGTGAGTGATTGGCGCTCCTACTTCTAACAATTATAACTTAACATAACTCAATTGACACGGTGCACAGAGACTCAGGTAACCACCCTCCAAACGTTACCTTCACGATATCCCGAAGGGATATCTTAACAATGTAATAAAGAGTAATGGCACACATGCGATAACACAACTCTAAGTAGATAAAAAAAAACACTAACATCAGTCAGAGTATTATATACACTACATCTATCTGAAAAGACACCAGAAGTTTATCATTATATAAATTTATTACTCTCATATAAAATTCTGAAATACCCAAAATCATATACACTGTATACAGCCATGAATGGCAATCAATTACAAAGCCTATATGTAGTCATTAGTACACAAATTAATACAAGAAAAAAAGAAATCTATATATGCATTTCAATGTCAACTTCATTGTTTATATTCACAATCACATAATTAATCTAATTAACATAACTGCCTAAACCAAAGAAAGCTCCCTATTTGTTGGTCCGTCGTCAACACGTGTTTCATCCGGGGGAGTACCCCTAGGATTTCCTCAGGACTTCCTTGTGAGATACAGATCCATCCAATTTTTCCTAAAACAATATTACCATACACCACAAATCAATTACTGATTCTCCTATTCATGCATACCCTAATTATACACTTCACAAAAAAAATTGAAAAATTGAAAAAATTAAAAAATTTATTAAAACAATCATGTGAGTTGGTGAGAACCATGCAAATCTCCACCAAAAATAGGTGATGTTTCAATTTCTATCTAAAGTGAACACATCATTTCATATATGTTTCGCCCTATCATGCTCTGAACCGTGTAGTGATACATAAAACAAGTGCAGCCTCACTATAATACACATTAAGATCCTATTTAGTGCCCAAAAAATAAATAATATAAGTTACAAATAAATAAAATTAATTTATGGTAGAATCAAAAATAAGTATGAATATAAATAAGTGTCGTGCTCTTCATTTACTCAGAAGGACCCAATTATGTTGCATTATAACCCCCACAAAAAGAGGCTATACCGCTGGGTGAGATGATCAGAGCGAGAAGGATTTGTAGTAGGGATTGTGATTTTTATGATACCATTGTTGATATGGAGCATAGATTTAAAGTGAGAGGTTACTCGGATAACAACTTAATTAAATCTCGAAATAAGGCTCTTAAAACCTCCCGTTCACAGACACTATCACTAACAACTCGAAAGAATGAGGAGGTCAAGAGGAATAGTGCTCGGAGATTGAGGATTGTTTTAGATTACACGGAAGTTTCTCAGAAACTTTTGAAAATAATGAAAAAACATTGGCCAATACTGACTCAAGATGAGGTGCTTAAGAAATATATAGGTATGAGACCAGAGGTGTCGTTTAGAAGGGGAAATACCCTCCACAGTATTTTAAGTCCAAGTTACATACCAGAGGAAACTAAGGCAAATTGGCTTAGTGCACATAATCGTGGTTTTTTAAAATGCGGTTCATGTGCAATGTGTAAATGGGCATGGCATTCTAAGAAGGAGTTTCTTGATAGAAGAGGAAGTAAAATATATATAAAATCACATATAGATTGCAACACAAAATTCGTAGTTTATATGCTTGTTTGTAAATGTGAGAAGATATATGTGGGTAGTACGATACGCCCACTTAAGACGAGAATTTCGGAACACTGGAGGGCAATAAAACAACTAGATGAACGTTACCCGATAGCCTTGCATATGATGATATGCAAGGCACAAGGGGCACACAAAGACTTTAAGTTTTTTGGTTTTGAACATTGTGAAAAGAACCCACGGGGAGGCAATAGAGAATTAGCTTTGAGAAGAAGGGAATCGCTGTGGATCATGAAGTTAGGAGCGGTTGAACAAGGATTAAATACAGATCATGAGATTGAATATTTTCTTGGGGAGAACTAACAAATAAAGTCCCGGTAAACAAATCCATACTGAACTAATCAGAATTAAGGATATATAAAATATTATGTTTTGAAATAATTGTGGTATACTCAACATATTTAGTGTTTATTGGAGGATTAATTTAAGAGAAGATTGACACAAAATAGTTTATGTGGTTTCATATCTCCTCACAAGTTGAAATTTTATTTTTATTTTCATTTATATTATTTTTATTTTTATTATACTTTATAAGGCAATCATTTGTAAAAGTAAGTAAGTAATTTCAATTATATACAGTAGAAGGAGTGACAGGCAACTGTAAGTATATAGATATAGAGCGTATATAGAATAGAATTGGCTCCTAGTATGATATAATGACTAGACTAATGTGGTTGCTTTTCTTCTTGGACTCATTTGTAGTTAATGCAGTTCGTTCTTGATATTTAGTATCCTTTTATTGCCAATAAGAAAAGAGAGATCGCAAGATGTAAGTGCATCATTTATGTTTTTTAGCAAAGCCGGTTAGGTTCGCGATAGTCCGTTTTCTATTTTGCTGTAGCGTCCGAGGTATTTAAAATGGACGCACGTTAGTAACTCGGTTTAACTAATCGAAAGATCGCAAGATGTAAGTGCATCATTTATGTTTATAGCAAAGCTGATTAGGTTTGCGATAGTCCGTTTTCTATTTTGCTGTAGCGTCCGAGGCATTTAAAATGGACGCACGATAGCAACTCGGTTTAACTAATCGGAAGCGTACTCGCCGATATTTGGATACTGCAACAGGTAAATAGAAACTCTGAATTTTTAGGATAGTATCTAATTGGTGCTAATTTTCAAAATAGGTGCATTCGCTAATAATAAGTGGAGAGAGGTTCTAGAATTAATTTAAGTTCACAATATGAACTGGTAAGCTTACTTGGAGATGAATTTAAAATGGACGCACGTTAGTAACTCGGTTTAACTAATCGAAAGATCGCAAGATATAAGTGCATCATTTATGTTTATAGCAAAGCCGATTAGGTTCGCGATAGTCCCTTTTCTATTTTGCTGTAGCGTCCGAGGCATTTAAAATGGACGCACGATAGCAACTCGGTTTAACTAATCGGAAGCATACTCGCCGATATTTGGATACTGCAACAGGTAAATAGAAACTCTGAATTTTTAGGATAGTATCTAATTGGTGCTAATTTTCAAAATAGGTGCATTCGCTAATAATAAGTGGAGAGAGGTTCTAGAATTAATTTAAGTTCACAATATGAACTGGTAAGCTTACTTGGAGATGATATGAACATCATAAACAAGTTATAAATTGTTGAATAATTGAAATATTTTACTTTTATCGTATTTACAAAATACTAGACTCTACTTCGAGAATCAAGAGGCACTCTGGATCATTAAAAGAAATTTGAGTATAATCGAGCTAATAAGGTAACATCTAAATAAATTGGGGGGCACACCTCTTTTTGTGGGGGTTATAATGCAACATAATTGGGTCCTTCTGAGTAAATGAAGAGCACGACACTTATTTATATTCATACTTATTTTTGATTCTATCATAAATTAATTTTATTTATTTGTAACTTATATTATTTATTTTTTGGGCACTAAATAGGATCTTAATGTGTATTATAGTGAGGCTGCACTTGTTTTATGTATCACTACACGGTTCAGAGCATGATAGGGCGAAACATATATGAAATGATGTGTTCACTTTAGATAGAAATTGAAACATCACCTATTTTTGGTGGAGATTTGCATGGTTCTCACCAACTCACATGATTGTTTTAATAATTTTTTTAATTTTTTAAATTTTTCAAATTTTTTTTTGAAGTGTATAATTAGGGTATGCATGAATAGGAGAATCAGTAATTGATTTGTGGTGTATGGTAATATTGTTTTAGGAAAAATTGGATGGATCTGTATCTCACAAGGAAGTCCTGAGGAAATCCTAGGGGTACTCCCCCGGATGAAACACGTGTTGACGACGGACCAACAAATAGGGAGCTTTCTTTGGTTTAGGCAGTTATGTTAATTAGATTAATTATGTGATTGTGAATATAAACAATGAAGTTGACATTGAAATGCATATATAGATTTCTTTTTTTCTTGTATTAATTTGTGTACTAATGACTACATATAGGCTTTGTAATTGATTGCCATTCATGGCTGTATACAGTGTATATGATTTTGGGTATTTCAGAATTTTATATGAGAGTAATAAATTTATATAATGATAAACTTCTGGTGTCTTTTCAGATAGATGTAGTGTATATTATACTCTGACTGATGTTAGTGTTTTTTTTGATCTACTTAGAGTTGTGTTATCGCATGTGTGCCATTACTCTTTATTACATTCCAGTATAATACTGTAGTTTGAAGAAAACATCTCAATGCCCATTAATTCTATCCCCCCCCAAAAAAAAAAGAAACTAGAGCCAGGGATCTGGAACCAAGAAACCCATGAGTGAGTGGGAACTCTGAGGATATCCTGCGGATCTTTGATGGGTGGGAAAAGAGCAGTGACAACGGTGAGTGTCAGAAGAATTTTAGGGGGGTGTTTAGAACTGGAAGAGATGAAGAGCCCCCATGCGGATTGACCAGGTGGTAATGGGAAGTCCCTCCGATAGGAATTGGACCAGTGGACCCCATAGGTATTCAAATTTTTTGAAGTTATCTTGGTGCAAATCTGCCATCCGCTCCATAGTTATAGCTTGCCGTAGTCTAGCATGCCATTGGGAGAGAGATTGTGCCATTGGTTTCTTCCAAGCTGCAGCTAGAGATGTTTTCACTGCTCCCGGACAGGGCCATAGGATGCAGTGATCGCTAGAGGTTTATCATTTCCGGGACTCATACCACAAACCCAAACGTACAAAACCTGGTGTAGAAGGCAGAGGATATCACAGTGTGGTTTTTATTTGTGCTAAGATTTCAGCTTAGAAGGGACGGATAATGGGGCAGTCCCACCAAATATTGCTGAAGTTGCCAAGCAGATCATATCCCTGCAATCATAGATCAGATTGATTGGGAAATATTGTTTTGAGTTTGGTAAGGCATAGGTACTAATCGAATACGATTTTGTAGTAAGCATTGCACATGCCCAGGGAGTGTTTAAAGTGGGGAATATCGTTCCATAATTTCTGCCAATGTTTGTCTGAAATTGGGGTGCCAAGTATGACTTCCCAAAATTGCAGGTGGCGTGCAGAATAGGGTGGGGCTTTTTTCTACCAGGGTAGGGTCTCTGGTGGCCGCATGGCGCATGGTAGGTTGAAGGGCCCAGTATAAGTTGGAAATAAAGGTATTTCTCAGTATCGGGTACGCCAAAGTCTCTATGGCAGTGTTCAAAAGTGAGGACATTCGAGCCATGGAAAAGATTTGCCAGCATGAGGCAGCCCCCTTCTCTCCGGTGATTGAATGGTCCTGGTGTTAGAGCAGGCTGAAAGGCTGGGTTGAAATGGATTGGGGTATATGGGGAAGGGAAAGTAGTCCATTCTCCTGTCCTAGTTTCTGAGTCCGACACCATCAGGGCTGTTTTTGTGGGTGTGCTGAGGTACACATTCGGGGGTCAGTCATGTTTTGGTTTCCACAGGATGTCTCAAATCTATCACCCAGTTACTGCGCTATCCATGAGGAGCCAATGTTTATCAAACTTCCTTTGGGACCATTCATTGTCTCTGGTCCGAATTAGTCTTTGCATTGGTGTCCTGGTTCCCTATCTGCTCCCTGGAGGTGTCCTGGTCGGGGATTGGTACGTCCAGTAGTACTTCCGCCTCACGTAGAGCTGAAAAATTGTATGCTTTATTTTTAAAAGTAAAGGCAAGACCAAAAGGATAGACCCATCTGTAGGGAATGTTCTCTTGCATAGTTTATCAGTCACTGGCTTGAATTGCAGGCGGCAGAAGAGAGTTGCTGGGGTGACGTCTTGATAGATCGTGCAAAACCTGCCCTGAAATTATACTTTGTCCACCTTTCACTCTGCTTGCAGTATGGTGTTCTTGACTTTGAAGGAGTGGAGTTTAGCCAGCCAACACACAAAAAGATGTGTGGTACCCATACAAAAGACAGGTTCTACACACAAAACCATTTTTTTCTTGGTTATCCTAAAGGAATGTATTGGAATCCCAAAGATTTGGACAAGGTGGGCTCACTCACATAATGTGACATGCTTCATCATCAGCTACCTCGTCCCACCCTGGTAGAATAGTACTACCAGGGCAGACTCAACCTCAAGGTAGCACGCTCTTGAGGGAGTTCCTATAAATTATTCTTACTGGATAATAAACTCAGATCCAGGTGATTTTCGAAAAATATCTCAGGGTAAACCACAAAAGTATCCTTTTTTTAAGGTGGTACCATGGATATGGCTAAAATAATACTGTAAAGGTATAAGTAGGACGGCATCACTGGGTATTATGACTCAAGCATGCCTCTCCCTGTGCCCACATGTTTCTGCTCTTCTTACAGCCTATATGGTCTCGGGCATTCATCAGGGCCAATTTATTCCACTTTCACCACAACTCAAGGAAGTTAGAGAGAAAAGCAGGCAGTGTGGATCTACCTCATTTCATACTAACCCTCAAAAAGAGCCACCTGCTCGACATAGAAGAATAACAGAAAATATGAATGTAAAGGTAAACAGTGAGTAACTGTTTTACTCATATCCCTAAATGATGGTTCTCTCAATTACCTTAGGAAGCATTGGGAAAGTGGGTATATTTATGTCTACTAATAAAATGGTACACACGGGATGCAGAAATACACTGACATGCATAGATGACATGACAGGAACACACATGAGAAAACATACACCAATATCAGAATCACCTGGAGGCAATCTGCAGTTACCTATAACTAGAATATCCCTTGCTTCATGGTCTGTTCAGGGTGGGCACCTCCTGTAGTTACACACTAAGAACAAAATCACAGTCAGATGCTGATTACACCCTGAGTGCCTTTGTTGGAGCCAGAACGCTGTTGTAACAAAGATCTCTCATTCGGATCCCTTATGTAAATCACCCAGGATGTCATTCACATACCTGGTCACATGGCCCCACATCAGTGCCCCTTCTTAGGTTGAACTTACTTCGTCAAGGGAAAGTCTTCCTTACCGTTTCTCTGTGTTCGAAATGGCCCTATTTGCAGGGTTATACTCAAACTTTTGGCCTTCTTCCTCCTATTTTTCTGACCTGTTTCTGTTGGCTTTAGGACTCCGGGCACTTTAGCATTGCTAACCAGTGCTAAAGTTGGATTGGTGATTGGCTTTCTCCATGATTTGCATATTTTATTTACTAGTAAGTCTCTAGTAAAGTAGAATTGAGGTGCACAGGGCCTCAAATGTTACTAGTGGGCCTGCAGCACTGATTGTGCCACCTACAAGTGTAGCCCTGTAAACATGTTTCAGACCTGCCACTGCAGTTTCTGTGTCTGCAATATTAAACTGCCAGTTCGACCTGGCAAGTGTACCCACTTGCCAGGCCCAACCCTTCCCTTTTACTACATGTTAGTCACCCCTAAGGTAGACCCAAGGCAGCCCCATGGGCAGGGTGCAGAGTATTTAAAAGGTAGGACATGTACTAGTGTGTTTTACATGTCCTGATAGTGAAATACTGCTAAATTTGTTTTTCACTATTGCACGGCCTATTTCTCCCATAGGGTTACATGGGGATTGCCCTGAAATATCTTCTGAGTGCAGTTTCCCATTGGGAGCCGATAGAGATATGGAATTTGTGGTCTCTGAACTCACAATTTAAGAATACATCATTTTGTGAAGTTGTTTTTTTTCGGTTTGCGCTGAATTTGTGTCATTTTTTTTCATGTTAATTCAGCGCAAACCTAACTCCATATTTATAATTCTAGCGCCAAAGTTATGGAGTTAACATCATTTTCTGGAGGGAAAAACCTACCTTGAGTCAATGAGATGCAAGGTAGGCGTTTCTGTCCATAAAAGGACGATATGGCCTTTGTGCCATATTTATCGCCCGTGCTAAAATCCAGCACGGGGGGATGGGGGCCTTAAATAATGGCGCTATGCTTGCTTAGCGCC
This sequence comes from Pleurodeles waltl, assembly GCF_031143425.1. Classification (NCBI taxonomy): domain Eukaryota; kingdom Metazoa; phylum Chordata; class Amphibia; order Caudata; family Salamandridae; genus Pleurodeles; species Pleurodeles waltl. Next base: position 280,718,986 of record NC_090443.1, on the reverse strand, counting down.
AATATTTAACACCTGGGTATGAGCAGGCGTAAGTGGACCTGTAGGCATATTTTCATGGTCAGAGACCATCGAAATTGCCCACAGGTGCCCTTCCCTGGCCCCAGGGTCCCCCCACCCCCACCAACACCAGGAGGACACCTAAGGATTTTTTCCCCAACACCGTTCGGGGGCCCTGACTTGGGGACCCTTGCAAGGCGCTGGCCCCAATGGCCATGCCCATGGGATATTCGTACCCTGGGCATGGCCATTGGGGTGGTAGGCATGGCAGCTGTCTTTACTAAGACAGGAGCCATGTCCACGTTGGTTGTGCGCCAGAAAATGGCGCTACACAGCTTAGAGGCAATTATTTTGCCTCTAACAAGTGTAGCGCCATAATTCGATGCACAAGCCCCAGTTCCTTCTATGCGTCTCCATCCCTGTTAGCGTCCTTTCCAAGGACGCTTACAGGGCATTAGCGCCGGCTAGCACCATTCCGTAAATATGTTGCCTGGCTGGTGTCTTGGAGTGGCGCTAACCAGCGTTACACTTTTACAAGCAAAACTGCACTACTGCAGTTTTGCGTCAAAAAGTAGAAATCTGCCCCTAAGTTTGAAAATGCCACTTTTAGAAAGTGGACATTTTCTTGCTTAACCATTCTGTGCCTCTGCCTGGCTGCTGAATACATATCTGGGTCAGGCTGACAGTTGGTCTGTTTGTGAATTCACTCTAGACAGTCACACAAAGTGAGCTGAGGTGTGTCCTGCATATCCTGATGGGTCTTCCGGGGCTAGAGTGGAGGGAGGTGCTGACACTTGCACCTGAATAGGGCTGTGCCTGCCCTGACACAGAGTAGTCTTCAACCCCCTAGAGTGTGTCTTGGGCCAGGACGGGGAGAGGCAGGGTCTTGTGCTCTACAAAGACCTTCTGTTGAAGTTTGCCTACTTCAAAGGCAGAAATGAGTATAAGTATTGGACTGCTGACCCCACATCTTCAGAACACTTCTGGATTAGGACATTCTGCCAGGGAGAAGAGCTGGATGCTTGAAGAGGATCAGCCACTCTGTCTGTTGCTTTGCTGGCCTGCTGCTGCTGCTGCTGCTTCTGCCCTGGGAGTGAAAGGACTGGATTTTGCTCTCTACATCCTGCTTTCCAAGGTTCTCCAAGGGCTCAAACTGAGCTTGCCTCTTGTTGTGAAGTCTTAGGGACATTAAAGACTTCATCTGCCACTGCCATTGCCTTGGCTCTTCTGCTGAGAGTCATGACTTGCTAACTGGTGCCAAATCTAGTCACTGGACCCTTAAAAGTGGAGCTGGTAACCTACGGGGGAAAATCCACACACCACTGTCAGTGCTCAGACAAACTGATGCAGTGCCTGTCCCAAGGCTGAAAATTCGACGCAGCGCCTGGAGGATCAACGCAGTGCCTTTTCTCCATGCGGACCCTTCGCACAGCAAGTCAGAATCTTTCAGCGCATCAACTCTGGGCATCAAAAGTTCAAAATCACTGCACAGACCTGAGTCTGCCTGTCCAGAAAGCAACACATCCCTTTCCTGCGAGGAAAGAATCAACGCATAGCTTACCCAGCGAGAAACAAATCTGCGCAAAGTGTCACTTACGAGCAATGAATCAACGCATCTCTTGCTTTTCTGATGCATCACCTCCCTTGCGGCTTTATTTTTTACACTAACAGGATACTTTGTGCTGAAATAACACAACCATTGACTTTTATGGATAAGGGGCCAGATGTACGAAACAAAAATTTTGCGACTCGCAATTTGCGAGTAGGTGCGACTCGCAAATTGCGAGTCGCAAATTGAAATGCAGGTACAATGTCAGTGTTGAAATAGCGACTCGCACCCGGAGTTGCAACGCAGAGAGCGAGTCCGCTGATTGCGAGGTCGCTTTTTGCGACCGTGCAAAAAAAGAAACTCGCTAGTGGCGAGTGGGTGTCGCAAATTGCGAGTACCATGTAAATTGCTTACAGGTGCAGCAGAACACTCCAGAAACCACTCCAGAACACTCTGGAAACACTTCCTGGCACATGATGATGACATCACAGCCAGGAAGTTTACAAATCCACCTGGGAGGAGGGAGGACCACACCCTTTTTAACTGCTGAACTGCACACAGGAGAAACAGCAGCTGCAATGGAAGGAACTCCTAGGAAGAGGAAACTTAAATTCTCAGAGAAGGAGCTGGAGGTGCTGACAGATGAATGCTGTCAGCACTATGACAAATTATTTGGGAAGGCAGCCCTCAATGTGCCAGAAGCCACCAAAAGACAACTGTTGCAGGGGATCCAGGAAAAAATCAACTCCCTGGGGGTGAGCCACAGGAGTGTTGAAGAAATAAAAAAAAGGTGGTATGACCTCCGCTCCCGGACCAAGGAGAGGGTGGCTGAAAGGCTCCGGGAGATGAGAGGCACAGGAGTGGGACCATCTTCAGTACCACCACCCACACCCCTGGAAGAAAGGGTGGATGAGACCCTGGAGCAGGAGGCAGTGTCTGGATTTGGAGACCTGGACACCTCAGAGCCCACCACATCAACCGGTGAGTACCATGTGACATGCCTGTACCCCTATCAATGCCATACCCCCACCCACCATGTAGAGAGGGGCATGCTCAACCAAGATAGCTCCATTTCAGGGTAGCAAACACCAGAATGATGCATTATGGGAAATGTAGTCAAGTAGGCAGTTCATAGGCAATTGTTTATTAGGAAGTGTGCAACAGATAGTAGACACTGACAGTCTGTTCCCCATGTCCCACAGGTCTCCCACAAGACACCACCACAACCCACAGCAGCCAGCCACATGAGGACAGCTCAGGAGCCGCCAGCACTCCCACCTGCATGGCCAACATCATCCCTGAAATGTCCACACCTGCTGCAACTGTGTTACAGGAGGCTGCACCAGCAACAGGCAGGAGTGATACAGTTGAACACACAGGGCAGCCACCGCTGCGCAGGCGACGCAGGTACAGGAGATCAGGGCTGCAGGCTGCAGGCTGCGTCCGGCCGTCAACCTTCCAGCAACAGTGAGGCACAGCTGCTGCGTGGTCAGCGCCTGCAAAATAACATATTAGGGAGGATTAGTGGTGTGTTGCACCGCTTTGTCCGAAATAACGAGGCCAGCATGCAGCATCTGAACTCCAGAATTGACATTATTGCCACAAACACTGGAGACCTAGCCCTGTCCATGAGGGATCTGGTGGCAGGACTACTGGCCCAGGCCGAGGGTGGGCGGCGCAGGGACCGTCAGCTCCTACAAAGACTAGATAGGATGGCCACATCCATCGGCAGACTGGCTGTGAACACCACTGGCCTGTCGATGAGGACAGTTGGCCTCCAGGTCGAAATGGGCCATTTTGCTGGAGATGTGGCTAGGGGCCTGGGACGTATCACACACGTGATAGACTTAATGGAGGCACGGCATCTGTCCAGGGGCACAGGGGAAACACCCCAGGACAGCGAGGAGGGCTCTACAGTGAGCAGTGTCTCTGCCACTGACACTAGGGTGCTCCAGAGTACCAGTACCAGGCAGAGCACAGCAGAACCACCAGGGACCAGCCAGGCTGGCAGGGGCCGCCGAAGGACATAGACATTACCCTGTCCCTGTTGATGTGGCACATGACATCAATGTGCCCCATGCATGGTTTGCATTTAGATGACCATGAACAGTTATTATTTGTAAATAGTTCTATTTCTGCACAAATTAAATAGTTTTTTTGTTCCACTTAACAAATGGAGTTTTTGGTCAATAGGTGAGTATGGTTGGAGTTGACACGTACCTTCCAAAGTATTGGCTTGCGATGTGTTCCCATCCCAGTCTGCCTTGATTAGCTATACTCCGATCCCCATGATGGCGATGTGGTTGCTCTTGCTCTTCATCATCAGGATCTGGGTCTGCAGGGGTGAGAGGTAGCCCACGTCGGGTGGCTATGTTGTGAAGGATGGCGCATGCGACCACAATTTTGAATGCTGTAATGGGGGTATACTGGAGGGCACCTCCACTGCGGTGGAGGCATCTGAATCTTGCTTTCAGGAGTCCAAAGGTGCGTTCGATAAGGTTCCTGGTCCTCTTATGTGCATTGTTGTATCGCCTCTCACATTCATTGCTGGGTGTCAAAAACGGAGTCATAATCCATGGCCTTAGAGCATATGCACTGTCACCTGTTGGGCACAAACATCACACTGTTAGAAAGTCCTGGTTGGTGTGCACAGTGACCTGTCTGTATGTCTGCAAGGTGTATGCAGCTCTACCTAGGAGGTATCTGTCTCCAAACTCCCCACGTTCCAGGCGTTGGTGTATCCCACTGTGCCTAAAAATGTAGGAGTCATGGGTACTGCCTGGAAACTTAGCTACAATGTCAGTGATGACATAATGGGCGTCACAAACAACCTGAATATTCAGTGAGTGGGTACACTTTCTGTTGCGGAAAAGATGTTCCAGGTTTGCAGGGGGGCATATTTGAATATGTTTCCCATCTACACATCCTATGACATGGGGAAAGTTGGCAATGCAGTAAAAGTCCAGCTTGGTGCTGTTCATTTCTGCCTCATTCCTTGGTAAGTATATGAAGTGGGACATGTGCGTGACTAAGGCATCTAGGAAGGCCCTGAGGAACCTTGACACTGCACTTTGAGATACCCCACCTGCCACAGCAATGACCCCCTGATAGCTCCCTGAGGCCAAGAGGTGCAGTGAGCATAGCACTTGCACATGCGTAGGGATGGCGCAGCCGCGCAGAGTCTGGTGTTCTAGCTGTGGTTTAAGTAAATCAATTAACTCTAGTATGGCTGCGCTGCTAAGGCGGTATTTGTCATAGATCTCTTCCTCAGTTTTCTGAAAAAGAGTCTGCCTTGTTCTATATATCTTCTCCTGTCTGTGGCCCCTCCTCCTCCTCTGCTGGGCGGCGTGGACTCTCCTCCTCACTGCTATCAGGTATATCTCCGCCATCTTGAGTAACCCAGATGCCTTCTGGGTCTCCTTTTATACTTTGGTAATGGTTACCACCTGCTCTGAGTTAGTGGTAAATTGCAAGTGCAAACTGGGCTTTTTGCGACTAGTCGCAATTTGCGAGTTGCAATTGCATAAGGTTTGCGACTCGCAAATTGCGACTTGCTATTTGCGGGTCGCAAAATGGGGTCGCAAATTTTGCGAGTCGCTAACGGCTCGCATCGCTTTTTGCAAGTCGGAAATGGGGTTTTTGCATCCCATTTCTGATTTTGCACAGTCGCAAATAGCGATTCGGGCCATTTGCGACTCGCAAACTTTGCTACATCTGGTCCTAAGACTTTTAATTTTAAACAGTGATATCTTTACTTATGTGTGTTGGATTTTTGTTGTTTTGTCTTGTTTGATTTAGATAAATATTGGCTATTTTTCTAAACTGGTGTGGAGTCCTTTTGTTGTGTTTTCACTGCTTTACTGTATATGTACATATAAATACTTTACACATTGCCTCTGAGATAAGCCTGACTGCTTGCGGCAAGCTACTAAGGGGGTGAGCAGGGGTTCTCTTGGGTGTATGACTCCCTTAACCTGACTTAAGTGAGGATCCCTACTTGGAAAGAGTGTAAACTGACTGCCAACTAGAGACCACATTCCTAACACCCTGGAACAGCCGACTCAAGGACAACTTGTCTTTACACTGTGATGTTTATATCTGGGCCATTGTAATTGGTGGAAGTTATCACACCTGTATTTGTGACCCCTGGAGCCCCTTGGCGCCGTGATTGGCTGTGAGCTCCCATTCACCGTGGAGAGTGTATTGACACGGCTAGAATCTCTGCTGATCAAATCAGGCATCTCAGCACTTGTGAGGCAGCACTGCACCACGGGAACACGTATAATCATTGCGTCACACTAGCCCACAGTATCATGGGACTCGTAGTCCGTGTGGCTTTAGCACATGCTCTGTATGTATCCCAGTCCAACCTAATATTGTGGAAGACTCTGACTGGGGCACATGTCCCCTCATTGATTCACTATGCGTGCCGGGGTATGAGGCAAACAAAGTCACTTATGTTGCAAAGTGGTACCATTTTTAGCCCACAGTATATGAAAGGACAGAGGAAGGAACTAAAAGGAAAATAAATGCTGCATACACTATAGGGACATCTTCTTCCTATGTTAGTCTTATCTGATAATGCTATAATATCACAAGAGGACACATCTGCGCCATCTTAGATCATGTGTGTGTATGCCATAGCAGTTATCCTTAGGTAGGAACGTTTAGCCAGGACATCTCTAGGGCGTTTCCCCTCTCCTTGCTTTGGTGGCCCTACTCAATGAACTCTGTCCAGTTTAACTTTGAGGGCTTTCTCCCATAAAAGTGTCGAGAACAGGCCTACTACAAAGGCCTCCATGTCAGGACCTTCTGTGCCGCCTTCTAGATTCCGCAAACAAATGTGGTTGCATCTAGGGTGATTCTCAAGATCTTCACATTTCAGCAAATTATCTTGAAAGTGGTCCTTAAAGTCATCTGAGGAGGCTTCTGGGTGGCGCACCCTCTGTTCCAGTATCTGACAGGTAGTGTCTAGATCCTGTGTCTGGACCCCAATGGAGTCCACATCTTGTTGTTAGGGAAGTGAGTTGAGTGGTCAGATCTGATCTGTTGGCCTCTAGCGAAGTAGCAAGGTCAGTTTGAAGTTCCTTCTATAGCTCTTTTTTAAAATATTGTAGGGAAGAAAGTAGGCATTTCTTTGTCAGGGCCTTGTCGCTATTTACTAACACTCCTGGTCATGGGGAGCACACTTCTGTTGAGTGTAATAGTAATAATAGCCTACTGTCAGAAGCTTTTCTTGTGTTATTATTCAAAATCTTCACAAACAAAGGGAAATTATCCTCAATAAAAGAAAATATAGAATAATTAATTGTTCCTGTTTAGCTAAAAGAAAGCAGCAATAATCACTTAAAATTTCACTAAAAAGTTAAAAACTACGGCATATGTTAGCATTTTAAGAGTAAAGGGTAAGGAAGCTCAGAAAGATAGCTGTGCAGGTCATCAACTAAACTCGAGCAAGTAGTAAAGCATACCGTCAACACCTTGTGTGCTTACTTTATAAATAGTATGATTATACCGCCAAAGAAAAACAATACAGTCAATGAGAATATCCTGTGTCTATCCCCTAGTATGATCTTTAATAAGTATTCCTACTAGCATACGTAAGTTTATAAAAATAAGCCAGTCCAGCCACATGCAAAAAGATAAAACATCAGGAGGGCGAAAAAGGTGATGAGTTACTACCTCATTAAAAATTCATACACTGTAGCTTAAAAAGAGGTGTTTTAACAAGGTGCGATGTGCATTCATCAGTGCCAGACAGCATTATAACAGATGATTGAATGACTCCGTTTTATATCCACAAAGCCTGAAGCTGACAATCACGGAAAGGGAATGCCATTGTGGGTTTTTCTCTTTAATCTTAAAGGCCAACAACCTCGCAGCAATGATTTGTGTTAAGCAGGATTTCCCAATCGAGCACTTTAAGTACGGCTGTGCAGACAGAAAGTATGGGCATTTATCATATGATGCCACTGTACCTATCATGGGTGTGCTGTTCAATTTTGCCAAATCACTTGTCATAGAGTGTTTTTATCTGCTTTTCAGAACACTTTTAAGGGCAGTATGTGAGAGCACCTGTTTATTTAGTTCTGTCTGATATATTTTGAGGGATTCAAGCACTTTTTTTCAGTACTGAGACCAAGGGTTTCCTTTTGAGTCAAAAATAGGACGAGGAGTTGATTTGGGCGAATTCTTGAGCGATCCTATAATAGTATTTTAAAAACGCAGCCATGTTGGCCCAACTCTGTCCTTCCAGGCCGAGTTCCAATGTGATCAAACAATCGGTTGTATAATGAGGTAGCCTGAACACTCTCTTATAGGCTTTGACTTGCAATTTTCACACTGTTTTAGTGAGTTGCCCCCGGGAAGGCTTCATGGCCATAATTTAGCGTCAGTAGGAGGGATGCTCTGAGTACTCGTCGAATAGGCACTGAAGAAGGGCTTTCTAGTAAACTACTAAGCTGGCATACTCTTGTAATTATCAGTTGGGCATTTGTTTTGAGATGTGATAGATGAATTTTAGAGTTTCCGTTCGCAGTCACAACCCTAAGTAGTTGTACGATTTGGTCCCACTAATCTTTAGGGGGCCCATGTTCCAGTGCTGATTCCATTTCTTTGGCATCCTCCCAAAAGTTATTACTTTACTCTGTGATGCATTTGCCTTCATTTTATTTGTCTCATTATAATTGTAGAGGGCAGTTAGTGCTTTTGAAGCCAACTTATGGAGTGATCTAACAAGACAATATCATCCGCATATTGTAGCGGCGTGACTTTGAGGTTCCCAATTTTTGGGGGAATCAAGATAGCGCATTTTAAGACCAGGGGCATATCCACTGTATACAAATTGAACAGAATGGGGCAAGGACACAGTCTTGCTTTAGGCCATTACCTGTGGGAATTTTCCTGCTTACAGCAGTTTGTGACAGCTTAACCCTCACCCAGGTTGATGTATAAAGTGAGACTATAGCCCTCCGCAAGTTATTCGGAATGTCCCTGCCTTGTAGCTTCCTCCATAAATGATTCCTATCACCCAAGTCAAATGCGGTGGGATAGTTAATGAAGCAGGCATTAAGAGGGGGCAACTTCTTGCTTTAGGTTTGAAGTATTAAATAGGAGAGAGCCACTATATTGTCTGTAATCACAGAGTTCGCACTAAAGCCTGTTTGGCAGAACCGGACTATCCCGTTAGTTTCCACCCAGTTTTCCAGCTGTTTTAGTAGGAAAGAGGGGTAAATCTTAGCTACGATGCAAAGAAGGGCAATGAGGTGGTAACTGGCTGGGTCCTGCTTGTCCACTTTCTTGTATTTTGGGTGTAAAATAGAGACCCTCCAGCTATTGGGTACCTCCTAGTCACTAAACATGTGCAATACAATGTTGAAAGTGCTGTCGACCACAATTCAATATCGTCCTTGAAGACTTGGGCAGGGATACCATTGGGGCCTGGAGCACCTGTTGCCTTGATTCTGACCAAAATATTTGAGTATTCAGTGGCTGTAGGTACTAGCTCTTTGTCCAGCTGCGTGTCTTGAGCGCGGGGTTTGTCCCAAGGGCAGACAGTGGTGGCAATATTGGCTACATATAGCTTATTTACATGATGTATCCAGTTGCATTCATTTGGAGGCCTTCTTGACTAATCTTATTTTTTATATACCTCCATAGATCCGTCTGGTTATGTTTACCCAGTCGTGAATAAATATGTATCCACTCTCTATCTGCCTGTTTGTGTTTTAGAGACTAGACTAGTTTCTTATGTTATTTGGATAGAGCCCGCAACTTTAACCATAATGCTAATTTAAATGAAGGATTTTTTGTATTGTAGCACAATTTCTGAAGCTTGCGGATGCTCCGCTTGCTCTTCATTGTGGGGCGCACCTGGGAGCGGCTTACTGAAGGCATCTGAGAGTGTGATGTGGGGCCTAGAGTCTGGAGAGCATCATTGATATTTTCTGGCCAATTACTCTGCAAGTTTTTGCCCGTCCGAGACATGGAAAAGGAGCCTCTGGTGACTATCCAGACTTTCAATTTTTGCGAAGAGATTGAGCCCTATTTTTATTCGTTGTATTAGCTGTAAGTTTTTATCGCCTTTTAAGACCCCAGGGCCATCTGGCTATCCAGGCAGGTTAAGCACATATTCAGCACTGTATGAAGCGGTAGGTGATCGCTTGCCTCTGTATAAGGAATTTCAAAAGTCTCCAAGCGCTTGATGAATTAATCCGAGGCAAAGATGTAGTTAGGAGTGCTTTTCCCATGGAATGTTTTTAGATACTTCTTTGACTGAAAGTTTTTTTCAAGAGTATGCTGGATAGACTTAAGACCATGTTTAGTGAACAGACGTTGAAGCAACTTAGTTTCTGGACATGTTGAATGGGAGTCATCCTCCACTGGCCCAGGTACCTAAGGTTAAAGGTGCCACAGATTATGATGATATAGCCAGCATGATGGCATAACACCACATGTAGGGTTTTGACTAATTGGAGCATCCTCTCAACCCTTTCAGGACCAAAGGAATTAAAGTAAAGATTGATTAAAAAAAGTCTTTATCCAGCGGTCTTTGGTTTTTAAGAACTTTCTTCGTAGTTGATTGCATCATATAGTCCTGGGCTGAAACATTTTTCACTTTCAAGTCCAAACTGATGTTAAAGTATATCGAAAGGCCACCTGATGGCCTTCCAAAGATGTTTCTTTTAATTGCTGGTTGATGCACTTCTTGGAATCAAGGGATTATTAAAGGAATTGTTGACCAAGTTTTTTGGAAGCAAAGTAAATCAGTGTCTGTAAAAATATGATTGATTGAAATTACTTTAAGGAGTCTAGACAGAAATTGACATTCCATGATAATATTTCTAGGTTACTTTTCCTTTTTGGTGCACGATTGCTGATGCTAGGAAAAATTCAGTAAGTTGCTAGACAAGACAGATGGTAGCCTCGCCCAATATAGTCTGCTATATGCCTCGGTGGATTCTAAATTGACACTCCTGATTGAATCCTTAGAGCTTAAGTAAGATCAAGATATGCACATTTATTGCTGGAGAAGTTTGATTGAGGGTGCCCTACCCCTTTAAGAATGATATAATTGCGAGCTTGCAAGTTTGAAGATTAATTTTGTATTTTCAATGGAATAGGGTATTTCAGAGGCCTTGATTAAGAGATCTCTATACCACATTCTTCCAGGGTCGACATATTTGCAAGAGTTTGTTCAGCCACTGCAAGGGTTTTTAATGACATAATTGTTGATTCCCTACCTTTATTGTGCTCCGGTAGTGCTTTAAATGCTACACTCAAAATTTCTTCCAATTTTATATTAACAGGCTTTGGAAATCCCTTTAAAAGCCACAGTAAGTTGAAGCGATTCAGGATGCCATGGCTGCCATCTGTTTGATATTGCGGTGTGAGCATGCTGAAGCTGCCATTATTTGTGATTTGGTCTCCTGGGGCCTAGCTCAGGAGCTGCTTGACTTAGGAGACGCTGGCTGTAGAATATCAGGATCTTTATAAAAAGCAAAGATATTTATAAGTTATGATGCACTTATTGCGTGGAGACCGAAGGCATACTAAGCTTCCTCGATGCAGTGGCAGTATTATGTGCACTGACGAGACCTCTAACTTGTGGTCTCTTTCAGTACTCAATACATACTGGAGTGCTGGCAACTGAGACACTTCCTGATATCCTAAGTCCTTTTTTTTTTTAATCTGTTTTATTAAACATATTGAGATTCTGCAAAACAGTCGGCCACTGAGTGATCGGGCATGTACATACATACATAATGACATATATATACAGATGATGAAATAAACATGGGAGTATAGTGTAATATTGTTTCATAAGGACTGTGCCACATCAATAGCGAACTTTGTTAATTATATTTCGTCTGGGGTGGTAAGATTTAACTTATCTTTAGTTGAGGAGCACATAAATGTGTTCATGCATATATACACCTATCTACATATATTGGGTATTCATTGGTGCCTCATTACTCATCTCTTAGTCCCATGGTGTGAAAAAGTGGTAGTCGGGACAAGCCCCCTGCTTGGTCCGGTCTGCGCCTCTCACCCTGGGTCCTTTTGCATGAATAATGAACCGCACACACGGTAGCCCACCACGCCCTTAATGGCGTAGAAAGTAAGATATGTGGGTAAGTTCTGTCAGGGTACAGATAGCCTGTGGGTAGGAGGAAGTCCTTTGACTGGCCGATACAATGTGGTATATACACAATTCAAGGTGGATGGGTGTCATTTTTGGCCTCCATAGTGACAATAAAGGCATCCCACATGTCAGACCCTCCCTGGGCCTAATCCCGGTGTTGGAGCTGATGTAGTGTGTACGCTTCTGCATACAAGCTTTGTATCAGGTCTCGCAACCAGTTATTGTATCCCGGAGTATGTGGAGCTTTCCAGTGAGTCGCTATTAAGTGTTTAAACACCATGTAGGCCAAATCAATAAACCTGTGCACATGCTTATCCCCTTTGGAGCGTCAGCACAGACCCAGCAAGCATGTCTCTGGTGTCATAGGCATCGTATAATTTGTAATATCGGCTTTGGTTTCCGTAATGTGTTGCCATACTACAACCGGAAGGGGACATGCCCATACCATGTGACAGAAATCTGCTGATGATTGTGCACACCTAGGGCACACTGGGTCCGAACCCAGATATATACGTTTTATGCGGGTCGGAGATAGATAGGAGTGATGAATATATTTGAACTGAGTATATCGAAGTCTGGTATTGCAAGAAACACAGTTGACAGCGGATAGCGCCGCCCTCCAGGCGTTTTAGGACAAGGGAGAGGGAAGTACCTCGTCCCACCTAGCTTTGGCGCGCGTCAGTTTAGGGCATATCTGTTCTAATAATGACGAGTATAGTCTGGAAATTGTGCCCCTTGTGTTTCCAATCAATAGTATCAATGTGAGCAATTGGGACTCTTGCGGTTCAGCGCTACCCCGTTCCCATGTGGCTCCTAACAAGTGTTTGATCGTGCAGTATGTGATGAAAGGGCCGGCTTGAATCCCCGCCGTCGACATGAGTTCGTCAAAGGGCCGGAGTATAGAGTCCTCAAAAAGCTCGCCTGAAGTTGCCAGGCCTGCTTCGCGCCACAGGGACGTGTCGTGATGCCTTATTAGAGTTTGGGCTTTAGGCAACTGAGTCCATGGGAGCATGGGGGAGTATGGCACTGGGGTGCCCCTACCATGGACATATCGCTGCCAACACGCTTTTGCAGCTACTAGTAAAACGGAGCCATGTGGTGGGCGGTGCGAGCCATCCAGCAGCCAAGTGAGCACTGGGATCGGTGCCAACATTTCTGTTATCACTGTTCGCTCCGCCGAAGGGGTTTGCCCGAGCCATAAGGCCGGCCATTGTAATTGGGCCGCTGCAAAATACAATTCAAAGTTGGGCATGTCCAGTCCTTCTTTCAATTGTGGGTATTGCGTTATGGACTCTATGTCTGTCCCTACCCCACAATAAATCGGTCATAATGGACTGCAAGGTCTTGAAGAAAGAGCAAGGGAGGGTAATCGGGAGCGCTGTAAAATAATATAAAAATCTCGGGAGGATAAGCATTTTCGCGATAGCTATCCTCCCCATAGTCGACAGGGGGAGAGCCATCCAGAATGGTAAAGAACCTCGCACTGAGCGAAGATCCTTATCTACGTTGCCCTCCCTGAGGTCATCCACAGAGTGATAGATCTGTATGCCCAAATATTTAAAAGTGGTGTGGCACCATGGCAATTGATATTTTGGAAGAGCAGAGCGAAGCTCCGATGGTACAGAGAAGAGAGGGAAAATGCAAGATTTAGTCCAGTTGACCCATAGGCCAGATATGGTTGCAAAGGTGTCGGGTATTTCCATAACACCGACCATGGAAATAGTATGATCACACAAATATATCAAGGCGTCATCCACATACAGAGAAATTACATGATGTGTATTAAGTTCCGGGATGCCCCATGTAGATGCTCGCGTGCACAGCCTGGCCGCTAGCGGCTCCATGGTGAAAGCAAAGAGAATGGGAACAGTGGATACCCCTGTCGGGTGCCTCTGCATATTGGAAAGGACTCAGAGATAACTTGCCCTGTTTTCACGCGGGCCATGGGCTTAGCATACAGTGTCTTACTCCATTGAACATATCCAGCCCCAAATCCCATAATTTCTAACGTGGCAATAAGAAAGTCCCAACCCAATGTATCAAACTCCTTTTCTCTGTCCAGGGACAGGGCCACCCCACCAGCAGTGGAGTCAGATTTGGCACTATGTATGATACGAAGTAATCTTCTGATATTGAGGAAGGTGTTTCTGCCAGGTATAAACCTGATCGATCCTCATGGATCAGATGCGGCAGAAATGGGAGGAGTCTATTGGCTAAAATCTTCCCCAGCAACTTGCAATCGGTATTAAGCAAGGAAAGGGGGCGATATGATCGAACGTCCAGGGGGTCGCGGCCAGGCTTTGGGAGTACAACTATAAGTGCCTCATTCATCGAAGTAGGTAATTGCGCCCCATCATATGCCTCATTAAATACCCGCAGAAGTGTTTGTAGAAGATAAGTAGTTTGAGATGTCAAATATTCCACCAGCAGGCCGTCGGAACCCGGTGCCTTGTTGCGGGCCATCTGCGATACTGCCTGGAGGATTTCTTCTATGCTAATTGGACCAGCTAATGCGTCAGCCTGCTCAGGCTGTTAGCGTCTCTGAGGAGATGACACCAAAAAATCAGCCATCTGCATTGCAGGAGGAGTGCGATTGGACGCGTATAGGGATCGGTAGTACTTGTAGAAGGCCTCATTAATTTTTACCTGTGAATTTACCATCTGCCCTGAACCCAACCTGATTGCTCCTATAGGTGAGGGCTGAGAGGGTTGTCGAACTAGCCAAGACAGCAGGCGGTGTGCTCTATCCCCCTCTGCTTATTTACGTGTCATATAATGTCTATAATCATGCCTGCTTAGTCTGGTGTCCGCTTCCCTAAACTCGCCCTCAGGAATTGTAACTCCTCTATTGTCATTTCATTGCCCGCTACTGCGGTCTCCGCCTCACGCAACTGGGACTCCAGATCCGAAATCTCCCTTATCATTACCCGCTTGACCCCCAACGAGGCTGCCATACAGTGGCTCCGTACTACCACCTTATGGGTGTCCCACTCAATTGCTCGGCTAGACGCAGTATTATAATTTGTAGAAAAGTAAGTAGATAAACACTGAGCAAGTTCAGCACAAAAGGGGGGGTCCGACAGCACCGCTACCTGCAGGCGCCATGTAGGGATACGTGTGTGCGGCTTTCCCCAACCCAATGTCACATGAAGAGGGCTATGATCTGATAAAGTGCGAGCCAGGTAGTCTGCCGCATGGATTTTATGTATTACAGCCGGCGATGTGAGAATCATGTCTATCCTGGTGTGTAGAGTGTGGATGGGGGAGTAAAAGGAATATTCGCGCTGTCTCGGATGTCGCATTCGCCAGACATCACACAGCCCATTTGTCGATTTCCAAGCAGTCAGCTCGCGCGAGATGCGACCGCTGGGCGCAGTCGGAAGTGGCGGGAAGGACCTATCTATGTGGACATCCATGACACAGTTAAAGTCCCCGCCCCAGATGCTATCTACTGTTGGATCAAAAAACATGCCTGTTGATAATGTGTGCAGAAAACCAGGCTGATTAATGTTGGGAGCATAGAACGCAACCAGTGCCAGTGGTGTACCATCTAGGCTTCCCTCCACTACCACATATCTGCCATCAAGATCAATCCGCGTGTAGGCAACCCCATATGGTTCCCCTGGAGCAATCAAGATCGCTACCCGCGGGCAAAGGATGAGGACCCTGTGCCCAACAGTTGTCCCCTCCAATTCGTCCTAGTTTTACCCAGGGTGGGGCCTGACAAGTGTGTTTCCTGGAGCATTGCAAAATGTATCTGGTGACGTTTCAAGTAGGCATGTATACGCTGTCGCCTGCGCGGATTAAACATCCCCCTTACATTCCATGTGAGCACGTTATATCTTGGTGTATGCAATTGACCCCGTGTAATCATGGGAATGCAGGAAAAGAGAACGGTAGGGCGGTGGAAAGGTCCCACCCTGTTCTCACCACCATCCAGAATAAGTGTATTGTGTGGCAGCGATATCATGGTCCCATGTAAATACAAAGTGAGAATCCCATTGAGAACAAACAAAAGCAACAACAACACCAATAAACAATAGCACTAAGTGTGAAAAAAACAGAACAGGTCCTGCAAGCAGGTATAGGGTCGAACCAGTCGATATGGAGTGGGGCGTGGGTGATGTAGATCAGTTTTAGAGGCGTCCATTCCTAGTCCAATGAATGGACTTGCTCAACCTGCCTCGTAGCCCACCGTCTAGGAAGGCCCAAGGTCATGTGCCACTCCCCGCGCTCCGCACCTCAGTACGCACTCCAGTGACAGCTTAGCCAAGCGCGTCGAGGCCACAGATGTTCTGCGCCTAGACAGTCAGCCACAGCAACCCACAGGTTAAATGTCGTCCGCCGACCGCGGGGTGAGAAGCGGACTCGGGAGGGAGTCTGCAGAATCAGAATGGGTTTCATGTTCTGGGTCAGTATTACCATGTTCCAATATTTCCACTAGAGGGTCCGCCACAAATCGCGTCGTCTCTCTAAGTAGACAACAACGTTCCTCCGCCACCTGTTCCACAGTTGGTGTAATCCTGGAATGCGGTCGACGTGTGCGTTTCTCCTTGGGGGATGACCATCCCTCCTCCGCGTTTTCCGGGCGTGCAGATAAAGACCCTTGGCGTGGTGCCAGTTCCATGCATCATCTGGGGAGGTGAAGATATGCACTTTAGGCCCTTCCTGGACACGCAGTTTGGCGGGGAACAAGAGTGCGTATTTAAAGTTAGGTTCACGAAGGCGCTTTTATTTGGTAGAAGGAGCTCCGTTTTTTCTGGACCTCCGCAGTGAAGTCTGGATAAGCCGTGATTGATGCATTCTCAAAGTGCTGTGGGCCCATTTTACGAAACGTCTGAAGTATGAGGTCTCTGTCCCGATAATTAAGTAACCGGGCTATTATGGGGCGAGGATGCGCTCCTGGTGGTGGTGATCTTCCCGGGACTCTGTGTGCGTGTTCAATCAAAAAGAATTTAGGGATTTTGTCCCACAATACGGTTTCTGTTAGCCATTTTTCTATAAATAGTTCAACACAGGGACACTCAGCTCTCTCTGGAAACCCCACCCGCATCATCAGCCCTGCACTTCAGTCTGTCCACCTCTGAGGACAAGCGCAGTACCTTTTCTTGTAGTGCCTGGACCGTCGGAGCTAGTCCAACCAGGTCTTTCTCCGTCTCCGAGACCCGGTATGCCAGCATGCGTTGGTCGGCCCTGAGCAGCCCGACATCTGCTGCCACTTCGCCAATCTTTGTTTCCAGGGTAGTCTTGGCTTCAACAATAGCCTGCAACACCTTCTCAAATTGCAAAGTATGGTTGTGCAAAGTGAGTTCCATCTGCCGCAACGCCTGGGCAGTCGTATCATGCTCCGTAGCTGGCATTCCTAGCCCCAGGAGGTGCTTTCGCCATTTTTGGTTTGCCCATTAGGTCCCTACAGCAGCGAAAGAGGCTCCCAAATGGCAATCTTCTGATTAAAACCACCCAAATTGCATCTCCATAGATCAATGGTGCAGGAAAGAGATTGTTCGGTGCTCAAGGTTTTGTGCCTGCTTACTCACAGTTGCAGCAGGTGCCCGTGGCCATATCTCTTCACATACTCCCACACGGTGACCGCTCAAAATATAGCGGCAAGCGCAGACCTCGGGATGTGGAGTTCAGCCTGCTCCCCAGGGCCGAGATGTAATGCCCGGTGCTCCGGGTGGCGCTCCTGGGGCTGGATATTAGCCTGGTGCATAGCAGGGGCAGATGCAGGGTCAGATGTCCGGGGCCACTCTCATTCAGGTCATAGACCCGACTCTCATGCAGGCTCCGTGACTTATGGCGCGGGTCAGTACCGAAGCGACTCTATATTTAACGCTCCCACCTTAAATCCTGTGGTTGACAGCCCCCGTGAGGGAGCGCACCGAGCCGTGGGCCCCCAGGGCCAGCATCGACAGGGCCGCGCAGCCCGATGCATGCCGCCGATTAGCCAGCTGCGCCACGTGGCACCTCTTCTCGGCCTCACGTGGCCCACTCAGCTCTGTCCGGGCTCCAGAGCGGAGCGCAGGGCTTCTGATGACAGTCCGAGCGGCTTAGGGTAACCGAGGGCCGCACTCGGCCTCCGGGCACGACGGCCTGCGGCTGCACCTCAGGCCCCACCCCTGATCGACCCGACTCAGGTCTCACATCTCTCCATCCGGCTCAACAAAGCCTCCGCGCAGGCAACACTCTTGGGGCACCTCCAGCGGTGCCAGGTCAGCAGGGAGACATGCGATCCACCGATATAAATCGGGGATCACTTATTTAACAGGAGATTTTGTACAGCCGGGATCGGAGCTGCAGATTATGCTGTCGCTCCGGTCGCCATCTTGGCCACGCCCCCATCCTAAGTCCTTCTTATAAATCTTCTTATCCTTAAAGATGGGAAATACATTGGTGACATTGCAGTCAGCCGACCTTTGTTCCTTGGAATACTGAATTTGCAGTTGTTCTTTTGCAGCGTTATTTTTTGCTTTTTTGTAATCTGTTTTGGGGTCTCCTTGACCATTGAGTTTCCATGCAGTCTATGGTGTCCTTGGTATTACAACTGGAGTTGATCTGTGCCACCATTTTGTGTTTAGGCTCTATGGGGATTTGTTGAACAATGACATGGGCCTCAATATGGGCATCCGCCTGATGGGGTTAGAATGATTAGTTATTGTATCCTGTTGGGGAGAACCACCATGGGTGTAATTAACTGTAAAGGTGCCAAACCACTCGGACTTGTTGTAGTGCTGTCTGTGGACGCTGAAGTCAAATTTGCCAGAATTGATACAGATTCAGACGGTTGCTGCCTGGCAATAGCTGGAGTATGGAGGGCTAATTTCCATTCTGAAATCATGGAGGTTAGTACTTCCGGCAAGGCAGATAGTCTATCAACAATTGGAAGGCAGGCACATGTTAGTTTACCGGTACTAACTGTGCAGGTGCTGATGCGGAGCATTCTTTGTTCCAAGGCAATATGTTTAGCCTCCATCTTGGTAATGGACGTGGATAAGGCTTGTATTAAGTCCAGTTGCACCTCTAACTTATCCAATTACCAGGTAAGAGCATTTATTATATTATATAAGTCACATTAATCGAAGCCAGTAAATTGTATGGGCATGTTTTTGAAAAGGATCTATGCTGGTTGTGTCGCTAGAATCCACCTCGCCACAGTTAGCATCAGTAAATATGGCCTGAGTAAAAGCTTAAGGCCCTGCTGAGTCCCCCATGGGGCCAAACGGATCAGCTAACTGCTGGTGCTAGATTTTCTGCGTTAGCTTCCTCCAAGGGGCTGCTGTGCCCTTGTTCTGTTGGTTTATGAGGCTGGGCTAATGAGTCCATTGAGGTAATTAGAACAGCAGGGGGTGCCCACTACTCCTGCAACTGGAGATCAACATAAGAAGAAAAAAGGCTGGGAGTATCAGTTGTGATGATGATATTCATGCCCAATGTGACCGTTCCTCAAAATTTGTTGCAGAGTCAGATGGAAGCTCTATCACTATACTCTCTATGAGACTTTTTGATGATATTTCTATAATTGATGGTGAGTTGGTAGCCATCATAATGCTAGGGATGGCTGCAGAGTCTACAGGGGGTTGCCACATTCTAGGTCTGAGAATACATTTGGCTTTTTCCTAAAAAAGTCCAATATTGATGTTGATGCTGGTGGGATATTTATTGTTTTACCACTTTTCTGAGAATTGCTAGGCTTATTTCCATGCAATGTTACAGGTGGCCATGCCAGGCTGTCATCCACTGTGCAAAGAGTATCTTTGGGTCGTCCATCGACCTGAGAGGCCATGCTTAAAGCGCATGCGACCCTTGAATTCTGAGCAGTTCGGGGCAGTAAAAAGTCGACTTGTGTGCCTCCCTGATCTACTTTAGCTTTTGTGGCACTTGTAAGCTGCATGCTGGTGAGATGTCCTTTTTGCCATTATACTAAATTGCGGGCAAAAAGACAGTGAATGGAGTATCCTCCACTCTACTGGGCGTATATTTAATGTATGTGATAAAGTTGCTAGCTTCTTCATTTTGTTCACCAGGCCTTTAGATGCCACTTGTGTTGGACCAAGCGCCACAGAGTCACAGAGGGTGTGTTGAGATGATGCTTCAGATATCCATAGGAAAGCCATAATAGGCATTGGTGGATGTGCAACCCCTTGAGTATATCAGTGAACAGATTATAATGTGCACTCCTCTTTAGCCCCTATGGACTCTTTTTATAGTAGCAGTGGCAGCTTTGGGGAGTTGTGTGAGCCTACTGGGGGTCCACTAGTGGTTGTAGAAAAAAAATCACTTATCTGGAACTCTGAAGTGCTATACCTTCCAGTGCTTACTTCCTCTCCTCAGCTTTAAACGGTTTTCACTTGATGTTTCCTTAAAGTTGATTCCAAGGTAATCAAAAGTGGTGTTCTAGTGAAGTTTGGGTTATTCCATGGGTTGGATTATTCCTTGCCCAATGCTGCATTGTTCCAGTGGGCTAGACTGGCCTTTCAGGCAGCTCAGGGGATGCCAGGGAATGATGAGCACCACTACGAGCGGGGTGGGCCTTCACCCCCACAAGTTGCACCTGGACCCAGCCAGGCGGCTTCTGCAAGGGTAGCCCCCTCCAATTCACCACAGCATCTAAAGCCAGCTCTCGCAGGTGATAGTTGTTGAATCTAGTCCAGTCCAGACAAATTCGGTCCGCCCAAGCACTGTCCTATGGTGCCTTAGGCCCAAGGCTTACAGGAGATTACGGAAAGGTAGGGCTGCTGCCTTGACTTGCTCACCTTTGGGGCTTCGCCCTTCATTAAACCCCCTCTATTCCTGCTGTGCTTGTCGCTTGCCTCACTTGCCTCGCTTGTGGAGTTATCTCTCCTCCGCTACCGTCCTGGTGGAGTCAGTGTGGCGAGCTCCTGGGCACCCGGGGATAGACCAGCCTCTGTGGCGTTTGGTCCTGTGTATTTTGTAACATGATGTCAGGCTGAGCTGAGCTGAGGGTGGGGGGTCAGAGTAGCAGGACCCGGGCCGGAAGCCTGGCTCCTCAGCAGCCCAAACAATGACACCGGACAGGCCGAACAGGCCGGAGTACAGGGTCCTGGAAGGTGGCTCCTCCCGGCTCCCCTTTGCTCCTGCATGCACCTTGCTCATCGCCTTGCCCATCTGCTCGTCCAAGCAGCAGCTCACAGCACCTTACCACATCAAGTTGAGTGACAATAACTAGAGACCCAGTTTGTGTGGTGTTTTTCTCAGTGGTATGTAGATAAGGACAGCAATATTTCTGGGAGATTCCTGCATGTTATATGGCCTCTGGCACGCCACTGCTAGAGATGCCAGAAGCCAGAAGCAGCCGAGCGTAGCCGAGCACAGCGAGGAGCAAGCTGAGGGCACGGAGCGGTGGTGTGCGGCAGTGTGCAGTGTGTGGTGACCAGTGAGTGAGCAACTGATAGAGGAGAGAGGGGGTACTTGCCCCCGCTCCTTGCACCCCTCGCTATCTCGCTATTTAGCTACCTCCTATCCCCAGCCACCCACACCCTCTGAAGAAGGGTGGGAAACTGCCCGTTGTTCGCCCACCCGCCCGGTGTAGCTGGGCCCGAGGGTCCCGTGGTCCCGAGGGTGTGAAGGTGAGGGTTAACCCCTTCGCTGCCAGGCCTTTTCCCCCTCCTGTGCCTAGCCTTTTTTTGGCTATTTGGGGCAGTTCGCACTTAGGCCCTCATAACTTTTTGTTCATATAAGCTACCCACGCCAAATTTGCGTCCTTTTTCCCAACATCTAGGGATTCTAGAGGAACCCAGACTTTGTGGGTTCCCCTGAAGGAGACCAAGAAATTAGCCAAAATACAGTGAGAAATGTGTTTTTTTTAAATAAATTGGGAAAAAGGGCTGCAGAAGGCAGCTTGTGGTTTTTCCCTGAAAATGGCATCAACAAAGGGTTTGTGGTGGCAAGATCACCATCTTCCCAGCTTTCAGGAACAGGCAGACTTGAATTGGAAAACCCAGTTTTTCAATACAATTTTGACATTTTACTGGGACATACCCCATTTTTACTATTTTTTGTGCTTTCAGCCTCCTTCCAGTTAGTGACCAAAATGGGTGAGAAACCAATGCTGGATCCCAGAAAGCTAAACATTTCTGAAAAGTAGACAAAATTCTGAATTCAGCAAGGGGTAATTTGTGTACATCCTACAAGTTTTTCCTACAGAAAATAACAGCTGAAATAAAACAATATTGAAATTGAGGTAAAAAAACAGCCATTTTTCTCCACGTTTTACTCTGTAACTTTTTCCTGCGATGTCAGATTTTTGAAAGCCATATACCGTTACGTCAGCTGGAATCTTCTGGTTGCGGGGATATTTAGGGCTTGTAGGTTCATCAAGAACTCTAGGTACCCAGAGCCAATAAATGAGCTGCACCTTGCAATGGGTTTTTATTCTATACCGGGTATACAGCAATTAATTTGCTAAAATATAAAAAGTGAAAAATAGGTATCAAGAAAACCTTTGTATTTCCAAAATGGCCACAAGATATGGTGTTGAGAAGCAGTGGTTATTTGCACATCTCTGAATTCCGGGGTGCCCATACTAGCATGTGAATTACAGGACATTTCTCAAATAGACATCTTTTTTACACACTGCCTTACATTTGGAAGGAAAAAATGTAGAGAAAGACAAGGGGCAATAACACTTGTTTTGCTATTCTGTGTTCCCCCAAGTCTCCCAATAAAAATGGTACCTCACTTGTGTGGGTAGGACTAGCGCCCACGAAAGGAAATGGCCCAAAACACAACGTGGACACATCACATTTTTTCGCAGAAAACAGAGGTGTTTTTTTACAAAGTGCCTACCTGTGGATTTTGGCCTCTAGCTCAGCCAGCACCTGAGGAAACCTAGCAAACCAGTGCATTTTTGAAAACTAGACACCTAGGGGAATCCACGATGGGGTGACTTGTGGGGCTCTGACCAGGTTCTGTTACCCAGAATCCTTTGCAAACCTTACAATTTGGCCAAAAAAACACTTTTTCCTCTTATTTTGGTGACAGAAAGTTCTGGAATCTGAGAGGAGCCACAAATTTCCTTCCACCCAGCATTCCCCCAAGTCTCCTGATAAAAATGGTACCTCACTTGTGTGGGTAGGCCTAGCGCCCACGAAAGGAAATGGCCCAAAACACAACGTGGACACATCAAATTTTTTCACAGAAAACAGAGGTGTTTTTTACAAAGTGCCTACCTGTGGATTTTGGCCTCTAGCTCAGCCGGCACCTGGGGAAACCTAGCAAACCAGCGCATTTTTGAAAACTAGACACCTAGGGGACTCCAAGATGAGGTGACTTGTGTGGCTCTGACCAGGTTCTGTTACCCAGAATCCTTTGCAAACCTCAAAACTTGGCCAAAAAAACACTTTTTCCTCTCATTTCGGTGACAGAAAGTTCTGGAATCTGAGAGGAGCCACAAATTTCCTCCCACCTAGCATTCCCCCAAGTCTCCTGATAACAATGGTACCTCACTTGTGTGGGTAGGCCTAGCGCCCACGAAAGGAAATGGCCCAAAACACAACGTGGACACATCAAATTTTTTCACAGAAAACAGAGGTGTTTTTTACAAAGTGCCTACCTGTGGATTTTGGCCTCTAGCTCAGCCGGCACCTGGGGAAACCTAGCAAACCAGCGCATTTTTGAAAACTAGACACCTAGGGGACTCCAAGATGAGGTGACTTGTGTGGCTCTGACCAGGTTCTGTTACCCAGAATCCTTTGCAAACCTCAAAACTTGGCCAAAAAAACACTTTTTCCTCTTATTTTGGTGACAGAAAGTTCTGGAATCTGAGAGGAGCCACAAATTTCCTTCCACCCAGCATTCCCCCAAGTCTCCTGATAACAATGGTACCTCACTTGTGTGGGTAGGCCTAGCGCCCACAAAAGGAAATGGCCCAAAACACAACGTGGACACATCACATTTTTTCACAGAAAACAGAGGTGTTTTTTACAAAGTGCCTGCCTGTGGATTTTGGTGTTTAGCTCAGCCGGCACCTGTGGAAACCTAGCAAACCAGCACATTTTTGAAAACTAGACACCTAGGGGAATCCAAGATGGGGTGGCTTGTGGGGCTCTGACCAGGTTCTGTTACCCAGAATCCTTTGCAAACCTCAAAATTTAACAAAATAAACACTTTTTCCTCTCATTTCGGTGACAGAAAGTTCTGGGATCTGAGAGGAGCCACAAATTTCCTTCCACCCAGCATTCCCCCAAGTCTCCCGATAAAAATGGTACCACACTTGTGTGGGTAGGCCTAGCGCCCATGAAAGGAAATGGCCCAAAACACAACATGGACACATCACATTTTTTTCACAGAAAACAGAGGTGTTTTTTACAAAGTGCCGACCTGTGGATTTTGGCCTCTAGCTCAGCCGGCACCTGGGGAAACCAAGCAAACCAGTGCATTTTTGAAAACTAGACACCTAGGGGAATCCAAGATGGGGTGACGTGTGGGGCTCCGACCAGGTTCTGTTACCCAGAATCCTTTGCAAACCTCAAAATTTAACAAAATAAACACTTTTTCCTCTCATTTCGGTGACAGAAAGTTCTGGAATCTGAGAGGAGCCACACATTTCCTTCCACCCAGCATTCCCCCAAGTCTCCTGATAAAAATGGTTCCTCACTTGTGTGGGTAGGCCTAGCGCCCACGGAAGGAAATGCCCCAAAACACTATCTGGACACATCAAAATTATCAAATACAAAACTACCTGTTTTTGCAGGGGGGCACCTGCATTTTTGGTCCTGGGCTCAGCAGCCTTCTAGGAAAACCTACCAAACCCAGACATTTCTGAAAACTAGACACCCGAGGGAGTCCAGTGAGGTGTGACTTGCGTAGATCCCCCAATGTTTTCTTACCCAGAATCCTCAGCAAACTTCAAATTTAGCTAAAAAATCAAATTTTTCCCACATTTCTGTGTGGGATCACTGCACTGGGACACATTTCATATCACCCAATGTTCCCCTCAGTCTCCCGGTAAAAATGATACCTCATTTGTGTAGGTGGGCCAAGTGCTTGTGAAAGGGAAGAGCCAAAAACATGCCGATATTGAGGGGGAAACAAAGGGGGTCCAAAAGGGCAGTTTGCAAAAAAACATTTTTAGGCTAACAAGTGCAGCAGAATTTTTATCGGTATAGATGAGAAAATGCTGGGTGGTAGGAATTTTGTGGATTCCTGCAGATTCCGGAAGGTTTCATCACAAAAACTTGGGAAAAATGTGTGATTTACACAAAGTTGGAGGTTTACAGGGGATTGTGGGTACAAAATGGTGCGGGTGCATGTGAAACACACCACCCTGGAATCACCCAGATGTTTAGTTTTCAGATGTGTCTAGGTCTTGTGGATTTTTCTACATGGCAGCGTCCCAAAGTCCATAAAGTGCAGCCGTCACCATTCCAAGTGGGACGATTTTGAGAGTAAGCCAAGTTCTCATGGCCCAAATGTATAACTAAAACCCAAAATAATCAAATGTCTTCTTGCTTGCTGTGGGATAAGATGTTTTAGACTGCGGGGGAGAGCTGAAAGACTGTTACCCCCTTCAGTTGAGATGGGGGGCGTAACCAGGCCCATACTGGTTGGTAGCCACCACCCCAATATATATATATAATTTTTTAATTCCCTGGCATCTAGTAGACTTTCTGCCCCCCCGGGGTGTGGATCAGGGGTAATTGCCCCATCTGCCCACTGGTGGGCAGAACAACTTTGGCCCCATTTATTTGGGGTGGGGGTATGGCCATACCCCCACCCTCTTATTTTTGAAAAAAAAACTTCCATGGCCTCTGATGGGCTTTCCAAAAATAGGCCCATCTGCCCCCAACGGGGGGCAGATATGGCCAACAGTAATGTGCCCCCATGGGGAGTGACCCTTACCCAAGGGGCTGCCCCCCTAAAGAAAACACACGCATACACACACACCTATCCCTGGTGCCAAGGGGGGCAGAAATGGTCTAAATACAATTTGTCCCCCGGGGGAGTGACCCTTGCCTAATGGGTCGCTCCCCATCTCTAAAAAAACAAACAACCAAAAAAAACACACACACAATTTTTTTTAGCCCTGGCGCCTAGAGGTTTCTGCCCCACCTGGGGGCAGATCGGCCTAATAACAATAGGCCGATCGGCCCCCAGGGGGGCAGAAATGGCCTAAAATAAATTTGCCCCCCCACCCCTCCAAACCCCCAGGGAGCGACCCTTGCCTACAGGGTCGCTCCCCTTGCGTGACATTGGTGCAAAAAAAAAGATCCCCGGTGCCTAGTAGATTGACCTAAAATCGGCCGATCTGCCAAATGGTCTAAATACAATTTGCCCCCCAGGGGAGCGACCCTTGCCTAATGGGTCGCTCCCCATCTCTAAAAAAACAAACAAACAGAAATGGCCTAAAATAAATTTGCCTCCCACCCCCCGGGGAGCGACCCTTGCCTACGGGGTCGCTCTCCTTGCGTGACATTGGCAAAAAAAAACAAAATGGCCAGTGCCTAGTGGTTTCTGCCATCTTGGGGGCAGATTGACCTAAAATTGGCCGATCTGCCCCCAAAGGGGGCAGAAATGGCCTAAATACAATTTGCCCCTCCAGGGGAGCGACCCTTGTCTAAGGGGTCAGTCCCCATCTGTAAAACAACAACAACAAAATCCCGGTGCCTAGTGGTTTCTGCCCCCCTTGGGGGAAGATCAGCCTAATTAAAATAGGCTGATCTGCCCCCCCAGGGGGGCAGAAATGGCCTAAAATAAATTTGCTCCCCAGGGGAGTGACCCTTGCCTAAGGGGTCGCTCCCCTTGCGTGACATTTACGAAAAAAAAAAAAAACTCCCTGGTGTCTAGTGGTTTCTGTCCCCCTTGGGGAAAATTGGCCTCATAAAAATAGGCCAATCTGCCCCCCAGGGGGGCAGAAATGGCCTAAATATGATTTGCCCACTGGGGGAGCGACCCTTGACTGAGGGGTCGCTCCCCACCTCTAAAAAAACAACAAAAACAAAAAAATTATCCCTGGTGCCTAGAGGTTTCTGCCCCCGGGGGGGGCAGAAAAGGCCTTAAAAAAATGCCCTCCCTGGGAGCGACCCTTGCCCAAGGGGTCGCTCCCTCATGCCAATTTCCTTTTGTAAAAGAAATCCCTGGGGTCTAGTGGGCATTTCAAAAGCCGGAATACTTTACAATCTGGCTTTTGAAATGCTCAGAGACTTCAAAGGGAAGGAAATTCCTTTCCTTCCCTTTGAAGCCTCTCCGGCCTCCTCCACGTGATCGGAAGAGAAATGCTTTGCATTTCTCTTCCGATCGCGGAGGAGGCCTCTATGATTGTCAGCGCGCGATCGTGCGCTTACGTCAAACGGGGGCGTGGGGGGGTCGGGGGTGGAAGGGGAAGGGCTTCCCCTTCCATCCCTGCCTTGGTGGGGTGGGGGGGAACACCACAGAGGGAGCGCTAGCGCTCCCTCTGGGCTCTGTGCCCAGGACGTAATGGTTACGTCCTGGGCACAGAAGGGGTTAAGGACCAGAGGCAGAACCGGGAGGAGCACCCAGTGGAGCAAGGTTCAGAGGCACAACTGGCACAACCCGGAGGAGCAGTCAGTGGGGCAGGGACCAGGACCTGGCTGGACGCCTGGAGCCCTGGTACCCCGGGGCAGGAGGTATGGCACCCAAGTACTGAACAGCACTGGAAGCTGTTGGCAGCAATGACGTGCACAGCTGGAAATCGAGGCGTCAACACAAGTAAAAGAAATAAAACATAGCTCCTCCTCCGTACAAGGGCTTGCACACAGCCACGACAGCCACCAACCTTTTTTTTAATTTCCCTGAAATTACCTATTGGCCTGCCAAGAATAGGAGAATGAGGTCAGGCAAAACAAGAAACATTGGGGGTTATTCTAACTTTGGAGGAGGTGTTAATCCGTCCCAAAAGTGACGGAAAAGTGACGGATTTACCACCAGCCGTATTACGAGTCCATTATATCCTATGGAACTCGTAATACGGCTGGTGGTATATCCGTCACTTTACCGTCACTTTTGGCACGGATTAACACTCCTCCAAAGTTAGAATAACCCCCATTATGTCTAGCTTAAGTAAGAGGAAAAGGAAAAGAGAGCGGATCCCAGACCAGGATACTACAAAGGGAAGGGCGAGTAGTGGTTTGAAGCCCCTCAGCCCGCCCAGGGCCCGGAGCTCATTTAACACAACCTGCAGGGGCATAGCATCACAATTCAACAGGCTGGAAGAGATGAGAGAAGAGATGAAAAGAGAGATCCATCAGTCGACAGCTAATACCCCTAGAGTCTCTCCTAGAGGAGGGAGTAAAGCATCAAGTCCAGCCCAGATAACAAAAAAATAACAGACTATTATTCCGCCTTAAGAAATGAGTTGAGCAATGGAGAAAGGGACCCCCTGGGCATAAATAAACAAGCCCCGAGGGGGAGTCCATCAGCCCCTCAGACCTGGCAACCAAGTGGCCCCGTAAAGAGGAATGAGGTGAGAAATGAGCCACAGCCATTTCCTCTATCTCCAACAATAGTGATTGCAGCGAAATGAATCTTGACTGGCAGCACTGCAGCGGTGGCCCAGGTCGAATCAAGCCAGAAAGTAGGAGTCTGTGAAATCTCCAACAATGCAAAGATTGCGAGGAACGACTGTTCCGATCTGGACATTGAAGTTCTCCGTCCTATATCTAGTCTAGTTAATTTATCCATTCCTGACTCAGCAACAGCCGAGATCTTGGAGCAAGAAACGCTGCAGGATTATCACAGAAGTCCTGGCTTGAAGTTCTACTCATTCCTGACTTATAGATCAGGAAATGGGGAATTGGATCCTGTGAAGACAAGTTCAGTAGATCCATATAAGAGGGTGAGGCAGGAAATTTAGTACAGGTAGAAAGAGCATGGACGAAACCCCCAGTGAGAGATCAAAGGGACGGTGACAATGATAATTTACCAATGTCAACTAATGCGAATACGAATGATATGTGGGCCGCAGTTCTGAACTCTATGCAGGCAACAGTAATGGCCCTCCAGTTTCACTCAAATAAAATGGATATCCAGGAAGATATGTTAAATACATTGGCGGTGTTCACCCCTGGGATAGGTGGCAAACTAGAAGAACTCAACGCCCTGATAACTAAAGCTCAAGTTAGTCAGCACAATAACTTAACCATCTGTACATGTAAGGAAGTGGTAGACAGGCTATCGCAATTGCCAACCATTCTGGAGGGAATACTAAAAAAAAGTTCATTCTACACAGATTATGGAGCATACAGTGCTTAATTTGTGCTTGTTGTTTCCGGTGCTGAGCACCAGCACTTTATTTTGAGGGCTGGGGCTTATTCTTCTGCCTCAAGCAGTTGCTGTGAGCAAAAGACACATATGGGAAAGATGGAAGAAGGGAAAAATGAAAAAAGCATCACAAAGGGAGAACGTAGAAAGCTGCAAGAGTGAGCTGAAGGGGCAGAGAGTGTGTTTACATGGATTGAAGAGGCCTGAGATGGCTTCAAGATTTGCTGCCTCAGTATTCCGTGTTCCCGCATTTAATTGCAGCAGCCGCGTGTTTAAGAGGAGGACTTTGGGCACCAGCACGTTTTTATTTACAAATTAAACACTGGTAGCATACATATGCCAACCTGACAACTGCTCTGCTGGCATCTTCTCCTGCTGCTGAGAAAGTAGAGAGTAGCTTCCCTAACCCTCTGACAGCTTCAGCACTGGCCTCGGCAGACAGAAGGGATCACACAGAAAATAATGTCATGGCTCACTCTTTCATAAGGACCCCACCGTTCGTAGATGATACTGGAAAAATGGAGAACCCTGCGATCTTGAAACAGACAAAGAGAGAGAGGAAACCTGCGAGAAAGGGCAGGAAGCTTACACGGTCCTGCCACCAAAAATCAGCAAAGGCCATGGTGCCCTGTGAACAAAATAAGGAAGATATGGCCATAGGAGGAAAGCACAAACTGGACAGTAGCCCCCGATCTAACCCCGACGCAGCAGTAACAACTGTTGTCAATCTAGAAGCCATGCCCACAACACCAGTAATGCAAATAGAGCATCAATTACCGGATCTGGCCAGTGGTCCCCTGGAGAAAAGTGGAAGTCCCAGCGCGTTAACATCGAACAACATAAGTAAAGAGAGAATTGAACACCTTGCTATTCAGTGGATAAACCAGGAAAGTCGATTAAACACGAATATCCAGGAGCAGCCTCATCACCTGCTCTGGATCCCAGAATTAGTTTCAAGGTTCGCCTCAGATGTATTAAATCGTTCCTCTATTCTAAGACTTATTAAAGCACTCCCAGACCATAAGCATGTGACCTCAGAAGATATTGCTGTTATTAAGTTCATTCAAGCAAGAGGAAATCAGCACACAGATCTAACTCTGGTTATCTTCTCAACCCCGATCTCCCTAAGCAAATTCTGGAAAGGAGGGAGGTCTTGAGAGCCTGGGGCACTGAGGTGGTCACTTATCAAGGAGACAGATACCCATATCCATTAATGGAGGCCCATCGGGCCAACAAGACCACAGGCACATGGTCAGTTCTACAGGGAGTGCAGGACCCACTCAATGCAAGTAGAGATGGGGAGGGAAGGTCCAATAAAAGGCCCATAGCGCAGTCCCAGTTAAAAGTTCAGATATGGAGGGATGAGGGGCGACCGAATCTGGTAACCAGACACGACCCCCAGCCTAACGGGAGTTGGCTGCCCTCAGCATTATCCTCAGGAAGGATCTGCAACAGTTGAACACCATCCGAACAGCCCTTGCAAGGGGCACTGACCATATGCTCTTGGAACATAGGAGGCCTACAGGCAAAAATGGGAGATCCGGCAATAATCCAATTTTTGGGCTCATATGACTTTATAGTGATACAGGAATCATGGGCCCAAGTGTCCATACCTCTAATTGGCTATACAGAATTTACTAAACCAGCAGTGAAAACCAGCAGAGCGGGTCAGCACAAGCATCCTCGTTAAAACATCTGAATTTAATGGGGGAGATTTACCGTTTTAACTGGTCCGATTAGATGGTTGGGGAATAACTATACATGGACCACTGATATTAATCAACATATATATTAACCCAAAAAAGAAATCATCCAAAGGCAACAATGTGATAAAGCATCTGGTGCACATAAAAAGCACAATACATCCGGCACACTGGTTAATTTTGGGTGATTTTAGCCTCAATCTGTTTCATAATCCAAGTGTGGAACATATTCAAACAGTACCAGCCATTCTAAGTCAAAGTGTCCCAGTGAACATAAGGAACGATACGATCAGAGAAAAATGAATAAAGGTCAGTGAGTCTGTTGGCTTATTCACGCTAAATGGACGGTGTTGGGCTGACACCCCACCCGCATGGACTAGATTCTCAGGAAAAAAGATATTGCACTTAGATTACACATTAGTCAATCCATCATTATACAGATTTGTGGTTGAATTTAAGATTTTGGACCACGGGGAAAGCGACCACAAACCACAGTCAATTAAGATTCAAACAAAGGTATGTAAGCTGGAGAAAGTGGCATATCTCAAAGGGGAGATCAGCACTGAAAATTCTAAACGATTGAAATGGTCATCCAACTCCATTAAAAACCAAACAGAGGCAGCTTTGTCCAAGCTTGAATCCTCGGTTATGGACCCTTCCAATCTGAGAAGGGCCCGGGAGGTCTTTGTCGAGGAACTTGTAAGCCATGGCCCCCAGGAAAAAACAAAAAAGGGAGCTCAACTGAGGCATCTCAATGGCATTCACCTCCCAAGACCAATCCATATAAGGAAAGCAGCGGTGGGCAGGTTATTGAGGCAATTGCATAAGCACTCCGATGATAAATCACTAATAAGTACCCTTTGAGAGCAAAGGAAGTACCTGAAAAAGGAAATATGGTCCTTTAGGAAATGCCAGCAGGAAATGCTATGGGACAAACTGCATTATGCGTCACAATTGCCAGACTCAAAACGATTCTGGAAACTGATTAACTCCTTTGAAAAGGGGCCAAAAGCAGCCCACAATGCCAATATAACAGAGGGAGCATGGGTTAATTACCTTAAGTCTCATTTTACAGAAATGACCATCGGAGGAGCCGCACAGGCCCAGCGGGAGATGGTCATTTTGTCTACCTTTATAGTTACAGCACCCGAGATAACAAGGATCATCGGGAACTCACGAACTAACTGTGCTCCCGGGCCCAATGGTCTGCCACAGACACTATTGAAACAGGCAATACAAAGATGGACAGATTTCCTGGCTGAAATGTTTAATCATGTTCCATCAACAGGCACTATTCCAGCAAGCGGGAAGGATTCAATAATCCATCCCATATACAAGGGAGGGAAAGCCACATCGCCAACCAACTACAGACTGATTGCCCTCTTAGATACAGATCTTAAGTATTTCTCGGTATGCTTGCGGCAGCACTTAGAACCGTGGGTTACAGATAATAACATATTGCTCATAAATCAAAGCGGTTTCGTTAAGAACCAGGACACCGCAACAAACCTTATGACATTGGAATTGATTATTAATAGAGCAAAAGCCAGGGGCACACCCACATACCTGTGCTTTGTTAATTTTAAAGGCGCATTTGATTGTGTAAACCGCCATAAACTGTGGGCAAAATTACAGCAATGGGGGTTGCCTTCAACTATTTTAAATGCCATTAGACTGCTCTACTCTGATACCTGGGTGAAGTTGAAATTTGGAGATGGCGCTCATTTATTAAGGGCAGTTGAAACAACAGCTGGTTTGAAACAAGGCTGTGTCCTGGCACCAATTCTCTTTAACCTTTATATAGCAGACCTCTTTATGATGCTAAATAATGGCCCACCCACTTACCCACTCTTGGTGGTCATCAACTATCAAACATGCTATATGCAGACGACCTGTTATTACTCAGTAACACCAGAGTTGGTATGCAGAAACTGTTGAACAACGTGGGGGGTTATGCAAACTTAACAAACTGGAAATAAATCAAAGTAAAACAAAAATGTTAGTCCTGAACCGTAGATCCCTTAATCAATGTAAATGATATTTGAATGAAAAAATCATAGAGGAAGCAGACTCCTATCAATACTTAGTGGATCTGATAGATGTAAGAGGCAATTATGTGTCCCACAAAGCATTGATAAAGGCCAAGGCACAAGCACTCACCTATGCCGTTGGAACCCTAGCAAATAACAGTTGAGGTAACACAATGAAACCTCTGACAGCTGTAATGAAAGCAAAATTGCTCCCAATGCTTGCATATGGAACCAAGATAATGCACGGCATGGAAGTAGCCCTCTTAGATAAACTCCTGGTAAGGGCCTACAAGCAGGTATTCGAGTTACCAGGATCGGCATCACTGGCCCAGGTGAGATTGGAGTTTATGCTTATAAAGCAGACACTAGCCCATCCCGCTGCTTTTATCAAGTGCTGTTATAAAACGTGTCATGCTCCAAAAGGAACGCTAGCCAACTTAGGGCCTCATTACGACCCTGGCGGGTGGCGGTAAGCTGGCGGTAACACCGCCAACAGGCTGGCAGTGTACCGCCAGCATATTATGACCGTGGTTCATTAGCCACGGCCATACCGCCGGCCCCTCCAACATACCGCCAGGTTTCCGCCTGGGGATTATGAGTCCCCAACCGCCAGCCTGTCCATGGCGGTAAAACACCGCCATGGAGAGGCTGGCGGTAAGGGGGCTTTGGGGTGCCCCTGGAGGCCCCTGCACTGCCCATGCACTTGGCATGAGCAGTGCAGGGGCCCCCAGGCACATCCCCATCGGGCATTTCACTGCCCGAATTTCGGGCAGTGAAATGCGTGACGGGTGCTCCTGCACCCGCTGGACATCAACATTGCCGCCGGCTGTATTACGAGCTCGCTGCAATGTTGATGTGACTTTTCCGCTGGGCCAACAGTCCCTAGCCCAGCGGAAAAGTCATAATAGGGAGCCAGATATACTGCTGGCGGTATAGTGGCGCCCGCAGCTTCGTGGTCTCTTTTCAACCGCCGAAGTTGTAATGAGGGCCTTAATATGGCAAGAAATCATCCTTGAAAGGGGCAATAATAATTATAAAAAAAGTACCTGGAAAATAGCATATACAGTTCGGGCTTAACAGGCATATGGGACCAAAAGCTCTCCAGTCCAGCTTTTAAGAAAATAGTGAATAAAACTTGCAAACTCTGTAGCTGGCTAGAAGACAGGGAGGAACTGGCCAAATGGTCCCATGGGTGGCTGGTCCTAAATTCATATAAAACACCTAATGAATACCCATTGCTGGCTGCTTCCTACTTTCTGAAAATCAAACAACATTTTTTAAGGCTAAGACTGGGCGACCTGCCAACGACAGACCTCATGCCAAAATGGAGCCTGGCCCCACCCCCCCAGAAGAAATCTTACGTTTTTGGCAAGTGAAGACCCATTCAGAGCGCAAACCATTGGTAAGCTGTACCTGTCCAATACCCATCCAGCCTTTCCTGTTTATGGTTAGGAAAAAGGCTATGCTCTTCGGTCAGAATTGCTCAGGGGAGTTAATACATATACTATCATGGATTTAATAATCTTTTATTTTAAATGTTTTTTAATAAGGTTCATTCGAGCCGAAAGAGACTACTACGTTTATTGCACCGATTACAAACTTTTGTTGACTGTAGTGAATAAGGTTTTTGTGTAATGTAACGACGATGAATCATTTTATGGTTTTTATTAACTAATAAAATAATAATTTCCTCCTTCCACTCCTAGGGTCACTTCACTCCCAGATAGTCATCCCCTCCTCAACCAGATCCCAGTGCTTGCAATTAGTCTTCTGCAGGAGCACCATTGGTTGGTAGGGTCTCTTTGAGTCGGTGGGGTGCCTTCCGAAGTCTCCAGCCCCCGTACTATCGAGCCTGCTTTAGGGTGAGGACCTAGACACTGTTGAGGTTGATAGATTCATGGGTGGAATAGCTGTTCTCTGGCGAGGCTGTCTCTCCCTGATCCCCCCTCTCAATCTTTCTCCATAATCTGAGTTCTCCTGTGTCTGCCAATACTGCAGTGGTCTACTTCAGTGGGGGAGCTTATGAAGCCAGACGTCAATAATTTCAGTTTGCTTCCTAGAATGTTGTGCAGCGTGGGTGATCTTACTCCCTCTTTATGGTTGTGCGGGGGAGAGTAGTACTCACTGTGATTGTTGATGCGGGCGTTGTTGATCTTGATCTTCCAAGGCCTAAAGGGGAGAGGTCATCGAGGAGGGAAACCAGGGCGCCTAGCTGCACTACTGCCATTTTGAGGTGAGACGTAAAGAGAATTCTTCAAGCCCCCTATCAATATTCCTTGAGATTCTGTGGCAGTAGGTGGGCCTGTCTATGAAGGCTGGAGGTCGCAGTTGTCACAGGATCATTGTATGTAGGGGTATATAGGCTTGAGTGTGCCACCACCGGAGCTGGGAAGGTGTAGCGGCCAATGGCGGCCCCAGGCTCCCACAGCCCATCAGACTGCCAACGCTCTCTCCAAAGTCAACAGTCGGGCCCATAGAAAGAGTCGGAGAAAAGTTCGGGCCACGTCAGCATGAGTGGCGTTGTTCAGGTCTGAAGACAGTATTCACTTGCAGCGCCGATCACCAGTTGCAAAGCTCCATGCATCTCAAGGCGGCCAATTTTTTTGCTCCCCCGGAGATCCCCTGTCTAGGTTACTTCACTGGCATTAGGGATCGGTAGGGGTGAGTCATGGTTCCCCCACCACCTCGAGCAATTCGTGAATACTGTGGGGCTCTAACGGATCACGTCCATGTGGCCATGACGGTTGGCCATGCCCCCCCAGGTACATTTTATCGTACCATAGAAATAAATATTCCCTGGGGTACTTTCATTATCGGGTGCCACAAATAGCACCTACTTCAAGTTTCTGGGGAATGACAAGCAGATTATGGTTTTTACTGCACCAAACTCCCTATGGTACAGTGAATATTGTACCATTTTCTCCTGTTATATTCCAGCAGGTTTCATGCTCCAAATTTTAAGAAAGAGTGAGATATTTAATACACCTGGTAATTCCCGAATGAAGCAAATACCACGTAATTTATAATTCCAACCCACGTGCAAAAAGTGATTTACACAGGAGTCATAAAACACAGATCCACTCATAATTAGGGCTTAAGACTCAAAATATTTACTCAAGTAAAGAGTTCCCAACTGAATACAAAACTCCTCCTATTTCCTGGAAGGCCATTGCTCTAGAGCAGACTTCTCCAATGATTAGCTTGTGACCTACCAGAAGAGCTCCAACTATCCACAAACAGATCTTTTGTGTGCAGCCTGGCCTACTAAACGTTTGAGCTTTAGCTTGGTTGAATCAATATATGTTTACAAAAATGAAAATGTAAACGTTTCTGATTTGGCCAGTATTAAAGTTCTAATCAAATTAGTAGCTTGGGCTTATTTTCATTGAACATAATTAGCTCTTGCCACAGAAACGGGAGGAGACCCCTTCTCTAGAGAATGCCACTTGCCAAGAACTAGTGTGACTTTTCCAAGACATTAAAGCTGGTTTACTAGATGATCGTTGTCCAATTTCAGTTTTGCAATTACAACTGACTAACAAAAGTAATCAATATTATCATTTTTTCAGGATTAGCCCTAGCTGAATGGGACCATAAAATACTATGGGGCCGCCAAGCAATCCTGGCGACCTGGGTTCATATATGCAATAACAACAACTATGGTTCTCTTGGTAAAAGCTTATACGCTTAAACGTTTAAAGCACAAACACAGAAAATATTACTTATCTGTCAGAGATTTGACAGGGTAAATTAATCGCTGTCAAATCATACCAGGTGGACAACAATAAATGTCATAGGGTCTTCTTATAAGGGCACAGTAGAAGTGATTGTTGACAAAGATGAATAGAAGTGCACTGGTAATACTTTATTTACAAAGAACAATCCATTACAATGTTGACAGAATAGTAAGAGAGTTTCCAAAATGAAAGACACAAGAATTTGAGTACAAGTTGAATACTACACTATTTGCCACTAAACAGAGTAACAGAATGTTTCAACCCACTGAATAACTTAAGAGAGGGTCTTCATTAAGAAGGTAGACGAAGCAACCTAAAGAATTACAATGTTAAAATACAATTCATTACTGATGTGTAAGCAACTGTTCTATATAACTGTCCAGCCATAACCAATGAGGTCTTATCCCCAGTCACAGACAAAGCATGCATAAGACTTCTAGACCTCAATGTAGCAGAAAACACACAGGTAACATTTAACCTAGCTTACAAATCATAGTATAATAAATGAATTACACTGTATGAATTTAATCAGGCGTTAAAGTCAGTAGCGTGAATATGTTTCTCTATTCAATTAGTCTAGAAGATAGGCTACAATTCATCTATCTTGTAGCCTAGCACCTGTAGACACTCATGTTTGAACCCTCTGGGCGTTCAGCAGATAGGATATGGTCTGTGGTTTCTAGAATTTCACATACGGAAACCACTTTGAACAACTAAATGGTGTACCGCCTTCAGTGACAGCGAAGTCACCAAAAAGTCTGAATAAACATAATAGGGCTTGCCTAAAGAGATTGTTTATTATTAAATGGCTAATCATATTCATGAATGAGTGTAGGTAGCAGATTAAATTTAATTGCAAATCACTGCATCAAAAAAGAATATCTAAATTAACAGCTTATAACTACACGGTTAATTACATATGGATGTACAGTGTAAAATAATTTTAAAAATCACCAAATCATAAACTCAATATCTCAGTGTCTTGAGGTCCACAAAGTTTACACGCTCAAAGGTAAATTCAACAAAACTAATGTGGAAGAGATTCCAAACTCACCTACTGCCTGGATCATGAATGATCCAACTCTTTAATTTATTTTCACTGAAAAAAGACAAAGTAAAGAGCCTGAAAAAATAACCTTCCAAAAATAGAGTTACGCCATGCATTGGGCTGATTCAGTACCTACTCAGGCACTGCGCTGAACTGCAAACACCGATGGAGGGTCCTGGGGGAAGCTAGTCACAGACTTGTCTTCCTCCGGGGTTCTCCGCAAGGGGGGGTTAAGGAGGGACAGTATTGGTGGGTTGTGGGCAAGGGTGTGGTGGGGATTGCGATAGCATTTAGGGAG
Organism: Pleurodeles waltl; assembly: GCF_031143425.1. Lineage (NCBI taxonomy): Eukaryota > Metazoa > Chordata > Amphibia > Caudata > Salamandridae > Pleurodeles > Pleurodeles waltl. The sequence goes on along the minus strand of NC_090443.1, from coordinate 280,681,242 downwards.
TTGGGAGAGGAAGTGACACCGTCTTTTGACTCCAGTACGGGCTCGGTCTTGAGGAATCATTGTTTGGTCACCCGCCCGCCCTCCATCAAAAAATTGATGGTCTTACTTAATATTGGGGGATGCCATGATAGGTTGCATAGTGAGGGGCAGTGGTTGGGGGGTGGAGAGTCAGATGCGGGCAGATCCACCCCTTGAGGGGAGTAATAAAGAAGTAATAAAGAAGTACAGGTGAAGGAAGATGTTTGGGTAGGATGCCCAGAGCAGGAGGAAGAGAAGGTGTTTGGAAGATGTTTGGGAAAGGAAGTGATGAAGATGTAGGGGAAGGGGGAAGTGATTGGGGGTAAGGTGCAAAGAATGCATGAAGCATTATGGTGAGAGAATGGTTGGGTGGGCAAAGAGAGTACAGATTCAAAATGTTTAATGTTTTCAGAAAATGTTGTTCTGGTTACATGTTACAATGTTTGTGCAATCTTGTCCTCATAAATGGCCTTTAGCACAAAACGTTGGAGTCCGGAGAGTGAATGCTTCGCGAAGAGCAAAGGAGCGGTTCGTCATGGCCGTGTGTACCTGATACAAATAGACAGACTGACTGCATAGCTTGCATGCGGTTTTAAAAGATGAAAACAGAAATATGGTACCAGAAGTTGTAGTGTGATGGGCCCAACTTGAAGGTAACTTGAAGTTAAACATTTGGAAAAAATAACACTTGAATAAGAATGTGTATATGAAACTGTAGTTATATGTCAATAATAGACTACAAAAGGCAGGGAAGAAAGACTAACACATATCATTCCTATATTTAGTGCAATGAAGTATATATTGACAACTGATCTGCGTGAACACCTACAGTACTGCAGCAATGAGATAATAAAAATTGTAAATTCAGGGATTTAGCAAAAAATCACTCACCTAACCCAGAGCCCTCAACCTCTTAAAAAACAGGACCAAATCTAAGACATCTATTAGTGCGAGCAACTCTCCCCAAATCACCAACACCTAGGATAACATCACAATGGGGTACGGGGCATAAAGGACCTTTGAAATGTGGACAGTGTGTAATGATTGCTCTGTAACTAAACGATTACCTTACCGGAATATTCAAATTGATTTAAAAGAATTCTTGTACTGCAGCACTAATGATGTCTTATACGCGATGTGGTGTGCCTACGATATTATCTATTGTGGCCAGACTCAACAGGTTAAAAGTTGCATTTTGCAACACAGACGCTGGAACAAATGCAAGGTGATGGGAGCCCCATTAGTGGATCATTACCAACAAGTACAACACGCGGCAGATGAGATCCGGTGGCAAGTGACTGAAAGAATATATCGTAACGAACGAGGAGATGTAAACAATATACTACAGAGAAAATTACTCAAATGGATTGACTCCGCTGACTCGATTGCCAATGGATTAAGAAGTTTTGAGGACTGGAGACAAGTTGCACTTTTTAAATTGCAAAATACTACTGTTATCCATGCCTTTCAATGTACTGTTATGTCATGAATATCAAAATTAGCAAGAGGCTTTAGCTCAGTAACTGTTTTTTTTATTCATGAGTCCCCCCTTTTTTGTATCGTTTCTGTTTAATTCTCTGTACATTGACAACGGATACTTTAATGCACTAAAAATAGAGATGATGCGAGTTAGTCTTTCTTCCCTGCATTTTCTAGTCCAGTATAGTCCAATAACTACAGCTTTGTATACACACAATTATTTAAGTGTTATTTTCCTTTCAAGAGTTTAACTTGAAGTTGGACCCATCACTCTACAACTTCTAAAAAGTATGTTTCCATATTTGCTATTTTCATCTTTTGAAACAGCATGCACACTTAGCGAGCCACCCATCTATTTTTCACACTCTACATTCATACGTAATTAGCCGTATGGTATATAAGCAGTTGATATAGATATTACTCTGTGACACAGTGATTTATAATTAATTATAGGGGCATATTTGCCATATTTACACGCCTCTAGCACCATCTTGCGCTGCCCTAGCGTCATTTTCTTTACACTAAGGCGGCGTTAAGGAGGCCTTTCTCCCACTCCGTATTTACAAAGTAGCTCAATGCTTGCATTGCGCCACTTTGTAAACCCTTGCGCCACATTATGCCTGCGCCAGGCATAATGTATGCAAGAGGGGTGTTCCAGCGCAGGGATACCAGAAAAATGGCTCAGTGAAATTTACAACATTTCACTGCCCAGTTATTTCCATTATTTTTAACACCTGCTCAGAGGAGGCGTTGAAAAGACGCACCCATTGATACTCAATGGGCCTCCATGTTCTGTGCTGCACTAGCGTCAATATTCTTGACACTAGTGCAGCAAAGTGCCAAAATAACATAACAAATGTTTACGCTATTGTCCTAACGACCACCATGGTGTGCCGTTTTGTAAGTACGGTGCAACCATGGTGTCCTTCGGTGGGGCAGAGGCGACACAAGAAAAGTCGTGCATTGGGACCAATACGCTACTTTATTGTAAATATGCCCCTTAGTCCGCTATCTACACTCATTCATGAATATGATTAGCCATTTGATAATAAGCAGTCTCTTTAGATAAGGCCTATTATATTTATTGAGACTTTTTGGTGTCCTCATTTTCATAGAAGGTGGTACACCTTTTATCTGTTCAATATGTTTTCAGTATGTGAAGTTCTAGGAACCACAGAACATGACAGTATGGAAATTGTCTAACTACTCAGTCAAGATTGTTGATGGATTGTTTTTTGTACATTATCACGCGCGCACTTTTGTTCCCCTTTGTCACCAGTCACTTTCACTACACCATTATAAGGAGCACCTATTGTATATATCGTTGCTTACCACATCTCTTACAGATGAGTAATATATTATCTGCCTTGTGTTTTAGAAGTTTAAGTTAACAAACGTCTCCCAAGTGAACCATAGTTGTTATTACTAGCTGAATGGAAAGCAGGCATCCACCATCCTTTGCCTATAGAGAATCATTTTATCTTATCTTACATTGCTTCCTGCACTCAGCAGGATTACAGAAATAGTTGTCACGAGACAAATGTCACTAGATGTGGAGGAATGTAACGTCTCAGACCACTGGCAGCTCGTTGGGTATAGAAACTGTGCTGGCGATGGTTGTGGTTAACTTCGTGCTATCTTTGATGATGGGGGAGTGACAAGTCTGTTATTGTTTTATTTGTTTCCCTCGTTCAATACTGTGGGCCATTCCGTTCAGGAGGACAGATTCTGAGATGTTGGAATATCAAGCATGTGACTGAATGGTTTACATTGTTCAGGAAGGAGGTTCAGAGGCATTAACCTTGCCACCATTCTGCTAAAACGGACTCTGCATTCTAAGGGGCTTATTCATAAGTGGGGTTGCATCTCTCTTGCACCACACAAAGTAGTCCCAAGCTGAGTAATGAGCTCAGTCTTGTCGGAGTTGAGCTTGAGGCAGCTTTCTCTCATTGAGGTGGCGACAGCTTCCATTCCTGAGTGGAAGTTCCTTTTGGCCGTGTCTGGGTCTTCGGTGAGGGAAATGATGAGTTGTGTGTCATCGGCGTATGACTCAATGTTCATAAAGTGGCTTCTGATGATGGCAGCGAGAGGGGCCATGTATACATTGAACAGTGTGGGACTCAGTGAGGATCCTTGGGGGACTCCGTAGTTGACTCCTGTGGGTCTGGAAGTGTAAGGCGGGAGTCTGACCCTCTGCGTCCTCCCGGAGAGGAAGGAGTGGATCCATTCCAGTGTTCTTCCGCAAATTCCTATGTCGTGGAGTCTGGTGCGCAGAGTGCTGTGGGAGACCGTGTCGAATGCTGCTGAGAGGTTGAGGAGTATGAGTGCTGTGGCAGCGGTCTAGGAGTAATCGGATGTCGTCGGTGGCTGCCAAGAGGGCTGTCTCTGTGCTGTAGTTGCTGCGGAGGCCGGACTGGGAGCTGTCCAGGAAGTTGTTGGCCTCGATGAAATTCCATAGTTGTGTGTTGATTGCTTTCTCCAGTATTTTGGCAGCGGAGGGTGATCTGGTTGCTTGAGGTGAAGATGGGTGCAGTGTGTGTCCTGCGATGTGTGTGGGTGCAGAGACCTATTGTCTGAGGCCGAGGGTGGCGAGGTTGTCGAATAGAGCTTTGGTGTTTGGGCCGGTGCGGTCCTCGAGGTGGAAATTCAGTTCACCGAGGAGGAGGTAGTCGCCTGATGCCAGGGCCTGGGGGGAGGAGGTAGCAATGTCTCCGACATTGTCTATGAAAGCTGGGCGGGCCAGGTGGCCTGTACATCAGGGTGCCGCGGATGGAGGAGATGTGGTTGGAGTGGACCAGAAAGTGAAGGTATTCCATGATGATGTAGTGTTCTTCTGGGGCGGCCTTGACACGTAGCGAGGATTTGTGTTTGATGGCAAGTCCTCCGCCTGGGTGGGAGGGCCAGTCCCTCCTTAGGATTCTGTAACTGTCGGGAATGGCGATGGAGATGTCTCGACCCGAGGTGGGGTTGGTCCAGTTCTTGGTAAGGAAGGCAATGTCCAGTCGGGTGGTGTCGATGAAGTCCCTGAGTTTGGTGGCGTGTTTGTGGAGGGAGCGGATGTTGAGGAAACGGCAGTTGTTGGGGTTGTGGAAGTTGTTTGTATCTTTGTGCGCGGAGAGTACCTTCAGCTTGTCGAGGCTGGCACTAAAGTTGCAGTTCCTGCAGGTGAAAGGTCCGTGGGTGTCTTTGGGGGAGATGATGCAGCAGTTGCTGAGACGTCCGGTGTTGAGGCGGGGGAGGGTTTCAGAGTCGTAATGGAGGCAGTCCAGGGGGTGGTTTTATTGAGATCCAGGGTTCCTGGCACTGGGCGCTGTCCATGCTCGGACGGGTGCAAACAGGTGCAGACAGGCTTGCCTTTGGTGCACCTTCGGCGCACCAGTGGTGCGCCCGCTGCATGGCCTCACTGTGGCTGCCATTAATAACAGGGGGGGCGGGGGCGGTCAGCGGGGAGGTGGGAGAGCGGGAAAGGTACTTCATATGGGGGGAGGAACAGAGGAAAGAGGGGAGAAAGGAAAAAGGAATAAAGGAAAAAATAGAGAAAAAAATAGAAATAGGCAGAAAAGCAAGAGTGAAAGAGCAACAGAGAGAAAGAGATACTTACCTGTGATGGCCACAAGACCACCAGGGATGAGACGTAGGAATGAGCCTACGGATGGAGGAGGGCCTCGAACTTAGAGTCAGGAGACTCTCAGTTCATCCCAGCAAAAGCCAGAGGCAGCAGCAGCTAGAGGAGCTGGGGAGGGCAGCAGATGCTGACCAGGAGGTCAGTGCAGTTGCCCTCTCACAGAGCTGCGGCTGCCATTAGGAAGAGGAGGGGGTGGGGGGCGATCAGCTGGGAGGCGGGAGGGCGGGAAAGGTGCTTCACAAGTGGGAGGGGGCAGAAGAAAGAGGGGAGAAAGGAAAAAGGAATAAAGGAAAAACAAGAGAAAACATAGAAATAGGCAGAAAAAGCAAGAGTGAAAGAGCGACAGAGAGAAAGAGATACTTACTTGTGATGGCCACTACATCCCAAGGGATGAGGCGCAGGAATGAACCTGTGGGTGGAGGAGGGCCTTAAACTAAGAGTCAGGAGACTTTCAGTTCTTCCCAACAAAAGGCAGAGGCAGCAGCAGCCAGAGGAGCTGGGGGGGAGCAGACGCTGACCAGGAGGTCAGTGCAGTTGCTCTCTCACAGCACTGAGGCCTCGATTAAGAAGGGGAGGGGGTGGAGAGGGCGGTCAGCTGGGAAGCGGGATGGTGGGAAAGGTGCTTCACGGGAGGGGAGGGGCAGAGGAAAGAGGGGAGAAAGGAAAAAGGAATAAAGGAAAAAATGAGAGAAAAAATAGAAATAGGCATTAAAAAGCAAGAGTGAAAGAGTGACAGAGAGAAAGAGATACTTACTTGTGATGGCCACTAGACCACCAGGGATGAGGCGCAGGGATGAGCCTGTGGGTGGAGGAGGGCCTCGAACTAAGAGTCAGGAGACTTTCAGTTCTTCCCAACAAAAGGCAGAGGCAGCAGCAGCCAGAGGAGCTGGGGGGGAGCAGACGCTGACCAGGAGGTCAGTGCAGTTGCTCTCTCACTGCACTGAGGCCTCGATTAAGAAGGGGAGGGGGTGGAGAGGGCGGTCAGCTGGGAGGCGGGATGGTGGGAAAGGTGCTTCATGGGAGGGGAGGGGGGCAGAGGAAAGAGGGGAGAAAGGAAAAAGGAATAAAGGAAAAAATGAGAGAAAAAATAGAAATAGGCATATAAAGCAAGAGTGAAAGAGTGACAGAGAGAAAGAGATACTTACTTGTGATGGCCACTAGACCACCAGGGATGAGGCGCAGGGATGAGCCTGTGGGTGGAGGAGGGCCTCGAACTGAGAGTCAGCAGACTCATTGATGCAAGGTAGGTTTGCGCATCCCAAAAATGGTGCAAACTCCAATATTTTGACGCTAGACGTGCTGGGCACAAGACTACTATTTATGCCGAAGGAACTTTGTTCTAAGGCACTTGCCATCTGTATGGTCATTCATATTGACTCTAGCAATAGTCTTTAGCTAGGCCCTCTGGAATCTGCACTTGGTAAGCTGCAGCACACTTCTGTAGGTCAGATGGTGGCATTAAGAAATGTGATAATTTCTCTACAGGTCACAGAGTACTACACTGGTTACCCATGTGGCAGAGTGTCAGTTTTAGTATCCAATGGCTACTTCACAGGACTTACTGGGAGCAAGACAGTGCCTACATGGGGCATCCTTTCTCTCTTTATGAATCATAAAGACCACTGGCTCAGGAACAATGCGATATTTCAGATTTTTTTAATAGAAGGCTTGCGTAGTAGGAGTCGCTTGGATATTTAGGTGCCAATTATTTTTTAAGCCATGTTACCATTTAATTCCATCTTTTTCAAAATTATATACATTTTAGGAAATCCCAGATAATATCAAGTTACTAAACCTGCTTAGAACGCTTCACCACTGAAAGCATTTCTAAAAAGTTCCCAAAGAAGGATTACTCATGTGGTTCCTTGAGCTTCGAAAACTGTGACATTTCACGAATACCACCAAGTGCACTACCTCCGTAGCTCCTTTATCTTCCTATTCTAATGGGTCAGCACTAAATATACAAGGGAAATGCAGATTTTCCCAAAGTAGGGGGCAGCCTAGTCCCCCGAAGGATTGGTATATGCTTAGTCAGATGCCTTACACCTGACGTAAGACAAGTACAACTGAACATGTAATTTGCTTTAGGAGATATGTCTCTGTGTAACTACATCGTTTTTTTTTGCATAGGTTACTTTTTCTACACATGAAATCTGTCTAAATTATACTTGTACCTCTGTCAGCACTGGATCCTTGTTTACAAATAGACATCTCACTCCTCTACCGACAGCGCTGTCATTAAAGCATCGATGATAGGGCAAAGGGTGTTTATCATACCTACAGCACATTTTCTGCTATGAGGGATTTAAACATGATCCTAACCAGACTCATGAGTCCACCTTTTGAACCATTAGGTAGGGGATAAGTCAAACCACACGCATTTTCCAGTCAATTCTGATATCTGTGTCTCTAAAACTGGAGATTCATATAAAGAACAGCCAACTATTTGCATAAACTATGAAAAGATTCTTGAAATGTAGGCGTATCCAATCACCTTCCTCCAACTTCGTAAAGTTTTTGTGCCTCCTATAGCGTTTTACCCACCTGGATAAAAGAGGTCACTGTTTCATTCGAATTCCAAAACAACATCTTCTTGCATTATGCATGAGAGGGCCCGAAAAAATAGCCAATGGAGTAATGTAACCACCTTAACTAAGTTGATGCTTCTAAGTGACATAGGTCCCAACGTTTGGTAATTCTGCTAACTCCTTATAAGTGAATCTGCCTTAACACAGTTTATGTAATTCCTTGACCTTACACTTAAGACAGATGTGTAACTATCTTTTTGGGCTGAACCTGGTATCTGTCCTTTAGCTCCATGGGAAGTCTTCCTTTTGGGCCTTAACAACTCATTAACTAGATATCCCACTATCAAATTAAAAATCCTTCTGATTTTCTTTACTTCCGATATCGCCTGTTTTTCGAAGCACGCTCTAGATGTCTGCTCACAGTGTTGCCTGCTGTGGTTCTCATGCAACAGGCGAGTGGTTAAAGACGTGAACAGTATGGAGCAGAGAGAGGACAAATGTGAGGGGTGCTCCTCATAACCCCCTAGGCTGGTACCAAGGAAACTAGGAGGAGAAGGAAAATGATACATACCGGTAACCTCTAACTGCAGTGTGTCGTGCTCAGAATATTACAAGTTGTTTACGTCAAGTGTTTGTGCGTTTTTTTCAAGAATGACTCGCTGTCAAGTACCCCAAACCTGCAATGCATTAGCACACAGACACCATCTCTGATTACAGTATTTTTAATCCTCATGGCAATAGGTGTGTCTGCTTGAATGCATGAGGTAAATTATGAACGATTTGAAAACCTAATAATAACTACTTCCTTTCCATACACAGTGTAAGAGGGTGGCACGTGTAAATACACAACACGACATATTGCAGCATGTTTTGTTATAAATCACATGCTGTGCACCAAGTTAAAATTGGTGCCCACTACCCTTAAAGGGGAGGCGGATGAATAGTAATAGGCCTTGCATTAAGCATGTCTTCATAGCTGTATGAAGCACCTGGGTTTCAGTTTTTGCATGAATGTCAGTACAGTAGTGGTTTGAGAAAGTGGGAACAGACGACCCCGTTGCTGTCTTGCATATATATGTAACTGACATATGACAAATGGAAACCATGGTAGCCCCGTATTTTGTGTGTTGAACGTGCATGAAGAATATCGGTGAGCTGTCTGTTTGCTAGTGGCATCTCACTTTTGTGTGTAAGGAAAATGCTAAGACCAGCCCCGCCGGCTTTTTTACGTGATTCCTTGATACTTCGTTTAGTTTTCTTCAACCAGATTTATGTTCTTCATAGCACCAAAATGGCCTCTGGGTCACACACTGCACTGTACAAGTATTAAATCATATCAACAACGATGAAGGCAAAGAAGCCATCCTCATAACCTTTGATCTCACAAGGGGATATCGTGGACCATTTTAGTGTCCTCAAAATGCTTAGAAAATAGCGAGGTGTGACAGTTTTTGCCATTCCTTACTTAACATCAGGTGCGGCTTGGGCCTTTTGTTTAATCAACATGCAAAGTGAGCCAGAGGGCTCTTCTCCCTCGCCCCCACTGGCTGACATCTACATGCTTCCACTGACGCAAATTCTGGGGCAATACCAGGTTATTTCCAAATGTGGATGTTGAGCCTGGTCCTTTTTGCCGGGCTATGCCCAAACTTTTTGCCTTCTTCCTCCTATATTTCTGAGCTGTTTTTGTTGGCTTTAGGACTCTGGGCACTTTACCACCGCTAACTAGTGCTAATGTGCATATTCTCTCTGTGTAAAATTTATTGGCGATTGGTTTATCCGTGATTGGCATATTTGATTACCTAGTAAGTGCACTCTGTGTGCCCAGGGTCTGTAAATCAAATGCTACTAGGCCTGCAGCATGAATTGTGCCACCCACATGAGTAGCCTGTAAACATGTCTGTAAACATGTATCAGACCTGCCACCTCAGTGCCTTTAAGTGCACCCACTTGCCAGGCCCAAACCTTCCCTTTACTACATTTACATCACCCCAAAGTAGGCCTAAGGCATCACCATGGGCAGGGTGCAGTGCATTTAAGAGGTAGGACATGTATTGATGTGTTTTACATGTCCTGATAGTGAAAAACTGCTAAATTCGTTTTTCACTATTGCAAGGCTTATCTCTCCCATAGCGTAACATGGAGATTGCCTTGAAATTTCTTTTAAGTGTAATTTCCAATTGGGAACAGATAGAGGTATGGTGCTTGGGGTCCGTGAACTCAAAATTTAAAAATACATCTTTTGGTGAAGTTGGATTTTAAACTGTGAGTTTGAAAATGCCACTTTTATAAAGTAGGCTTTTTCTTGCTTAACCATTCTGAGCCTCTGCCTATCTGCTGATACGTGTCTGGGTCAGGATGACGTTTGGGCTGTTTGTGCATTCACTCTAGACAGTCATACAAAGGAAGCTGAGCTGTGCCCTGCATATCCTGATGGCCCATCACCAGGCTGATAGGTCTTCCTGAGCTAGAGTAGTGGGAGGAGCTGACACTTGCACCTGAATAAGGCTGTGCCCATCCTCACACAAAGCAGTCTCCAAAACCTGGAGTGTGTCTGGGGCCAGGACAGGGAAGGGCAGGGTCTTGTGCTGGATGCTGTAGGAGTGACTGCCAGTCGGCCTGTTGCTTTGTTGTGCTGGCCTGCAGCGTGCTGCTTCTGTCCTGGGAGTGAAAGAACTGCACTTTGCTTTCTACATCCTGCATTCCAAGGTTCTCCAATGGCTTGAACTGAGCTTGCCACCTGTTAAGAAGTCTAAGGGACATCAAAGAGTTTATCTGCCAGTGCCTGGGCTCTTCTACTGAGAGACTTGCCAAGTGGTGCCAACTCCGGTCCCTGGGCCCTTGGAAGTGTAAACTGATGACCTGAAGGAGAAAATCCATGCACCGACACGCTGCGCCTATCCCGCGCCTTGAGAGTCAATTCAGCACCAGTCTTGCAGCTGCAGAATCAACGCAGCGCCTATTTCACCGCAGCTCCATCAACACAGCGGGTCTGGATTTTCCACGCATCATTCTTGGGTGTCAGTTTTTCATTGACCCCGCTCTGCAATAAGGAACCAAGGCCCATATCTAGAAATCAACACATCGCCTTTCCCACGAAAAAAGAATCAACGCATCACCTCCCTTGCCAGTAAGGAACCGACGCATTGCCTCTCCTGCAAGGAAAGAATTGACGCATCATCTCACCTGTGCAGTAAGGAACCAGCGCATCGCTTTGCTTTTTTGGTGGCTCACCTCCCCTGTGGCCTGCTTCGTCTTTGCTTTTGACGCATCCGAGGTACTTTACGCTAAAAATATACAACCATTGATTCCTAGGGATTAAGACTCAATTAACCTTTTAAAAAGTGATATCCTTACTTGTGTATGTTGGATTTGTATCGTTTTGGTCTTGTTTTATTCAGATAAATTTTGGCTATTTTTCTAAACTGGTGTGCAGTCCCTTTGCAGTGTTTTTACTGTGGTAGTGTGTGTGTGTGTGTGTGTGTATGTGTGTACACATACTTTACACATTGCCTTTGAGATAAGCCATGCTGCTCGTGCCAAGCTACGAAGGGGGTAAGCAAGGGTTAAGTTAGTTGTGTGACTCCCTTACCCTGACTAGAGAGAGGGTCCCTACTTGGGCAGGGTGCAAACCACTGCTAACTAGAGACCCCATTTCTAACAGTGGACATTATCATTAAACTGGATGACTCAGGAATGATCAATCAACATATTCGCATGCACTAATAGGTGCAAGAAGGCTTCCTCTACTTGAACTGTACTAACAGTTACGTCCTAACAGTTTGTGACTTGACATTTGAATACTGCCTGTTTGACTGGTTTATAGGACACGATTTACTTCCAAACACTTCTCAAATGTTTTTAATCAAGTATTGGCAAATCCAATAAGTCTTGCCTATACAAGAGCTATTGGCTTTGGCAATGTGTCATTGTCATGTTGTAGACCAGTGTGACTTCTGTTTAGCATGGCAAAACATTAGTGGCATGAAGAGCCCTAAAGTGGAGATGGGGAAGTAGAGTGTCGTAAAGTTGAGCAGAGTTAAATTGTTTGGTGGCAGATAGTGTTGTAGAGTGTGGTTTCGTATAGTCGGGTGTTGTAGATTAGGGTGTCATAGAGTGACATGGATTGTATAGAGGTGAAATAGGGTGGAGTGAATCGAGGTAATGGGGTAGATTGGATTGGAGTAGGTTAGGATGGGTTAGATTGGGGTGGATTGGATTGGGGGTGAAGTAGGTTGGATTGTGTGGGGTGGATAGGAGTGGGAGGACTGGATTGACTGGAGTGGGGTGGATTAAAATGGGGAAAGGTGGATTGGATTGGGGTGGGTTGGGTTGGAGTGGGGTGGATTAGATTGGTTTGGGGTGGGTGGATTTAAGTCATAGGACTGGGGTGGATTGGATTAGAGTAGAGTGGTTTGGAGAGGGCTGTGATTTAGACTGTACTGGAGGGGGTGGATTGGACTGTACTGGAGGGGGTGGACAGGACTGGACTGGAGTGTGATGGGCTAGACTGGGATGGGGTATGATGGGGTGGAATGGGGTGGAATGGAGTGCGGTGTGGTGGATTGTAGTGGGGTAGGCTGGATGGATTGAATTGATTGGGGGACTGAAATGGGGTGAGGTGGATTAGATTGGGGTATAGTGGTGTGGATTGGGATGGATTTAAGTAAAGTGGATTGGAATAGAGTAGGCTGGATTGGAGTGGATTGGATTGGATTGGGCTGAATTTAAATGGGGTGAGGTGGGTGGATTGGATTGGGGTGTGGTGGGGTGGAGTGGAGTGGAGTGAATTGAAATGGGATGGGGAAGGTTGGATTGGATTGTGGTGGATTGCATAGATGTGGGGTGAATTGGAGTGGCATGCGGTGGGGTGAATTGAAGTGGTGTGGGGTGGGGTGAGGTGGATTGGAGTGAAATAGATTGGATTGTAGTGAGGTGGATTGGATTGAGACCGGGTGGATTGGATTGAGGTGGAATAGACTGGGGTGGATTGTACTTGGATGGGGGTGAACTGGATTGGAGTGGGGCAGATTGGATTTGGCTAGATTGGAGTGGATTGGATTAGTTTTATGGTGGGTTGGATTGGAGTGAGGTGGATTGATTGAGGTGGATTGGATTGGAGTGGGGTGGATTGTTTTGGATTGGAATGAGGCACATTGGAGTGGGGTGGATTGTTTTGGATTGGAATGAGGCAGTTTGGAGTCGGAGGATTGTTTTGGACTGGAGTGAGGCGGATTGTTTTGGATTAGAGTGGGGCAGATTGCAGTGGGAGAGATTGCTTTACGTTAGAGAGAGGGAGATTGCTTTAGATTGGATGGGAGCATTGTTTTGGATTGGAGTGGAGCACATTGTTTTGTATTGTAGTGGGGCAGATTGGACAGGGGCAGATTTTTTGGATTGGAGTGGGGCAGACTGGAGTAGGGTACATTGTTCTGGACTGGAGTGGGGCAGATTGCATTGTATTTGGGTGGGGAAGATTGGTGTGGGGTAGATTGCTTTGGATTAGATTGGGTCAATTAGGGAGGTAGTGGGATGGTTTTTGGAGGGAATGGGGTGGATTGGATTGGGGTGAGGCGGATTGGATTGGAGTGGGGCTGATAAGATTGGTCTGGGGTCGATTGGATTGGAATGGAGTGAGGTGGAATGTGATGCATTGGAGAAGGGTGAATTGGGATAGAGTGCGTGGACTGGTGTGAGGTGGATTGGATTGGAGTGGGGCAGATTGTTTTGGACTGGAGTTGGTAAGATTGGTGTGAGGCAGAGTGGATGGGAGCAGAATGATTTGGATTACAGTAGGTAAAATTGATGTGTGGCAGATTGGAGTGGGCAGATTTTTTGGATTGGAGTGGGGAAGATTTCTTTGGAGTGGAGTGGGCCAGATAGGAATGGGGCACATTGATTTTGGTTAAAGTGGGGCAGATTGAAGTGGGCCACATTGTTTTGGATTGGAGTGGGGGAGATTGGAGTGGACTGGTGTGGGGCAGATTGTTTTACATTGGCATAGGCCAGACTGGAGTGGGGCAGATTGTTTTGGACTGGAGTGGGGCAGATTGGAGTGGGGCTGACTGGTTTGGATTGGAGTGGGGCAGATTGGAATGGGGCAGATTGTTTTGGATTGGAGTGGGGCAGATTGGCTTGGGGCAGACTGGAGTGGTGCAGATTGTTCTGGATTGCAGTTGGGTGGATTGGATTGGAGTGAGGTGGATGGAGAAGATGTGGGTGGCTTGGGGAGGTAGTAGGGTGGATTGGTTTTTTTTTGGATTTGGGTGAGGTGGATTGGATTGGAGTGGGGCAGATTAGATTGGTGTGGGGTGGATTGGATTGGTGTGGGGTGGATTGGATTGGAGTGGGGCACATTGGTTTGGGTTAAAGTGGGGCAGATTGGAGTGGGCCACATTGTTTTGGATTGGGGTGGGTGAGATTGGAGTGGACTGGTGTAGGGAGGATTGGATTTGAGTGGGGTGGATATTGTGGTGGATTGGTGTGGGGTGGATTGTGATGGTTTGGAGTGGGGTGAATTGGGATAGAGTGGGTGGATTGGGGTGGGGTGGATTGGAATAGGGTAGATTGGAGTGGAGCGATTTGAAGTGGAGTGGATCGGAGTGGGGTGGATTGGATTGAATTGGGGTGGATTGGATTGTAGTGGATTGAATTGGTGTGGAGTGGATTGGAGTGAAGTGAATTGGGATGGGGTGGGCTGGATTGGTGTGGGGCGGATTGTTTGGATTGAAGTGTGGCAGATTCGAGGTGGTGCTGAATATTTTAGATTGGAGTGGGGCAGATTATAGTGGGGCAGATTCAAATGGGGAATATTGTTTTGGATTGGATTGGGCAGATTGGAGTGGAGCAGATTGTTTAAACTGGAGTGGGGAAGATTGTTTTGGGTTGTATTATGGCAGATTGCTTTGGAATGGAGTAGGGCAGATTGTTTTAAATTGGCATGGGGCAGACTGGAGTGGGGCAGATTATTTCGGATTGGAGTGGGGCAGATTGGAGTGGGGCTGACTGTTTTGGATTGAAGTGGGGCGGACTGGAGTGGGGAAGATAGCTCTGGATTGGACTGGGGCAGATTGGAATGGAGCACATTGTTTTGGATTGGAGTGGGGCAGATTGGTGTGGGGCAGATTGTAGTGGGGCAGATTGTTCTGGATTGCAGTTGGGTGGATTGGATTGGAGTGGGGTGGATTGGAGAGGGTGTGGGTGGATTGGAGAGGTAGTGGGGTGGATTGGGAAGGGGGTGGTGTCTATTGGATTGGGGTGAGGTGGATTGGATTGGAGTGGGGCAGATTAGATTGGTGTGGGGTGAATTGGATTGGTGTGGGGTGGATTGGATTGGAGTGGGTGGGGTGGATTGGAGTGGGTGGGTTGCAGTGGATTGGAGTGGGGTGAATTGGGATGGAGTGGGTTGAATGGGGCGAAGTGGATTGGATTGGAGTGGGGCGGATTGGATTTGGGAAGACTGAAGTGGGGCAGACTGGAGTGGGGACGAGTGTTTTGGATTAAAGTGAGAAAGAGTGGTGTGGGGTAGACTGGAGTGGGCAGATTGTTTTGGACTGGAATAGGAAGGATTGGTGTGGGCAATTGTTTTGGATTGGAGTGGTGAAGATTTGTGTGTGGCAGATTGGAGTGGGGCAGATTGTTTTAGATTGGAGTGGGGCCAATTGCTTTGGATTGGAGTGGAGCAGATTGCTTTGGACTGGAGTGGGGCAGATTGCTTTGGATTGGAGTGGGGCAGATTGCGCTGGAGTGGAGTGGGGAAGATTGCTTTGGATTGGAGTCGTGCAAATTGGAGTGCGGCAGACTGGAGTAGGGCAGACTGTTTCGGATGGGAGTTGGTAAGATTGGTTGGAAGTGACTGGAGTGGGGCAGATTGTTTTCGATTGTAGAGGGTAAAATTGGTGTTGTGCAGATTGTTTTGGATTGTAGTGGGCAGATTGCTTTGAACTGGAGTTGGGCAGATTGCTTCGATTAGAGTGGGGCAGATTGCTTTGGAGTGGAGTAGGGCAGATTGTTTTGGATTGACATGGGGCAGATTGTTTTGGACTGGAGTTGGGCACATTTGGATTGGAGAGGGGCACATTCTTTTTGGATTAGAGTGGGGCAGGTTGTTTTGGAGTGCGGTGGATTGGAGAGGGAGTGGGGTGGATTATGGTGGATTGGAGTGGGGTGAATTGGAATGGAGTGAGTGGACTGAAGTGAGGTGGATTAGATTGGAGTAGGACAGACTGGAGAATGGCAGATTGGAGAGGGGCAGTTTGGAGTGGGGCAGATTGTTTTGTATTACAGTGGGGTGGACAGTGTTGGATTGGACTGAGTGGGGTGGATTTTTGTGGATTGCATTGGGCTGAGGTGGATTGGATTGGGAAGAGGTGGATATGATTGGAGTACAGTGGATTTGATTAGAGTGAGGTGACTGGATTGGAGTCAGGTGGATTGGAGTGATATAGATTGGACTGGCGTGGGGTAGATTGGATTGGAGTGGGGCAGATTGGAGTGGGGTAGACTGGAATGGGGTGTAATGGACTGGTCAGTGGTGGGCTGGATTGTGGTGGGGTGGATTATGGTGGATTGAGTGGGGGAATTAAGATGGAGTGGGTTGGGTTTGGGTGAGGTGGACTGGATTGGATTGGATTGGGGTGGATTGGAGTGTGGTGGATTGGAGTGTGGAGGATTGGAGTAGGGATGATAGGAGTGGGGTGGAATGGATTGGAGTGGGATGGATTGGATAGGGATAGATTGGATTGGTGTGGTGTGGGGTGGATTGGATTGGAGTGGGGCGTATTGTTGTGGATTGGAGTGGGGTGAATTGCAAAAAATGTAGAAGTCTGCTTAATACTGAGTGTGAACCGCTCGCCTCCCATTAATTTATAAAAACACTGCCCAGATTATACGGTTTATGTTGTTATTAATCTATTAGCTATGCCATTTAGAATAAAAGTAATTTGTTTATCTCTAATTTTAGAGTTTGTGTAAATTAAAGTCATTCTTGTGATGTTTTTTTGAAGTGATGGTAAAACGTAGTTGATGCAGACAAATTTAACTTGTGTGATAAAGTAGTGGCGGGAAAGTTAATACAAATTGAAGGTGAGCAGTAAATGTCAGAAAACCATGAGTCAGAATAGTACAATTAAGAGCTCCATTTAAAATGCAGCCACAAAATACACTAAATCAGAACTCTGACAAAATAATTTCCAGACTCCATCTAAATTGCCAGTCAGGATTACCAGTCAAATCTCTGAACCTCTGCCCTATGCATTGATGAGATACAGTAGTGACTGATTTTCTGAAAGGTATTGGAGGAGCCTCTTCAGACAATTAAGCCGGGGTTAGAGGAACCAGCATAGGTGTGAAAAGAAGCAATAAGAGGGATTCTCAAACAACATAGTTACCACTACCTACATGGAATTCAAAGGAAGGGTTGATGAGCTCTTGAAGTACTGATATTCTGAAAAAGATATGGCTAGCCAATTATAGCTGAGAACTGGATCAATACTGCAGTCATTGGATTATCCTCAGAGGGGACTATGGTTGACCAATATAGAGGCAATAATATAGTCCAGCAAACATCCTAGACATCCCGTGTAAAGCAAAAAACATACACAGTTATAGAGGTTGTTATAGGAAAACAGCCAGGCCAGGCTGCGGAGAGCTCACTGAATATCTGCAGTTGTTTCATTGATACTGATGGGTTTATCCCTTGTTTTAGGAAAGTACCATCTTTCTTGGCATGTTACCCCCAATTTCTACCTGTTTTTCTGTATGTTTTGCCTGTCTCACTGGGATCCTGCTTGTCAGGACCCCAGTGCTCAATAGTTTGTGACCTGATGTGTGTGTTGTCAGTAGTGCTTAACTGCGTCACTGAGGTTTTGCTAACCAGAACTTCAGTGCTTATGCTCCCTTTGCTTCCAAATTAGTCACTATAGTTTAGTGACTTCATATACCAATTCCAATTGGCACACTGGACCCCCCTATAAGTCCTTAGTAAATGGTACCTAGGTACCCGGGCATTGGGGTTTCAGAAGATCCTTATGGGCTGCAGCATTTCTTTTGCAACTCATAAGGAGCTCAGACAAACCCTTTCACAGGATTGCCACTATAGCCTGCGTGAAATAGTGCACACATTATTTCACAGCCATTTTCACTGCACTTAAATAACTTATAAGTCACCTATATGTCTAATCTTCATTTACTGAAGGCTAGGTGCAAAGTTACCAAGTGTGAGGGCATCCTTGTACTAGCAAAGGTGCCCCCACGCTGTCCAGGGCCAATTCCCCAGACTTCGTGAGTGCGAGGATACCATTACATGCGTGCACTACATATAGGTCAATACCTCTATGTAGCTTCACAATGGTAACTCCGAATATGGCCATGTAAGGTATCTAAGATCATGGAATTGTCCCCCATTCCAAATCTGGTATTGGGGGGCCAATCCAATGCATTCTGGGGGCTCCACCATGGACCCCCAGTACTGCCAAACATGCTCTCTGAGGCTTGCACTGCAGCTACAGCTGCTGCCACCTCACAGACAGGGTTCTGCCCTCCTGGGGTCTGAGCAGCTCAGTCCCAGGAAGGCAGAACAAAGCATTTCCTTTGGGAAGAGGGTGTTACACCTCTCCCTTTGGAAATAGGTGTTATAGGCTTGGGAGGGGTAGCCTGCCAGAGCCTCTGGAAATGATTTGAAGGGCACAGATGGTGCCATCCTTGCATAAACCAGTATATACCGGTTCAGGGTGCGAAACTGGATAAAGGAAAGGAAAGTGACCACTCCGCTGTCCATCACCACCCCAGGGGTGGTGCTCAGAGCTCCTCCAGTGTGTCCCTGGCATTAGCCATCTTATTTTCCAAGGTGTGGGGACACTCTGGAGATCTCTGGAGATCTCTGAGTGGCCAGTGCCAGCCGGTGATGTCAGAGATCCCTCCTGATAGGTGCATACAAGGTTAGGTAGCCAATCCCCCTCTCAGTGCTATTTAGGGTCTCTCCTGTGGGAGTTTCTTCAGATTCAGCTTGCAAGTTTCCACCAGTAATCCTCTGCAACTTCTGCTTCAGCTTCTGACTGTCAGATCAACCGCAGATTGCTCCAGGAACTGCTGTAACTGCAACAAAGTATCCAAAAAGGCTACTGTGACCCTGCAACTTCAGCTCCAGCTCCAGCCAGCAACTGCAACAGTTTCCAAGGTGTGCACGCTCTGAGGACTCTCTGCCTTCACCCTGCACCAGAAGAACCAAAGGCATCTCCTGTGGAGTTACAGAGTCACTTCCCTGCTCCAGCAGGCACCTTCCAAGACGACGACCGGTTCTCTGTGACTCCTGGTGACGAGCGTGCTCCCTGGAACACAGGCGGTGGACCCCTTTGAACCAGACTGTCCTAAGGTCCAGCTGTCCAAATTTGGCAGAGGTAAGAGCTTGCCTTCCCGGTTTGCCACAGTACCCCTGTGCACCACGTCATCTCTAGTTCCCGAGGCCTCTGTGCACTATTTGCAAGAATCCTTTGTGCACAGCGTGGCCCAGGTCCCCAGCACTCCATCCTGCGACGCACAACTCGCTGAGTTGTTCTCCTGCGGCGTGGGACCTTCTTTTGTAGTGCTGCAGCAACTGCAATTTGCACCTTCTTTGTCCCGGTGTCCTGGGACTCCCGTGGGTGCTGCCTGGTCATCTGTGTGTTCCCTCCAGTGTTGGGAGCCCCTTCTGTCTCCTCAGTCCAAGTTCAGGTGCCCAGGTCCCTCCTGGGTCCAGGCAGCGCCATTTTGCCGCACACCACAACATTGCTTGAACCAAGGCTTGTTGGATGAATCCAGCACTGCAACTTGCCTGCATCCAACATCTTGACGTGGGACATCTCTTGCATCATGCAGGAACATGCAGCCATCTTCTTTGGTGCTCTTCTGCAGACTTCTTCTAACCGGAGAATCCTCTTTTGCATCATCTTCTGGGTTGGCAGGGGCTCCTGTCCTTCGTGGAATCTTCTACGACTTCTGAACTTGGTCCCCTCTCTTTACAGGTCTTCAGGTCCAGGAATCCACCATTTGTTGCTTGCAGTCTTGCTTGGTTCTTGCAATAACTCTTATCACAACTTGTAGTGTGTCCTGAGGAAACTTGCAGTACTTCACTCCTACTTTCCTGGGCACTGGGGTCGGGTATTTTACTCACATTTGTGGTTTTACTTCTACACTTCCAGCACCTCTCTACACACTACACTTGCATACGGGGGAATTTGTGATTTGCATTCCACTTTGTTAGTATATGGTTTGTGTTGCCCGTAGGCCTAGTGCATCCTATTGCATTCTATTGTGTTTTCTACTATCTGCACTACTCTGTGTCTATTTACTTACCTGATGTTGGTCTCTCGTGTATATATTGTGAATAGTACTTACATCCAGAAGGAGTATTGCCTCTAAAATATATTTGGCCTTGTGTCAATAAAAGAAAGTACCTTTATTTTGGTAACACTGATCATTGTCTTTTATTGTGTATAAGCACTGTGTAACTAAAATGGTATTGCATGAGCTTTGCATGTCTCCTAGTTCAGCCTAAGCTGCTCTGCTGCAGCTACCTCTAACAGCCTAAGCTGCTAGAACACTGACTACATTTCACTAATAAGGGATAACTGGACCTGGTATAAGGTGTAAGTACCTAAGGTACCCGCAACAAACCAGGCCAGCCTCCTGCACTCGTCCTTTGTTACAAATCATGTGTGTTAGTAGCTCATGTCTACTATGGAAAAAGGCACTATGTGATGACACTCAGAGCCGCAGGAGAGGAGTTAGGAGTAATGCAGTCAGAGCTGGCCTTTAGCATGGACACGCTGGGCCCACGCCCAGGGATCTGACCTTCACAGGGGTGCAAGTGCTGCCTGCAACACCCTCCCTCTGACCTAGCTGCGATGAAAACTGTGTTAAACACTTGCAACCATGTCCACATTTTCTGTTTTTCCTCTTATGATTTTTCTTTCTCTTCCCCCCCCTCAAATTCCCCCACGCCATCAATTTTCCAACACACCAACAAAGGGTGGGATGGGGCAACAAAATTGGAATCATCTGTCCGAAGACCAACTCTAAAAGCGACGGATGTTCCCCCACAGTAATGTCTGGAACCTCTTTTGAAGAATAGAAATACTTGGCTCAAGGTCTCAGCACAGTGCCTTTTAAGCGATGTGTGTACGAAGAGCACTCCACACATATGGTGTTAAGTCTAAAAAGCGGTCATTTTAGTCCAGTCAACACAATATGCATTGTTTGACATACATATCAGAACTTGGAAGGAAAACCATAGGAGGAGAGTGAGTGGGGTCAGCAGTATGTGTAGGGCAGCAAAAGAGGGAGACTGGAATTGAGCAGAGAGGATACATCATGTGTCTAGCGATGAGCAAATGAGCAGACCTGGTGGGCTCGAGAGTCGTTTTAGGTCAAGACTAGACAGCGCTTGCTCTGTCAGGATGATCTGTGGAGAAGTGTGGCTCAATGGTTAGAGCAGCAGACCCTAAAGCAGAGATCTGGCTCAAGACCAGGGTTCAAGTCCCGCTTCGGCAGGTCTTGGGCTTGATGAAGCAGAAAATGAAGGTTTTGATTTATTAACGCTTAAACGTAGTGTGAAATAATCATGTGTGACTTTAACCGAACTAATAAAGATTGTACGGGGACAAAATGTGCCCTCAGAGTAGTTTGCCAACATTTATAAGCGTGCTTTATATAACGTGGTATATTAGAATTGCACTAATCCGACATAATCATAAACGTGTGCTACGATTTGCTTGTTTGAAATGCTTTAGCTTAGCATGACTTTAGCGGAGGCTTTGGCCTAGTTGCCTGGTCTCACGGTTTAGATGTTCGTATTTTTCCACTGTGCTAATAAACGTGTATTTTTGCTTGAAGCTGTACTTTTCCACAGAAACCGTTCACATGCTTATCTTAAGGTTTCGTGCCAGCCTGGCATATTTTCTCTTTACTCCAAGGTCGATCTGCAGGTGCGGACAATGGAAGCTCTGAAAGTAAGCTAATTGGTATACTATGTTGCATTTTTCGTACCCATCTCCAAGGATAATGTATGCTTAAGTAAAAGCTTGAGAACTGTCGTTTTTGATTGGACAATTTGAAGCTAACCTATGAACCCTCCAATGGAGACCCTACTGGATTCGAACTATTGTCTATAAAAACCAGGTGCACGAGAAGAAGGTAGCCATTACGCGCTATGATTGCCATTGCGCTATCATCGGCCATTATTGAACTTCCCGCCATTTTGTAGACTTCGTAGCTATTATGGCCCACTTTGCTGCGACGCCATTTTGAGAGACTTTGATGCTTTCTCTAATCGAGAGAAAGAGACTTTAAATGATTCTTGCCCTAGAGACTTTAACTTTGATCCCTTTGCATGAAGTAGTAGTTTTACCTTGCCGCCGTGAGGCAATTGCCCCGTCCATCCCTGCCCCTTTGTCCCGTCCCATGCTGATTGAAACCGTACCCATGATGACCGAAGAACGGTACCTGTGAGACGAAGACTTCCTTATATGCTGATCGTAATTGGTAAATATGAAAGGAAAATTGTACAATTGCATTGTGTTTCTTTTAGGTAACCAACTGCTGATTTTGATAAGAGCCCTAGTTAGGAGTTTTCTAAATTAATGTCGCTAAATTGTTTTTGCATGAAGTCCCACATGCCGATGCTAATTTGAGGTTAGACGAGGATTCCATATGTCGCACGATGCAATTTGAGATCTAGTTATGCTGACCAAATGTATGCAATTAGCTCGTTACAGATTATCGTATTAGTGATTTGCATTGCTATTATCGAATGCCTTGTGATTCAAATGCTACATAGATTGCACTTGTTTCGACGTTATGGACAGCTACTAATGTTCATATATGTTTATCATTTGGTGTTGAGACACATTTATATTGTGCTAGCTTTGTTAATATAGGGAAATAAATTCACTAACTTTGAATAAACTGGTGTGGTTATTCCTGACTGAAAGGTCAGGGTTCGCCGAAATGTATTCTGGATTAATTGTCAAGTGTTATGTTGATCAAGGTATTGCTTATGTTCGTTATTGATTATTGATTTTGATGAAATTGATCGATTAAGGGTACAAAGAGTTCCCACTTAGTCAAAAGATTCATCGGCCTAAAGAGCGTCCGAAAACAGGTAAAATCATTACTACGGACCGCTCTATCAGGCTCAATTCCCCTTGACCAGATAATTCTCGCCTCGGTGCCTAATCTAATTCATGGGTCCCACTCTGCAACTCTGGGCAATAGCTTGCTTAATCTCCACAACGGCCCCAACAGCTCTTGGATGCCTGGCTTCACCCTGGGGGTGCTCAGGAGTGGGTGCCTCACAGGGAAAAGCCAGGAGGGGTTCCATAGTGGTATGAGTACAGCGCCTTGAGACCCTAACGGGTGAGTAGTGCGCTATACAAGTGCTAATTTACATTTTAAAATTTACATTTACATCTGTTGTAGGAACTTTGTGGTCTTGAACTCCTGCCATCCTTTTCATTTGTTTAATTGGTTGTCTCTTAAAATTCCTTGCTTGCTAGTGGGTAATTTGTCTTCCTGGCCCCTCCTTTCTGCAAGTCGTTCACAACCCTGGAGTATCACCCCTGGACTCGTCGGCTTTTGTTTTTTTCTATTTTACTGTCTGACAAGGCACTATTTTTATTTAAATTGGAACGAGCGTTTCCCTGGCTCATTGCAGCGCCCGCTTCACGGATACCATGCATTTCACACGTTATGTGGATAAGTACCGAGAGCCGGGATTAAAAGGCTACAAACTTTGGAAAGGGTGGGGCTCTTAAAAAAACATAGAAGAAGAAATTCTCAACTTTACCGTTGCCCCTCTAGATTAAAATTGACACGAGCGTTTCCCTGACTTAGCGCGGTGCCCACTTCACGGACGCCTTGCTTTTAATAAATGCTTCCATTTTTTGTCAGGAAGGGTGTGGACGCGCTGGGAGACGAAGCGGTTTGCCAGGATCACACGGTGTGGACAAGTACCGAGAGCTGGGATCAAAATGCTCCAAACATTGGAGGGGGTGGCGCCCTTAAAAGACACAAAATATGACTTCTCTACTTTACCTCGTGTAGCCGTGATCCCAACCCTACAAGAGGCTGAAATATTTCCCATCAAAACCCAACAGATCTTCTGTTCAGTACGTTAAAATCTACGTTTACTACTTGAGGCAACAAAAAGTAGTAAAGTGTTTCTTCAAATAACTGCGAGGAAACGCTGAGTGGCCTCGCTGAGGCTTCTTTGGAACTGTGCAAGATACATTAGATTAATATGAAAATCGATTTTACTTTGTTATGTTGTAATAGCTCAGCATCTGCCAAAGAGATGGCCTCTCGGCGCTGTGCTGTGTTGATTGCACTTGTCATTGTGTAGAGTGGGCTCCTTTGGCATTTTTCCACCGGGCACTTGTCCATGTGCTGCTGTGTTTGATATAAAGTGCATCGTCTTAACGTCGCTGCACACCTCCACACTCTAGTCCGTCTTCATTGATGACAGCCTTTACTCAAAGCGCTTCAAAGCTGACAGGAATTTGACAACAAGCGTTTCTAGAAATCGCGCTATTAGAAGAAAACCATCCCAGTCCATGCGGGGCACCTCTGTTGGAGCCATATGCTCACTTGGAAACAAGCATGCAGCATGTATGGCCACATTTGGCATTATTCAGCAGAAATATGTGTTACTATTGTTAAGCATTGTTTTTTTGCACACGTGAGGCGTGGTAGCAGCCAAACTGAGTTTGTCCTGGGAGTTCCGGTATTCTATTGAGGGATGTTGTAACTTAAACAGTAGTAAGAAATGCCAACATTGCTGAGTGAAAAGTCTCAGCCACACAAGTCTGCAGTGTCCGCGTGTGTAAGGTAGTGCCCCCTCAAGGGGCTTTTCAGCGCTCCTGCGTCATCCCTTTGCCAATTCTTCAGTGCCTGCTCAAGACCTGCACCCCCCTGCTCAAGCGCACTATACTGAACGCTTTTGAGGTGATAGTGGAAAATAAACTAGCTTGCCGTTCATCCATCTGGGGTAGATACAGTGTGTCAAGTGGGTAATAAGAGTGAGTTGAAGGGGAAGGGAGTATCTGTAAATGGATTATGTTCTCGCGTATTTAACTAGAGCAGCGGCGTGTTTCAGAGGAGAGCTTTGGGCCCTGGCACTTTTTAATTACAAATTAAGCACTGCTCCGAAAGCTGTGAGTCGGGATTGTTGATCCCGAAAACCAGCTGTTCATCCCCTGGGTCACAGCTGATCCCCGAGGGAGGAAGCTTCTTCAGGCAGGTCCAGGCTTTGAGTTACAGTTATCAGACCAGTGAAGTCCATCAGTCATTGCCCAGAACTGGTTTCTATTGCTTTTATTACTCCATGAAAGTCAATGTGTGTTTCCACTCTCTCTGCCGCACTGTTTTATCAGTGTAGTTAGAGTAGTTTTATGGTAAGTATGGCTTCTTTGCACAGCAGAGTTGGTTTTCATGAGAGATTTCAGTCTTGCTTGATTATTTGTCAGAAAGCAGTAATCTGTGCTTCTTCCTTTGTAATTTCAACAGGACTTCCAGTCTATTGACTTCTTTTCCTGTGCAAAATGCCCCTGTGAGAGGTGCCATAAACCCATTCAGGCGCAATGTTTTTCCCTCACAGCACGCCGTATTCATGAGCTTTAGCGCCTCCTGTCTTCAGTATCCCTTCTTTTAATTCATTTTCACTTCTACCTTTGTCAACTCCACCTTATATTTCGATTAGGTGAGATTCTTTGCCCCTCGTAGCATGATGAGCTGTAGTGGCTTACTTCATTTCACTTCCTGCTGTGATTACGCTGGTAAGCTGTCTGTTCCCAGTGACTTGTAAATTATTTTCTGAAAAAGCTGCCAAATTCCTTGCCCTAAAACAATTCTCTGTTTAAGTAGATGTGAAACCTAGCACACCTGAAAATCTCCTTTTCTTCATTTCCTTGGAATGGCCTCAGAAGTTGATACTCTTCTTGTGTCATGTCAAGTTTCTTGTTCTGAACAGCATTTGCAAAAAGAACTGGCAAAGCTGAAGGACAATACATATTGGCTTTGCCAATGCTTGTTTTTCTTGCTAATGTGCAGGCGGCATGTGTGTGTGGGGCCGGGGGAGGGTCGGGGGTGAACTTATCTCAGACTAAAAAGGAAATGGATAAGTATGGGAGGTCTCCTCTCTGGGAAATGGGCAAGTTGGATGATTCGGAGGGCCTTGCAGGTGGGCCGTGGGTTGCCAGGTGGGCGTGTACGCCCTCATCTGGGCAGTGTCAGCAGGCAGCTTTAGGAGGGAGGGGGGCGGGCGGGAAGCACACCCACACGCATGCACATCCATTAACAACACTCATAACATTCAAATATGCACGCACGCACCAAACATTTGTTTTAAAAGACCACACACACTCATTCTTTTACACACACACGCACGCCATCCATTAACAACACTCATAACATTCAGACATGCACACATGCACCAAACATTCATTTTAAAAGATCACACACCCACACACACTCATTCTTTCACACACGCACGCACGCACATCCATTAACAACACTCATAACATTCAAACATGCACGCACGCAACAAACATTCATTTTAAAAGATCACACACACACTCATTCTTTCACAAACACACGCACGCACGCACATCCATTAACAACACTCATAACATTCAAACATGCATGCACGCACCAAACATTCATTTAAAAAGATCACACACACTCATTCTTTCACACACACACGCACACATGCACATCCATTAACAACACTCATTACATTCAAACATGCATGCACGCACCACCAAACATTCATTTTAAAAGATCACACACATACACACTCACTTACCGTTAGCCTCGGAGGTCCCAGGAGTGTTGGGACTGCTACCTTCCCTCATTGGCTGACCTGAGGGAAGGCAGAAGTCCCAACATCGTCACAGAGTGGATGGGGTCAGTGAGACTGCTGACCCCACCCCACTCTGTGACAAAGTGTCACTGATTGACACTCGCACTGGGCGCTTCAGGGCATAAACCTGAAGCGCCCAGGTCGAAGTCAATGGGTGATGCTTTCCTCGTCACCCAGGGGAGGGTCTTGAGGCACCTTTGCTAAGCCGAGGAGGTCACGCCCAAAGGAGTTGTGACCTCTTCAGCCCAGCAAAAGTCAGCTCAGGCAGCCAGGAGTCTGCGCAAATCGCGCATGTCTGCTTCTGGCTGCCTGACCTGAACATGAAGAGTGTCTGTCAGGCTGACCTTTGTTCAGCATGACAGACACTCTTCATGAGGGGCAAAAGGTGGGGGGATGTGGCCCCTCCGCCCTAAAGGACGGGCCGTGCCTGCATCTGGGGGAAAGGGGTAGCCTGGATGGACTTTGCAGACCATGGTCTGCACGCAGGGGGTGAGAGAGGGGGATTGTTGCTTTCTGATTATGCTCGCTGTGTGTAGCCCACCTGCCTCAATCACTGACTGCCAGTTCCACAGTAGGAACAATCATACACTGTTCGGCTGTGATTCAGCCCCTGCCAGGACATCTGGGGCCATATTTATACTTTTTGAAGCAAAACTGCGCTAACGCAGTTTTGCGTCAAAAAAATTAGCGCCGGCTAACGCCATTCTGAAGCACCATGCGGGCGCCGTATTTAATATATGACGTTAGCTGGCGTTAGCCGCCGGCGCTGCCTGGTGTGCGTGGAAAAAAACGACGTACACCAGGCAGCGCCGGCTTAGGGGGATATGGGGCTTGGGCGTCAAGAAATGGGGCAAGTCAGGTTGAGGCAATTTTTTCGCCTCAACCCGATTTGCGCCATTTTATTTCACTCCCAACCCCCATAGAAATGACTCCTGTCTTAGCAAAGACAGGAGTCATGCCCCCTTGCCCAATGGCCATGCCCAGGGGACTTCTGTCCCCTGGGCATGGTCATTGGGCATAGTGGCATGTAGGGGGGCACAAATCAGGCACCCCTATGCCACGAAAAAAAAAAAAAAAAACACTTACCTGAACTTACCTTAATGTCCCTGGGATGGGTCCCTCCAGCCTTGGGTGTCCTCCTGGGGTGGGCAAGGGTGACAGGTGGGGTCCCTGGGGGCATGGGAGGGCTCCTCTGGGCTCCTTCAGAGCCCACAGGTCCCTTAACGCCTGCCTTTTGCAGGCGCTAAAAAACGGCGCAAAAGCGGGCGTACGTCATTTTTTTTTACCCGCCCACTCCAGGGCGTGAATTTTGCCCGGGAGTATAAATCCGATGCACATGCCTCGGAGTCGATTTTTTAGACGTGAACGCCTACCTTGCATCTCGTTAATGCAAAGTAGGTGTCCACGCTAAAAAATGACGCAAACTCCATGGACTTTGGCGCTAGACGCGTCTAACGCCAAAGTATAAATATGGAGTTAGTTTTGCGTCGAAATTGCGTCAAAAAAAACAACGCAATTCCGGCGCAAACGGAGTATAAATATGCCCCCTGATTTCTTGATGGACTGCCAGCCTGCAGAGACATTTGATAAGCCTTTGCTAGTATCCCCAGGGTGTGGTGGCACCTGTTCTCTATTCTGTCTCCTGGGCTGTCAGTGTGTGATGCACTCCGTGCCGTTCAGGTGGCTCTGTACCCGGGGGTTAGAGGAATTTTTCATCTCAGTCATCTGGGACCCTGTCATTGCTGGTGGGGCTGCACATTCAGGACAGGCCTTTAATCCGGGTTCTCGGGGTTATTCGATGTTTTCGCCAGATGTTCAATGGCCGGCCGAGTCACAGTGGCTACCACCTCAGCACTTCAACACTGTCCCTGTCTCGAAAGTTCTTTCGCCTTAATCTTTTCAGGTGGGTAGGCAGCATTTTCCTGACAGTAGTCACCCCCCCAGTTTTCATAAACCTTGCACGTGGCCACTCCCACTTCACATGACATGCAATTCAAAGCCAAATTGTATGTGGAAGCCGGTTTCCCGCCACTTTAGTCCCGGTGGTTTCCCGCCACTTTAGTCCCGGCGGGAGTAATCCTCCAAGGGATTACGAGTCCCCCTCCCACCGCCATGAAAAGGCTGGCGGAAAGGGGAGTCGCAGGGCCCCTGGGGACCCCTGCACTCCCATGCAACTGGCATGGGCAGTGCAGGGGCTCCCTGCCATGGCCCTGTGCAGCTTTTCACTGTCTGCCATGCAGACAATGAAAATCGCGACAGGTGCAACTGCACCCGTCGCACAGCCGCAACACCGCCGGCTCCATTTGGAGCCGGCTCCTGTGTTGCGGCCGAGATCCCCACTGGGCCGGCGGGTGGAAACCAGGTTTCCGCCCGCCGGCCCAGCATGGATCTCATAATGGCCGTGGCGTGAATGTGGCCGCATTGGCGGCCACCCGGCGGTCAGACCTTGCCACCCGCCAAGGTCGTAATGACCCCCATTATCTTGTCACAGGTCATAAATCATACCATCGGCCATAAATCACTGTAGATAGGGTCATAAATCATCTTACAAGCCATAAATCAATCAGTGTCAGTGACACTGATTGATTTATGGCTTGTAAGATGATTTATGGTCATAAAACCGTCCACCATTACCCCATGACATTACTAGCTGACAATGCCATAGCTACAGTTTGTAGGTAACTCTCAGCTTCGCTCCTGTGCCAGTTCGGTGTTTACTGTTGCTCATTGGTCCTTGAGGTGGAGTTTACAGTCTGTGCCGAGAGGAGGGGTGATGCACTATCTCATAATCTTAGGCCCAACTCGCTACCTTGCTTAGTCTGTTGTGCTCCACCAGCTGAAGGGCCGGGCTGCGAGTGCCGTGTCCTGACCCCTGTTCCTATCCGACCGCCATACCTTGCCGTGAGGCATCCCAAGGCAAGGGTCCGGTCTGCCACTCCGCGGTTGCCTTCCCAACTCCGTGAGCTCGTTCAAGTTCCAATCTTCGTGCTCGCAGATGATGGAAGCTGCGACAGACCTTGTCTGTAGGTGTGGGCGGGTGGGACGTCCTGCTTCCGGGACTGCTGGTCCCGAAAGTGCCCTGACCTTTCGGGCCCCCACCACTTATACGGCACAAGTGCCCTGCGGGCAAGATAAAAAAATTGTACGGCCTCCCCACTGCCCAGCATTTTGCGCCTCTTGCACTTGTCTTGGCGCCTTGCCCTGCGCCACACCCCCATTTCCGGTCCAGCATAGGGGTTTGGGGGCTGCTGCTGCTTGCCCTGCCATTTTGCCCTCGTGTCCTCGGGCCGCCATTGCCGGGCATTGGCGCTGTTTACTGTGCCGGCCTTCTAAGCCCCCTGCGAGTGCGGGCCTCTGCCAGAGCCTCTGAGATCTGCCTCTTGCCCTCCTCCTCTAGGCGCTGCGGTGCTGTACCATCAGGTCACCACTGCAGACCTTAGGCACTGCACTCCTGCTCTTGGCCCGGATACAGAAGCACGGCATGAGAAGTGTCAGAGAAGCCCATCCCCAAAACTGCAACGAAAGGAAAAACAGAAAACATCTATGGCGGCTGATGAAGAAGATAGTTTAATTATTTTGTTAATAATATTAATGGAACAGAAGGTAACTCATCATAACTTGAAGGTGTTTATAAAGTATTACTGACATTTGCGTTTTGTGTTCTGACTGGCACAGGTTTTGCTGGCTTCAGGTAGTGATGTCCAACACCTTAGTGCCCTGCATTTGATGAGTTACCCCACAAAGCACCTGGAAAACAAATTCCAAGTAAGTATCGTCTAGGGTTACAGTAAAGAAAATAATCTAGTTAGGTGCATATAATGTGTATTGATGCTAATTTGTATGATTTAGGGTTAGCATTACAGTAATTAATTGAAACATATTTTAATCAAAACTAATTACGTCTTAGGGGTGACTAATAATACACATCTGTTTAGTTTTGTTTGAGTTAATTCCGCTTTATTTACAGCTAGGACTACGCATAGCATTAAAGGAATACAATTACAAATGTAAGGAATAAGAGTGTAGGGTTAACAGAGCAAAAATAAGTTCCATCATTATTTTAATTCAATCCAATGTAACGTTTAGATGACAATAAATGCAATACAATATACATTCATTTAATGTGATTTAAATTATGTAAAATGAATTATGACAAGGTTGGTGTTAGGATGACAATAATGTTATTAATTTTTTTGTTTAATTGAATACATTTTGTTTATTTTTTTGGGCTTGGTGGGTAAGGTTTTTATTAGAATGGGGTAACGTATTTTAATGAAAACACAAAAGTGGAATGCTTGCACATTCCTCAGCCTCTGGATATTGTTCGGTCCGCATTCAAGTCCATCCTTTTGTACCTACCCACCATGCCACCTCAGAGACCACTCATTGGTCTAATTTAGCCCTGCTCCAACAGGAACAGTCCAGCCCGGGCTGCCAGGCCAGGTCCCACCTGAACAGGAACAAAAGCTATCCCAAACCGGTTTTGTCTTACTTGAAGCTTGTTTGTGAAATACAGCTGCATCCCTGTGGCACCGTGAGCACATGACCCAGGTATCATGTTGCACTGATCAAAATGCAATAGTGAAGGGTGGAATACTTAAAACGTTATGGCCCTGATTAAAGAGGGCCTAGTGCCACTTTAGCATCGATTTAGCCTCATTTTTTGACACTAAGGTAGCCCGCCCCAGATTTACAGAGTGCCTTGCGCCACTTTGTAACGCTTGCCCTACATTATGCCTGTGCCAGGTATAATGTATGCAAAGGGGGCGTTCCACCGTTGGGGGGGGGGCTGAAGAAATGGCACAATGAAATCTAAGAGAATTCTTTGCATCTTTTTTCAGCACTTTTAACGTCTGTTTCCAATAGTGGTTAAAAGGAGGCACACCATTGTTTACAATGGGCCCCTATGTGCTGTTCAGGATTAGCAGCAATATTTTGGCACTAACCCTGTACCATACATCAATAGCACACAGATATGGTGCACACAAGGTAGCGGTAGGGGGCGCTAAGGAACGCAAGGAAAATGGCTCTGCACTGGGTGCAGCACCAGTTTCCTTAAATGTGCCCCTATATTCTAATCAATACCAATCTGGCAGAATCTTTTCTGGCTGTAATGGTGTTGCAATCCACCAAATTGGTGCAACAATTAAACCAAGTTCAGTCAGCAAACTTGGGTATGCATCATGCACTCGCAATATGCAATTGGACACTGCAAGTGCATGGGGCATACCCAGGATTCTCGATTTAACTTGGTTTACTAGCTGTTTCAAAACTTTCAGCCACTGGTAATCATCCTGGATTCAATCTAATACATGCCTTTATTTTAACTACTGTAGATTTAAATCAATATATTGGTGTACAGTGCAGTACCACCTACATCAAAGAGCTAGTGGACTCAGCATACATGGAGTTACATATACAAGAAGGAAAACCCTGAAGAGTAGTAAAAAACACAGGTGCCCCTTTCCCAACCAGGGCCCAACCCTCCCCACACCATTTAAACCACCCAACCCTTGGTAATCTCCCTTGTCTGTGATGCCCTTAACTATGTCCACTTTGGTGTGGCCCATCAGTGAGTGTTGTATGTTCCTCCTGCGTCTGATATACTGTGCGAAGAGCGAAGGGTATAGTAATGCAGTGGTAATAATGAGTGAGAGCTCCCTTAGATACCCAGGGCACATGAGTTCTCTATATTCCTGTTGGAAGAAAGCTATGCATGGTCCCCATGTTTTCCCAAAAGAAGCCTCTTTTGCCTTGCTGATATCTTTCCCATCCTGAACAGATGTCAGAGCAACCATGCCCCATGATCTGGACCTGTATCTTTGCCCCAGAGTACCACAATGACCTGACTAGCTTTGGCAAAAGCCAAAGCAATTGTTACCCGATGTGAGTGCAGTGGAAAGGTAAGAACATTAGGTAATCCCAATAAGGTATAGGCTGGAAATGGGGAGATATCTGTATGAAAGACAGTGTTGATGCTGTGAGGGACTGCTGTCCAATATGTCCATAGTGGCGGGAAGTTCCACAGGAGGTGTGTAAGGGTGCAATGCTAGTTGCATTCTCTCCAGCTGCTCCGAGGCTTAGCTGGATACCATCGATGGATCCAGTCAGGAGTGTACTCTTAATCATGGCTTTCCGGCCAGCAGCACAAGTGGCTGCTGTACAGATGCTGTGGAATATATATTTCCACTCTTTGTGAGTGTGTGTGTTCCAGCTCATTTTACCATCTTTTTTTTGGGCAGCTCCTCGTGCCTTTGGGATCGCTGCTAGGCGTAGCTTATAGAGATCAGGCATTAGTCATTAGTTTTGATGAGGTGCAATTACTCAAAGTGTTAGCAGATAGGCCGCAGGCCCCCTTATCTTCTGCGGTGTCACCCAGTGCAGTATTTGCATGTAGTGCATGTATTCCCCTTTTGGGATGCCGTAGGATCTGCATAGCTGTTCAAAGGACTGCAATCCAGTTCTATCATAGGGGTCCCTGTGCGCTTACAGTTTGCTAGTTGCCAAGACAGGAATGCGTTAGCATCTCTGGCTGGTGGGAAATCAGGGTTGTCCAATATAGGAGTCTTTCGGGAATGCATGGAAGTCAAGCTCAATTGGAGTGCAGCGCCATCCCAGGCCATAAAGTTAGGGCGCATCACTGGGGAGCTATATACTCCCCAGGGTCTATATCTTTTGGGCAACCTGGGGATCTTCCACACATGATTGCCGGCTAATGATTGGCCCATAAAGCACCAGAATTTCTCAGCGGTCTTGCGATGCCATTCCACATTTGAGCGCAACTGAATGACCATATAGTAGTACCTGAGGTTGAGGACTCCAAATCTGCCATCTGAAGGGGGAGCATATTGTTGTCACCTTGGCATTCGAGGTTTCTTTCCAGGTAACTCCTCCAATAAGCTTTGCATCGTGAATAGCATGCTTCAAGGTGGGTGCAGAGGGAGCACCTGCATGACATACAGTATTTTCAGCAAAAGGGCCATCTTAACTGCTGCCATACATCCCAAATATGGGAGACCCGCCATCTGCCAGCTTTCTACGTCTTTTAGAGTTGTGTGAAGAAGGTCATCAATATTCTGGTCTGTTGTTTGTTCAACCACTGAGCACAGTTTAATGCCTAAGTAGGTGAGGTGGCATTGCATGCAAGGCAAGGGGCTAAATTCTTGGAAAGTTGCCTGTTTATCCCTAGGAGTGTTGTGAGCCAGCACTTGCAATTTTTGTGCATTTACTTTGAGCCCAGAGTTCCATCCAAAAGAGCCCACCTCTCGAAGGAGGGCCAGGAAGGTGTGTGGGGAAATGTCAGGAAGACATCATCTGCAGAAAGTGTTATTTTATTTTCCATTTGTCCAAATGTGACCCCAGCAATGCATGGGTTTCAATGGATTGCCCCAGCAAAGGGTTCCATATAAAGAAAGAAGAGAAGCGGAGACAGGGGGCAGCCCTGACGGGTACCACTCTGTATCGCAATGGAGCCCAATGTCGTCCTTTTCACTCGAACCAGAGCATCGGGTTGAGTTTAGCCACCAAACGCTCATTTCTGGAATTTAGTACTTATTCCACTTCTGATGAGGACCTGTCTAAGGAAGGCCATCTGTACTCTAGCAAACGCCTTCCCTGTATCAACAGATAGAAGAAAGGCTGACAATTTGGCATGGGAGGCATAATGTGCAGAATGCGTTGTGTTATCTGAACATCCCTTTTTAGGGATGAATCCCATCTGATCTAGACCTGTAAGGTCTTGAATATAAGGGACTAGTCACTGGGCCAGTATGCCTGTGAGGATCTTTGCGTCTACACTAAGGAGTGAGATAGGGCGGTACGATGAACAAATAGAGGCTTCTTTGCCTGTCTTGAGGAGCACCTTGAATAGGACTGTCTGCATCACTGGGGTGAGCATTGCTGTGTCTGCAAAGGAGTTGTATAGCTTAGTCAGTATGGGTGGCAATTGTGCGCTAAACATCTTGTAGAAGGCTGCTGTGAACCCATCAGGGAGTGGGGCTTTTCCAATAAGTATTTTGGAAATGTCAGTGATGACTTCTGCTTTTATGTCCCCCTCCAGCACTTCAGTTTGTAGTGTCATGAGGGACAGCAGTGTAGTCACGTCTAGGTATGTCTGGGTGACCTCGGTGGGAGAGAGATCTGTGGAGAAATTGTGGAGTAATATTTGTGGAACATCTCTGCTATTTACTCTGGTCTGTATAATGTATGTAATGTAATGTGTGTGAGTGGTGATTTGAGCAACATTATGCCAATGCTCTTTTGCTCTGAGTTTACAGGCTAAGAGTTTACCCACCTTGCCCCTGGTATAATCTTTTTGCTTTGTGTGCAATAATACGCATTCTGCGGCATGCCAGTCCAAACCTTTTAGTTGTTGCCTTGCTACAGTGAGCTGGTGCCAAGTATTCCAGGAGCATGATCTTTTGTGTTGAACCTCAAGGTCACTCACCAGCTCCTCCAATGCCCTGGGTTTTTCCCTCCTATGTTGAGTTTGGTTGCAATGGCTATCAGTTCTCTCTGCAAGAGTGCCCTAACGGTATTCCATAGGGTACAAGTTGTGAAACAACTCCTCGTTTTCCACGACGAAATATGTAATATGGGTGAGGACAGATTCCCCAAACTTAGCCCACCCTAGGAGGGTATCATTCAGTCTCTAGTGCCACTGCCTGGAAGGTTGATCCCGATCACTAAGCGTGAGTAATACTGGAACGTGGTCAAACGGAGGATTACACCTACATCAGTCTCCTGTACCCTCAGCATGAGTTGTGCTGTGCTCAGATAATAGTCCAGTATAGTGTAAGTATGAACTGATGCTGAGAAAAATGTGCAGTCCCTGGTTGTGAGGTGGTTGGTTCGCCATATATCCACCCACTAAGGGTCTTTGACCCATTCACCAGTGGCCTCTGAGAAAGCTCACCTTTGCCTTGTCCGATGTGCCGAGCGGTCAAGATCTGAGTGCATTACCATGTTGAAATCCCCCTAAAAGAATCTCCACATCTTGAATTGCCATCATTTGAGACACTGCCTCCTCGAGAAAGCCTTCTTGGTTATAAATTAGGGCATCTTCATTGCAAAGTGTGAATTTTCGTGTATGGTGCAATATTTTTATAGTTGCTGTGCTTGTCTCTTGGGGAAACAGAGGCTTGTTTCCAGCCCACTCCACAAGCCTCAGGATTCGCAGTCATTGCCACAGCACGCCATCAATTAAGACAGGTCTCTCGGGTGTAGGGCTGGCATGGCTGGCATGGCTGGCTGTAGACTCACCAGTGGGCAGCAAGTTCTCCATCCAGCATCTGTACCAGGCC
Organism: Pleurodeles waltl; assembly: GCF_031143425.1. Classification (NCBI taxonomy): domain Eukaryota; kingdom Metazoa; phylum Chordata; class Amphibia; order Caudata; family Salamandridae; genus Pleurodeles; species Pleurodeles waltl. The sequence continues at coordinate 280,645,398 of NC_090443.1, read as the reverse complement.
CACAGTGTAGAGGAGGGGGTCCCAGCCCCACCCCAGAGGCTGCAACCTTCCCAACAGTCTGCAAGCCCCGATGAGGTCTCCACCATTGCGGGTTTCATCAGCCCAGGTGACCTCTCAGACGGTCCTGCAGCATTCAGGTTGTGTTCTTATTTGGTTCCATGCTCTAGGCAGTGCCAAGCAGCCCTCAGTCCTTTAGCAAAGGGCAGCTCAGATGGAGGGCAGGAGCTGAGGTGGTTGTTTCACTTTCCCCTGGGCCGGCTCTTCAAAATGTGGGCTCTGTGGCCTCTCTGGCATCCTCCGAGGGCCTTAAATAATCACCCTCCAGCAGCATCTCACTCGATCAGCCCTCCTCGGCTACAAGCTCAGGCCGCCATGTGGCTGACACCAGGTCCTCGGGTGAGGGGAAAGGTGTCACCTAAACCTATCCGTGGGATCCCTCAACGGTGCCCTGTCCCACAGACAGGAACTAGGTTGGGTGGACCAGCAAAAACGATTCAGCTGGATACTCACACCGACAGAACAGGGAACACTCCAATGGCTGCCTAGATGGTGTCAGCCGTGATAAGAAGGAACACCACCCTTGGCCAGACAATTGTACAAACAGCTCGGTACAAATAGGAACGCCAGGATGTCAGACATCGCATCACAATGTTTCTTCGGAGGATAATAAATTAATTTTAATTCCTTGTTACGATTTGACGGGGGCATTTGATATTTTAAACAGAGGAACAATATTAAAGCTAACAAATGCAATTCAGTCTCTGGCTCATATCGCCACAACAGAACTGATGACTGTGGAGTTTACTCCCCATCCGAACAACAAAGATAAAGAGGCAACATTAACATCCTGGGCCACGTCTGCCGTTATCGATTACATTTTAGCACATCAAGACACGTTCAGTGCATGGGGCATTGCGCTACAAAAAATAGAACCTTTTTGATACCCCAACCCTTTGCTCCCTGAAAAAAAGAATGGGGGCTCAATATTAAAAGGAGCGGTCGGTGTAGAAATTTCCCCAAGTAGACGGGAACATTTAACAATTGTAAAGCACCAAAGTGTGCTTCATCATGGCATGCACCAACAAGTTTTTATTGGTATACCTTCGACTTACAAACAAGTAGGAAGGCAAACCTTAAACGACTATAGCCGTAAATGGTCCTGATGAAAAACCAGCAATTGATGACACCATTTACATATGCTCCTGGAACGCCCATGGTTTGAAACATTTGGTTACCGATGTGGTGGCGCTGAGATTCCTACAGCAGTTTGATATTATCATGTTCCAGGAAACCTGGTGTGTGGAGCTGATTCAAATCTCTGGATAAATTGGGATGAATGTTTCTACAAAATAACCTCAAAGACACGGACACCCCAAAGGTGGCCTCACAACTTACTGTTCAACCAAAATCGACAGGGACATTAAACTGATTGATCTTGGAATTGACTGGTTGCTGCCAATAAAGTTGGAACCCCAGGATCCATCTGGTTCTAACAGAACATTACTGCTGATCATTGTATATATCCATCCGAATAAAGTCCAAAATAGGGAAAACATGAAAATATTGTTCAGTATCTTAAAAATGCTGCAGAGGCAATATAAGGATGCTACCCTTATTGTATCTGGTGATTTCAACATAGATTTGAGTAAAGGCAGAACACAACCCTACTATGGAATCCATCTGAATAAAAGGTTTGAAAATCTTGGCTTGTGTCGCTTGACATCCTTTCCATGGGACGTTCCCTGTGCACCAGTAACTTCCTTAAGTGGTACAAAAAAATCTAAAGTTGGCTTCACATTCAAGGCCCAGAGAGCGACAGCTTCCCACAGCTTATTAAGATACAACACAAATGGAAACGGCTACCATCTGTAAACATCATAATCTTTGCCCCCTGTGACTTACGATACAAAAAAACTGAAATGGTGGGGGCCAGGCCTTAAGAAAGTGATGGAAGATGTGTATCACTGAGTAGGGTCTCTTGAAGAGCTTAAAGAAAACCTGAGAATGCAGGAACAAGCAGAACTGAATCCAGGAGAACAGGTGAAGTCTTGGAATCATTTATGTGATTCTCTATTGAACAAATTCTCCATTAAAAAGTGTCCTCTAATTATGGCAATTGAGGCAAATAATAAAGTTAAAGGTGGCCTAGTGGAGCACCCATGGTACAACAGAACACTGCACAAATTTAAAAAACAAGGCCCATATTTATACTTTTTTAGTGTCGCATTTGCGTCATTTTTCAACGCAAAAGTGGCGCAAATTTACAAAATATAATTGTATTTTGTAAGTTTGCACCGCTTTTGCATCACAAAGTGACGCAAACGCGACGCAAAAAAAGTATAAATATGGGCCCAAGGCTCTCGTGAAACAAAAAAAGTGGCAAAGGATATTCGATGGGGAAAGAACACCGATAAAACAAGGATTCTTGAACTAAGAGCTAAATACAAGAAAAACTGTTGGATGGAACAACAGAGATATTATGAAGATCTGTGGGCCAAGCTCCTCATGTCTAACAAACAGAAGAAGAATAAAAAGTTTTGGCAATTGGTGACTGGACCAAGCCAGGGTAATAATCGACAAGTGAATGCAGGTATAGACGCAGCCACGTGGGAAGCCCACGTATTAACAATGTATTCACTCCCAGAGCTTCACGGGAAGGAGGAGGCCTCTCGGCTGTAATTCTTCATGATCCACGTATGACAAACTTTGGCTTTAAGTGAAGTTGAAAACAGATTCCTATCCATCTGATATTGAACAAGAACACACTCTAATGAACATAGACATTGAACAGCTGACAGGCCTCATTAAGAAACTAAAATTGGAAGGGGCAGCCGGTCAGAGTGCAATCCCAAATGCCCTCTTCAGAGGAGATACTACATTCTCGGCTTACTATTTGGCGCTGCTTTTTAACGATCCCCAGGGTACTAAGCGGCTACCAGATGCATGGAAAGCCAGCATCTTCTACCCGATATATAAGACAGGAAATCCTGCATCCCCCTCAAACTATAGGCTAATAGCCTTGATTGATGTGGAAGCCACACTGTACGCAGCCTGTCTATTGCAACAACTATCGGTATGGATATACAAAAGACAACTATTACCACAAAATCAGACGGGCTTCAAAGCTGGCATGGGAGCCTCAACTAATCTGGCAGCAGTGGCTACTAAAGCCAGGCTCAAGAACAGTCAGTTATTTGCATGTTTTATTGATCTGAAGGCTGCCTTTGACAGCGTGCCAAGAACTTGCCCATGGGAAAAATTGAAAGGTTGGAGCCTACCCTGAGGTCTAATGAATGCAATGATGGACGTATGCTCAGGCACTTGGGAACAAGTACAAATTGGAGAGGGTGGCCAAGTCACCAATAGATTTCAAATTGCAAATGGATTGTACAAGGATGTGTACTAGCTCCTATGCTGTTTAATTTCTACCGTGCAGACTTAGCTTTCCCCTTGTACCCGTGAATAGACATCCGCCGGTTTTGGCCAGGGAAAGAATAGCATGCCTACAGTATATAGACAACATAGTTTTACTCAGTCAAACACCAGTCGGGCTACAGCACAGCATTGACGCACTTACTACATGTATTATTAAGCAATGTCTGGAATTGAACTGAGCAAAACTATGGTTGTCCGTTTGGTTGATATGAAGTTCAAATCTTTTGCGTGGTTCATTAATGGAATACAGGTGGAAGTGGCCCCTATATACAAATACTTGGGTTTCATCATGGATCATCTCTTGACCTTCAAACCGCAACTTGATGCTGCTCAAGCAAAGGCCCACTCGACCTTTGGTTTCAAACTATTAGAACGAGAATTGAGTTGCCCATCATATAATCATCTGCTTTCTGTTATGGCAACACGGCTAATGCCCACTGTTACTTATGAGCAAAATTAATGTTGGGTAAGGAAGCAGTTTTCTATAACCAAGTTCAAACTAAGGCTTACAGATCAGTATTTCAGATCCCACATTCAGTATCCCCTGCTCAGGTTTGCGTAGAATTTGGCCTGAACAATTATGAACATCAGAGTAAATGTGCCTGTATCAACTTTTGCTGGAGAATGTGAGCAGCAGAGAATGGTACCATCAACAACCTATGCTGGACTGAAATTGAGGAGCAACAGCATTGTAATGATAAAGGCACATGGGGTCATCAATTAAACAACTCTATTAAGGAACTAGGCTTGCAAGAAGCATGGGATATGAACCTGGGTAAAGTAGAGTTTTACCAGAAGGCAAATGCTGCCACTAGGTTGCTCTCCTTAACTATTGACAAACATACGCTCTCAAAAAGACGACATGCCTGGACCATATTAACATCATAGAAATCTTTACGGGCTCATGACTATCTAGCAGTACCCTTCACCCAGACATTGAAACATCAGTTTATGCTTTTGCGAATTTGGTATGATGGAAACAAAAGACATGGTCCCTTCATGGAGACACCAAGCACAGACACATTCTTGTCGAATTTGTGGGTACAAACAAGAGCCACTTGTATATGTTATTTGTGTGTGCCCGGCTTTGTCAGAATATAGGAGAATGTATTTGAATAATATTCTTAGGTCACTAAACACGCTCATGCTGGCCGGCTGTTATTAGTTGGTTAAGTGGTATTTTAATCCTGTTTTCTTGTCAGGGGACTAAATTCATAGTTCAGACCCATAAAGAATGGAGAAAATAGCTGAGTAGGTAGTGTGTGCCCGGCATTGTCGTTATGTGTCCATGTTGATGAGTATCTTAATAGTAATTTTTAGTATGTTAGTTAGTTATTCGTTATTAATAATTAGTTTAAATTATGTTTCATTTGTCTTTATGAATTTGATTGTGTTTTATTGTACTAACTAGGATGCAATGTCACTTTTTCATGGACGTAAGCGAGTGCTTGAACTTAAGACCAACAAAGAAAGGACAAAATTAGTTGAGTAGGTTTATTTATGACTGTAATCATTTATAAGCCTAATATTTTAAGAAATTATTTAGGATTAGGACAAACCAAATTTTTATGTGTATTTAAATTTTAAACCAAGAGCATGTTTGAGTGTTTATAATGTACGAACGTGTGATTAGCAATAGTTTTAATTAACTTTGCTAATAAAATTATTCACGAGTTTACGAGTTATTTACGGGTGTCAGCCATGTCAATATTGCTCACTCTACCTTGTGAAGGGCTCCAACTGTAAGGTACAGGCAGCTGAAGCTAAGAACTGGTCGGCAGGGCACAGAGTGGATGAGAAACGCTCCTACTGCATCACCATTTCGGCCACACCCCGTTATTTTCCCCTTTATTTTAATTAATTAGAGTAGATTCAATTTAGTGTTATATATAATTAATATTTTTTTTAATTAACCCAAACAATATTGTAATTACATTTCTGTTAGGATTATTGTAATATAAGGTTATCAAATTAAAAATAAGATTAACAAATTAGAAAACTGTTGGACCTGGCCCTTTTACAGGGTCATTCCCCAGACGTTTTGCTTTTTGCCTTCTTATTTTTCTGACCTTTGTTGGCTGACGTTTTGACTCTGACCACTTTTTCACTGCTAACCAGTGCTAAAGTGCATGTGCTCTCCCTTACAAAATTGGTATGATTGGATTATACCTAATTGGCATATTTAATTTACCTATAAATCCCTTGTAAAGTGGTATCCCTATACCCAGGGCCTGTAAATTAAATGCTACTAGTAGGCCTGCAGCGCTGCTTGCGCCACCCACTGAAGTAGCCTGTCAAACCTATCTAAGGCCTGCTAGCGCAGAGCCTGTGCGTGCAGTTTTCTGCCACAAGGACCTGGCATCTAAATTTACTTGCCAGGTCCAGAACTCACCTTTTACTTCATGTAAGTCACCCCAAGGTACGCCCTAGCTAGCCCTTTGGGAAGGGTGCCATGTATGTAGAAGGAAGGACATGTGCCATGTTGCGTGGCCTGTCCTGGTAGTGACAAACAGCCTAACTTGGTGTCTCACTGCTGTGAGTGCTGCCTCCTCATAGGATTGCTTTGGAAATGCCCTGCCTTATGTGTAAGGGGTATGGTCTGATTTATGAGGGGTAGCGTAGGCATGTTTGGTATGGCTGTGATAGTGGTGAGAAATGCTGCTTACTGGTGTAGGTGTATTTTTTATTACTATCACAGAAATGCCACTTCTAGAAAGTGTGCATTTATCTGTGCTTATGACTTTGGTGTTTTTCAGCATGCCTCCAATCCACGTCTGGGCAGACTGACAGTTGGGGCTTTGTGCATACTTATCAGACAGCCTGAACACAGGGAGGGTGGAGGTGTCACAGAGGTGCATCTACATATTGTAAAGCCTTCCTGGGCTGAGAAAAGGGAGAGGCGGAGCACACCTGCATTTGTAAAGACTGTGCCCTGGCCTCACACAATAGGGTTGTCCCCCCACTGATATTTGGAGCCTGTGCTGAAAGGAGAGAGGGGGCACTCCCAGAACCAGTTGTAACTGGCTGGAACCTCCTCTCCCTACCATTGTGAAACACACTGTAAACCCAGTATAAGTACAGGGGAAATTTCCCCACAATTTGAACACTCTTGGAACTTGAAACTAGACACAGAACGCTGATGAATGGACTCACCAGGAACCCACCTTGGACTGCTGCTGCTGTGCTGACCTGTGACCTGCCTGGTCATTAGGAGGAACTGCCACCATCTGCACCCCTTGTGCTGGCCTGTAGCTGGGCCCACCAGCCCTGTGATTCTGCTTGTCCTGCTCGCTCCCAGGGGCAGGGTGCTGTGGCCTCTGACCCCTGCACCGATCTCTACAGCTTTGCCTTAGCACTTGGGAAAAGCGCTCTCTCTTGAATTGCTGCTGAAGGTCACCGTTGCAGCCCAGGCTTCAGATTTGCCGTAGCACCTTGAAAAGCGCTTTATTTCTGCTCCCTGCATCTACTTACTCCTGATTCCCTAAGCAGTGCTCCCTTCCTTGAGCCGTCACACTTGGAAGGAGTAGTGGTGAAGCGCTGTTGCTATCAGGGATGACTCGCTTTAAAAAGCGCTCCTTTTTCTTGCCGGAATCACCACGGCCGCCTGGGAACTCCGAGCTCATTTGAACTGCGCTCCCGACATGCCCCAGGGGCACGAGAACGACGAGGACGAGAGCCAGCGTGCTCTTAGGAGATACCCTGGGCGTGGCATACTACAGGATGCCCCCGGAGTGCCGCCAGGCTCCTTCCTCCACGTGGTCTTCCTACGGCAGCCGAGAAGAGCAGTAAAGCAGCACGCGCACCGCGTCGGGTGTGGCTGCTCCCCGAGTGATGTAGATGCCTCATCCGAGGTCTCACCGGGCCCCACTCCCCCACAGAGTTTAGGAGGAGAGGCAGGCCTCGAAGAGATCTCTCCGCCCCACTAGGCCCTGAGCTTTAGCAGAGATTGCGGGCTGGTGAAAGCCTCATTGGAGGCCCCGCACCGCCCCGCCCGGTCTTCCTGGTTGTTCCTTAGTGGGGTTTTTCCGCTCTATTAACCACCCTCCCTTTTCGGAGGGTCCATATCGGCCGGAAGCCACCCACAAGATCGCGGGTCCCAGAAGGGGCCTGAAACACGAGCCGGAGGGTGTGCGTACCGCCCCCCTCCTCAAATAATCATCATCATGGTGCCCCCGTCATGCACACGGAGCACTGGGGGGCCCTCCTCGTCTGCTTCATGGCACTGGATGTGCCCTTCAAATTCAAGACAGGTACTCTTGCCGCTAAACACTCTCTCAATGGTTCTTTTAGGGGCTTGAAGGGGCTGTTGGGCTAACCTGTTTTGGGCATAATATAACATACATGTGTTGATGGTTCTTTTTGTGGGCATCCTACACTGATCTGATGTCCTGACTTGCCATATGGTTTAAAGTGCTCCTGATATAGGCCTTTGTGATACTTTTATGACAAGTGTATTTAGTTCTTACTGTAATTCCTGACTACTACTTATGTTGCAGAATACTGAGTACTTACGTGTTCTAGTGTGACAACTGCGTATTCTTGCAGGGTATTAGTAACTTGTCTAACATTCTAACAACTGCTAAGGTAGCAGGGTATTACTTACGTGTAATGTTGGTCTAATTATGCTTTGTGTAATACAGATTATTTTTACATAGCTCAGTGTTGTGTTTACTTTGTGGTGTACATTTTGGATCACACGTGTTGTGTGTGTTGTGCAAATGCTTTACACATTGCCTCTGGGATAGGCCTGACTGGTCGTGCCAAGGTACCAAGGGGGTGAGTAGGGGCTATCTTGGACATGTAACTCCCTTGCCCTGACTAGAGTGGATAGGTTCTGCCTGGCTGAGGTGCATACCCTAGCCAACCAGAAACCCCATTTCTAACAAAAACATTACAGTAGAGTTTAAGGTGAGAGATATAATGAATTAAAGGTTAGATAACGTTGGGTCAGAAAAGTCCCCTTGCATAGTGAAAGTCCCTTGCATGGTGATGTACATGCACACCTATCCTAACTGCCCCAGCTGCCATGATATCTTGATCCTTGGTACCGGGTGAACACGGGTCATGGGTGTGTGCAATGACCTAGACTAGTCACATGGTAATAAAGCCTGCTTAGATTTGGAAGGGTGCACCTAGCGTTATCCTTGTGAAGGTAGAGGCAGTCTTGCTGGAGACTGGGAAAAGTGGGGGAGGTAGGTGGGCGGAGGGAATAAAACAAATTTAAAAAAAACAAACTAAAAAAAAAACTTAATCCAACCACCGTGCCGTTGCTCTCCACTGCACTACAGGCACATGCTCCCAGCCTGCCCTCTGGCCAATAATGATGCTGCTCAGAGCAGCGTTATGATTGGCTGGAGCACCCGGGCTGGGCACTCTAAGTCAGACTGGGGGCCTGGGCCTGGATGGAGAGAGCCCTGTGCACCTGTGTGTTTGTCCAGCATTTGTGTCGATCCTACAAGGTTTTCCTACAGAAAAAAACAGCTGAAATAAAAAAATATTGAAATTCAGGTAAAAAAAAACAGCCATTTTTCTCTGTAAATTTTTCCTGCAATGTCATATTTTCAAAAGCAAGATATTACATCCACTGGACTCTTCTGGTTGCTGAGTATATAGGGCTTGTAGGTTCATCAAGAACCCTAGGTACCCAGAGCCAATAAATGAGCTGCACCTTGCAATGGGTTTTCATTGTATACTGGGTATACAGAAATTAAATCGGTGAAATATAAAGAGTGAAAAATAGGTATCAAGGAAACCTTTGCATTTCCAAAATGGGCACAGGATAAGGTGTTGAGAAGCATTAGTTATTTGCACCTCTCTGAATTTCGGGGTCCCCATACTAGCATGTGAATTACATGGCATTTTCTTAAATAGGCGTCTTTTTTACACACTGTCTTACATTTGGAAGGAAGCAATGTAGAGAAAGGCAAGGGGCAATAACACTTGTTCTTCTATTTTGTGTTCCCCCAAGTCTCCCGATAAAAATGGTACCTCACTTGCGTGGGTAGGCCTAATGCCTGCGACAGGAAGTGCAACATGTACACATCACATTTTTACATTGAAATCTATAGCTCAGCTGGCACCTAGGGAAACCTACCAAACCTATACATTTTTTTAAACTAGACACCTAGGGGAATTCAGAATGGGGTGACTTGTGGTGGCTCTCACCCGGTTCAGTTACCCAGAATCCTTTGCAAACCTCACAATTTGGCAAAAAAACACTTTTTCCTCACATTGTGGTGACATAAAGTTCTGGAATCTGAGAGGAGCCACAAATTTTCTTCCACCCAGCATTCCCCCAAGTTTTCCAATATAAATGGTACCTCACTTGTGTGGGTAGGCCTAGTGCCCGCGACAGGAAATGCCACAAAACACAACATGGACACATCACATTTTCCCAAAGAAAACAGATCTGTTTTTTGCAAAGTGCGTAGCTGTGGATTTTGGCCTCTAACTCAGCCAGCACCTAGGGAAACCTACCAAACCTGTGCAATTTTTAAAACTAGACACCTAGGGGAATCCAAGATACCGTGTCTTCTGGGGCTCTCACCAGGTTCTGTTACCCAGAATCCTTTGCAAACCTCACAATTTGGCAAAAAAAACCACTTTTTCCTCACATTTCGGTGATGGAAAGTTCTGGAATCTGAGAAAAGCCACTAATTTCCTTCCACCCAGCATTCCCCCAAATCTCCCAATAAAAATGGCACCTCACTTGTGTGGGTAGGCCTAGTGCCCCGCGACAGGAAATGCACCAAAACACAACGTGGACACATCACATTTTCCTAAAGAAAACTGACCTGTTTTTTGCAAAGTGCTTAGCTGTGGATTTTGGCCTCTAACTCATCTGGCACCTAGGAAAACCTAGCAAACCTGGACATACGTATACACATCAAAATGATCAAATACAAAACTACCTGTTTTTGCAGGGATGGGCAGCTAGGTTTTTGGTCCTCAGCAGCCATCTAGGGAAACCTACCAAACACAGAAATTTCTGAAAACTAGACACCCAAGGGTGTCCAGGGAAGTGTGACTTTCGTGGATCCCTCAGTGTTTTCTTACCCAGAATCCTCAGCAAACCTCAAATTTAGCTCAAAAATCACATTTTCCCACATTTCTCTGTGGGATCACTGCACTGGCACAAATGTCCTACCACCCAATGTTCCCCTCCTGATACAAATGATACCTCACTTGTGTAGTGGGCCAAGTGCCTGTGACAAAAACAGGTCGAAAATGAGGGGGAACCAAAGCTGGTCCAAAGGGTCAGTTTGAAAAAACCCATTTTAGGCGGACAAGTGGGGCAGAATTATTATCGGTATAGATGCGACAATGCTGGGTGGTAGGAGTTTTGTGGTTTCCTGCAGATTCCAGAAGGTTCCATCACAGAAATCTGGGAAAAATGTGTGATTTCAAACAAAGTTGGAGGTTTGCAGGGCATTGTGGGTAAGAAAATGGTGCGGTGTATGTGAAGCACACCACCCTGGACCTACCCAGATGTTTCATTTCCAGACCAAAAAGAGCAGCCCTCTCCATTCCAAGTGGGACAATTGTGAGAGTTAGACAAGCTCTCATGGCCCAAATGTAAAACCAAAACCTAAAGTAATCAAATGTCCTCTTGCATGCCGTGGGGAAAGATGTTTTAGTGTGCGGGGTAGAGCTGAAAGACTGTTACCCCCTTCCTTTCGGGTGGGGGCATAACCATGCCAATACTGGTTGGTAGCCACCACCCCACTATTTTGTATTTTTTATTTCCTAGCATCTAGTAGGCTTTCTGCCCCTCCCCCGGGGAGTGGATCGGGAGTAATTGCCCCACAACTTTGTCCCCATTTATTAGGGGTGGGGGTATGGCCATACACGCACTCTCTTTTTTTTTAAAACAAATCTTTCCTGGTCTCTGCTGGGCTTTCTGTCCCCCTTGGGGGCAGATGGGCTTACAAAAATAGGCAGATGAGGCAGAAATGGCCTAAAATAAATTTGCCCTCAGGGGAGTGACCCTTGCCTAAGGGGTCGCTCCCCTTGCGTGAAATCGGCACAAATAAAAAATACCTTGTGTCCAGTGGTTTCTGCCCCCCTTTGCGGCAGATTGGCCTATGTCCCTTGCTTAAGAGGTCGCTCCCCATGCGTGAAATTGGCACAAAAAAAATCTCTGATGTCTAGTGGTTTCTGCCCCCTCTGGGGGCAGATTGACCTAAGAAAAATAGGCCAATCTGCCCCAAAGGCGGCAGATATGGCCTGAGATAATATTGCCTCCCAGGGGAGTGACCCTTGCCTAAGGCGTTGCTCCCCATCTGTAAAAAAACTAAAAAAATCCCTGGTGCTTGGGGGTTTCTGCCCACCTTGGGGGCAGAACAGGCCTAAATAAAAAATTGCCCCCTGGGGAGCGAGCCTTGCCTAAGGGGTCGATCCCCTTATAAACATGACAACAAAAAAAAACATCCCTGGTGTCTGGCTTTTGCCCCCCCCCCACCCCAGGGGGCAGATTGGCCTAATTAATATAGGTCGATCGGCCCCCAGATCCTGCTTATGGGGTCACTCCCCTTATAAAGGAAAAATAAAAAAAACTAACTCCCTGGTGTCTAGTGGCCATTCCTGCAGCACGATCGCTCTTTCCCTGGTGTAATCTCTCTGTGGGCTTTTAACCACGCCCATGTGAAGCCCATCGCTTTGGTTGGTTCGTGGGCTTGCCTTTTAAAATTAGCTTGATTTAATCAGTGAAAGGCATGCATACATCATCCCTTTACCGGTGTTTAGCCCTCCTCGAGCGCACCGGCCAACTACTGAAAACATATGAGGTTCCATGTTTTACATATGGTTTCTGCACTATTTTGTCTCTTTATTTCATAGGCAGCGCAGTCTTGCTGAGCAGTAGTAGAGCGCTTTGCATGACATCTACCCTGTTACATGGAAATTTGCACTTTTGCCAGTTACATGGATAATTGCACTTTTGCCAGTTGCATGGATAATTGCACGTTTTACCATACATTTCACAGCAGGCGAACTTCTGTTTCCTCTTATGTGTTTGCTTTGCGCTCATGGCGGCTGTCGGCTTGCTGATGTGAAACTGTTCTACTTTTCAGTTTTTGTGGCAAGAAAAGTCTGGTTAGGAGTTTACAACGCTAATAACTTGAGTAAATGCAAGACCCATTGCATTGCAAATGCTTGTTTTATGTGTCACTGGAGTGGATATGCTGTCCCACTCATGTAAAGTTCTTTGGTTATGTACTTAACCCATCCTTTGTCCTGCATGGATTGTGTGCAAGGCCAGACAGCATGTGATACTTGTGTGTGCGTGCTGGGACTGCATGTAATACCTTCATGTGTGAGCTGGGTTGCATGTGTATACCTGTGAATGATACATAATGTTGAGATCTGTGGGTCTGTGGGTTTCATTCTGGAAGCACAGGGCCTGAAGAGATGAAGACTGCAACTCCCAGACAGGAGCTGTACATTGCTGACATTCCTGGTGGCTGGGGTATGTCACAAACACTGAAGGTAGAGGATCAGAGCACCTGCTGTGCATATTGTCATTTTAATTACATTTATATAATGCTAACTACCCCTGACAAGGCGCTGAAAATGTGTACACCGGACAGCATGTGGCTCCGGAATCCAACAAGCACATGACTTAGAGTAAAGACTGTACTATGAGAGAAGAGGCATGCAGAGGATGGAACCTGAGGAGATGGTCATTCAAAGAAAAAGTAACAGTTGAAAGTTTTAAAATTAGTGTCAACATTTTCATGCAAGGTTTTAAGAACAAAGAGTAGACTTTTGAGGCAGTGTGCAATCTAAGGAAAAAAAACTGTAAAGAGAAACATAATTATTTGCCTGGGACTTAGTGCTATATTAGGTACTTTTTGATAGGCCGAGAAATGGGCAGTCTGTCAGCTTTGAGGTAGTGTGCGATCTGAGAAAGCAAAACTGCAGAAAGAAACATAATAATTTGCATGGGACTTAGGGGCATATTTATACTCCGTTTGCGCCGAATTTGCGTCGTTTTTTTCGACGCAAATTCGACGCAAAACTAACTCCATATTTATACTTTGGCGTTAGACGCGTCTAGCGCCAAAGTTCATGGAGTTAGCGTCATTTTTTTGCGGGAACACCTTCCTTGCGTTAATGATATGCAAGGTAGGCGTTCCCATCTTAAAAAATGACTCCGATGCATATGCGTCGTATTTATACTCCCGGGCAAAAATGACGCCCGGGAGTGGGCGGGTCTAAAAAACCCGCATTTGCGCCGGCTTTTAGCGCCTGGGTCAGGGCAGGCGTTAAGGGACCTGTGGGCTCAGAATGAGCCCAGAGGTGCCCTCCCCTGCCCCCAGGGACACCCCCTGCCACCCTTGCCCACCCCAGGAGGACACCCAAGGATGGAGGGACCCACCCCAGGGACATTAAGGTAAGTCCAGGTAAGTATTTTTTTAAAAAAAAAAATTGTGGCATAGGGGGTCCTGATTTGTGCCCCCCTACATGCCACTATGCCCAATGACCATGCCCAGGGGACAGAAGTCCCCTGGGCATGGCCATTGGGCAAGGGGGCATGACTCCTGTCTTTGCTAAGACAGGAGTCATTTCAATGGGGGATGGGCATCGTAAAAAAATGGCGCAAATCGGGTTGTGGCGATTTTTTTGCCTCAGCCTGACTTGCACCATTTGTGGACGCCCATACGCCATTTTCCCCCTACGCCGGCGCTGCCTGGTGTACGTAGTTTTTTTTTACGCACACCAGACAGCGCCGACGGCTAACGCCGGCTTACGTCATTGAATAAATACGGCGCCCGCATGGCGCTTCAGAATGGCGTTAGCCAGCGCTAATTTTTTTAGCGCAAAACTGCATTAGCGCAGTTTTGCGTCAAAAAGTATAAATATGGCCCTTAGTGCTATATTAGGTGTTTTGTGATAGGCTCTAGAAAAGGGAAGTCTGTCTGCTGCTAGGCCGCTGCTAGACATCCTGTAAATCAAAGGCAGCTGATCTCCTTAGGAGTTGGTAGTGTAAAGTAGTAGCCGGATTCACATATGAAAAAATATAGATAACTCTTGTATGACTCAGCAACCTCATGATAAAGGGAAACTTGACAATATGTACAGGGTATATAAAGCAAACGCTGAAAAGATGATTGTGCAAAGGCGGGACTGGCTGTCTGCTGAAGTTTTCCCTTAAAGTTTACCTCGCAGTATTAATTTCCAATGTTGCCTGTTGCCTATTTGGATGCCCATGGTCTAGCATGGCACAGGATATGGGTGAGAATAGCTTCTCAGATGTAAGAAATGTATTGCCTGCATTATTGTGTCTGAAGGGAGGCGGCCCAGACACTGAAGTGAAGAGGGAGAGACCATTTTACCTAAAAATTCGAAGGAGCCTTTTCTTTAGTAAGGAGGTGCAGATTAGTCCTCCTGAGCACTGTTAATAGGTGGACAGCAGGGCTGTAGGAGGGGCCTGTGGTTTCTGCCAATCAAAGAACAGACATTTCTAATGCAGGTCTGTCCTGTGTCTGGCCCTGATTGCTGCTTCAGGAAGCTCTCACATTTCATTGTGACCCTGTTGTTGGTGCAGCCCCGTGCAAACGACTGTGAGAAATATCACTTTTCTCAATGGCTGTCTCTTCAGGGCAGCCATAGAAAAATACCTGGGAGAGAATCATTATTGCATCTGTAGTACAGCTAGAGACGTGTAAACTTTTGGTCACATAGAGGAACTCCCACAGTAGCTCACTGAGGCCCATATTTATACTTTTTTTGCACCGCTTTTGCATCAAAAAGTGACGCAAATGCGGCACAAAAAAGTATAAATGTGGCCTAAGTCTTCAGTACAGACTTGTGCATAATTTCCAGCTAGCAGGGTCGGCCACCACAAGCTGTTGTGTGACGTATATTTATCTACAGGGCTGTGCATGCGCCTTTAGTGAAGTAGAATATTCATTGTTAGTGTTTGTAAATTGGAATCTTTGTGATGGTGGTTGGAAAATACGGAGGGCGGTGAGCAGATCGGAAGGTGGCGAAGCTGATGTCGGACGTATCTGATGTCAGGGGTCTGTTGCAATGAATAAAGCTTTAAAGAGGAACCTTTTGGATGAAGTGTCGTACTTTACACAAGACTGCTCTCCTGCCAGTCCCGGAACACCCGACCATCCCCTGGGGTCACCACCCATGCCCACAGAAAGTCCACATAGTCACTTCGCTTACAACCATGCTTGCGAGCTACAATAAAATATCAGGGCAGGTCACTGCTGTTTCTGTGTGGAAGGCTCAGCTTACTGGATCTGATCCCAGCACAACTAGGGTGACCACCTGGCATGGGTGTAATTTCAGGACAGTGAGTATAAAAATTCAGGACAAAGGGTCAAAATTCAGGACAAAAATTCAGGACAAAGGGTCAAAATTCAGGACAAAAATTCGGAACAAAAGGTAAGTTTTACTGACCTTCAGAGGAGGTCACGCAATAGTATACAAGTAAGTAAATAGATAACCAACATAAGTACAAGTCAAGATATGTTTATTAAAGGTTAAAAAGCAGTAAAACACACCAAACAAAATTGCCCACCAATGTACCAGACATTTGTCACGGACCGTAGCACTATACGTTTTAGTGCTTGTTTTTGAAACTGTACTTTTTATCGGAACTAGCAGAAGTCTGAAGTTCTTTGTTCCTCAGAGAAAACTGATAAAAATCTGCACATGAATGTTTCATGTTCACCTGGACCTGCAATTCTGCCTTAACAAGCTCAACGTCACACCTATTACGTGTGTCAGTCCAGGTGAACTTCAATTGTGAAAAAATCCTCTCGGTTGGTGCGTTGCTGCCCGGCAAGCTAAGTATAAATGACATCAGTTTTTTTATATTGGGGACATCACATGGCAACTTTGAGAAAGCACTCAACCACTTCTGTGCACATGGCAAGTTAGAGCCTACCACAGCCCGCAAAGCAGGAGCAATTAAACTGTATTCATTGAATAAGTACTGCACGTCCAGATGACGGCTCAAGTTAATTGCATCAGCAGCTTTGCAGAGCTGCTGAAAGGTGAGCACTTCTCTTAAACAGCATGGCTCTATTGCTGACAAGTAATGGCTCTCTGAAAAATCAAACCATTTTTCTAAATACTTTAAGGAGCGCTCCAAAAATGTCAAAAAATCTCTCTGCATGGTTGCGCTCAACTCTGAATCATGGGACATTACATAATTGTGCACTTGGAAACCAAAGAACCGATTTTCCAGTCTGTCTTTTAAGTTGTTCCGCAATATCCTGAAGATGCCTGGTACCTCTGGTGCGCTCAACTCATCCTTCTCAAGCTGCAGAATAGACACATTGAATATGATCAAAATGTCATGAACAAAGAAAAGGTAAGCTTCACCGCGTGACATGGCGGCCTCCCCACTTTCTAGCCCTAGAAAATCCCATATTGCTGTAGGTGTTTTTTCTTGACCTAGAGAAAGGAAATAGGACTTTAGGGCTGCCCAGCACTTCAACAGTCGATCGATGGCTGGGAACAAAGTGAGCCACCTTGTTGGAACATGCCGAAACAAAGGCTGCCACTCCAGGTCCACAAAAGAAAAAAATTCTCTCAACTCCGCTGTTCGCTTTGCTGAAGAAGAGAAGTGATTGTAGACCTTTAGAACAAAGGATTCAACATCCATGGAGAGGCCATTAATGGCTTGTTTAGCACAGTTGTGTAAGATGTGGGCAGGACAGTTTGCAGGCAGAATGTCTTCATTTGCTCTCTTCAAAAGCTGAAACACAGAGTGATGTCGGCCATAGTTGACACTTGCGTTGTCTCCACAGTATGCAGCAGCATGCTCCAATTTCAACCCATGCTCTTTTAATTTGTTTGTGATCTGCTGTGCAATCGCAGTAGCAGTCTCAGCCTCATCATCATCATAGAAGTCCAGCAGAGTGTAGGTCACACCGGATGTGAAATTGAAGTGCCGCAACAAAAGCGGATATAATTTAATGTTTCCTTTGTTGGAGGCATCGCTGCAAACTGAGAAATATCCATCCTGCAAGTCTTCATATGCTTGCTGCAAAGATAAAGGTGCAAGCACTGTTTTTGTGATACTTGATGCCTTTGTGCGGCCACAGGATGCTTTTGCCGCAATAGAAGAGTCTGGATAAATTACTTTGGACAGCTTAAAGCCACAATCCAGGGAGCGATAGGAGATATGATGTTTGACAGCATGATACACCTGGGTCACCTCTGCAGCTGTGACCTAAAATAAACCCAAAAAAATGAAAAAGGGGTATAAGCGGCACGTAGATTAAGTCTCCACTGATGAAGAAAACGCTTTGGTTCTTAGAGCTGCAAACTTAAATTCAAGTGTCAGCTACCAAGCCAAAAACAGTTATAATGTGCTCTTGATATGGACAGAGTGAGAAAAACATGTTGAAGGCAACCTGACTTGGTAAACACAAATGCTGGCATAATCAACAGCAGGGCGGGCCGTACAAAGAGTGTGACAAAGTAAGAAGAGTGTATATGAATTACATGCGAGTTAGGATATGTTATGATGATGCATACAATTACTTACTTTAGCTACTTCCGGCTGAAAGCTTGGTTGCAGGTATGCCGAAATTGTTGCCATCTTCGCCCTGCCTGAGGCATTTTTCTTATGCTGTGATCCTGCCTCATGTGTTTTAATATCCCGCTCTCCTCCATAGGCAATGGAAAAGTCTTTATTACAGATGTTGCACTTGACCTTGTACACATCATCTGAAGACTTCCGGATGTTGGGGTGTCTAAGTTCCCATTCTGGTCGGTACTTCACAAAGCGTTTTTTTGCCTTTTTCTTGGGTGGCTCAGGCACGGAGTATGCCTGCGAGGTAGATGTCGCATCTGAAAGTCCTTCAAAATCCGATGTGAATGTTGCCTCTGCGGCACCTTCGCCCGACTCATAACC
This sequence comes from Pleurodeles waltl, assembly GCF_031143425.1. Classification (NCBI taxonomy): domain Eukaryota; kingdom Metazoa; phylum Chordata; class Amphibia; order Caudata; family Salamandridae; genus Pleurodeles; species Pleurodeles waltl. The sequence continues at coordinate 280,627,079 of NC_090443.1, read as the reverse complement.
AGACATTTTTTGTGTTTTTTAAAGTACTCTGTAAAATACGCAGCAGACTTTATGTAGATGCATACTGTCTTCAATTCTTCAATGAATAAATTAAGTCTATCAGGCACTTACTTTCCTCTGTGATGATCACTGAGGTGTGTATGTTAGGAAGCATAGTGACGTGCAACTTGGAGTGGTGTGGACAAACATGCACTTCATGGTTTTTCAGTCTGCTGGTGGCAGGGTGCATACTCGGACAACCAGAAACCCAATTCCCAACAACAAGCACGAACTAAACAAACAATCACACTCTTAACTGCGAGCCACTGAGGTAACCGTTAAATAATATGAAAGGGTTTTCATTGCAAAACTTCAACATCCAGTAGGCACCCATGACACCACTGCATTCAGCTATATGGGAGTTTCACAAGTGCTAATAATGCTGCAGTGTTGGCATTCAGTTAGAACACAATGCAAGACAGAAAAAACATGTGTAGGATATAAGAAATGTTCACAGTACACAGGTACACATCCCCACTTGGGTCTGACTGTGAGGGTGCAACCACCATACACCTTTTTATGGCTTTTGGAACCTCTTTCCAGGACCAAGGGGCCATACCTCACATTTAGGTTTGGCATCTGCAAGAGAAAATTGTATTGTGCAGTCAATCAGTACACTAAGTTTGTGGCCCTTTCTTTTGGTTCATGGTTCCGAAATGAATGATGAGGGAAAAAGCTCCATTGTCCAATAATATAGATTATTTTGGCATATCCATCACCGTTGTGACGGAGTAACCCCTCCCCCAATATCTAAATCAGGCCCTTAGTCTTGATTGATAGCTCATCTCATTGTGAGGCCTACAGAAACCACTGTTCTAAGTCTCATTTTTTCAGATATACGCCAAAGCAAGAAAAGGCATTTACTTCAGTGATGTTCTACTTTATACCAAGTTTAGTGTAATTCCATTCTGCCATTCATTTCTGTAGAGCTATCAAAATCTATCTTCAAAAAGCAGTTAAAATGAGAAATGTAATTTTTTTGAACAACTTCTTTTTGCCCCCTACTTGATTGATCTGCATAAAGCTCGTCATACAGAACTCAAATGGATATGCATGTCTAAATAAGGTTTCGTGCATATTTTTCAAGTGGTGACCCAAAAACTATAATCCAATAAAACAGGCCTTCGATAGAAAGTCAGACCTAATTATACCAAGGTGGCCTGTGTAATATATAAACATGATGATGAAATCATACATGATCTTCTAATTGTTGATATTTAGATCTACTCCACTAATAAACACACACACACACACATTTACTCCTAAAGTACAAAGTTCAAAATCCATCTTATTAACACAGTAGAGATATGTTGATAAGAAAAACACGGTTTACTGCCTCAGAAATTGTCCATCCACCATCCCAATAGCCAAGAGCAGTGGTTCCCAACCTTTTGACTTCTGTGGACCCCCATTTTATCAATTCTGGAGCCCTAATATTATTACATTTTCTAAGCAGTCGCGGACCCCCTGAGGAGGCTTTGCGGACCCCCAGGGGTCCCCGGCCCACAGGTTGGGAACCACTGGCCAAGAGGACTCTTCAACATGATTATACCTCAATTCACACAGTTAAAACTTGGCATCCTGGTTTTGAATAAATGCTTTCAATTTAAACAAATCCACGTTAGTAATATTGCGGCATTAACCATATATGCACATGTGCAGGGTGTAATGGGCTACACGTTACAATTTTTGAGTGAGATAGGAGCATCATGACCCACGTGATGCTTCAAATGTTCCTTCCCCACATTTAGCGATGTAATTAATAGCATACTGCGCCCTGCATATCGGTATATATACTGTACATCTACCACATATCATTAGATTTCTGATATTTTGGTAGTTAATACTGAAATTCTGCATATGAAGACTCTTGTAGATATTTGCTTGCGCCATTCTGAGATATAACCATCAGCCACAGTTTATGCGCACATCCCTGGCTTTTTTTTCTATTACATCTGCCAGATCTTTTTAACCCGATTCACGAAAAAAGCGTTGTCTGTGTAACTACCAACCCATCTTTATACAGTAGATTTTTACAAATGTTTACCTAAATCATAGAAACAACAAGCTCCACAGAGGCGTTTGTGATGATTTACAGACTTTTTCCAGAGCCAAGCTCACTTCCCTCCTCAGCTGAGTAGTAAAACTAATAATAAAGTTAACACAGTTGAAAATATTTGCCATCCAAGCCCTCCAGCTAGCTAGTGAAAACTAGCTTCCTATCAGGGTTTGTCTAATTTCCAGGCTGCTGGAACGGAAGAAAAATCCAGCATGTTTTTGCAACTTACCTTTTAAAAACGCGATCGCAGGGTGTAATGGAGACTGGCAGTTGGCTTCGTGTTCCCACCGGCTCTTCTGGGACTAGGAAAGTCACGACGTCGCTCTTCCGAAGGGGCAAACAGGAAAAACAAAGTAGGTAACTACTGGTAACGTGCTCTGCACGTCCTGATAAAGCAAGGCTGGGCTGCCTAAAACTATTCTCATTGGCCCTGATGCCCTGAAGCATCACAGCCAATGAGAGAAGTCCTCCAGTGGAGCAGCGAGCACTAGGATTGGCTGATGGATATCAAGCCAATCCTAGGTGCTTTTTAGGGACTTTATACAAAGTCCTGCATAATTATAGGAGGGTGAGACAAGCCACATCATTGGCTGTCACCCAAAACCATTGAAATTACGGACAAATGGCGTCCGTGAAAGAAGTCTTCACGGACAACGGACAAATGGGTGAAATTACGGACTGTCCGTGAAATTTACGGACGGGTGGTCACCCTAAGCACAACAGTTCAGTAGCCCACTGCATGTGTTGCAGGGAGTGCAACCCTCAGAGCACAGGATCCAATCCCAGCAAAGCAGCCCAGAAGGCCACCGTACTTGCAGTAGAGATCTGCCTGCAGGCCCAAACTAAGGGCAAGAGAGCCGAGCAGAGCAAGCCAGCATGCCTCCGGGCAGAAACTCCACAGTCTCTCAGCAGGTCACCACTAGAGTTGCAGATGTCCACGCAACAGCACCAGACATGGCTCCTCCATATGGGCAGAGGAGCGCCACCCCCTTCTCCCCCCACCAGCAGCAGATGCTGCAAATCCTTTTAGATGGAAAGGAGAATAAACTCTGTTTATTATCCTTTCCATCTAAAAGGGGCGGGGCATTGTGGGTGACGAGCTGAGGGGAGTGCACTTTGCACTCCACTCAGAGCACATTTGTCTTTGGCCGCCCGTCTCGGGCCGGCCAAACACACATGTGCACAGGGCTGTCTGGAGACAGCCTGCACAGGCTCCCAGTCTGTGCCTGCAGCAGCGACGGGAGCAAAGCAGGTAAGTTTTTTTTTATTATTATTTTTTCATTATTTTTTTCCTGCAAGACCTTTTGGCTTTATCAATCTTTTTTGCCATGTTGTACAGCTGCGCAGCTGCTGTGCGGAATGGTTCAAAATAAAATAAAATAAAAAAGCGCTATGATGGAGCGAGCGTTGACTGCGCCATAGCACTTTTTTTTTTTAACTTTAGGCAGTGTTGTATAGCAGCCACACTGCTGTACATGGCTAAGAAATAGCATAGACAAAGCCAATAGATCTTGCGTAAGTATGACCTATTGGCTTTGCTATTGCTTGTGGTTTTTAGGCAAGGGTTGATTGAGTGATTTTCTCAGGATCACAGGAGGTTAATTGGGCTGGATTCAAACTTTATTCACCAGTTTCAAAGTCGGCCGTTCGACCGTGGCACATATAAATATATGTACATTTTACATATATAAATATATAGATATATATATTTGTAAATATATATTTTAGCACATCTTTACAATTACGTCACAGAGGGGATTTGAATAAAATCTCAATAATTAAGGCGAAGCAAGAGCCTATCCAGAAATAAGACCGAGATTGGATACAGTTACATGTTTCATTTACCAATCGATCCCTCCTTCCCTGCTGTTATATATCGCTGCTTCCCATATGGTAGTGGATCCTTTAAGATGATATGGAGTTTTTTGTGCAGCATGCATCCTTCTTATATGTCATGTAACAGGGCTATAGGTTAACCGCGTCACATTAAGAATCACTCCTCAAAAGTGCTTCAACGGATAACAAAAGAATGTTGTTGCACTTGAGAAACCAGCAAATAATCAATCTTTCTACTATATAGTTGACCCTTTCATTTACTAAATATGGGTAACGCTGCACTTGGCAGGTCTGTCAAAAATTGAGTGAAACTCTTAAATGTTCTTCTCCATGGAAATCTTTAGTAAAATGCAAAAGATTTGTTTGGTTTGAAGAGAAAACAGAGAATACGTTTCATGGCTGCCGTCTGATGCGCCAGGAAACACTGTTCCACAGACTGTCAGGGTGATTAAGGGCCGTATTTATACTTTTTGGGGGCACAACTGCGCCAACGCAGTTGTGCGTCAAAAAATGTAATGCCGGCTAACGCCATTCGAAAGCGCCATGCAGGCGCCTTATTTATGGAATGACGTTGACCGGCGGAGCTGCCTGGTGTGCGTAAAAAAAAATGACTTACACCAGGCAGCGCCGGCGTAGGGGAAAATGGAGCTTGGGCGTCAAAAAATGGGGCAAGTCAGGCTGAGGCAAAATTTTCGCCTCAACCCGATTTGCACCATTTTTTTTTACTCCCAACCCCCATTTAAATGACTCCTGTCTTAGCAAAGACAGGAGTCATGCCCCCTTGCCCAATGGCCATGCCCAGGAGACTTATGTCCCCTGGGCATGGTCATTGGGCATAGTGGCATGTAGGGGGGCACAAATCAGGCCCCCCTATGCCACCCAAAAAAATAATAATAATACTTACCTGAACTTACCTTAAGTTCCCTGGGATGGGTCCCTCCATCCTTGGGCATCCTCCTGGGGTGGGCAAGGGTGGCAGGGGGTGTCCCTGGGGGGATGGGAGGGCACATCTGGGCTCCTTCCGAGCCCACAGGTCCCTTAACGCCTGCCCTGACCAGGCGTTAAAAAATGACGCTAAAGCGGCTGGACGTCATTTTTTTTGACCCGCCCACTCCCGAGCGTCATTTTTGCCCGGGAGTGTAAATACGGCACACATGCCTCGGAGTCATTTTTTAGAAGGGAACGCCTACCTTGCATATCATTAACGCAAGGAAGGTGTCCACGCTAAAAAATGACGCAAACTCCAAGATCTTTGGCGCTAGACGGGTCTAACGCCAAAGTATAAATATGGAGTTAGTTTTGCGTTGGATTTGCGTAAAAAAAAACGACGCAAATCCTGCGCAAACAGAGTATAAATATGCCCCTTAGTTTACTAAGTTCATCTTAGAAAACCCTTTCATTTACAACCAATGTATAATAACTGCTGTAATCTGGTGCATTGATAAAACACTTGTAGCCACAAAAAGAAACAACAGGAGGAATCAGAAGTGACACAGAGTTATGAGTATGTCAATTTAGTCACAGGTCACGTGACTGGAAAGGCTGCACCACAATAGTTTCCCTGCTCGAGTCGGAACGTCAGCTCTTTTAACTCTGCATTTTTTTTAATGGTGCCTCACAAAGGCTTTTGTGAGGGCTGGTGGCACCCAAGAAGAGGATTTTTAATGTCAACCTCAAAGCATGCTCGCTGGCTCTTTGCTATTCTTTCCGAGTCAATAAATAAACCAGTGTGTTTTGTGCTTGAATCCTATAAGGCTGCATCAGCTGCTGTAACAAAATAAGTATTGGCAAAGAGGAACAAGTTAGAGCTTTTAGCGTTGTAAATTCCTAACTGGACTTTTCTTGCCACATAAATTGAAAATGAAAAGTAAAACAGTTGACATAAGCGAGACGATTCAAAGCGCCATGACCGCCATGAGCATGAGCTTGAAGGAAAGACACAAAAGAAAAAAGAAGTTTGCTCGCAGTCAAACGTAACGGCGAAAGTGAAATTATCCAAGTAACAGGGTCGATGGCCAAAGCGGTAACAAAGCTGCCCCAAGGAGGGACAAACGTAAAGCATTTTAAGCAAGGTAACAAAGGACTTTTGAAAGGCAAGCCCATGAACAAGTGATAGTGATGGGCATGCAGTGGGCATGGTTAAAAGCCCACAGATAGATTACAATGGGCTAGAGTGCTTGTGTGCTCAACCTAACAAGGAAATGCAGCAGTCAAGTACAATGCACTTTTCAAAGTAGACGATGAAGCAAAGAATTTTATATCCATGTGCCGATTGTTTTACAAGATCCCGTTTCCATATAGAGGAGGAATGTTCCCTCACCTGCAGGTGCCCAGACGGTGATTGGTGACGGGAAGTACTTGCCTTGGTGGTGCTGCATTGGCCCTTGGGCCGCCCTTCAGCGCACCAGACTACCCCTTACTGATAGCTGGTGGGACAAGAGATACTGAGTGGTATATTCACAAGAAACTGGCGCATCAGTGCTGATGTGCCAGTTTTCTTGCATCGTCCCTGTCCCACCTAACGGCACCATGGGTGCACCGTATTTACAATACTGCACAAGATGGCGGTGATTAGGAAAACAGTGTCAGAATTTTTTACGCTATTGTGGTGCTTTGCTGCACTAGCATAAAAAATGTTGACGCTAGTGCACCAAAGTCAAAGGAGGCCCATAGGTTTCTATGGGTGCATAGTTTTAATGCCTGCTTTGAGCAGGGGTTAAAAGTGACTCTGAAAATGGCTCAGTGAAATCTTGTAAATTTCACTGCGCCATTTTTGCGGCCCTCATAGCACCGGAATGCCTCCCTTGTATACATTATGCCTGTCACAGACATCAATTTAGATCTGCACAAAGGTGAAATATTTGGGTCATGGAGGAGCAAGCAGGGTTATGCAAGGCAGTCCTTATTTGAAGTGAAAGATGCACAGTTGCAGCACCTGCCTGCCACACGTTCATGTGCCAAGAATTAAACATAAAGCTTTAACCTTCGATGTAAAACAGGAGAAATAGGAGAAATAAAGAAATGTCCATGTAATAGCTGAAAACGACAATGCAAAAGCAGAAAACCTGGGATCAGTCCAGGCTTTCCAGCTTGACCAAACTGTGTGATTTCTCTCTTGTGTTTGATTTAGTAGACTGTAATGTTGCACCATGTATAATAAGGGCCATATTTATACTTTTTGACGCAAAACTGCGCTAACGCAGTTTTGCGTCAAAAAAATTAGCGCCGGCTAACGCCATTCTGAAGCACCATGCGGGCGCCGTATTTAATCAATGACGTTAGCCAGCGTTAGCCACCGGCGCTGCCTGGTGTGCGTGGAAAAAAACGACGTACACCAGGCAGCGCCGGCGTAGGGGGATATGGGGCTTGGGCGTCAAAAAATGGGGCAAGTCAGGTTGAGGCAAATTTTTCGCCTCAACCCGATTTGCGCCATTTTTTTCGACTCCCAACCCCCATAGAAATTACTCCTGTCTTAGCAAAGACAGGAGTCATGCCCCCTTGCCCAGTGGCCATGCCCAGGGGACTTCTGTCCACTGGGCATGGTCATTGGGCATAGTGGCATGTAGGGGGGCACAAATCAGGCCCCCCTATGCCACAAAAAAAAAAAAAAACACTTACCTGAACTTACCTTAATGTCCCTGGGATGGGTCCCTCCAGCCTTGGGTGTCCTCCTGGGGTGGGCAAGGGTGACAGGGGGTGTCCCTGGGGGCATGGGAGGGCACCTCTGGGCTCCTTCAGAGCCCACAGGTCCCTTAACGCCTGCCTTTTGCAGGCGCTAAAAAACGGCGCAAAAGCGGCCGTACGTCATTTTTTTTGACCCGCCCACTCCCGGGCGTGAATTTTGCCCGGGAGTGTAAATATGGCGCACATGCCTAGGAGTCAATTTTTTAGACGTGAACGCCTACCTTGCATATCATTAACGCAAAGTAGGTGTCCACGCTAAAAAATGACGCAAACTCCATGGACTTTGGCGCTAGACGCGTCTAACGCCAAAGTATAAATATGGAGTTAGTTTTGCGTCGGAATTGCGTAAAAAAAAACGACGCAATTCCGGCGCAAACGGAGTATAAATATGCCCCTAAGAATCTAGGCCGCATGTAGGATGCACTTGACACTTGACTTTCATGTGGCGTCTACCTACCTTCCTCACTGTACTTCCATGAACCAAGAACTAAAGCCAAATCATTAACCTTTGTTTTGAAAGAAGAGAAATAAAGAGAAGTCCATTTAGTGGCTGAATTACACAAAGTGAATGCAGAAAAACTGTGTGCAGCCCATAATCTCTGTACGCCAGGTGGTGGCCGAGGTAATTGAGGGCTGTCACCCTGGTGAATTGCTCTAAACAAAAGAGGGCTGTCCCCATATTAGCAAGACAATGTCAGGAATCCACTCCCATACACTTACTCCAACTGGCAAAGACCAGCTTCACATGCCAGATAGTATCCGCAGTTTTGTATCCGCACATCTTTGCTGAAATTGCCTCCATGGACCACATCGCACCGCAAGCGGAAATCTGTGTACATTACCTGAGCGCTGGCTCCAAAGCAACAGGGCCATACTTTCCAGAGCAGTGGGCAGTTTCTTAACCAACCACAGGGATCTCTGTGCGGTGAAGTCATAAAGACCCCTCCTTCTGTATTTTGGTTCGTTAGCTAGCGAGGCACTTCTAATAATCCAACCTGGTTGTCTTATTTAAAGTTGGTAAGCGTTGGAAGTCAATTAAAGGTAGTTAGATGTTCACGAGCTTCCGATGAGAGGTATGACTCACGATGGGGAACGGATGACGTTATTGCCAACCATACCTATTGAATTTGGCTATTACTGTTTTTGCAGTCAGCAAATTTATTTTAGTAGTTTGCTTTTTTGGGGAGGGAGGGTTATGATTTTATATGGTAAATTCCAGTTTCCATGCCAAAAAGAGAATACCAACAACTTTCTAAAAGCAGCGCAGTAGAAAATCAAAACTTGGAGCTTCTACTGGAGTTAAACTGTGGCAGAGGGATGTATACTTGCCACAGAGATAAAAGCTCTCATTTATGTTGTTATATAGCTTATGATGTCATCTAGACTAGAAGACATGCAATGATGTCCCCTGATTTGTTGACATGGATCCCATTTCATGGCATTTCCTGTGATGTTACCTCTCAAGCCAAATGCCATATGAAGTTTTTTCCATTGGTGTCATCAGTTTTAAGGTTATATAATAACTCCGTGTCATTTAGAACATGGGTTTCCAGTCCTGGGCTTCACCTTAGGAACCCATTGCTTTCTGGGAATTAGGGTCATGGTTCTTGTCAAGTCAGTGCTGGAAATTTAGGGGCAGCTTTATGAAAAGCAGCGCTGCAACTAGTGCAGCACCACTTTTCTTGCATCCCTTAGCACCCCCTAATGCCACCATGTGTACAACGTATTTAAAATTTGTGCACCATGGTGGTAGTCAGGGGTACTAGCGTCATATTTTTTTATGCTAGTCGGGCACTTTGCAGGTTTAGCATAAAAAATTTTGATGCTAATCCTGCAAAACACCCAGAGGCCCATTGAAAACAATCGGAGCCTCCTTTTAACCCCTGCTCTTAGATTTCTTTGCGCCATGTTTTCAGGACCCTAGCGCCGGAACGCCCCCATGCATACATTATGCCTGGTGCAGGCATAATGTGGCTCAAGGGGCTACAAAATGGTGCAGTGCAAGCATTGCACCACTTTGTAAATATGGCGCAGTGTTTTTGGCCTTCCAATGCCACTTTAGCGTAAAAGAATTATGCTAATGTGGCGTTGAAATGGCGCTAGGCCATCTTAAATCTGGGCCTTAGATATTTACTCTAAGTTCCCATAAAATGTGCAGAAATGGGGTGGAGCCAATGAAAGCCACCTTATGCATTATTTTTGGCAAAAAGGAACAAGCATTTGCAATGCAATCAGTCTCACATTTGTGAAAGTGAGAGCTCTTGTGTTGAAAATCACACTTTTTTAACTTTTGTTTTTTGTATGCAGTGGAGTGATGATATTTTCATAGCACTATTGACATTTGTGTGACCTTGCTGTGTTGGAGAACCAGAAAACACTGTTCTTCAGGACTGGAAAGTAATAAGAGTGACAACAGCGGTATGCAAATATCATCACTCCACTGCATACAGAAAAACAAAAGTGAAAAAATGCCATTTGCAATGCCAGGAGCCCTAACTTTCACAAATGCAAGACCAATTGTATTGCAAATGCTTGTTAGGTCAAGCACGCAAGTGCTTTGACCTGTTGTAAGTCCTGTAGGCTTTTAACCATGCCCATCGTACTCCCAGCACTTTCACTCGTTCGTGGGCTTGCCTTTCAAAAACCCTTAATCATCATTGGTAAATTCTTGATGTTTGTTCCTCCTCATGGCAGTTTTGTTACCGCCTTGTAGACTGCCCCTGTTGCATGAATAATTGAACGATTGCTGAAACGTTTGACTGCGAGCAAATGTCTTTTTCCTTTTGTGCCTCTCCGCACTCACTTATGTCAACTGTTTTGCTTTTAATTTTCAATTTAAGTGGCAAGAAAAGTCCAGTTAAGAATTTACAACGCTAATAGCTCTAACTCGAGCAAATGCGAGACCTATTACATTGGAAATGCTTTTATTTGTATGTCCCTAAATAAGCAACCTTCCTGTGAACAGTAACACCAAATAGAACCGCAGGTTGGCAGCCATTTAGGGCCGTATTTATACTCTGGTTGCGCCGAATTTGCGTCGTTTTTTTCGACGCAAATTCGACGCTAAACTAACGCCAACTAACGCCATATTTATACTATGGCGTTAGACGCTTCGGGCGCCAAAGTGTCCGGAGTGTGCGTCATTTTTTAGCGTGAACCCCTTCCTTGCGTTAATGATATGCAAGGGAGGCGTTCCAGTCTTAAAAAATGACTCCCAGGCCTTTACGTGGTATTTATACTCCCGGGCAAAAATGACGCCCGGGAGTGGGCGTGGCCAAAAACGGCGCATTTGCGCCGCTTTTTAACGCCTGGGTCAGGCATGGCGTTAAGGGACAAGTGGGCTCAAAATGAGCCCAGAGTGCCCTCCCCTGCCCCCAGGGACCCCCCCTGCCACCCTTGCCCACCCCAGGAGGACACCCAAGGACGGAGGGACCCATCCCATGGACATTAAGGTAAGTTCAGGTAAGTATTTTATTTTTTATTTTTTGTGGCATAGGGGGGCCTGATTTGTGCCCCCCTACATGCCACTATGCCCAATGACCATGCCCAGGGGACATAAGTCCCCTGGGCATGGCCATTGGGCAAGGGGGCATGACTCCTATCTTTACAATGATAGGAGTCATGTTGATGGGGGATGGGCGTCGAAAAAAAATGGCGCAAGTCGGGTTACGACGATTTTTTCGACGTAACCTGACTTGCCCCATTTTAAGACGCCTATATGCCATTTTCCCCCTACGCCGGCGCTGTCTGGTGTACGTGGTTTTTTTCCACGCAAACCAGGCAGCGCCGGTCTGCTTGCGCCGGCTAACGCCATTCCATAAATACGGCGCCCGCATGGCGCTTCAGAATGGCGTTAGACGGCGCTAAATTTTTTGACGCTAAACTGCGTTAGCGCAGTTTAGCGTCAAAAAGTATAAATATGGGCCTTACTGTTCTGTATTCTCGCACAAATTCACTGTGATTAATTGTTTTACTTTTAAGCGAAATTATCTGCATTGTACTTTTTATGTTTAAATTTGGGGTCCTCTCTTGTCGGCAAACTTTCACATCTGTTTCAGAAGTTTTCATACCAAAATGCCCCATGTTTTATTGCGCTTTTTCATGTTGCTTCGATCCCACGGGGACATAGTGTGTGAACGGTTGAGAGGTGGTCTGAAACAGACAGTTTTCAATACAGCATTTAATTGCATTTCAAAACGCGGATTCTCGATGGCAAAGGATGACAAATGAAAAATACTTTAATGCATTTATCATTCTGGAATATGTGACATCAGCAAGTCTTGCATTTTAAGAAGAACACACAGCAAGTACTAGGGGGCATATTTATAATCCCCTAGCGCCACCTTGCGCCTCATTAACGTCATTATTTATTAAGTTAATGTGGCCCAACAAGGCAGTAATCCCTGCGCCATATTTACAAGGTGGCACAATGCATGCATTACGCCACCCTGTCACCCTTTGCGCTACATTATGCCTGTGCCAGGCATAATGTATGCAAAGGAGGCATTTCCCTGTTAGGGGAGCCGGAATAATGGCGTAAGGAAATCTATGAGATTTCCTTGCGCCATTTTTTTATGGCACTTTTAATGCCTCCTCAAGAGCATACGTTAAAAGGGGGCTTCCATTCTTTGGAATGGAGCCCTATGTACTCTGTGGGAGTAGCGCCAATATTTTGACGCTACTTCTGCAGAGTACATCAATAGTGTCATGTGAAATGCTGCTATTGCCCCCTACTCTGCACCATGGTGCACCGTATTCAACTACGGCGCACACATGGTGGCGGTAGCAAGGTACTAAGAGGCACAGGGAAAGTGGTGCGGCACTCGGTGCTGTGACACTTTCCATCAGTCTGCCCCAGGTATTAATGCAGACACCATTATAGGAAACAAGCATTTGCAATGTAATAGGTCTCACATTCGAGAGAGTTAGAGCTGTTGGCGTTGTAAATGATAATGACAACCTCGCATTTTGGACCTTTTAAATATTTAGCCATGCAGCACATTAAAACTTTATCAGAAATAAACTGTGTTTCTGCATTCCTTCATACAATTGGCATTTGATTGTAATGGTCTAAACAGCCCCCACAGAGCACCACAGTGAAATAATTATTCGGAAAAACATGGTCATGTAACCATATATTACGCCCCTAGAGGGAATAATCACATAAAAAAAGAATTATAAAGAACATTGCAGTGTAACAATATAATCAGCCCCTTGAGGGCATAGTGCATTACACATTTTCAGGACTAGAAGGTCTTTTAAATATCATTTTATTGTGGAGTCAGTGGCACAAGGGTGCAGTGCTGCAGGTCGTTACTAGCTGTCCCTGTAAAGTCAACAGCAGAAGGTGCAGTACCACTGGCTGTGGCTAGAAGGCCCTGTAGAGTCATTAACAGAAGGTGCAGTACCTCTGGTTGTGGCTAGATGTCCCTGTGGAGCCAAAAGCACTCAGAGTACAGTGTTCCAGAACACTGCTAGAACTTTTTCTGACGTCAGAAGCTCAGAATGGACCCCAAACCCGGAAACAGATGGAGAAGTACCAGTTCCTCAGGGAAATGGCTGAAATATTTACCCATGCTGTCCATTAAACGGTTATCAGAAATAAACTGTCTTTGTGCATACATTAAGCCTTTATCAGAAATAAACTGTGTTTCTTCATTAGCAGAAGGTGAAATACCACTGGTTGTGGCTAGATTTCCCTGTGGAACCAACTGAGTTAGTAGTGCCCTGAGACAATTATCTTTCTGCTCTTTGAGAGCCTAGAACATTACACATTTGCAGGCCAATCAAAGCTGCCAGAGTATTATTAGAAATAAGTCCCTTAGAACACAAACTCCTCTCAGCTATAATAATAATATTATAATTATTATAATAAAATAAAAAAGTTCCACTTATAAAAACACTTAAGTATGCATTTTATGGTAGAAGAGGTCATGATTTTTGGGCCCCCTCTAACCTAGTGTGACCCACAAGATGTCCTGGACAGAAAGAGCTCATCCTTCTGAATGTGTTGGTGGTGGTCCCATTGCCCTAGGACCACCACAATCTGGGTTATGGATAAAAACATGCTGTAAAAGGAATGTCTGCAAAGCATTATGGGGTGGGTTTCAGTGCATATATTAAAACTTTATCAGCAATAAACTGTGTTTGTGCATTAGCAGAAGGTGCCATACCACTGGTCATGGCTAGATCTCCCTATAGAGCCGACTGAGTTAGTATTGCCTTGGGTCAATTATCATCCTTCAGTCTCTGGAGAGCATAATATTTTACACATTTGCAGGCCCAGCAAGGCTGTCAGAATATGATTACAAACAAAATCCTTACAACACAAACTACTCAACTATATTTATACATTTCAAAAAAATTAAAAAAAAAAAAAAACTTCAGCTATGAAAGAATTTAAGTATGCATTGAATGGTGGAAGAGGTTATGATTTTTGTGTTGTGCCCCTTCTAACATAGTGTGACCCACATGATGGCCTGGACAGAAAGAGCACGTTATTCTGAATGTTTAGGTGGTAGTCCATTGCCCTAGGACCACCACTGGCTGAGATATGGGCAACCATGTGTTGTAAAAGGAATGCCAGCAAAGCAATATGGGGTGAGAGTCCGTGCATGAATTAAACCTTTATCAGAAAGAAAGTTTGTTTGTGCATTAACAGAAGGTGCAATACCACTGGTCCTGGCTAGATGTCCCTGTGGAGTTTACTGAGTTAGTAGTGCCTTGAGACAGTTATCCTTCAGCTTTTTATGAGTATAGTACATTATACATTTGCAGGCCAAACAAACCTGGCAGAATATTACTAGAAACAAGGCCCTTAGAACACAAACTCCTCTCAGATATTACAAAAAAAAAAAAAAAAGTTTCAGTTATAAGAGCACTTAAGTGTGCATTGAATGGTGGAAGAGGTTATGATTTTTGGGCCACCTCTAACCTAGTGTGACCCCAAGATGTCCTGGACAGAAAGAGCATATCCTTCTAAATGTTTTGGTGATGGTCCCATTGCCCTAGGACCACCACAGGGTGCGGTATGGCCAAACATGTGATGTAAAAGGAATGCCTGAAAAGCATTTTGGGGTGAGTTTTAGTGCATATGTTAAACCTTTATCAGAAATAAAGTGCGTTTGTGCATTAACAGAAGGTGCAACAACACTGGTCCTGGCTAGATGCCCCTTTGGAGTCTACGGAGTTAGTAGTACCTTGGGGCAATAATCAGCCCTTGGAGAACATAGTGCATTACACATTCACAGAACAAGCAATGGTGTCTGAATATTAGTATAAACAAGGCCCATGCAACACAGACTCCACTCAGCTATAAAGATAGAAGGTCCAACTATAAGAGAGTTTAAACATGCATCAATTGGTGGAACAGGTTATGATTTGTGTGCCCCCTCTAAATTAGTGTGACCCACAAGATGGCCAAAGAGCACATCCTTCTGAATGTTTTGGTGGTGGTCCCATTGCCCTAGGACCACCATAGGCTGAGTTATGGGCAAATATGTGCTGTAAAAGGAATGCCTGCAAAGCATTATGGGGTGAGCTTTCCCGAGTGCCGTGAATATAGTAGTATCGGCTTTCCCGCTGTGCAGGGAGAGCCGCTGTGGAGGATTCATTCCTGGGTCGATGACATGCTATATAAAGCCACAAAAAAATGTTCAAAACACAGGCACAACACAACTACTTGTAATTACTGATTATGTAAAGTAAGGACCAAGTGAGGGGCAAACATGGAAAACGAACTGCACGCATGAACACGAGTGCTTACTAACAAACATGAGAGGTAGGAAACAAAGAAAAATAGTCTGTCCAAGCAACAGAAAAACATTCCAGGTGTAATTAAACTGTACTTGGCCAGTGCTCCTCAGCCAAGTACAGGAAGTGGCGTATCGGCTGCCAAACCAGTTAGGAGGCAGCAAAACAAGAGTGAAGCTACCTTCAACCTATAGTAAGCGGCAGGCAGGAGCAAAGTCATACTCCATCCAACAGGTCTTGCAGACAGCGCTTGAGCACTGTCTACGCTCGACTTAAAAAAGAAGTTAGAACTATCAATGTTTTATTTTCAGTATTTAAATATCCCTTCCATGCAATGTAAGCTTTCGTTTTGTGTTGATCTCCATTTGGTTCTCATGCCCATCGGCTATATTCTAACTTTTTATTTATTACATTCAAAGCTCTCCGAAAGGACATTTTGGTGTTGGAGTCAGTGAAGTCAGATACAAGGACAAAAGGCTGTTATTGAGGGGTGCATACATCTTATTATGTATTGTCCAAAAAGAAGCTAGGGCCAGTCCCATAATAGGCTGTATACACTCTATATAGTGCATTGAGTCAGCCCAACAGGTCAGAGGGGACCAATGTAAGTCCGGAGAGCTGCTGTGAAACACACATAGAACCCTGGCAGCAGCAGACTGAACCTTTTGCTACGCAAACCGTCTTAAATTTCTGGAGACTCAGGTGGACACCAGGCCCAGGTCGACACTGTTGCAGTCTTGCCAGCCGACAGCGCATGTGATATTTCTGCGAGGGGAATTGTGTTAAACAAGGGGCTTGTAGGCTTCCCATTACTTACTGTTCATTGCCTTTGTTGTAACGCTTCTTTGCTGCCCCCTAACTTGGCCAGCGCTTGTCAGCTTCACTTGCTTTTCTTTCGGCTGGAGCATGGACCAAGTACTGATTGCTTCATCTGGATTGCTGCCCTTATGCTGCTTGTGCTTGTTTGAGATACTATTTTAATTTCCTGTCCCTCATTGTCGTGTTGCTTCTTCCTTCTTCCTCGATGGCAGTGTGGCTTCTTTTTTGTCGTTGTCTGTGCTGCTGTTTCTTCTTTCCTCTTTTTTTCTGATCTGTATGGCTTCTTCTGTTTATTCTTCTTCCCTCCTAACCTCCCACTGTCTGAGTTGATTCTTCACTCCCAGCTTCCACCCTCCCATTGTTAGTGTTGCATCCTCACCCTCCATGACAAAAAAAAGCACTATGACGCTGCCAGTATCGTATCGCTTCTTCCCTAACTTTTAGCCATGCTGCACAGCTGCTCTGCAACATGGCTAAAAGACATTGGGAAAGCCAATACGTTTCGCGCATAGGAGATACCTATTGGCTTTGCCAATGCTTGTTACTAGTTCCTTGAAGCTGATTTTTAGGAACTAGCCGCCGGGCACATTAACAAGCTGGTAAACTATGGAAAGGGTGGTGAGCAAATGATACCTTTATGCTGTTCCGTAGGAAGGTTAAAAATAAAACAAAACATCTTAAATATGAACGAATTAGTCTGTCTCGTTACACAGCAAATATTAGGAGCCTCTTACGCATTCTGTTGCAAACGTGATAAAAGGTGAGAAATATTGCCTGTCTGGGCTCAGCGTTCGGGAAGGCAGAGATGGGTAGGTTGAAGGCAGCAACTACCGGAAGCTCAAATGACCAGAGTGTAGTCGAAGATCCGCCATTCCTGGAGAACCCATTTTCTTCATGATTAAGGTCATCAACGAGGTGAAATAAGAAACACGCCATACCCTGGCTGTATGTTTGTATAAACTTACTGTTTGTGCATTAGATAGGACAATTTCACTTACAGACCTCGTGGTGCATTCTTGGGGAGATTAGGATGTAAGCAGGCCCTGATGAAATTCAATTGATCACATTAGGGACAGACTAGGCGTGAAACATTTCTACCATTGTTACAATGATCGAAGAACCACAATTGTTCCTTAGATCTACTTTGTGGTTTCAATCCTTGACAGAGATCCCCGGAATAAAATTGGTCCACAGGGGATCCCTAGTCAATTTTAACGGGAGTTCAATACCAATCTGCATTAGTTATAAGCTTCACAGCTCACCTAAACTGATATTCCTGTCCTAGTGACAATACCAAAGAACTCCCTCAAAATGCCCTTTAAGGGCCCGTTGGGCACTGCAGTGCCAACCCAACAAGCAGCACAGCCGATGATGAAGGATGCCACCAATGGTGGGTGGAGGCTTGTGCTCCTAACAGCAGCGGCGTAATGAAACTGGAAGGGCTCCCCCGGCAGAAACATGGAGGATGCCCCCCCTTCGGACTCACTCAGCCAAGGTGCTGTTCTGAGGGGGGGCCTTGGAGCTTACCCCCCCACCGCGAGGACCTTTGTTACGCCCCTGCCTAACAGTAGCTACGTTTGATGACCAGAACAGGCCCGGGACCACAATACATAGTGGATTTCCATTGCTACTACGGAATGGCACATCTTTTTGTTTGCTTAGTAGTCTGGGATCAGACCTGTGCATGTTGTCAGTGAGAATTAACAAATCAAAGCAAAGGGACGCATAGTAATTCAAGTGTTATGGAAATTCGGCTGGCAAAGTTTCCTTTGTGGCTAATACTTCCAGCAGAATTTGGAGAAATACGAGGATTTTCTATTCTTATCCAAAGTTCAGTCGGGCCCAAAATATTTCTAATGTAACCACGGACATCTCCCACAGCGCACACTCATCAAAGCAGGGCCTCTATGAGCTAAGCTGCCTACGCAAAAATATAGAACGCCTTTGACCTTGTGGAAGCAGATTTGCTAATTATAAATTATTAATGAATGTTTATGTGTTCTGATTAACAGATTGCATAGAGAAATTAATTGTAGAAAGAAATAATGTGCACATTTGAAAATGTGCCCATGGAGAATGGCAGCCACATATACGAACTTGTACTAAAATGATTAAAAATGTTTGAAATAATGAAAAAATACAATAATAATGTAGTAGTATGTCATATTGATATGTATAACCTATGTTTTGCATTATATTATAGAGTTAACTTAGCCAAAGTTGTGGCCTAGTCTTTCCAAGCCTCATGCAGGAGCTGAATTAATAGAAACCCAATGTAGAAGTTGCTGGTGCATTGAACCGACCGTGAACTGTATGCTTTGCTAGCATTTTCTGCATTGTACAGACAGACAGGAGATGATGGAATCAAATTGATACAATTATGTGTAGAGCAGGCTGAATGTACTTTCCCAGGACTTGAGCAATGAGGACACTGACTGAAGAGGAAGATGAAACATTTTCAATACCTGAAGAGCCGGATGATGAGGACATCGTACAGTGAACCAATCGACAACCTAAGAGTGATGAAATATTAGAATTAATAGATTTGAAGAACTGACTGTATTGCGTAGCGTCACATATGGTGATTAATTGACCAATTAGGATTTAGGGGGGATGGACTGGCTAACCTTAATAAAAAGTCACGACTGAGGGAAAATTCTTCAGACCTTATTCCAAATTTTGATGCGAGATTGGGAGAGAAGAGATTCTGTCATTGGGCTCAGACCTCTGAGAGCCTGTTGCATTGCTGAACGATTGATGACCTGAAGACGAAGACTGACTTTTTTGCTGATCCATACCGTGGATAGGTAGCTATGACGATGTGACTGTTTAACTTTTGTGCCTTTCTTTCTAGGTACCAACTGCGCTGTTTTTATAGTTTATCTTCTAACTAGATGTTTTCCAAATTCACGTTTCTAAATTGTTTTCGTGTGAAGTCCCACATGCTAATGCTAATCTGGTTTAGGTAAGGTTCCTTTGGGTGACGTTGACAGTGACAAATGATTGACAAACTGATTGCTGAACTCTGCTATTAATGTCAATATATTCATTTTTGTTGGCTTATGCTGAAGCATTCGAGCATAGGTTTTTTCAAGTCTGATTAGATTATGTTATTGGCGGTCATTAATAAACGAATTCTGAGCTGATTGGATAACGTTTGAGTTAACCGATGCATTAGAATTGTAACTAATAGGGAAATAAAATTGTTAAAACGTATATTGAGTTGTGGTCATTCATGAAGTATTGATTAGTTATAGTGCATCTTAGTAACTCTGATCACTACATGACTAGGATACTCCATGCGATCCAAAAGGTTCATCGGCCTATAGGCGTCCCCTTGTAAGTTTACTTACTAAGGACCAGGCACGCTAACAACCTGAAATGGCCCACTGCACATTCAAAGAGTAAGCACCCTTCCTTCGGCTGAACCAGCTGAGAGGGACAGCCAGACCACTGGTCTCCAAAACCCACTTCACACAAACACTTACAAATGCAACAGCTTTGAACTTGCCTAGTATTTAACTCACTTGGCAGCAGTACTGCAGCAATAGTAAGGGAGCAGAGTGTTTCAATCACAACTAGCCATGGTACCAGTACTCTGCTGCAGTACTGTACTGACAGACTGGCCTCTGTTCGCCGTGTACGTGTTCGGGGTGTGTGAAATTCGTGTTTGTTCACAAACTACACGCACTTTTATGTAAATTACACAACATGAACATGTATTATGCAGAAAATATAATTGGCGGCACATTGCGTGAAAAATGCACCTGAGGGCATATCTCGGATACAAAAGTCACGCATGATATCTGCAAGTGATTGGCTGGAGAAGAAAATGCGCCTTGGGATGGAGAAAAATACTTCACTCTGCACATCTTCGCAAACCAGTCTCCCGCAAGCAAAAACCTTATGACATTTTGTATTGTACAAAATGGGAAACATTTTCTTTAAATAAAAATCCCAAAATACATGAGCTTACACTCAGGTGATGAACATTTCGCCCTAGTTTAGTAAAGGGGATTCACCCTGGCGCGACGCTTCCATTCGCTGCTGTGAGGTGCCAATACCTGCAAGGCGAGGACCTCCCCTCAAATTCCTCCTCGTAGGGCGAGGACTTCCCATCGAATTCCTCCTCGTAGGGCGAGGACTTCCCATCGAATTCCTCCTCGTCGTGCGGTCCATGTTCATGCCCCACTGTGTAATTTTATATACATGCATGACAACGGTACTTAGCGGATCTGGGCCCTTGCCAGGGGAAACTATTGCTTTCTTAGAAATCATTTTAGGCAAAATAACTTTATAATTTGTCCATTAATTAAAGTCAAACCTGAAAACGAAACATAAATACTATTGGTTGGGGAAAATGAGAGAATGCCTTGCACTAATTTTAAGTAAAAGTATTCAAATGGTTTAAAAACTGTTCAGGCTGTGGGCACATCTTAGGAAGCGCACCCGAAAATGTGTAGACTTGAGGGGCACTCTTCACCCTCTTACCAAATGGAACAAGGCAATGTCTTGGACACAACACACCTCCTGCCCTCCCCTGCCATGTTCCTGTATGCAGAACAGGAGCTCCATCCCATTCCCAGGCCACAGGTTCTAGGGAGGCACCTGGGGCATGCCGAAGACACCTGGAGCAGCAGATCTTTTGGCAGCCCTCTCCTGGGCAGTGTTCCCATCTCGAGGGTCTTCCTTGTCCTGTGGGGATTCTTCTCCAGGTGCTTTGAGGCTGGCAGAGAAGTTAGGCCGTCGACATATTCCATTCATGTATGTGGGGACAGGTGCGCTATTTTTTGCACAGTGTGTCTTTGGAGTCATGCTTTTGTGATCAATGTTTAGTATCTGAGGAGGTGGCTGCAAGCGCTGGACCAAATTAAGTCAAGTTCAGGAAACCGTATTTCTCCTCTTCTGCGCTGCCTTTGTGGAAGTGCTTGGAGGAACACTTTTCACGGAATCTTCCCCTGAAGAGTGGGCATCTCCCTTAGGAGGGAAATTCTTTTTTATCCCATTAGATATGAGGCCAACCTCCTTTCTCCTTCCTCCTCACAAGTATGAGCTGTAAAAGTCTTACATATATCAAAGTATGATGCTTTATGAGTTGGATTAAGGCAATAAATACACCGAGAATGAGGATCATCTGTGCCAATTTTCTTGTGACCACAAAATGAACAAGGATTGAAGAAAGTTTTCTTCTCTGTCAGTCATGGGTACAGCTGGCTGGCAGGTATAAAGAACTCTCTAGCCCAGAAAATGACAAAATCTTCCCTATCAACAACTCATAGTATTTCAGTGCTGAAGAAAGGGCTGGCTCATATCAAGGACAGATCAAGATTAATAACAGATTTAGATTTACTGACAGGTTAGAGCAGAGTTCTGCCACATTACTCCCTTAACACACAAAATTAGGTAGAAATCTGAGCTATGGGGCATCTAGAAGAGTAGGACAGCTTGAACTTCCACCCCATTGGTCGAGGATTGGATTCTTTCAAAGGAGGTGGATGTGCCACTAAACAAATAATGTTGTTTCTGGTTGTGGCCATTTTAACACCGAACACTGCTATTTTAATAGACTTGGGATTTCCAGCCTGATGGGGAATAATTCAAGCAATGCAAATATATAAAAGGGTGAATGTTGGAGAAAGAAAAAGCTCTCAGGAATTTAGGAAGGTGGCATGGCATACAGAAAGTAGTAATTGTGGTAAATATGCATGAGCCAGGGTAAATGGAGTAGGGGGGTGCCAGGTCAAATCACTTTCTACTACGATCAAAAGGCCTTGTGCAGTTTACGATGTCTTAGAAATTGTGGACGTGCATGGCACACTTCATTAGGATACAGTGCAGATCCATTCTGTGTTCTCCAGCAACTTTACAGGCTTATACATCTGCTCAGACTTGAGGCCCCAGACACAGGTAAGATACTTACAGCACGTTTCTCTGTGCTGGCTGGGCGACATGCACCCTTTTCCTAGAGCAACCATTCACATTAGATCAGATCCTGGTGGTTAGTGAAGCAATCCTAGTGGTTAGTGATGGACTTTCCACTTGCAGGACACAAGGGTCAGACAGATAGCAGTTGGAACTTTACAAAAGATGTGCAGACATTCTGGCCCCCCATTTTCATGGCTGTCTTCTAAGATGCCTCAGAAAAAAATATACTTCCTCCCTTTATGTCGGAAGCTGTGCTCATTGCACTGCTTAAACCGTGGAAAGCGGCACATCAATGTGAGACATAATACCCTTTGTCACTGATTAACTGTGATGTTAAGATCCGAACTAAGTTGATTGCCAATTGCCTAATACTACTGATGCCTGATCTGGTGAGACCGGACCAATCTGGCGTCATCCCAGTCTGTTCGACCACACACAATTTACACACTGATTTGCTCTGCTGTAAGATCTCAATCCAGACTTAGATGTGGCATCTCTCTTTCTGGATGCCTCAAAGTCATTTGACTCCCTGGAATCAGGATATCTTGTTACCATATTGTGCTGGATGGATATGCCACCACCATTCATAGATTGGATGCGCTTGCTCTATACAGGGCCGATGGCAGGGGCTTTAATTAATGGCACCTTGTCAGCCCCTACCTCTACCACATGTAAGACACAACTAGGAATCCCCCTCCCACCCATTATTTTTGCGCTGGCCTTTGAGCCCTTGGCCGCTAAATTAAGGCTGCATTTCTCGGAGCTGCACTATACCAGGCAATGTAAACTGATTTCCATGTGCACAAATGACCAGATCCAAAAGAATGGCTTAATGAAATCCTGAGGCAATACATTCCATGTGGATCCTTTTAAGGAACAAGTCACAGATTTTCCACAGACTAAGGAAACCATGAAAGTCAGTGGGTCTTTCCCTTAGTGATGTACAGACTTTCTCAAATGTTTAGTAATATGGATACCCCGAGACAAAGAAAGTCATTGTACGCGAGAATTATGGCACAGAGATTGACAAGATAACTGAACAGATCACACGCTGATCTCCCTCCCGCTTTCACTCACTGGCCGCAGAGGACTGGAGGATAGTTCTTCCAAAGCTGCTTTATCTACTCATAAACACACCCCTAACATTCCTTTTATGGTCATGTGGCACAGTCCAGGCATAAATAGTGCGAAATAGTGTCAGACCTGACTGTGGTGACTGAGTGCAACATACAAATGGAACCTAGAATTACACCTCCGGGTTGGGTACAGTATCTAGAGATTCCTCATAAGAAATGTATTGCACTGGCACCATTACTAGCTTAGAAGCATGGTGGCCTATCACTGTGGATTTAAGTAGTGGCTGACAGATCTGATCTAATGTAATGAAAAATTGGAAGTACATGCCAAACTGATTCGACCATCATCTAGACGAAAAGGCAACAGGGGTCCTCTTAAGCAGCTGATGAGGCCGTAGGACAGATACAGATGGTAGATGCAAGCAGGTAATATTCACCCTCTAGTCTTTAACCTGGTTCATTTACACACCGTGGCGGTAGCGCATTAACAGTGCTCTACACTACTCCATATTTACAAATTGCCGCATTGGTCACAATGCATCAGTTTGTAAAGCCCTGCATCACATTATAACTGCACCATGTATAATGTATGAAGGGTAGGCGTTCCCACAGGAAAAGTCATGGAGAACTAATGCAGTGGAGCTTACATTTCATTGCATCATTCTGCAACTTCACTGCATCAAAATTTTACCGCCTGCTCAGAGCAGGCGTAAAATTGACACAGGCCTTTTTCCTATGGGAGAATTCTCGCATTGGTGGAGTTGCGTCAGTTTAGCAATGCTACTCCAGCAATGCATGAGTTTAGCTTTAACAGATGCTTCAGAATTTCTAATGCATCTGTGAAAACGTGCACCATGGAGCTCTGTATTGTAAATACAGCGCATCCATGGCATCGTTAGGGGATGTGCGAGAAGCGCCAGAAATCTGACGCATCGATGGCAATGCATCAGATTATTGTAAATTAGGTCCTTAATGTTTGTTATTTGTTATATGATGTCAAGTTTCATGATACCCAAATAATTGTACAGTTTTTTAAGTGTGACATGATGCAACACATGTACAACTAATACCCTACCATGGAAGTATGATCCTTGTTAATAACGTTGCTGCATAGTTAAGGGGAATGTAACCCTATGAAATGCATTGCTATATATTTTTTTGTTCTGCTCTCTCTCATACACTATCCACCGGATTTCGATTCACTGTAATAGTTTATTTGCTTGTACTGTTTAATGATGAAATTATACTTTTTTTAAAGCATTCTAGAAGCCAGCAAGACTACACTCCCCCCTTTAGTTTCTAAATGGTGTTTTATTTTCTGTATGCGGAATCCACACACGAGTAGAAATATACTACTTTTAATAACTTCAGAGGTAATCCCATGACAGAACAAAGCATTCAGGTAGTCTGAATCTTTTGTTCCTGATGAATACTGAAACACCCAATTGTAAAATTGACCATATATGAAGCATTTGGTGCAAACACACTACAGACTGCATTGCCCCTCTACCCCCTCTTCCAACCCACCTAACTTTACCTTTCCCTTAAAACATTGATTAATTTCACTTTGATAGAGAATTGTTCAAGAGATGAAGCCACATTAAAGCAATTTCTTCTGAAAAAAAAATACCTAAATGAAAATCTAAAACAAGTCAAAGGTCTCATTGATTCCAATAATAGTTACTGGTAAGTGTGGCCTGGGCTCATTGTCAGGGAGATGGCAGGACTGATAAATTTAACACTATTAGGGAATCTGAGAGAGAGAAAGGCTTAATCCGCTGAACCTTAATGGGCCAAATTTGATTGGAGGCTGACAGTGAGTTGTGATTCCTGCTAACTCCCTTGACCTGTGTTATGGGTCACACACAATAGGAGCCACTCCTACTGTGGCAGACTGTCCCTTTGATAAAGGGTAGTACAGAGGAGAGAGTGAATTTCAAAAGAAAACACAAAATCACAGATGTGTCTGGATTTGGACTATAGAGGTGGGGGCATTAGCTCTGTGCTTGATTGAACAGCAGCATCTTATCAGGAGAGAGAAGACTGCCAAGACGTCTTTTATGATGGAACCAGGCTAGGGAATCAAGTTCTGCCAGTCTCTCTGCTGGGTAAGGAGACATCACTCAGGGAGTCAAGACCATTTGCCCTGAGCCTGGAGCACTAACTCTCTGCCTGCATGCAAAGACCACTGCACCGTGTGAGGAAGAGAGCAGCGAAAGTCAGTCTGCCTGCCAAGACCAGTGCACCCTGGGAGGTGGAGTGAAGCTCTGTGAAGAGGAGGAGGAGAAAAGCACCTGGAAGGAGCAAGGCTCAGCAGAGATCCTGTGAGAGAAGTGTGGTCAGGACCGTGGCAGGGGTGCAGACTGTCCGCACTGATCCTGCAAATGGGTGGGTCCATCATGTTGCCAGGATTGGGACTGCTGAGAAACTCACTCTGTTGCCCACTTGTAGTTCAGGCTGTCACCCATGTGTGTTTCAAAGTCGGCAACTCCTATATGCTGAAGGGCCCCGCTGTGTGAACAGGAAGGGGCCATCATGAGATCAAGGAGCATATTTATACTCTGTTTGCGACGAAAGTGCATCAAAAATTTTGACGCACATTTGGCGCAAACCGTGCACCATATTTAAACTTTGATGCCCGAGCCCGCGGACATCAATATTCCGCCGTGTGCGTCATTTTCTGGATGCGGGAAACCACCTTGCCTTAATGACATGCAAGGTAGGCGTTCCCGTCCCAAAAATTACTCAAACACCCGTGCGCCTTATTTATGCTACAGCGCAAAAATCCTGCACAGCCGGGAGGCGGAGTCGGAAAATGACGCACATCCCGATTTGCGTCAAAAATTAACGCCTGGGTCACGGCAGGCGTTAAAATGGGGCAAACACACCTGTATTTAATGAAAACACACAAAAGCAACAACAGAGCTCCATAAGGAAGACATGGAGGTGCTTCTTATCCAGCGTGCACGCAGACGCAGAGCACAGGACCAGCAACAGCAGCTTCCACAACACCAGCAGGGACCCAAAGGCAACGCAGAAGGCAGGAGAGGATATTCTGCACCAGGACAACCCTTCATGGCCTCAGGGAACATGACATCATCCAGAGGTACAGGCTGAACTGGCAAGCCATTCAGCAGCTGCTGCGCAACATTGAGCCACAGTTGGCACCCAGCTTGTAGACAACCTGCACCATCCCACCAGAAACCAAGCTGCTAGCTGTCCTACACATGTTGGCAAGTGGCTCCTTTCAAACCACTGGCACCCTGGTTGCTGGGATCTCACAGCCATCATTCTCCGCCTTCCTGCCCAAGGTACTGGATGCCATCATCTCACTCACACCCCGCCACTTCTGCTTCCCCAACACACAGCAGAAGCAGCAGGAGACAAAACAGGGGTTTTACCTCATTAATGGATTCCCACACTTCCTTGGTGCCATTGACTGCACACATGTACGCATTGTGCGACCTGCTGCAACTGAACATCTATACCGCAACAGGAAGCACACACACTCCATCAATGTGCAGGCCATTGTGGATCACCAGGGATTGATCACCAACATCGTGGCAAAGTATCCTGGGAGTGTACATGATTCATTCATCTTCCGTCACTGCACCATCAATCAACACTTCCAGGATGGACGATATGGACTACTTGTTGGTAAGTACAGAAACCTACTATGTACACACTGCACAGCAACCCTCTAGGACACACAACACATACACCACGACATCGACATGTGGACAGGAACACACTGAGGTTGTGACACCGCTAGGCATGTTTCATATCTTCACCCAATGGGAGACACACCTCGGGACAAATTACCGTTCCAAATAACAGCTGATGCCACTCCACAGACACAAGGGGAAAATGTAAAACAACACAATGACAAACACATGGCCCCAACTGGCATTACATCTGCGAAGATTAAACTTCAATAACACATCAATAACACTCAATCAAACACCCTTCAAATCAATACGTACTGTGTAAGGGGTGTGAAATGTTTGTTGCTGCAGGTCAAACACCATGACACACATAGCATTATGATGACTACAATAAAGGTCACGTGCAATCATTGAGGCCATTCCAATATCTCACATCACTCCTGCTTTCACATTGCCCACTACCAAGTGGCAAGTGGACTGTGCGAAGAACATATCTTGATGGGACAATATGGAAAGTGCACATTCTTACACATACGCATTGTGAAAAATTAACACACACAACAGATGTACTGCCATACGGACCTTCTGAAACTCAAAATGACAACCTCACAACCAAGTTAGCCAGCTGAACTAGACCATGTGCAGTAGTCTAGGTACACGTTACAACCTGAGTCAACTTGGCAAGGGCAGAGAAATAGGTCTGCAGTGAACTTGTCACACATGTGAAAATAGTGTACAGTCAAATATTTTTTT
Source organism: Pleurodeles waltl (assembly GCF_031143425.1). Lineage (NCBI taxonomy): Eukaryota > Metazoa > Chordata > Amphibia > Caudata > Salamandridae > Pleurodeles > Pleurodeles waltl. The sequence continues at coordinate 280,599,471 of NC_090443.1, read as the reverse complement.
TTTTGTCCTCATTCAGCCCCGCTTACTGAGACCCCTCTTCGTTTCTATAACCTTTTCGCCCTCTTGTCTGCGAAGAGAGACTCAAGTCAGGGGGTGCACCTTTGTAGCTCCTGGTCCGCCTGAACAGACCCGCCGAGGCGTCAAACGGCGCTTAATCATTGGACTAAAGCAGAGAGAAGCTCATTAGGACATTCTCACATAAGTACCCCGCAGTAAACTTTAGCAGGGCGGCAAATTTAGTCAATTCCCAGCCAATTTAATAGAGGTGACCATATTTCTACGCTTTTCTTTGAGCCCTGCGTATTTAAGTCCATATTTGCCGCACGGTGAGCCGCGTTCAACCAGTCTGTACAGCTCGGCGAGTGCTCCTTCAACCATTTTTTGCAGATTTCATTTCGTCCCAGCACAATTACATAGAACAAAAATGAACGATTAGTTTTGTTCACCCTTTTCCATATCCCCTCGTCCTGGAGCTGCCCGAATATAATTAATGGGAGTGATACATTAATTTTCCAACCTAACATCGATGATACTACCCTAAAAACCTCCTCCCAGAACAACCGAACAGAGGGGCAGTCCCAGAACATGTGTACATCCGTTGCTCCCATCCCACCACATTTCGGACACTTGATCACCTCCCCCTTCTTAAATTTAGACAATTTTGCCGGAGATATGTATGCTCTATGTAGAGTATAAAGATGGTTTTTCCTTAATGGCGCCGGTTTCACTACTTCATACAATGTCATGCACGACTTCCTCCACCATAACCCAATCTTGTCGCCTAACATCGCATTGCCCCATAGCTTGCTTGGTAGGTCAAAGTTCTCATCCAGGGATTCTAATATTTCCCAATACCAAACCGCCACCCTCTTCCCCGAAGCCGAGACCGCCAGGTCTAAAAAAAGAGTCCTCCAGGTCATTTACCACTCCTAATCCCCCCTTAGTTTCTTTTACCCACTGTCTTATCTGTAAATATTTTAACCTGGACAGAGAACCGTCCGTTATTCTTACCAGTTCCTCCCAAGAAAGTAAGGTGCCATCTCGCGCAATCTCCCCCCACCTTCCACACCTGCCCTTTTAAGTGGTAATGCGAGAATATCCTGGCAACATTCTGGGGTGCCCGGGGAATCCCAGATAGGGGCCTGGTAGCTGTAATAATGTGCACCTAACCGCCTCCTCAACTGGTACCAGCTCCTTGCCATTCCTTGCAGCACTTTTAGTTTAATTTTTTTGAAGAATTTAGGGTCACCAAATTTAAATAGAAAAGACTGTAAGCCCCCTTTTTCCGACAAAACCATAGCCTTGTACATTCTGCCTACTGCTGAGCCGTCTGGAGACAAAAACAGCATCCTTGAGTTTTTAAACAAAAAAGCCCACGCATAATATGTCAAATCAGGGAGAGTCAGTCCACCTTTTTCCCTCCTTCTGTGTAGCTTTTTCCATGATATCCTCGGCCCCTTTGAGTTCCAAATGAAACTACTTATCGCTTGTTGCATTTTATCTAGATGCCCCTTGTGCATTGCCAAGGGTATAGCTGAAAACACAAAGTTCCATTTGGGCAAGATAAACATCTTAATTAGATTTATCCTCCCAAGAATCGTCAAGGGGAGACATGCCCATTTTTGTAGCATAATTTTGCATTCCACTAATAACTTTCGAGCATTCCTCTCTGCTAAGTCCTTCAAATTTTGAGTCACTAAAATGCCCAAGTACCGTATTTCCTGCTTATTTGTTATCGACCCTCCTTCCATATTCCACTGCATAATATCTGTTTTCCCCACATTAATCCGGTACCCTGATATCCTTCCAAATTGATCAGCCAAATCTTTGACTGTGTTAAAGGCCAGGGACAGGTTATTTGTATATATTAGTACGTCGTCTGCATATAAGGAAATTTTCTTCTCCCAACCATTACAGCAGAAGGGTGCGATAAGAGGGTTTTGTCTGATTTTTCTAGCAAATGGCTCAATATATAGATTGAACAATACCGGCGACAGGGGGCAGCCCTGCCTCGTACCTCTTGAAATAGTAATAGGGCCCGTAAGTTTACCGTTCACCAGAATCTTCGCAGAAGGGGATGTATAAATCCGGTCAATTACACCACAAAACTTGGAGCCTAAATTGGCCCGCCTCAAAACCGATTTCAAAAAATTCCAATTAACTTGGTCGAAAGCCTTCATTGCGTCTAACATAATAACTGCCAAAGGCGAACCAAACGTTGTGGCCATATCTATTGCCCCGATCAGTTCGAAAGTTAATTCATGCAAATATCTGCCTTTAGAAAAACCTTTCTGGTCGGGGTGGACTAGATTATTCGCTATCCTAGTCAGCCTATCCGCTAGAAGCTTAGCTAGCAGTTTATAATCACTGTTCAGCAATGATATCGGCCTATATGAGGCACACTTCGCTGGGTTTTTATCCGGTTTCAAAATTAAGGAGATCACTGCATCATTCCATGAAAGAGGAATATCATTGCCAAACTCCAGAATCCCTCCAAACAATTCTGTCAATACTGGGATAACTGAATCTCCTAATACCTTATAAACTTCCACTGGGATACCATCCGGGCCAGGCGCCGTTCCAGACTTACTACTAGTCAGAGTTCTCCTAATTTCCTCAGCCGTTATTGGGGCGTTCAATGCTTCCTTCTCCTGCAATGATAAACCTAGAAGTCTATCAGCCCCTATCCAGTCCGTTACCATACCTTCATCCACCACTAACCTTTCCGAATATAATTGTGAAAAAAAGTTTCGAAAAGCCGATTCTATTACCGCCTCATCTGATCTTTTTTCACCTGTATCCTCCACTTCAACCTCCTTAATGTAGTTCCTAACCCGGTCAACTTTACCTTTCCAGGCTAATAACTTCCCCGCATTTTCCCCGTATTCAAAATGGGCCAGTTTACTTGCTTCCCATTTACTTTGAATTCTTCCCTGTAGTATATTTTCCAACTGACTTCTCAACCCATCCCAACTGGACCTCAAAGCCTCCGTCTCACCTGCTTCAATTATTTTGGTTTTATATTTTCGCATTTCCTGCTCCAACGCAGAAATCTCTTTTTTCTGACGTTTATGTTTCTGAATGGCACAACTCCTTAACTCCCCACGAATGACTGCTTTAAACGTGTCCCATACTACAGATAAAGGGGCGGAGCCCAAATTTACACTAAAAAAGAATTCGGCTTCCTTGCGCAGCTTTAACAACACATCTTGATCTAATAATAATGTCCGATCAATCATCCACGGGGACTACAACTTATCTGACGAAAGCACATATTTAACACCACCGCAGAATGATCTGATAAATGCGAGGGCAGATACACAATATTCTTCACCTCCTCTCTCAAACGCATATCTAACAGAAAATAATCAATTCGCGACGCATGTCTGTATTTCTTATTAAAAAAAGAAAAATCCCTGCTCTTCCCTGCCCTTTGCCTCCAAATATCGCCCAAACCAAATTCCTTCATCATTCTCCTTAAAAACTGTTGTGACTTCGGTGTACCTCGTGATTTACAGTTCTGCCTATCCAACTCATTGTCTAATACCACATTAAAGTCGCCCATCACAATGACCGGGTCCGAAAATTCCAAAAGCTGAGAAAAAAGCTGTTTTAAGGGTTCTATATCGTCGCAGTTGGGCCCATAGTAGCCTGCTAAAACCAGATTACGACCCCCAAATTGTATTTTAGCTATCACCCATCGCCCTGCTGAGTCTGATCTAGACTCCAGGATTCCCACACCCCCCAACTGTGCATGTTTAACTAAAATAGCCACCCCTTTATTATGATAGTTGTGTTCTGTACATGTAAATGTTCGCACCCATCTTAGTTTTTGTATTATGTTAGTACACTCCACCTTTGTGAGGTGCGTTTCCTGCAAGACTAACATTTGTGCGTAGAATCCTGCAGATACTGTAATATTCGTTCCCTCCTTCCTCGCACCCTTAAGCCATTAACATTCCATGAAAGAATTTGTAGTGGTATATTCTGCACCCTCTGGCTTCCCTCCCCACTAGCCATCTATTAATCTTGAATAACCAATAGTTGGGCTGAACGAGGCACTACTTTTTACTTTCTTCCAACTCCCCCTCCCCCACCCTAAACCTCTCTCCCCCCCCACCCCCTTCACCCCCACCCGTGGAGAACCCCCCCAACTAAGGACCATAGTGATCCAAATATTAGAGCGCCCCCCGGTTCCTGGGAGAATTTCACCATTACCCATTGCACGCAGCCTTACTCAGTAGCCTGCCCATTTTTGACCGCCACCAATAACTCATCCGCTTCACTAATATCTCTAATATTATACGTTTTGTTGTTATACATGACCCTAAGGAAGGCTGGAAATTTCAGCTGGGCAGAGACCCCCAAAGATTTGAAAATCTCCAACCGTTTTCCCAGTTCCCACTGCCTATCCATAGTCTCCCTGGATAGGTCCGATCTAATCTCAAACACAATATCCTTCACTCTTAAGGACTTCAGTTTCAATGCTCTGGATAAAATCTTTTCCTTCATCTGGTACGACAGAAAGTTTATCAAAATTTTCCGAGGTCTACTACTGTTTGTTCGTGGCTTAAAGCGGTCTCGATGAATTCTCTGAATATCCTTCCCAATTTCATCCTCGGTCTCCTCTAAATCCACCGCTGATTTAATTAATGATACTACGAAGGCTTTAAGATCGCTCCCTTCCGTGCCTTCCGGCACTTTCAGCAGTTTTAGATTATTTCTTCTGGAATAGTTTTCCATCTGCTCCACCCTGTTTTTTAGAGCCTGTTCACTTCTCTTCAATGTATCGATCTCATCCTTATGCTGAATCAGCTCCTCCTTCATACCCCCCATCGCTTCTTCCAGGGCCTGCGTTCTTACCATTACGCCATCAATTTTCTTTTCTAAATTAGCACAAACCTCTCTTATCTCCCCTTGATTTACTTCTGAATTCGCAAAGCCCTTTTTTACATCCTCAGAAATGGACAAGATTAACGCCTCCAACGAGGAACTCAGTAAGGGGGGGATCACCGAGGCAGCCTCAGGAGGCACCAGCACTACCGACTTAGATGCAAAGTCCTGAACCTCTGCTGGATTATCGTTTGGGGACTGAACTAGCACTGGAGCCGTCAGCTCTTCTCCTGGCCGTGGCGTGGGGGACCTCGACCCCTCTCTGCCCTCATCCGTGCCGTTTTCCACCTGCCTGGTGGTCACCTCCATTGCAACCCTAGGCTGCCCAAGGGTGAGTGTAACTACCTCAGGTCTCACTTTAAAAAAAGACCTTAGAGAGGGGGTCAATTTGTCTCTAACCTTCAGCTTGCTCTCCCCCGCTTTCCTCCCCGTACTCCTGCCTCCTTCCCCCAGTTTAGGTCTCAGGATTTTTTTTTTTGCTGATCCTCCCTTGTCCCCCTTTTCCTCTGTAGTCACAGCCGAGTTGTCCTGGGGTGGCTGAGCCGTCCCCTCCACACTTGTTAAGGGGAACGGGGGGGCAGGAAAAACACCCCCCACCCCACGCTGCCTCACCGTCTTCTTCCTGGCGTCCTTCTCTAGATTTTCTTTGGGTTGCTCACCCGGCCGCCACTTTTCGGGAGCGGCTCCGCCCGTTCTGCTGCTGCGGCTACCGCTGCCGCTATTCCCCCGGAGGGGAATTCGCGCCACACTTTTACGGGTCCAGCGCAGCTCCAGCGCGGCCCGGTGCCACCAGACAGCCCCGGCTGTCCTCCAGATTGCCTCAGGTCTCAATAGCTGCGGCGTGCACATCCGTATGCTCGCAGCTGCCGCCCGCTCGGCCGCCGCGACCAGCCACGCCCCCAGGAACCGGAACCGGAAAGCGCCCTAGCGCGCTACGTGACCTCCGTAGCCCGCCATGTTCTCCCCGTACAGTCAAATATTAACACATCAGTGATCACAACGTACGGAGAAGTTTGGCTAATTGTCACCTTGCAAAATCTAAAGGTCTCAATGATGGTTAAATTAATCTATTGCATATACCAAAATGTATGGGATGTCCAGGGTACATAGATGCAAACGTGTTGCCACCACTGTTGATTTGATTCTGTGTATGTAACTATCATCTCACCCCCATTGAAGACACAGGGACACCTGTATCACAAGTCACAATGCAAGGGAGTTCACACTGTACTGCAACTCTCAAAATATACTGCTGACATCTGGTCAGCAGGCAAACACTCTTCAGCCAAGGAAACAACCCAATTCTGATGGTACATCCTAGAAGCCTAGGAATCGACACAATACCACAAACACAAATGAGTCACAGACAACACAAGAGAACTACTGCCATGCAAGGTGATATTAATGGGGCAAGCTACATCAACATGATCTCAATCATTTTCTCTTTCAGCTGATCAGGGGTATGGGATCCAGCCATGGATTCCGACCCCATTTGCCAACCCAAGCACTGCAGCAGAGCGTGCCTATAATGAGGCACATAGGAGGACACGCACCATAGTCGAGAGGACCTTTGGCATCCTGAAGTCAAGATTCAGGTGCCTCCACATCACTGGAGGCAGCCTCCTATACTCACCAGAAATGGTCTGCAAGATCATTTTGACCTGTGCCATCCTGCACAACATATGTGTACAAAGGAACATTCCCCTATTAGAACCAGAGCCACAAATGCCTGAAAGAGGAGGAAGAGGAGGATGCTGGCCATCAACATGAGGGGGACCAACCAAACACAGCTGCAGGATTGCGTAGGCGCCAACATATTGTCAACAATTTCTTTTGACTCAACTCACCATCACCACTGTTTTAACATATGTAAATAAACACCTATAATAATCACCATATCATGGTCTCGGTAATCATTTTTGCATAACATTATCTCTAACTATCAGAATAAGAGTGTAGCCTCATGGAGCATTGCTGATATAGCGATCAGGACACAGAACATTCCAAAGCTATTGTGATGCGTATGAATCTACAGTCACATTCACACACACTGTAAATGACATATATCCTCTACATTTCACATTTGAAGGGCAATAGCAGAGTACCACACCTATTTCACACATACATGTTGGCAACGTGGTTCATAGCAGCCTATGGCACACAACTAAGACACCATCAGTCAATAATGGAACAAAAAGCTTCATACATGAAGCAGTGGATGAGCTATTGCATTGGTCACAGGAATGTATGACCAGACCCTTGACAGCTGTAAGTCGTACAGCACCTATCTTTGCAAGGACTATCTGTGACTAGAGTTCCATATAAGCAGAACATAGACAGCACAAGTGCCACACCTATGACAAGCATTGCGCACATGACATTCCATGTACATGTCAGCCCATGTCCTAACTCCTGACACACCCATGCTCCTGGTCTCACCCCACCTGTCAGATAATACCTCCTCTACACACACAGACTAACAATAGTAATCCAGTGTGCTTCACTCTTTTGTATAGTACGCCATTGTCATAGTACATCAGACTGCATGGACGTCAGGTCAATTAATACACTGGCTTGTACTTTCTAAGCCCTGTTATCACCTGTAGATTGCTTCCCATGTGAAAGGTACTGTTGGCCATTTGAACTCAAATCTCACCTACAGGGCTTGTGAGAAACTGATGCAGCACACACGTGTGAGCACCTCCATGCAGACCACCCATTTGAACATGCACTGCCCTTGCAGATGCTTGGAACAGCATAGAAGCTGCCATTTTGTCGATTACACTGTTATGCATTGCTAGAAAAATAAGCCGTGTAACACAGCCCTTGGGTTAATGTGTCACCTTCCAAAACACAGGACAAACACAGTTTTCCATTTCAACTGTCTTGTTCCTCCTCTGACCAGTCTTATTCAGACCACTGAGTATTTACCTTGTGAAATGTCTGGATCCTGATTGACCCTGCATCCTGTTAGCCTGACTGGCTCCTGTCTATGCATTACCCTAAAGGCTCCTTGTGGCTACATTTGTATCATAGTTGCTTTCCCAACCCTCACATTCCTCCTGGGGTATGTTGTCAAGTGGGTCTACAATGCATACTCAAATAGATTGTATAGCATAATCTGTCTATTTATCGTACCATTGTTGGGAACTTGTCTCCAAATACCCAAATCATGGCCTATCCATTGTCTGGGTCTTATGTATGCATGAGTGACAAATTGTGACAGTGTACCATGGCCGTATGCAGGGATTGGGTATGGTGCCTCCAGCAGAACCAGCAAAGTCAGATAATGTGCATGAAATGTCCACACATGTTAGGACCCTGACAGTCCACATGCTGATTCACATTGCTCACAACATATTGATGGGCCGTGCGTGGTGAATAGCTGCGAGAATAATCAACACAGAGGCTATGATGTTCCCAGATGCAGTGGAAATTTTAGAGGCCAACCTGTGTACAAAATGTTATGATGACACCTGCCGGTACAAGAATCCTTAGATATTATCTTACTCAGCACACCAAGGTTGCCCGGTTGACAGTCTCATAACACGTCTGCAGTGACAGGGTTGGACCATCCCCATGTGGGTTCTCAAATCCTCATTGGCTTTACTTCCATTGATCTCTGAAGGATACTTAGTAGATACAAGAATAGCCGCCACAGACTCATGACTAGACCTGGATGTAACTGTGACAACATAGACCCCTAAAAATAAACAGGCTAAACATTGGCACACACACATGAACCAGACACCTCTGTGCATTTGACCACTGGAAATATGTGGCCACGTGCTGCTTGGTCTGCTGGTCCTCCACTGCCACAGGAGAGTTGTGGCTCAGTTATATGACCTCAACTGTGGCGTGACATTACAAATGTGGTTTATCTTTGGCTCTCCGTCTCACAAATACGGTACCCACTTAGTATGTACACATGCCTGACTCATGGTGGGGTCACCAGCAAGTGCCTAGTAAGTAGTATCCAACATTCCAGGACATGTGATGGCCAAGTGTTGGACCATTGACATGAACAATCATCTGCTATCTATCCAGTGCATGCTTTGTCATTTGTGGTGTTTATGTTCCCCAAAAACTAGAAAGTGCACACAGCAGTTGTTGCTACATGTATGACTAACATATGTCCTCTCTCATTTCCACACTGACTTGCATCTGAGGGTTGGACACATTGACTCCACATGCATACAAGCATATTTGCTATAATGCATCTTGTGATGGTCACACAGTGGGTCAACAACATTATTAGTAGCCAAAGCACACACATTGAGCCATAGGCATTGAGTAATTGTACATATGTGCGTCAACTTGCTATCCTCTCCTGATGTCAAACATGCCCAATTTCTGTAATACATATATGTAGCCCACACTTTTGCCCATCTATTGCGTCAGTCAAGAGTGAAAATCCTGTACATCAAGTGGTGGGTCATGGTCCGCAGTAGTATGATGTGTCACATGTGCCCATACACCGCCATGCCCAAAGTGGGTGCGATCAGCCTATCTCAGTATTGTCACAACTGTAATGTACCATTAAAATGGTAAAATGACCCAAATCCAGTTAATGCCAGAAAATTTGCTGCATACGCGTCAAAAAATTATGCACATGCGTCTAAAAATGACGCTTATGCCTGAAATATGACGCATAATGCCCTGAAACATGCATTGGCCCTGAGCTGTATTTACCCCCGCTTTGAAACAATTTTGAAACATATGGATGCGGGGCTAAATCTACTCCTGTGCGTTAAAAAAATGACGTGCAGACTGTAAGCGTCATAATATTTTGACGCATGACAATAAAAACGCACCACATTTCAGGCAGGAAGTGATGTAATAGGATATCCTGTTTACAGAATTGGATGGACTTTCACTTTCACTTTGCAGTCTGTGATATTTCCTGACTGTGTGGCTGTGTCTCGATTTGTCTCTGTGCATTTAGTGATTTTGTCTCCAGTGTGGTCTTTTAATTGTCTTTTTGTGTATAATAACTGTCTGTGGTATCCTGTCTGAGTGTTTTTGTGGTCATTTGTATTGTCAACAATTGTCTTTGTTGTGTTGGGAGTCTGTTGTGGGTAGTGGTAGTTTGGGTAGAGTTGGGCTGTGTTTGTAGTTTTTTTAATTTTTCCTGTCCTACTTTCCCCCATTCTCCTTTGTTCCCCTTTATACCCTATATCTTTTTTGTACCATTAGGTTGGGTAGGCCTCGTCTTGGAAGGATGGAAGAGGAGGGGCTGGGTGGGTTCATTTGGCTGGTGTGCTATTTCCTACCCCTGATGATTGAGGCAGGTGGTCGTGTGATCCAAGGGTATCACACAGAGGCACAGAGGCTCCGGCCGGCAAAGGTGTTGCATCATCTGCAGAGGATATACAACACACCACGAAACGACCACCAGCTGAAGCACCGCTGGGCTGACCTTGTATCCAGGGAGCAAGATCTGCTGGACCACCTGGGGACTGTGATTGGTGGCCCTGTTGGTGAATACAAATCAGGTTAATGTGAACGTTTAAATCTCTGTAGCTGATTTTTACAATATCTGCCAGCAATGTTGTTGAGCATGTGGAATGCTAGTGAAACATACAGAGCCATATTTCTACTTTGTTAGCACCGCAATTGCGACCTGTTTGGAAGCAAGAGCTCCGCAAACTTACTAAATACATTTGTATTTAGTAAGTTTGCGCCGCCTTTGTGTCAAACAGCAACACAAATCTGGTGCAAAATATGTATAGATATAGGCCACGGTTTCCTGTGAGGTATAGAAATTTCCAACACATTACCAACATTTGTTGACGCAACAGCTAGATTAACTTTATAAACACAACAGGAGCCTGAAAATTAGTGGAGGCTTCACGTCAATTGATGATAGCAATGTCGCGCAAACATATGTTTCATGTGTGTTCGGTGAGTGTGTCAGGAAACCAATCACGGAAATCCCGAAAATATTTGGAATTATTGTGCCCCTCCATTCTTTTCAGATACATGTCTGATCTGGATTTGGACACATACGTAACAAGTTCTAGCTGCGCTCAGCTAACATCTTAGACTGATATTTAGAGTTTGTAGTGCCACATTTAAATTAGGGATGGCAGGCAAAAGGTATGCACATGGGTTCATATCTCTATGGTTGGTGCAACTAATCATAGCTGTGCCACATCAAATGAAGAAACTGATACAAATTGAGGGCTAACGACTGTCCCTGGCCCTCTGTACATTGTACCTGTGTGTCATAAATTGGTCATAGTCACAATGGCTGGTTGACTGGTAATGCAGTCCTCACAGAAAGTGGCTTTGGATGTCTCTCATGGATACACACGATGAGACGAATACACTCCGTGATTTTGTCTGCTCACTAATGAAGGAGCATGTTTGCCACCACATGATAGTTAGGGCCACTGCATGTGTGCAGATATGCGTGTATCCCTCACTGGAGTCCCTGGGTCTGCACATGTTTGCCGTGGTATGTAGGATGCAGTATCATCATGTTTGAGAGGCTTTACTTTCTGATTTAATCTTACACATAGTATTTGTCTTTGGAATTGTTGTACAGTGCACAGACATTGAGCACATTTCTCCCTTCCATGCCTTACAGGTGGACAGGCACCCTACACTATTGGTGAGGTGGCTCGATTTGAGGACCTAGACTTCTCCAGTAAGTGTTCATATTTCTGTTATGTGTTGTGTTTGCTGGTCATGTGTGATGGACTCCTGCGTGTTGGACACACAGCAAGGTGTGATGCGCTGGGCAATCATTTGTTTTGTTCCATGTGTGGAATACCATTTTATCACCATCTTTGAGTTGGCCAATCCTTATCGTATTGTTATATTTTGGTATTCTAGGTCAGTCCAGAAGGCACGGCAATGTGAATAGGGATGAGTCATGTGGATAAAACTTGATTCAGAAAAAGTACCAGTGGACCATATTAGTGAATAAGTCAGCCAGTCAGACCCAAATTCTCCCAGAATAGGGATGCCAAAGTCTTACCCACAGACTTCTGCTTCCCTATTCACTAATGAACATGTTGAACTATATGTTAAACTTCCTAGCAGCATTTAGCTCCACATGTAGTGCTAAGAGTATGTGGCACTTGAGTACAATGGCCTAGGTGTGCATGCAACTCATGGCCAGAGGTGTTCTTGCATCTCTCTGTTTGTTGTATGTCATTGCTTACTGGTAGTAAATGTTGTGGACAAAGGTCTGCATTTCCAAAGATAAGTGTTGATGGGATTGTCCAAGGGTTGGCTGTCTCCTATTTGGAGTTCCTCCTTTCCTGTGGTGTGTGTGCTGGGCCAAACCCATGTCCAGCTTTCCTAAGCTTCCTGGGTGTCCTTGTTGTTAGAAATTATTAGTTGATTGTCCACCCCCCCTCAGACACAGGCATAGGGTTGTGAATAGTGTACCTAGGACTGATGATACAAGTTTGGTACACAGACATGTAAATCAGTAAATTACTTGTCTGAACCTAATATACTCACTCATGATTAGCACATGCTTTCTATACTGGCAAGTCCATTTACAACTCGCAGATCTTGTGGCCCTAGATTTCCATACAGTACAAAGACATTTGTTGCCCTAGCAGTGGTGGAGGATATGCAGCATGATTTTTAGCTGACAACTGGCAGAACTATGATGCCAAAATCATGCCAGTTGTTACCCATCTTGTAGGGTTTGGATGTGCTATGTGTGATAGGACCTTTGTAGGCTGGCTTGCCATGTACTTCCTCAGGGACAATCAAAGATCTGTATGATGATATGTGCTGTTACAAGTACATTAGATGTATTGTCTGATTTACTTCTTGTGCCATTTCACACAATGCATTACCTAATGTTTGCTTTTCTATTTGTCTTAACAGCTGCAAATATGACACCCATCCAGGTCAGGGAGTTTCAACGGCAGGCAATGAGATACCGCCACATACTTGATGTAGAGTCTGGGTACCGCAACATGGCCCGAAGATATCGCCATGAACGAGCCTCCGGAGCTTGGAGGGCATTTGCACAAGGGGGCTCTTCTGTGTCTACCACAGCCACCACCAACAGCACCACCACTACCACCCAGGTGGCACCATCAGTAGCTGGGACCTTTGCGGGACCATCCACTGCAACTGCTCCAGGACCAGTCACAGCACCACCTGCATGGCAGCCTATAGCCATTGCAACAACACCGGCCCATACTTCCTCGGCTGGCACCCAGACCACCCCTGCTGCAGCCATTGACCCTGCTACTTTTGCAAAGGAACATGGACCGTGTCCTATGTAAGATGACCAGACTGCAGCAGGAGGTGGCAAAGGTCAACCGGCAGATGCGTTCCATAAAGAAGACCCTGAGGAGGGCCAACCTGTAGGCATCTACACGGACATGAGTCCCTCCCCTCCCTCCTCTTTCCTGATTCTTACACTTTGTGGGTTTAGGGGGCTTAGTGTTAGGTTAGTATAGGCTGTTAGTTTAGTTAGTGGTAGTGGGTAGGGGGTGGGGCTTGCTGAATATTTCTACTGTTTATTATTATGTGTGTGGGTGGGTGGGGGCAATGTTGGGGTTGTTGTGTTTTTCAAAAAAAATAATAATAATAATTAAAAAATAAAATACAAAATAAAAAATTACAAATATATATATATTTGTTTAGTATAGGATAGTATGTGTTTAAGTTAGTATCTGTTGGCCTCCATGTGTCCCGTCTTATAAGGGGGGGTGAGGGGTTGATGTTTAGATCGTTTCGTTAAATGTGATAAGTACGTTTAGCTTAGGTTAGTTAGGGACAGGAGTGAATAATGAGTAGTTAGAGTAGATTAGGTTAGGTAAGGTGTTTCCCCTAGTTTTCACTTCTGTTTTTACTGTTTAATAAATATCTAGGTAACCCTTTACAGTGTGTGTCAAGTGCTTGTAGATCAGGGCCTTGGCATGAGTGAACAGTTTCTCTTTTGTATTTGAATTGGTGTCCTATGCTGCAACCATATCCCAACTGAGCTGTTACATTGGCAGCTACCCCAAAGCTACTTAGCTAAGATTCGGCCATTTATTGCAACCACCAATCACGGTTACTATGGATCCCAAAGTGTGGTTATTTCATGATGTATGTTTTCAATGTCACATACTGTGCTTCCAGATTTAGTATTGGGGACACTGTGTTAAGTCTGACTGCAGTCTGATGTCCAAGGAAATCCTTATAAGGTGCCCTGCCCTCCTGGCCTGGCTTTCCCTTTGTAACATACTTGACATGGCAGCATACCCCCATGCAAAGGTTGTTGGTGTTGTGTAGTGGTGTGCCCAAGGTTTCCTCTGAACGGGCCATGCCCCCATGCTGTGCTCCTTTACCCATGCCACTCCCTGAATATCATGACTTACATGCATTGTGTAGTGGGTATGTCCACCGTCCCTGTTGCAGATTACATTAGTGCATTTTAATTCCCCATGCGACTTACCCTGCATGTGTGTTGTCTCCTGGTAGGCTGCGCTGTCCTGTCCTTGAATCCCTGTGACGATCTTCTCAGGAATGACGGCTGCCACCATCTCCTCCATGTGGTCCAGGGCCTCCTGGTGTGCTGGACTCCCACCTCCAGTCTGCAGTGCTGCCTTCCTGTTCCTGGCCATCTTTTCCTTGGTCCTGCGCTTGCAGTCATGCCAGCGTTACTTGCACTCGATGACTGTTCTGCGTACTTCTGCCACACTGTTAACCTTGTCAACAATTTGTTGCCATATTGCCTCTCTCCTATTGATTGGCAACTTTGAGGTGACAAACAGTTGGTGCTGGTGTTCCGTCACCTCTTTCACCAGCATTTCCTGCTCCTCTGCACTGAAGCGACACCTTCTTTTCTTCTTCTCCCTGTCCTGGGTCTTGTGTGGGTCCTCCTGGCTGGTTCCTGGTCTGTTGTCATCTTCCTGGGGTCTGTGCAAGCATCTGGGAACCATTTTGGGTCTCCTTTGCAAAAATTGCTGTGTTTGCGGCGAGTTTTGAAGCAATTGCGTCAATAAACGCCGCATATCCGGTTTGCCATGTCGTAAAACGGCTCACAGTCATTTCTGCCGCGTTAACGTCGTTTTCCTTTACGACGTGACGCTGTGGTGTGCGTCAGAGAAAATGACTCACACCTGTGGTTTCTGCCGCCGTGCATCAAAGTATAAATTTGACGCCCGTACGCCGCAAAGAAATGGCGTTAGCCGGCGGTAATATTTTTGACGCAAAACTGCGTCAGCGCAGTTTTGCATCAAAAAGTATAAATATGGGCCCAAGTCTGTAGCAGTGGTTAGTTGTGCTAAGGATGCAGGAAGGAACACTTACCGGTCGCCGCTGAGAGCAGACATCTGACATCAACGGGAGCTGTCGAAGGACTGAGGAGGAAGTTGTGTGAGTGTGGAAAAGTGTGAGCCATCAGTAGCGATAACAATAAAATAAAAAATAAATATAAGAAAAACGTACCTGTCTGCCGCCACCACCGGCTGCCTTGCTCCTCTTCCCTCCTGATGGGGTTGGTGTTCCAGCAGTCCCTGGGACACCAGCACAGCCTCCCCACGCAATCCTATGCTGCTCTCATGCTAAAACTAGCATGAGAGCAGCGCCAGGATTGGTCTGAGCGGCTTGGTCTGCCTCTTAGACAGTGCACTGGAGTCTGTGTTGTTTCTCCAACTCGGCTGTGCAACACAGCCAGGTTGGAGAAACCTAAGCGCGCATGTCAATTCGGCTGGCCTAAGACAGCCTGCCAATCTGACACGCGCACTGAGGTGCATTCACTCCACTCCTCCTCCTCCCTCCCACAGACCAGCCCTACCCCTCCCTGCACACGCTGGCTGAGCCAGCAGCTGAAAAATAAGACAGTAGTAATATATAGTTTTATTGTTCAGCTGCAGACTCTTAGCCAGTGGGACAATGCTCCTTTGCCATTACAGAGGAGCCGCCCCTGGTTATAAGCCGGACTTTGCTCGGCACCTACCTCCCCCTGAGAAGCCTTTGACTGCTCCACCCATGCTACTGCTAACTGTCAAGTGCTGGATGCGATAGTACTCGGCCCAATAACTCAAGACCCACACAGTAGGTCCTCCACAAAACATCAGCAGTAAAAGGCCTCAACCCTTGCGGTTGGTCCCAGTCGCCCCTGCTTGTCCCGTAGCCTTATAGAAGGAGTTATGACAGATAAATTAAAAGGGGTGAAGTAAAGGGCATTTCAATGGTTTGGCTAGATGGTTGAAGTAAATGTAGGGGGAAGTAAAGGTGGTTGCAGAAAGCATACCTATCTATGCTTGGGTACAGGCTTATGTTTACCTTTAGTAATGACTGAGAGATGACCGCATGCTGTAGCTCCAGAGAGATTGTGGCACCAGCCAAGCAGAAGTAAACATATTAATTTGCAACCTAAAGATTGTAATTACACTGTCAGGTATTTCAGGCTTATGATCAATATTATCAGGAGTCATATACATCAAGCACATGGTCGACACGCCCAAAAACATTTTATTTGATACTTTCCTAACACTAGATGGCTGAAGTTTGCATAGGAACTCCAATTAGTTCCCAATTGACTTCCTGTGTATAATGTGACAGCACTGTACAACAGAGGTTTACCCTCCTTAACATAACAATGCCATCTGGGCCAGGAAGATCTTTCTCATGCCACAAGATTTGTAACCCAAAAGGAAGGCAGAGCAAGACTCCTGTAAAGCTGATTCATAGGTTTTCGGAACTGAAGGGTGTCCATTGTTCAAGGGGAGACACTCTTGAGACAGTTGAGGGTTAGCAGAGGTTCCTGTGGGACTCCACCTCTGTCTGGTGCCAAATTACGTGGTAAAAGCAGGGGCTGGGGAAAAGAAACCTTAGGGGCTGATTTAAGAAAAGTGGCGCTGCACACAGTGCAGCGCCACTTTCCTTGCGCCCCTTAGCGCCCCACTAATGTCACCATATGTGTGCCATAATTTAAAATACGGCGCACCATGACGCAGGATAGAGGGCAATAGCCTCAGTGTGCTCTGCAGGAATAGCTCCAAAATGTTGGCGCTACTCTTGCAGAGTACATAGGGGCCCATTGTACTCAGTGGCATGCCCCCTTTTAACGCCTGCTCTGAGGCTCTAAAATAAGGTTGTTTCACTGATCTGGAGACCCTAAAGGTGGTCCTGAGAGGTAGGGCAATCTCCTCCAAGGCTGCAGCTCAACGATGACAACATGAAGAAATCGCAGCTTTAGAAACAGCAATAGATGCAGCCGAAGGGGACCTGGCATAGTCTACAGATGAACAGTTACACCATCGAATGAAGCTGTTGTGTATGCCACTTGGCAGACGCTACTGAGCTCAGTGCCCTTGCTCTATGCAGCGACCCAATATAAAATATGTGAAGAGAGGAACAAAGTTAGAAAGCTACTCTATTGAGTGGCCAACAGAAATATAGAACTCAGACTGGTCCCCAGTAGTTGCTCCCGCACGGAACAGACCTGCACGGACTCCAGGCCACTTAAAGGTGCACCCTTCGATGGTCACAGTCAAACGTGATCACCCAGTAGTGGAAGATCTGATAGTACCTAGGCTGACCGATGAGGACCGACTGGCGCTGGAAGAACCACCTATCATGAAGTCTTATAGCTCACTCCTCAAGGGGAAGACACCGAGGCCTTATGGCTATACACCCAATTTGTTTTTAGGTATGCTTTATATCTGATTGCCCCATCAGTGGGGATGTATGCGACGGTCCTTGAGACTGGTGAACTTCCCTGTGACCTGCGCAGGGCCATAGTATCTGTGATCCTGAAAATACAGAAACCACTCAACAGATGCGAATTATACAGGCCTATATGAACTTCCTGGTGAAAGCCGGGACAAATACATTGGTGGCCATGTCTAGAACCATTATACATTAGTGTTAAAAATGGGGTTATGGTTGGCAGTCAGGTTACCCCCTGTCCAAGCAAGGACCCTCGCTCTAGTCAGGGTAAATCACACACAGTCCAAATTATCCTGTGCCCACCCTCAGGTAGCTTGGCACTGAGCAGTCAGGCTTAACTTAGAAGGCAATGTGTAAAGTATTTGTGCAATAAATCATGCAATAACACAGTATAACACCACAAAAAGACACCACACAGTGTTTAGAAAAATATATAATATTTATCTGGTTAAATGCAGGTCAAAACAATCAAAATTTGATAAGTACACGTTGAAGCATCACTTCAGAAAATGATAAAAAGAGTCTTAAGTTCCTAAAAAGCAACAAGTGTCTCCTGCAAGCACAAAGTACCTGGTTTGCGTCTAAATTATCTGCATGGGGCTGCAGAGGAGGGGATGCGTGGAAAACGGGGAGGTGTGCGTCGGTTTCTCCGGGCGCACACAGACAATGCGTAGATATTTTTCCACGCAGTCAGGGCTGTGCATCGATTTCCAGCGCGAAGACTTGCATCCTCTTCGGGTTGCGGAGTATTTGGACGTCCCGGGGATGATGCGGAGAAATCTTGGGCGTGCAGGACAAAGTCACAGGAGCTGCGCCGATCCGGTGGGCGCTGTGGGGAAATTTCTGTTGCATGGCAGGTGCTGCGTTGATTCTTCTCGCAGGAAGTCAGGCTGCGTCGTTCTGGGTTGGCTATGTGTCGATGCAGTGGGCCGTGCGTCGAAGTGCAGGTCCCAACGTTGGCGCTGTGTTGATCTCCACTCGGGGAGCCAGGCTGCGTCATTCTGGTTCAGCGTGTGGTGATTTTCTCAATGCAATGCAGACTGTGCGTTGTTTCTGGTAGGCTGTGCGTCTAATTTTTGCCACACAAGGAGTTCTTTGCAGGATGAAGTCTTTTTGGTCCTGAGACTACGAGGAACAGGAGGCAAGCTCTATCCAGGCCCTTGGAGAGCACTTCTCAGCAGAGCCAGAGGGCAGCAAAGCAGCAGCACAACAGCAGGGCAGCAGTCCTTTGCAGAAAAACAGTCAGGTGAGTCCTTTGGGCAGCCGAGCAGTTTCTCTTGGCAGGTTGCAGGGTCTGGCTCAGAGTTTCTTCACCAGTGGTACCTTGTCCAGAAGTGTCTGAGTTGGTAGGGCCAGAGGCCCTGTGTAAATACCCAAATGTGTTTTTGAAGTGGGGGAGACGTCAAAGAGTGGCTTAGAAGTGCACCAGGTCCCCTTTCAGTTCCATCCTGTCTGCAAGGTTCCCAGTAGGGGGTTTGGCAGTCCATTGTGTGAGGGCAGGCCACTGTGCTTTCAAATGTAAGTGTCAGGCCCTCCACCCTCCCAACCCAGGAAGACCCATTCATTATGCAGATGTGTGCAGGTGTGACTGAGCATGCTGTGTTTGGGGTTGTCTGAGTGAAATGCAAAAGGGAACTGTCAGGTAACCCAGCCAGACATAGATTGTAAGGCACAGAAGGATTTAAGTGCAGAGAAATGCTCACTTTCTAAAAGTGGCAATTCAAAAACAGTAATATTAAATCCAACTTCACCAGTCAGCAGGATTATGTATTACCATTCTGGCCATACTAAATATGACCTTGTTACTCCTTTCCGATCAGAATCTATCACACAAACAGTATATGAGGGAAGCCCTAATGTTAGCCTATGAAAGGAGCAGGCCTCACAGCAGTGTAAAACGAATTTATGAGTTTTACACTACCAGGACATATAAACTACACAGGTACATGTCTTGCCTTTTTTCTACACAACACCCTACCTCATGCGTTACCTAGGGCCTAACTCAAGGGTGACTTGTGTGTAGAAAAAGGGGAGTTTTAGGCTTGGCAAGTACTTTTAAATGCCAAGTCGAATTGGCAGTAAAACTGCACACAAAGGCCTTGCAATGGCAGGCCTGAGACATGGTTAAGGGGCTACTTATGTGGGTGGCACAATCAGTGCCAGGGCCTGTAGCATTTAATATTCAGGCCCTGAGCACATATAGTGTACTTTACTAGGGACTTATAAATAAATTAAATGATCCAATTGGGTGTGATTCAATGTTACCATGTTTAAAGGGAGAGAGCATATGCACTTTAGCACTGGTTAGCAGGGGTAAAGTGCACAGAGTCTTAAAACCAGTAACAACAGTGTCAAAAAATGGAGGGAGGGAGGCAAAAAGTTGAGAGTGACCACCCTAAGGCTGTCAGGTCTAACATGTGTCCCCCCCAGATGAAAGTGGGGAGAGCTACCCAACCTCCTGGGAGCTCTCATCGCTAAGGAGAGACCATCAACGTTGGCGTGGTCAATCCCCGGGCGATGCTCAACCATAAAGTCCATCCCCTGTAGGGAAATGGACCACCTCAAGAGTTTAGGATTTTTGCCCCTCATCTGCATGAGCCATCTGAGGGGCCTGTGGTTTGTCTGAACCCGGAAATGAGTCCCAAACAGGTATGGTCTCAGCTTGCCCAGACCACAACAAATGCTTCTATCTCAATAGCACTCCACCTCTGTTCCTGTGATAATAGTCTTCTGCTAATAAAGACTAATGGTTGGTCTAGACCCTCCTCATTTAGCTCTGCTAAAATAGCCCTTATGCCATGCTCTGAAGCGTCCATCTGCACAATAAATTCCTAGGAGTAGTCAGGTGCCTTGAGCACGGAGGCCATGCACATGGCTTCCTTCAGGGAGTCAAAGGCTTTCTGACAAGCCTCTGTCCAATTCACCAACTTAGGTTGTTTCTTGAATGTCAGTTCTGTTAATGGGCTACTATGGTGCCATATCCCTTAACGAATCTGCGATAATATCCGGTGAGGCCTAGGAAGGCTGTCACCTCTGTTTGGGTTCTAGGTGGTTGCCCGGCCTTGATAGTTTCAATCTTGGCCTGGAGGGGCTGCACCTTGCCACCACCTACTAGGTGTCCCAAGTACACCACGGAACCCTGCCCAATCTGGCACTTACTGGCCTTGATGGTTAGGCCTGCCTGTTGCAGGGCCTGACGTACCTCCTTGAGGTGGAGCAGGTGTTCCTCCCAGCTGGAACTTTAGACGGCCGAAGGCATCCTTGCCAGCTAGGACCCTGTTAACCAACCGTTGGAAGGTAGCGGGGGCATTTTTGCAACCCAAAGGGCATCACTCTGAACTAGTAATGACCCTCAGGAGTTGAAACAGCAGATCTCTCTTGAGCCTCTTCAGTCAAGGCGATCTGCCAGTATCCTGATGTGAGGTTGAAGGTACTAAGGAACTTGGCAGCGCCTAGCCGATCTACGAGCTTATCTGCTCGGGGGATGGGGTGAGCGTCTGTCTTTGTGACAGAGTTGAGACCCTGGTAGTCCATGCAGGACCTGAGTTCTGGCTTGGCACCAGGAGCAGCAGCCTTGGGAACCAAAACCACTGGGCTGGACCAGGGACTGCTGGACTTCTCTATCACCGCAAGAGCCAGCATCCTGGAAACTTAATCCATGATACTGGACCTCACTTTGTCTTACACCCTGTAAATTTTATTCTTTACAGGTAGACTGTCACCTGTGTCAATGTCATGGGTACACAAGTGTGTGAGTCCAGGAGTGAGGGAGAACAGGGAAGAGAACTGCTCCAGCAACTCGTAGCAGTCTCCTGTCTGATCTAGAGTCAGGGAGACAGAGAGATTAACACCCTCCACTGACCCATCACTTTTCTTGGCAGAGAGGATGTCGGGGAGAGGCTCACTCTCCTCTTCCATGCCCTCATCTGTCACAAGAAGCATGCTGACTTCAAAAGAGGCTTCAGTCTGTTGTGGTGGAGAACCCTTAAGGGGTTTCTAGGGGTCTTGAGGTCCACTAGGTAAGTGGCTTCCACCTTTCGCTCATTGAATTCGAATGGGCCTGTCCAGCGGTCCTGGAGAGCTCTAGGCTCTACTGGCTCCATTACCCATACCTTGCCTACAGTTGAGAATTCTAGCAGAGTGGCCTTCTGGTCATACCACTCCTTCATTACCTCTTGACTGACCTCGAGGTTGCTCCTGGCCTGTTTCCAGAAACACTGTCTGGTTGTGGAGGGCCAGCATGTAACTGACAACATCCTGGGGAGGTTTCTTGGGAGCGTTCTCCCATCCCTCCTTTACTATGCTCAGTGGTCCCCTGACAGGGTAACCATAGAGAAGTTCAGAGGGGCTGAACCCCACCCCTTTCTGGGGCACCTTCCTATATGCAAAGAGAAGGCATGGCAGGAGGATAGCCCACTTATGCCTCATGGCTTCAGGTAGGCCAGTGATCATTCCTTTCAGGGTCTTGTTGAATCTTTCAACAAGCCCATTGGTCTTGTTGAATCTTTCAACAAGCCCATTCGTTTGAGGATGGTAAGCGGTGGTAAACCGGTAGATTACCCCACACTCATGACACATGGACTTCATGTACGCTGACATGAAGTTTGTGCCTCTGTCAGACACAACCTCCTTTGAGAACCCCACACGGGCAAATATCCCCATCAGGGCTCTGGTCACCATTGGTGCAGCCACTGTCCTTATAGGAATTGTCTCTGGATAGCGGGTGGCATGGTCCACCAAAACCAAGGATAAACCTGTTGCCTAGGGCGGTTTTGGGGTCCAAGGGACCAATGATGTCGATGCCCACCCTTTCAAAGGGGGTGCCAATGACTGAAAGTGGGATCAGGGGGGCCTTGAACCTTTTCCCTGTCTTCCCATTAGCCTGGCAGGTTGGGCAGGCCCTAAAGAAATTATCTGTGGCTACCCGCATTTGAGGCCAATGGAAGTGGGTGACACGCCTGGCAAAGGTCTTGTCTTGCCTCTAATGTCCTGCCAGGGGGATGTCATGAGCCAGGCCCAGTAGGAAGGCCCGGTAGCACTGGGGGACTACCAGCACACGTGCTGCCCCATCGGCCGGTACCTTAGGCTCACTGTAGAGGAGATCATTCTCCCAATATATGTGGTGATCGCCAGAGGCTTCACCTGCTGCCTCGGCTGAAGCCTGTTGCCTCAGACCCTCAGGAGTGGAGCACTCCTTCTCCACTTTACAGAATTCCTCCCTGGTTGGCCCGCCTTCCACTTGCCAGCCAGCAAGCTCAGGCAGGTTACCCAGGTCAGCAATATCCTCCCCGGTTGGCTGAGGGGCCACCTCTTCTGGGACCCTGTCAACCACCACTGGAATTTCTTGGGCCGGTTTCCCATGCCCCTTGCCCTTCATCTGTGCAGCTTTCTGGGCGATTGTCCCACGCTCCAGACGCCCTTGACTCCCTTCCCGGGCAGCCATGGACCATGTGGTCATGCATACCCATTCAGGAAAACCTAACATCTCTAGGTGGGATCTGAGCTCTACCTCCTTCCAGGCAGTACGCTCAAGATCATTACCTAACAGACAATCTACAGGCATGGCAGGACTCATAACTACTTTTAGAGTACCAGAGACCCCCCCCACTCAAAGGGAACCAGAGCTACTGGTAGGTGGCTCTCGCGATTGTCAGCAACTATGACTTGGTGAAATGTATTAGGGATGACTTGCTCTGCTGACACCAGCTGACCCCTGACAGTAGTCATACTGGCTCCTGTGTCACGCAGAGCCTCCACCCTTTGCCCATCAATGGTGACCCACTGCCTATACTTGGAAATATTGGCAGGCATGTGGGCTTTTGGCACCATTTCCTTCTCTCGCAGGGATACTAGGGGCACCTCTATCTGCTCCCCGAAGCTAACTGGGACCATCTCCCCTCCAAGCGCTATGCTAGCCAATCCAGGTGTCTGCCCTTCAGTAGGGGGCTGTGCACTCTTGGGACACTGAGAGTTGCCCCAATAGTGCCCAAACTTGAAGCACCCTGGTGTGGGCCATGACCACTGGTAAACACCAGGGAGGGGATTTTTTATTTATTTAAAACCCCTGGGGAGACATGGAAGAGCTTCCGTGTCTCCCCCCACACCCCTCACCCACCCATCTTTGACGTCAGAGTGTTGTGAGGCATGCTGACATCACAGTTGTTTTCCCCACCGGAGCAGGAAGCAGCAGGTAAGGCCGCTTCTACTCCGGTGGGGAAAACAGACCAAATATGTTCTCCCAAGCTTTCAGAGAGTCTTTGTTAGAAAGAGAATACTCTCCCTTTTCAAAAGAGATATTCCTGAAAGGGTTTCCTGGCTGTGGATCACGGCAGCCCTGAGATCCACGGCCAGGAAACCACACTAGACGCCAGGGATTTCATCTGGGGGTCGGCCCTTGTGAAAATGGGCTAATCCGCCCCCCACCATCGGGGGCATTGTAAAAAAAAAAATGTGGGGTTACACCTTGGAGGAGCGTGATCACCGCCCCCCCAAGAGTTACAAGTAAATATAATAACATTTAAAAAAAAAAAAATTGACAGGGTATTCCCCCGTAAGCAGGGCTGACCTACTGTGGGGGACATTGCTTTTTTTTTTTAATAGATATGTGTTTTCCCTGGGAGCAGAATTCCACCCTTCCCCCGGGAAACTACACATGTATAAAAAAAAGTAAAAAGAATAAATATATATATACATATATATGTGTGTGTATTTATATATATATATATATATATATATATATATATATATATATATATATATATATATATATACATATTTATATACACACAAACACATATACAGCTTTTAGGCAGCAATAAAAATGTCAAGATAACAAGATAACTCTTGGGGTTATGCTCCTGTTAGAGAAAGAGATTGGACTTTTGCCTAGTGGCAGTTTTGACACCATAAAGTAGCGCAGAAGGTTTATGTGCCTGCTGCAAAGAACAGATCTGTATTTTATGTGAATAGCTGAGTGGATTAGTAAAGCTAGATGTTACCTGCGCTTTTAAACAAATGAAATGTATGTGAGTGGGGGGCTATGGAGCGATGAAGGGCACTTTTGCTGGGTGGTAGTGAGGGAATCCGAGGAGGAGGTCATGGAAATGGGAGCACCAAAACTGATTGTTGTACTGGGCGCCACCAGTGCTAAAGGCTGTGATGATGGGTATGTGGCAAGGTGAAGTAATAGTGTGCCCTTTTTGTTTTTTTCAGTGTCTTCTGAGAACCTGCTGATTGAGGGAAGAAGCAAAGGTAAGGTGACTAACATTTACTGTTGCACACATCATGCACACACACCCACCAGCAATTTTATAAACATATCTGCCTCCTACGTGAGCTAGTGTTTTAGAGGGACAGTTTAGCCAGTAGCAGAGATGGCGTCTCATTGGATGACTGCTTCTCAAGCCCTAACTCGAGGTATGGAGGACAGCTCTGAGGCAGGATCAGAGACTGAGACAGTGGCTACTGAAACAGTATGTGAGGGCGAGGACAACAGAGCAGAATCTGGGAGTGATTTTTCAGTCAGTGGAGTCCCATCCAATGACTCCTCTTCCAGTGATTCTGAGGGAGACAATGAGGACAGTCATGCTGTCCCTTCACAAGAACAGTCTGTGCAGCGGGATAACAGCGGGTTAGCCCAACCCAGAGAGCAGGTGCATGCCGCAGCAAGCACAGACAGAGTGCTCTCTTGGCAGCACCCCAATTTAGTTCAGGGCCAAATTCCACCTTTTACTGGTGACAATGGATGTAAAGTAGATAGGCCAACTTTTTGCCAATTGACTACGTCCATCTCTTTTTGGATACTGACTTCCTTCAGCAAATTGTGCAGAAAACAAATTGACGTGCGAACAATTCCTGAGGGAGCATGGAGGTACTCTAGATCCCAGTTCTAGGGCACGCCAGTGAGCTCTTACTTCGATGGTGGAGTTGAAGATATTTTCGGGTCTTACACTCAAAATGGGGTTAATGCAGAAACCTACTGTTAGAAATGGGGTCTTTGGTTGGCAGTCAGGTTACCCCCTGTCCAAACAAGGACCCTCACTCTAGTCAGGGTAAAGGAGAATCACCCTGAGTTAACCCCGCTCACCCCTTTGGTAGCTTGACACGAGCAGGCAGGCTTAACTTCAGAAGCAATATGTAAAGTATTTGTATCAACACACACATTAGCTCAGTGAAAACACTATAAAATGACACAACACAGGTTTAGAAAAATATGTAATATTTATCTAAACAAAACAAGACTGAATATGACAAAACTCCATATTTCTATTTGCTCCCAAAGGGAATATGCGCTTTAAGGATATTTAAAGGCAGCCCCCATGTTAACCTATGAGAGAGAGATAGGCCTTCCAACAGTGAAAAACTAATTTGGCAGTATTTCACTGTGAGGAGATGTAAAAGACACCAGTACATGTCCCACCTTCAACATACACTGTACCCTGTCCATGGGGCTACCTAGGGCCTACATTAGGGGTGCCTTACATGTATAAAAAGGAAAGGTTTAGGCCTGGCAAGTGGGTACACTTGCCAAGTCGAATTAGCAGTTTAAACTGCACACACAGGCACTGCAGTGGCAGTTCTGAGACATGTGCACAGGGCTACTAATGTGGGCGGCACAACCAGTGCTGCAGGCCCTCTAGTAGTATTTGATTTACAGGCCCTGGGAACCTCTAGCACTTTACTAGGGACTTACTATTAGTAAATCAAATATGCCAATCAGGGATACACCAGTAGTAAAGTGCCTGGAGTCCTAAAGCCAACAAAAACTAATCAGAAAAAATAGGAGGAAGGAGGCAAAGAAAGATTGGGGATGACCCTGCAAAAAGGGCCAAGTCCAACACAATTCCCCACCAGCCTAAAGCCAGGGGCGACTAATCAATACCTTGATGGACTTCTCAGATTGGGACGATAGAACAGGGACCCAGGCCCACAACAGCAGGGGCATGTTCCAGTTCTATGCAGTCATGACTCCAGTTGGATCCCATACTCTCAAGGCCCAATAGGCTACCCCATGGGGAACACTTCTCATCTGCAGATACCATCTGTGTAGCACCTAACCTTACATTGCTCACAGATGTATCCCAGGGGGCAGATAGTACCACCATGGCCAACACAATGGTGTGGCCCAGTCTAGCCCCTGGGTGTGACTCCTGTCCCCCCCCCCCCCCCAACCGGGGGTACTCTGACCTCCAGGACAGCAAGCTAAAGTGGTCAATGACAGCTGTCAGGGATGAGACCCAGGTCCCAGGCCCTTCAAGGCTCTCCAACCACTGTAACTGTGGAGAGTGGGAGGCAGTAGCCCCAGGTGCCTGGCACCCTTTGACCACTCTCTCTTCCACCAGGTCAGGGATGACAGCCTGACCCTGGTCCTCCCTTCTGGGGATCTGTACCCTCCCCCTAGGAGCTGTACCTCCAGAGTCCAGAATTGTCAGGCTGCTTGTGGGAACAGTCCTGCATAATTCTTCCACCAGTGCAAGGATGTTAACCTGCAACTGGTCTTCCAACCTGGAGCCTGTACCTTCAGGTTGGACCAGGGCCAGAGAGGAGGCTTCCCTCCCCCTGCCCTTCCTTCAAAGGTCCTGCACCGCCCCACTACAAGCGACCCCCGATAATCCAGAATTGTCAGGGTGCTTAAAGAAGCAGTCCTACACAATTCTCCCACCAGTGCAGGGATGTTAACTTGCAACTGTTTTTCCAACCTGGGGTCTGTACCTTCAGAATGGGCCAGAGGCGAGGCTTCCCTCCCCCTGCCCTTCCTTCTGGGGTCCTGCAACCCTCCACTAGGAGTGCCCCCCAGAATACAACATGGCAGGGCACTGTTAGCAGTAGCCCCTCCCTCCAGGACAGGGGGTACAACCTGAATCCAGCCCTTCAACCCAGGGTCTGTACTCTTGGATTGAACTGGGGTCAGGGGTGAGTCTCTCTCTCCCCTGCCGTTATTCCCAGGGTTCTGCAACCTCCACCCCACAATAGAGAATACCCCGCAAAGTCTCACCATGGGGGTGATTGGGCAAACCACCCCTCCATCCCTGTCCCCATCAGGTCAGGGTTTACCCCGTGCACCTGACCCTCCAGTCTAGGGTCTGTACCCTCAGACAGGACCATTGCCTGGCAAGCCAGGACTTTCTGAGGAGAACACCTACCCATCTCAAGGGAAACACCTTCCCTCAGGGCCATATGAGAGACTGGCTGGTGCTGGCGCTGGTCACCTGACCTCTGCCCACTTGACAGAACCTGGTCCTCCCCCACCCCGGCCAGAAACGCTATCACCAAGGTCACTCCTGGGGGGCTCTGATGTCAGGGCTGACCCCTGACCCTCCAGGTTCTCCACTGGGGCCTGCAACACCCTCTCAACCCTCTGTCTGGACTTCTGTACCTCCTCACTGGGTGGGGTACTGCCAGACACCAGAACTGGTGAGATGCTGGCTTCAGCTGCCCCCTCAAGTTCTCCTGACACTATGGGGTCTCCCTCAGCAGATGGCCCTGTGGTACAGGCTAGGCTCCCCTTCTGGTGTTCACTCACGGAACCCTCCAAGACCTGTGACTGGATCTCAGGCACCCTGGGACTCAGCCCACCCCCATTCCCTCTCTTCTGAGACAGGACATGGGATCCCTCACCCATCCCACTACACTGGGAACTACCTGGGACACTGCAAGCCTTTCCCACCACACCTGGTTGGGAAATACCTAGACCACTCCCTTTAGGAGCACCCTCAAATGCCTCTTCAGACCCTCTGATACTCACTCAGAGGTCTACCTACAGTGCAAGTTCCCTGGGGGTTCAGAGAACTCACACTCCACTTGGTGTTGGCATAGCTCTGGAAAACAGGGACAGGGCATATGCTCTCCAGCAATCACATCACACAGCCCCACACATATGTTAACCAAAATACCCTTCATCCAACCATCCAGTGACTCAGCCTGGAAAAAGAACCCCACATCACCCTCCTGAGACTGGTGAGACAGTATCTGACTGTCCCTGACACTCAAGCCACATACTTCTGGGGTGTCTCCACACTCCAAAACCAGGACTGATACCTGGGGGGAACCCCTCTCCCTGTCACTCTCACCTAGAGCCAGTAGAGTGTCCCTCCCACTACAAGGACTATGACTCCCCATGCCAGTTCCCCAAATCACCTCAGGGACCCTGCGCACCACTGGAGCTACATCATAGCCCTGAACCTCCTGGTGTGTGTAAACCCCCTCCTTCAAGTTGGGCACTAAGTTTCTGGGCATGTGCAAGTCTTAGGCACTGGACATAACATTGTTGCTGTCACCATCTGAACTGTATTCAGCCCTCATGTCCTGCAGCTTCCTCAGTCTTAGCTCATAAGCCAAGATTATCTTTTTCTCCTCTAAATCCAATCTTCTCTGCTCCATTTCCATCCTAAGCTTCTCTAATCCCAACTGGTGAGCCCTCTCTGCCTGTCTGTCCTGTAACTCTTCAGGAGTCAGACCCCTGGATAACACACCGCTACCTATCTTGGAGACCCTCCCCAAGGCCTAACAGGTACATCCACTACATCATTGTGTATACTCTGCACTTCCCCATCCTTATCCTCCTCCTTTATGTGCCCCCCAGCCTCCTTGGCTGTCACCCAGGCCCTCAAAGCCTTCTGCAGATCCTCCTTCCTGGTGGAGCTCTTAGCGACAGGCAAGGTCCTTAAACTGTTTCAGTTGAGCAACTGTGTTAAACTGTTTCAGTTGAGCAACTGTGTATCTTTCCAGTTTCCCAAATTTAAAAACAGCTCCAGCTGGTGCATCTCCAGATTGAGACATGATGGCAAACAAGTGCAAAGTTCCAAAAGAGAAGTTCAAGAGTCAATAAAAAGATCGCCAAAAATATGGTAGCAGGAAAAAGTCCAAAAGGAGCAAAAGCAAAAACAAGCTATATGTGGTCATGGAATGGTATGCACTGAAAATAGTAGTGTACACTTAATCACTGTAAGTCAAGTACAAATACAAGTTCAATACCAACCGCTGACCACCAGTGATAGAAACAGAGTCTTTGTTTGGCAGTCAGGTTAACCCCTGTCCAAGCGAGGACCCTCACTCTAGTCAGGGTAAAGGAGAATCACCCTCAGTTAACCCCCGCTCACGCCCCCGGTAGCTTGGCACGAGCAGGCTGGCTTAACTTCAGAAGCAATGTGTAAAGTATTTGTACCAACACACACAGGGACCCGCTGAAAACACTACAAAATGACAACACAGGTTTAGAAAAACAGGTAATATTTATCTTAGCAAAACAAGACCAAAACAACAAAATCCAACATACACAAGTCAAGATTTTAATTAGGAATACGAGTCTTAATCCTTAGAAAACAGTGAGAATGCTGTTATTGCACAAAAGTACCTGGGTAGCGTCAAAATAAAGCAACACAGGGAAGTGTGCATCGAAGAAGGCCAGTGATGCGTCCATTTCTCCCTCGCAAGTGAGACCGTGCGTCGTTCCTCCTCCAGGCGGGTCGGCGTGCGTTGTTTGTTCTCTCCTGCAAGAGAGTTTTCCGTCGTTCCCAGATGGGCTCCTTGGATCCGAGTAGGCTTTGCGTTGATTTTCCGCACCCAGCGATGTTGCATTGCAATCCGGTCGCACAGTGTCAAGAAACCACACTGTGTAGGGGCCTGCGTCATTAACAGCAATAGCTGTGGGTGTTGCGTGTTGCTTCGCCAGCCGCATTGCATCGATCTCCCAGCCGCGATGCAGGTGGAGCTTCGGTTTTTGCCACAAGGCCAGCGGAGCGTGTCTTATCAGCCACAGTGCAGGTGGTGCATCATACGTTTCCCCGAACGGCGGTCTTTGCGTGGATTTCTGTCTTTTTCCACCTGTTGCAACTTTCAAGGACCCAGAGACAGGTTAGGGCACCACTTGGCAGGCAGGACTCTCAGCAGAAAGCCCAGGTGCTGGCAGAGAGAAGTCTTTGTTGTCCCTGAGACTTCAACAACAGGAGGCAAGTTCAGTTCAAGCCCTTGGAGATTCTTCACCAGTGGGAAGTCACACAAAACTCAGTCCTTGTCCTCTCTCAGGCAGAAGCAGCTACTGCAGGCCAACCCAGCAAAGCACAGTCACAGCCAAAGGGGCAGTACTCCTCCTCCGGCTTCTCCAGCTCTTCTCCTGGGCAGAGGCTCCTCTTGGTTCCAGAAGTAATCTGATTTTCAGGGGTTTGGGTCCACCTCTTATACCCCTTTCTGCCTTTGAAGTAGGCCTACTTCAAAGAGACGTCTCTGTTGTTTACAAGGTCTTACCTTGCCCAGGCCAGGCCCCAGACACACACTAGGGGGTTGGAATCTGCATTGTGTGAGGGCAGGCACAGCCCTTTCAGGTGTAAGTGGCCAGTCCTTCCCTCCCCTCCAGCCCAGATGGCCGATCAGGATATGCAGGCTATACCTCAGCTCCCTTTGTGTGTCTAGAGGAGAGGTGCAAACAGCCCAACAGTCAAACTGACCCAGAGAGGGAATCCACAAACAGGCAGTCACAGAATGGTTGAAGCAAGAACATGCCTACTTTCTAAAAGTGGCATTTTCAAACACACAATCTAAAAACAACCTTTAGCAAAAGATGTATTTTTAAATTGTGAGTTCAGAGACCCTAAACTCCACATTTCTATCTGCTCCCAAATCGAAACTGCACTTTAAGGATGTTTAAATGCAGCACCATGTTAACCTATGCGAAAGATAGGCCTTGCAACAGTTAAAACCAAATTTGGCAGTATTTCACTTTTAGGACATGTAAAACACACCAGTACATGTCCCACCTCTAACAGACACTGTACCCTTTTCACGGGGCTACCTAGGGCCTACCTTAGGGGTGCCTTACATGTACAAAAAGGAAAGGTTTAGGCCTGGCAAGTGGGTACACTTGCCAAGTCTAATTGGCAGTTTAATCTGCACACACAGACACTGCAGTGGCAGGTCTGATACATGTTTATAGGGATACTAATCTGGGTGGCACAACTAGTGCTGCAGGCCCACTATTAGCATTTGACTTACAGGCCCTGGGCACCTCTAGTGCACTTTACTAGGGACTTACTAGTAAATCAGATATGCCAATCAGGGATACACCAATCACCAATATAATTTACACAAAGAGCATATGCACTTTAACACTGGTTAGCAGTGGTAAAGTGCCCAGAGTCCTAAAGCCAACAAAAACTGGTCAGAAAAAATAGGAGGAGGGAGGCAAAAAAGATTGGGTCCAACACCTACCTTACAGTCGTACTGGACGACTCACATGGTTTGGGTAACCCCCATTTTCACGCAGGGTATCAACTTGGAAGGGCCCAAATCGTATTGTGGAGAGATCAAAATTATCTATCACAAAACAACCTGGTTTTGTAGGGCGGGCACCTGCGTTTTTGGTCCTTGACTCGGTGGCCACATAAGGAAACCTACCAAACTCAGACATTTCTGAAATCTAGACAACCGGGGGAGTCCACGGAGGTGCGGCTTGTGTGGATTGATCAAAGTTTTCTTATCCAGAATACCCTGAAAAGTTGAAACATTGAATAAAAACTCAATTTTCCTTGCATTTCTGTAATGCAAACTGCAGGAATATGCAGGGAAACACAACATTCCTACCACCCACCTTTTCCCCACTTGTCCTGAAAAAGCGCTGCCACACTTGTGTGCCTGTGCCTAGTGCTTGCATCAGGAATTGATCACCCCAGGGTCAACAGCAGTCCTCATGTAAAGACTACCATTGAACGTTGTGTGATCCATTTGTGCCAAGGGCTCTAGGCCCAGGCACACCAGTGGGGTAGCTTTTATATCAAGACAAGTTGGGGAATGCTGGGTGATAAGCAGTTTGTGGATCCCTGCATACTCCTGTAATTTACATCACAGAAATGCAAGGAAAAATAGTGCTTTTATTCAACAATTTACCTTTGCAGAGGATTCTAGGGAAAAAGCTTTGGGGAATCCTTAAAAGCAATACCTTCCTGGACTCCCCTTGATGTCTACTTTTCAGAAACGCCTGGGTTCCCGATTCCAGGACTCACCTTAGTTATCATTATTACCACAGAAGTGAGGCAACATTTTTATTGGGGGACCTAGGGGAATTCTGGGTGGAAGGAAGTTTGTGGCTCCCCTCAGATTCAATAACGTTGCAGCACCAAAATGTGAAGAAATGTGTTTTTAGACAAAATGTGAAGTTTGCAAAGGATTCTGGGTGGCAGAACCTGGTGAGAGCCCAACAAGTCACCCCATCCTGGATTCCTCTAGGTGTCTAGTTTTCAAAAATATACATATTTGCTAGGTGTCCCTACGTTCCGGCTGAGCTGGAGCCCATAATCTGCAGTAATTGATGTTCAGTGGGTTTCCTAGAGCTTTTGGTCCCTGTGCCACTTTACTTGCTGCACCATTGAAATCATGGTTCTAGGGACTGCAAGGTAACTGCACTTATGATGGCTTGTTTAGTAGTTAAACATAGCAATAATAGGTATTCAGTGGATTTCCTATAGCTATTAGTCCCTGTGCCACTGCACCTGCTGCACCATTCAAATCATGGCCCTAGTGCCTACAAGATAACTGCACTCATGACTGCTTGTTTAGTAGTAAAATATAGTAAAATCCTGTGCTCAGTGGGTGAGCAATAATTGTTTTTCAGTGGGTTCCTAGAGTTTTGGCCCTGTGCCACTGCATCTTCTGCACCATTCAAATCATGGCTCTATTGCCTGCAAGGCAAATGCAATTGTGACTTCTTGCTTAGTAGTAAAATATAGCAATAATCAGTATTCAGTGGGTTTCCTAAAGCGTTTGGCCCTCTTGCCAATGCACCATGCAAATCATGACCCTACTGTCTGCAAGGACAAATGAGGAAATCGTTTGTATCCAGTAATGTGTGTGTTTGGAAAAAGGCCCAGTTGCAGACAGAATACATAATTATTGTCTAGCTAAACATAAACACAAAAACCTTCATAAAAAGTGCCTTTAAACTTATCCAGCCCTCCAAAATGAATTGCCTCAGATGTCATAAATAAAGCATATGCTTTGCACATCAAAGTGAAAACCAAGCATTGTTAAATTGTGTTACAGTGTGTCTGTTTTTTTGGTGTGAAAATATTGTTTGCTGTGCTTGACAGTGAATGGGCCATAAACACTGTACATTGCCTAAGTCTTCAAAGAGGATTTTAGAAATGTTCATGCTTCCACCCACCCTGACAATGCCAATAGTGAACTTCATGCCCCACAAATGAAAGTCAAATGTTTTGTGCAGCTGAAGAACAAGATCCCTTTTGCGATGGCTATATCTAAAATAAAATAAAAAAGGTACAAGCAGGGTCCATGGAGAAAATATGCTGCATTCCTCTTTCCTGTGCACCCTCTGACTTTGAAGTCACCTGAAAGCATAGTAAATGCCAGGATGTCTCAAAGATAGAGCTTAACATTTGACCTCAGTCTTTGAATGCCCCGCAAATGTGACAAGATAAGAAGATTGGCCTGTTTATTACAGAAAACGAGTTTGTGGAAGAATACTGCAAACAAGCTTTTGGCATGGTGAGGTACGAACTTGTGGTGGGGAGACTAATGCAAATAAAGCCAGCAAATGCAAACCCAGAAAATGTGAGTTACAAACCACAAAACTAATGGCAATCAACGGGCAGAATGCTTTATCAAGTCAACCTTCTGAAACCTCACAAGGGGCCAGATGTATGACATTTTTTTGCACTTGCAAACGGTGCGAATCGCAAAATTCGGCCGTTTGCGAGTGCAAAAAAGTGGTCTGCGATGCATGAAAGGCATTCGCAGACCACAAATAAGAAATCGCTAAAATTGCGATTTCCTATGTTGAGACCTGGTTTTGCGAGTCGCAATTTGCGATTCGCAAAATCCACATCGCAAGGCGATGCTGCACAAAATCGCAAATTGCGATTTTTCGCAGAATGGCATTTTGCACATGCAAAATACCATTAAACGAAACCAGGTGGTAACCTGGTGCAAAATTTAAAAATGCATTTAAAATGCATTTTTAAATTGAACATGTAAAGCACACATGCCCTTTTGGCATGTGTGCACCTTACATGTCCCCCAAAACATGTTTGGGGTGCAGCAGAGGGGGCCTTAGGCCCCCAGCACCCTGGGCTTTTGCATTTCCAAAATTGCGATTTCTGGTTCAGAAATCGCAATTTTGGAAATGCAAAAAATTAGCAGCTATGGGCCAACAGGCCCAGAGCTGTGAATGGGTCCGGTATCGCAATTTGCGATTCGGTAATAGCATTTGCGATTTTTAAGAAATCGCTATTACCGAATCGCAAATGTGATACATGGCACTTTGCGAGTCGGAAATAGCGATTTCTTAAAAATCGCTATTTCCGAATCGCAAAGGGCCGTGATGATACATCTGGCCCAAGGTGCCTTACCTATACCACACACTGGCCCTCATTCTGACCTTGGCGGTCTTTTCGCAAGACCGCTGAGTTACCGCCGCGGTGAAGACCGCCGACCGCGGCGGTGTGCCGCTGTGCGCATTCTGACCGCTGGGAGCGTTCCGCCGGAAAACCGCCAGCAGCCACACTGGCGGTCGGCGGGAAAGTGGAGACTGGTCAACCTCCACCGCCACGCCAGCAGAACACCGCCCACAGAATTACGACCCACATTTCTGTGTGGCGGTCTTCTGTTGGCGGTCTTCTGTTGGCGGTCACGTCCCTATGGCTCCCGTCGCCTCCCGGAGGACCAACGCACAAGGTAAGTTGATCGTCCGTGAGGGGAGGGGGTGGGGGGGTGTTGTGTGATGTGGGCGTGCATGGGGGTGTGCGTGTGAGTGTGTAGAGGGAGTGTGTGAGTGCGTGTATGCGGGCGGGGGGTGCTGCTGTGTCTATGGGTACTGTGTGCTGTTCGGCAGGTGCGCATGTCGGCATGTATGTGTGCGGGTATGTGTCCCCGTTGTGTATGTGTGTGTAGGGGGTGTGTATATGTGCATGTTGGGGGTGTGTGCATGTCGGGGTACATGTATGTGCATGTCGGGGTGGGGGTGGGGAGGGGGTTCGTACCACCTCTGGGGGGTGGCAGGGGGGTGGAGGGTGTGGGGGGAGGACTCGGGTGGGTAGTGGGGGGTGGGGGAGACCCCTATCAGTGCCAGGGAAGGAATTCCCTGGCCCCGATAGTGCTTACCGCCATGGTTCGCACGGCGGTTCCCGCCCGCAAGAAACCGCGGCGGTAGGCAGGGTCATAATACCCTTGGCGGTCTTGGGACGACCGCCGGGCCGGAGTGCGCAAACTCCAGCCCCGCGGTCATGACCGCCGTGGCGGTCGGAGTGGAGAAGTAGCGGTCGGTCGCGGCGGGGACCGCCGCGGTCAGAATGCCATTTTTAATACCGCCGGTCTGTTCGCGGTCCGACCGCCGTCTCTCCGCCGACCGCCAGGGTCAGAATGAGGGCCACAGTGCTTAATTTGTGCTTGATGATTGTGGTGCGAAGCACTGGCACTTATTTTTGAGGGCCAGCACTTATATTTCTGCCTCAAGCATTTACTGCAAGTGAAAGACTCTTATGGAAAGACAGAGGAAGAGAAAAACAAAAAAGCACCACAAAGGGAGAAAGGAGAAAGCAGCAAGAGTGAACTGAAGGGGTAGGGAGTGGCCATGAATGGATTAAAGAGGCCCGAGATTGCTTCAGAAATACCCTGCCTCAGTATTCTGTGCACGCACATTTAATTGCAGCAGCCGCTTGTTTCAGAGGAAAGCTTTCGGCACTGGCACGTTTTTTATTTACAAGCACTGACCACACAGCTGCACTTTCAGGTAGGCTACGACCTAAAAATGGCATCACTATCTCAAGCTTAGGGTGAAGAAGAGCTAGACTAACCCAGTCCTAGGATACAACAAGG
The DNA here is from genome assembly GCF_031143425.1 of Pleurodeles waltl. Lineage (NCBI taxonomy): Eukaryota > Metazoa > Chordata > Amphibia > Caudata > Salamandridae > Pleurodeles > Pleurodeles waltl. Next base: position 280,563,114 of record NC_090443.1, on the reverse strand, counting down.
CAGCATTATCTCAAGCCTAGAGAGAAGAAAGGCAGTATTATCCCAGGTCTAGAGTAGAACAAGACAGCACTATCTCATGTCAGACAGAGCAAGGTAGCACTATGGCAGGCCTGAGGTGGAGCAAAGCAGTTCCATCCAGACCTAGAGTTTATAAAGGCAAAAGTATCCAACATGGGAATGGACTGCCTAGGACACAGAGCTGGACTCTCCTAGTGGTAATCATGCTAATTAAAAGAACTGTGGCATCATCTCTCTAGTCACTAAGAATATATTTACAGAAACTGAAAATATAATAAGTGACATGACATTGCTAATAGTTTTTCAAATGTTGGGAAATGTATCATATAACAGCTCAAAAGAAGTATAGATTATATTACAAATAAAGGGCCTCATTACATTTTTGGCGGGCGGCAACCGCTGCCCGCCAAGTTGTAACAGCCGTGCGGCCGCACTCCCGCAGTGCCCATTTTGACATCCCCGCTGGGCCGGCGGGCAGAAACCGAGTTTCCGCCCGCTGGCCCAGCGGGGATGTGAGCCGCAACATGGGAGCCGGCTCTAAATGGAGCCGGCGGTGTTGCGGCCGTGCGACGGGTGCAGTTGCACCCGTCGCGCTTTTCACTGTCTGCAGAGCAGTCATGCCCCAGGGGCCCCGCGACTCCCCGTACCACCAGCCTTTTACCGCCAGGAAAAAACTGGCGGTCGGGGACTCGTAATCCCCTGGGCAGCACTGCTAGCAGCACTGCCCAGGCGGATTATCACCGCCGGGGCAAATGTGGCGGGAAATTGCCGGCCCCGGCGGTGCGACCACGGCGCAACCGCCACAGTCGTAATGACCTTGGAAGCACCACCAACCTGTTGGTGGTGCTTCCGTCATTTCAGCCCTGGCGGTCCTGTACCGCCAGGGTTGAAATGACCCCCAAAGTATTTTGCACAATCACAATATAGTAAGCTAAAAGCATATGCTTTGTTGTTAACTTCAAATACTGGTACAAACAGATTTTTTTAGCAAACAGATTTTTTTGTGAAACTAGATTGGTGTCTCAAAGCTCTAATAATTTATTTTTAATATAATCTGTACTTCATTTTGATGTTTTATATGATGTGTATGCCAAAAACTTTCATGAAACATTTTATTAAGTTTGCACAACTCAACAGACATTCAAGATGTCAATGATTACAGGTCTTAAAGTCACCGTTCCACAGTATCATCAGGATGTAGTGGAAACATAAATAAACCCCAGAAATCAGCATGTCAATCATTTCAGATTTCTTCTCCATGTGCTCTAGATGAAAGACCACCCTCTCCCCCCGTAACCAAGTTCCTCATACTCTCCATGGTTGAGGTTCATATGGAGCCAAGGTGATTCCTCTTTAGTTTCCCCAGTCTGTCCAGATCCCATAACAATTTCAGAGGACAACCTCTCGCCAGGTACACTGGGCATTCCAGGTTCATACACTGGTCTAGGCCCTTCTTCTGTCTGCCCAGTGTTGGGATCTCACATTCCTTCCAAGCGTCGGAAATGACCCTTTTGGCAGCTAGGAAACCCAGCCACAGCAAGGGCTGTTTATATCTGTCGAGTTCAATGTTAATTTGAAGTATGATCAACCAGGGGTTGTGGGGTATTAATGACTAATGACCACTATATCTGTGTTATTTTACGATCTGATATCTCTCCCATCTGCAGTTTCGCCTCAAGGAGGTTAAAGTGTTGAAGCCAGGAGTACTTCTAGAATGGCCACATTGGGGTAATCGCATGGCAAAACTGTATGTATATGCTGTGCACCTGGCCTTCCTCAGGTTTCCAGGCGCAGTCTGGCACACTTCTGTCCAGATCACCTGATGTGGCTGCTTCTTGGAAGTCAGCTCTGTCAACGGGTCAAGAATGGTGCCATAGCCCTTGACAAATCTCCTGTAATATCCAGTGAGTCCTAAGAAGGCCCTCACCTCGGTCTGGGTCTTCGGTGGGGTGCCCAAGCCAGAATGGTGTCAATCTTTGCCTGTAGGGGTGTCACCTGGACACTTCCTACCTGTTGTGCCAAGTACACCACAGATCCCTGCACTATTTGGCACCTACTGGCCTTAATAGTGAAGTCTGCACCTTGCAGGGCTTTCAACACTTCCTGGAGGTGGTGCAAGTGGTCCTCCTATGTGGAGCTGAAGACAGCACTGTTGTCTAGGTAGGCGGCACTGAAGTTCTCCAACCCCGCCAGGACCTGGTTGACCAGTCTTTGAAAGGTGGCAAGGGCGTTCTTCAACCCAAAGGGCATGACACAAAACTGGTAGTGCCCCTCGGGTGTTGAGAATGCAGACCTCTCTTTTCTCCTTTTGGTTAAGGCAATCTGCCAGAACCCAGACGTCAGATCAAAAGTGCTGAGGAACTGGACAGATCCCAACTGGTCAATGAGCTCATCAGCTCTGGGCATGGGGAGTGCGTCAGTCCGGGTGATAGAATTGAGCCCTATGTAGTCAACACGGAACCTAAGTTCAGATGTGACCCCAAGGGGAGCAGCCTTGGGGTCAGAACCACTGGACTGGACCAAGAGCTGTTTGAGTGTTCAAACACGCCTAAGCTAAGTCCAGCAAGTCAGAGACCTCCGCTTGAGGCTGTTTCTCACTCTGCCAGTCACCTTGTAAAACCTTTGCTAGACAGGTAGACTATCCCCAGTGTCCATATTGTGGATGCACCAATGGGTGACCCCGGGGTGAGTGAGAACAGGGAGGCGAACTGACCCAGTAACTGGCGACAGTCCCTCTGCTGTTCTAGGGTCAGAGTAGGGGAGAAGTTCAAATCCCCTACTGACCCATCCTGCTCTTTGGCAGACAGGAGATCAGGGAGAGGTTCACTTTCTTCTTCCACCCCATAATCCGTGACCAAGAGCATGGCCAACTCAGACCTCTCAAAGTGCGGTTTGAGGCAGTTCACGTGTAACACCCTTTAAGGTAACAGGCTAGGAGTCTGCATGTCCATCAAGTAGGTGATACTATTTTTGCTCTCCTTCACCTTAAATGGCCCAGACCATCTGTCTTGGAGAGCACAGGGCTCTACTGGGGCCATTACAAACACTTTCTGGCCAGGCTGAAACTGAACCAGAGTGGTATTCTGGTCATACCAGCATTTCATGTCTTCCTGGCTAGCTTCCAGATTCTCTTGAGCGAGTTGCCGGAAGCAGGCTGTCTGGTTCTTGAAGGCCAGCATGTAACTGAATACATCCTGGGGGTGCTTCTTGGGAGCTTGCTCCCAGCCCTCCTTCACCAAACTGAGATGCCCTCTCACAGGGTGCCCATACAGAAGTTCAAAGGGGCTGAAGTCAGCCCCCTTCTGTGGACCTTCTTGTTGGCAAACAGCAGGCAGGGTAACAAGACGTCCCACTTACGCCTCATGGGTTCAGAGACCCATGATCACGCCCTTCAGGGTATGGTTAAATCTCTCAAACAACCCATTGTTTTGGGGATGGTAAGGCATGGTGAACTTGAATGTTATACCACACCCCTTCCACATAGCCTTCATGTACATGAAATTGGTACCTCAGTCAGATACCACCTCCTTGGGGAAACCCACACAGGTAAAGATCCGATCAGTTCCCCGGCCACTGTGGAGCTTTCACAGTCCTCAGTGGGATACCTTCTGGGTACTGAGTGGCTTGGTCAGCCAAGACCAGGATAAACCTGTTGCTTTGGCTGTCTTTGGATCCAGAGGCCCTTCACTGCCAATGCCCACCTGCTCAAAAGGGCTGGGCATGAAAGGAAAGGGTTGAAGAGCGGACTTGCATCCCTTCACAGATTTGCCACTTGCCTGACAGGTCTGACAAGTCCTGCAGGACGCATTTGAGTGCTTTCTCATTTGAGGCCAATAAAAGTGGGTGACAAGCCTGTCAAAGGTCTTGTCCTGCCCTTCATGACCTGCCAGTGGCACATCATGAGCCGGACCCAGTAGGAAGGCTGTAAAACACTTGGGTACCACCAGCACACAGGCTTCCCTAGGCTCAGCAAGCATAGGCTCGTAGTACAGGAGATCATTCTGCCAGTAAAGTAGGTGAGTTCCAGAGGTGTCACCAGCTGCCTGGGCCTCGATCTGTTACCAAAGACCCTCAAGGGTGAGGCATGTTTTCTACGCTGCACAGAACTCTTCCCTGGTGTGGCCTCCATCCTGCTGCCAATGGGTCAGCTCAGGCAGGTCCCCCAGTTCAGCCACCCCTTCCCCTGTAGGTTCTGGAGCGTCCCCTCAGGTTCAGCCTCCTTTCGGACCGTGGGAATTTCAGGAGCGGGTTTTCCGCACCCGTTCCTTTCTTGGCAGGCACCTGGGCCACTGTTTTAGGCTCCAGGTCCTCTTGGCTATCCTCTCTGGTGGCCATGGACCGTGTGGTCATTCACGCCCACTCTGGCAATCCTGACATTTCCAAATGGGACCTGAGCTCAACCTCCTTCCAGGCAGTATGCTCTAGGTCATTCCCGAGCAAACAGTCAACAGGCATGGATGGAGTCACAGCTACCCTCAAGGAGCCTGAGACCCCACTCTTTCTAGGGGACATGAGCTACCAAGCATTGGCACTCACTGTTGTCTACTGCTACAACTTGGTGGACCACATTAGGGACTACCTGCTCTTGAGACACCAGATGACAGTGGACTGTTGTTATACTGGCTCCTCCACCTGCCCCCGTTGATGATCACCCAATGCCTGTACTTCTTTGTATTATCAGGCATGAGGGTTCTCTGGACTACCTCACCCTCACCCAGGGAGACTAGGGTTAACTCAGATGGCTCCCCACCACTATCTGGGGCCAACTGTTCCCAAAGTGCTATACTTGCCACCCCATGTGCCTGCCCACTGGGGGGAGCTTTGCCCACTTAGGACACTTGGGACTCCCTCTAATGTGCCTTTCCTGACCACAGACAAAGCACTTGATAGGTCCCTTCCCTGCAGGCTCACTTGAAGGGAACCAACTCTTCTTCTCAACAGGGGGTTGGGAATCCTTCCCCTGGGAACTAGTTTGGGGCCCTTTAGAAAACTCCTTACTTTTATCCGTGTCACCCCCTCCTTCTTTTATGGGGGCCGCAGCCTATCCTAGACAGAATTTCCCCATACAACTTTTTGTAGATCCTGGTACTCACCAACGGTCCACCTCCTGAGCAAACTTCCTGGGTTTAGTAAGCCTGCTGTCAATCAAGTACTGGGGCAGCTCTGGAAAACACAGATTAGACAAGTGCTCCCATACAAACAAACTGTAAAGCCCCTGGTAATCTGTTACCTCACTGCCCTTCACCCAACCATACAGTGCTCTGCAATCTGAATCCACACATTCAAGCCAGGACTGAGAATCAAGTTTCCTACTTTCCCTGAACTTCTTTCTATACATCTCTGGTGTCAGGCCGTACATTGTGATAAGGGCATCCTTCGTGTTAGAATAGGTGAGCTCCCTAACTGCCTCTAGTGCTAACAAGGTGTCCCTCCCTTCTGCTGTGAAGTAGTTCCACAGGCCCACCCCCAATCTCTTTCAGGGATCTTGTGCATGTGGGGAGCTGCCTCATAGCCCTGAAACCACCTGTGGATGTCATCCTCCTTAGTGTACTACTTCCCTACACTCTTGGGAAGGTGCACTCTCCTCTCAGGGTGCATTGAAAAAACGCTGCCCCATCTATGCTGGACCTGCGCCTGCAATTCAGTCCTTCAAGCTCAGCTCCTGAGCTAAATGCATTTGATCCTTTTCCATGGCAATTCCCTCTGTTTCCATAGCAACCCTTTCCTTCTTCTCCTCCCTCCTCATCCAAGCCAGCTCCAGCTCCCTTTCATGCTTGAGCCTTTCCATTTCTAGTTGGTACCTCCTGGTTTACCACCTGTCCTCCAGGTCCTCCTGAGTCAGTCCCTTGGAAGACATAGAACTGCCCACCCTGGAAGCCCACTCTCCAGGCAGGCCTTGGTAGTCCAACAAAACATCATGAATACTCTGCACCTCCACCTCTCCAGTGCCATTCTCCTCCTCTGTAGGCACATCAGCCTCCTTTGTTGCCAGCCAGGCCTTCAGCACCTTTTGCAGCTCCTCCTTTTTAGTGAGGTATTAATAGGACACTTAAACTTTCTGCAGAACATTTTGAGCTGAGACACGGTATAGGTCTCAAGCCTCGCCTGCTCAAACACTACTTCTACAGCTCCAACTGATGGCTCATCAGACTGAGACATGATTATAAGAAGGTTCAACAAAGGTGCAAATTTCAGAAAGATGAAAAATCAGAAAACAGGAAAAAGAAAAAAAAAAAAAATGCCAAGGATAAACAGTATGTGGTTGTGTAACGGTCTGCAATAAAACAGTAGTGTACACCAATCACTGTATGTCAAGTAAAAATACAAGTCTTATCCTCATTGCTGATCACCAGTGTTAGAAATGGGGTCTCTGGTTGGCAGTCAGTTTGAACTCTGTCCAAGTAGGGACCCTCACTCTAGTCAGGGTAAAGGAGATACACAGCTCAGATAACCCCTGCTCACCCCCTTGGTAGTTTGGCACAAGCATTCAGGTTTATCTCAGAGGTGATGTGTAAAGTATTTGTACAAAACACACACAGTAACACAGTCAAAACACCACAAAAGGACTCCACACCAGTTTAGAAAATAGCCAATATTTATCTAGATTAAACAAGACCAAAACAACAAAAATCCAACATACACAAGCAAAGATATGAATTTTTAAGATAAAAAGAGCCTTAATCCATAGAAATTAATGGATGTGTTGTTTTAGCACAAAGTACACGGTATGCGTCAAAAATAAAGCTGCAAGGGCAAAGGTGCATCAGAAAAGCAAGCTGTGCGTCAATTCCTTACTCTCAAATGAGGCTGTCAATTGATTCTGTACCCGCACTGGAGGCCGTGCATTGATTCTTTTCTTGCAAGGGAGGACGTATGTTGATTCCAGGTGCGCAGCCTTGGGTCCGTGTGGGGATATTGAAGACTTAGATGCCCAGGATCCATGCGTGGAAATTTCCGACACGTTATGCGAAGAGTCCATGGTGAGAACAGGTGCTGTGTCATTTCTCCAGCCAAGAGGCAGGCGTTATGTCGAATTTTCAGCCGCAGGACGCGGGACGGCAGCAAAGCAACAGGCAGAGTGGCAGGTCCTCCTCAAGCATCAAGCTCTTCTCCTTGGCAGAGGTTCCTCTTGATCCAGAAGTAATCTGAAAATCTGGGCTTTTGGGTCCACTAATTATACTCATTTCTGCCTTTGAAATAGGTAAACTTCAAAGGAAAGTCTCTGTTGTTCACAAGATCCTGCTTTGACCAGGCCTGTTCCCAGACACACTCCAGGGTGTTGGAGGACAGGCACAGCCTGTCGGCTCCTCCCTCCCTCCCTACTCTACCCCAGGAGACTCCTCATGATATGCAGGACACTCCCCAGCTCCCTTTGTGCCACTGTCCAGCGGGAAGTCACAAACAGCCCAACTGTCAGTCTGACCCAGACAGGGATTCCAGAGGCAGGCATGGGCACAGAATGGTTAAGCAAGAAAATGCCCACTTTCTAAAAGTGATATTTTCAAACAGATAATCTAAAAACCAACTCTACCAAAAGACGTATTTTTAAATTGTGAGTTCGGAGACCCCAAACTCCAAATCTCTGACTGCTCCCAATGGGAAACTGAAAAAGATATTTAAAAGCAGTTCCCATGTTAACCTGTGAGAGAGATAGGCCTTGCAATAGTGAAAAACAAATTTGGCAGTATTTCACTACCAGGACATGTAGAAAACACCAATACATGTCCTACCTTTTAAATACGCTGCACCCTGCCCATGGGGTTACCTAGGGCCTACCTTAGGGGTGACTTATATGTAGTAAAAGGGAATGTTTGGGACGGAATTGGCAGTTTACACCTGCACACACATACATTGCAGTGGCAGGTCTGAGACATGTTTTATAGGGCTACTAATGTGGGTGGCACAATCAGTGCTGCAGGAGCACAAGTAGCATTTGATTTACTGGCCCTGGGCACCTCTAGTGCACTTTACTAGGGACTTACTAGTTAATCAAAAATGCCAATCAAGGATAACCAATCGCCAATACAATTTACACAGAGATCACTTGCACTTTAGCACTGGTTAGCTGTGGTAAAGTGCCCAGAGTATCAAAACCAGCTAAAACGAATTACAGCACAGGATCCAAAAACAGGGGTCAGAAGCAAAAAGTACAGGGAAACCACGCCAAGAGCTGCCAGGTCTAACACAGTGGAACTCCCATCGATTTTGATACATTCCCAGATCCCAGATTTACAAGGGCTTGTAAACCTGAGAATGTGCCAAAATATTACGCCTACTCAGGTGAGGCTTAACAAGAAGAAATACCTTTATTTCTCCTCGTTCTTTTATCTTTTTATGTGTGAATCATTCTGCAGCACACACAGAAAGAGGAAAACACCCCTCAGGATTGTTTTTGTGCAGGAAGGCATACCTTCCTGCACAAAACCAAACCTGCATGCACCGCCATGGTGCAAGGGTGCATCCGTTAGCACTAGGCTGCCTAAAGGGCGCCAGCACAGGGGAAAGGACAGCAATGCACCATATTGGATCAATGCAGCAAATGTCTGCACTTTCCTGATGATGAAGGGCAGCTCAGGCAGTAACTTGCTGTGCTGCTCTACGCCACCAGACGCATAAATATGCCCATAAGTGTAAAAATGTTAATTATTTTGATTTCATTTTCTGTAAATATATTCTTAGTGACTACACAGATGCTGCCTCATTTCTTTTTGCTAGCATAATTTTATAAGTTCAGCCAGAGATGTAACTGACATTTAGGGGTGCATCTAGCACTAAATTTAGCAAGTTCCAAAATTACAGCTACTTACGTCACACTATTCTCCTTTCGGTAAGATTGCTCTCCCTTTGGAAAGAAAAGTTTAACTTTTTCTTCTCCGTTCTATTACTCTTCTCCCTCTCTGATTAGGTTGAAGCCTTCCAGATAGGTCAACTGCCTGGTTTCTTTAAGGTAGCTAAGGGACATTCTGAAAGCTGACCTAAAAATGCATTCTTCCCACTGCTTACCATTGGCTTTGTGGCTTGTGACTCACATTTGGTTGCTCTCTGTTTGTTGGCTTTTCTTGTTTTAGGCTGTTCGGCATGTCTTTGTACCCACCCTGGGGTAAAGCCTGCTCACCAGCGTTCATTGTATTTTTGCACAAGTGCTCCCTTTCTGTAAATAGGCCTTTAAATTGTGTTCTTGTCACTTTTGCTGTGCGTTCAAAGGCAGAGGTTAAATGCCAGGCTCTGTCTTCTGAGGGAGCTTGGTTTTTACTCTTCTTTCTCTGACTTCAAACGAAGAAGATTTAAGCGAGCCTCCCCACCCCCACACTTCACTACCTATGCATTGTCCACAACTGGCTTAGCATAGAATAATAGGCCCAGGATTATAAAGATAGTTTTATGAATTATGAATGACACATTCAGTAAATCCTATCACAGTCCCTTGTTCTCACCCGTGAGGTCTGACAGAAGTGGAAGAAACACCTCTTGCTCACCTGTGAGCTTTGACAGAAGTGACCTTCCTCCACTCACCTGTGAGAGTTTGTAGCAATGTAAAAAAAAAACTCTTTCCACCCACAGCACCATCTGAAAGATTTGGTGTAAGTGGTAGAACGCGCACCATACCTGACACACCAGTGAGGTTTGACTGAAGTGGAAGAGCCCTGGATGATCTAATACATGAGGAAGACACTCCTCATACTCAACAGTGAGGTTTGATAGGATACGTCCTCTCTCACCAGTAAGATTTTATAGGAGCAGAAGGTGGGCCCTGATTCACCTCCTAGATTTGAAAACGAGGAGGCCTTGTACACGCCTGTGGGATTCATTAGAAAGGACCCCACCCCCTTACATTCACCTCAGCGATTTGACAGAACTTTAAGAAACCTTCTCACTTACCTGGAACAATTAATAGGCATCTCTGTGGAAATGCACTGTGGTGTTGCTCCTAGTGATGCAAGCCAGCAGCAACTGGAAGTACTGACCATCGACCAAAAGCATTACATTCCAGAGCAAGGGCACCAGGCGAGTGCCCACAGCAGACAGAGGCAGCCACAGGAGCCACCATTACAAAATGTATGGGGGGAGTTGGGCTGGAGCATGATACCCACGAGAAACAAGATGGTGGGTAGAAAGAAGAAGTAGGCCAAGCTGTGGAGATGCCAAATGTTGGGCTGGGCATGGGACATTTGTACTCTGTCTCTAGCAGCTCCTTCACCACCATGAGGACCAGTGCCAGGAAGGAGATGCACAGGATGTTGAAGTGTTTATTCACCAGGATTCCAAAGAACAGGCTGAAGAACATTGTTTCACCAACAATGCAAGAAATGGGATAGAGGTTAGCCAAGTACTGGCCAAGGGGTAGCCATGACATGAACCAAAAAATGGTGAAGGGCTAGCCAAGGATGAAGGATTAGGCAAGACATGACAAATGGATAGCAAAGAACTGATTAAGGAACCAATAAGAAATAACAAAGGAATAGCCAAGGTGTAAAAACAAAATTGGCCAATGAATAGCCAAGGGAAGAGTTAAGTAGTGATCAAAGGCTAGCAAAGATCTGGCCAAGTAATAGCAAAAGTATAGCCAGGGGATGGACCAAGAACTGTTCAAGAGCTATGCAAGGGAGGGATTAAATATTGGCGAAGGGATAGTCAAAAACTACGTAAAAGTATAGCCAACTGACAGAACAGGAACTGACCAGGAAAAGGGCCAACAACCGGTAAATACTGGGCCAGGAAATTGGGCAGGGAAGTGGTGGAGGGTTGATAAAGTCATCAATAAAGGGAGGTTATGTTGCTCGAGTAGATTGTGACACCTGAGGACAACTCTTAAAGCCCTGAGGGAAGGCAAGACAAATGGATAAGAAAAGAAGAAGGAATGGGCAAGGGAGAGTAAATGAGGACGGAATCTTATGGATGAGAATAAGGCAAAGACAGGTCCCGTAAGAAGCTTCTTGGTTGTGCGGTGCACATACTGCAGCGATCTGGGATACCCTAGTGGTTATAGATTAAAACCCGGCAGGGTAAAATAAGCCTTTCAAGTACTACATAAATACTAAAAAGGGAAAACAAGAGTTTTTTTGGTTTTTAAATGCTGTGACCATCAAGCAGTAGAGACTTTTCTGCCAATAGCATCTTTCAGGATGGAGGCTGGGGGGAATTTTGTGTTTTTGGTTCTAAAAATGCCAAATACTGACCAAAACATAAGAACATGCAAAATGATGTTGGCAACATAAGAGTGGGTGGATAGTAAAGATGGTCAGTGGATAGCAGTTCCAGTGCTCTGGGTAAAATGTTCCTGGCTGCCTGTTATCTTTAAGTCGAAGCCTACCAGAAAGTGCAGATGTCAGGTTTGCTACAACCTCCTGAGGATATTCTGAAAACTTCCCTGGGAATGCATTCCGCCTATTGCTCATCATTGGCTTTGTGTTTTCTAACTCACATTTGCTTGCTTTCTATTTGCTGGCTTTGTTTTAGTCTTTTCAACTTCAGTTAGTTGCTCCCGAAAAGCATAGTTGTTTAACACTGCTCCTTGCATTCTTCCATAGTTGCTCGCTTTCTGTAAACAGGCCTTTAGTTTTTGTTTTTATCTTCTCACATTTGCTGTGCTTTCAACAACAGAGGTCAAATGTCCTGGCTCTGTCTTCTGAAGGAGCTTGGGTATTTTCTTTTCCTTCTCTGACTTCAAAGTGAGAGGATTTTTGTGACACTCTTGCTGGTTACTGCAGTTGTAAAAGGAAATCTTTATTTCTAGCACATAACAACATTTAAATGTCTGTAAATGACTTAAATATACAATTTTGGGCCCAGTCAGATACGTTTGCAAAACCTAGCTCAACCCTGAGTAGCTGTGGCTTCAAGCAGTCAGGCAAAGCAAAGGAACATTGTGTAAAGCATTTAACAATACCACAACAATTCAATAAGAAAATCTCACAAAACGAAAGAAGCAGGACTCCAATTTATAATAAAAGAACATTTATTTCTGAATTTGTTACGACCGTGATGAACAAAATCCACCAGAAGGTTCCAGAGGTAAAACTTTTAGAATATACTATCACTTTTAAATGCAACCGCAAACAACCATTAGTCAACAGAAACTTTTGAAAAGTTTGAGAGAATGAGGGCCTGATTACGAGGTTGGCGGTCCATGCACTGCCATGGCGTCGGCGGTCTGACTGCCATCAGCTTGGCGGTTGGACCACTGCTGGTACAGAAAATACTGCAGCAGGCCTGCCGGCACCGCCAGGCAACGCAGACTGCCCGAGTGGCGAATCAGGACAAACAGTCCAGCGGAGCTAGTGTTTCCGCCAGACACATTATGATTTTGCACACCACCAACGTGACCGTGGCAGTCCAACAACCAAATCCCAGTTGGGGGAAACAGAGCATAAAGGAAGCAGATCACCTGCAGGCATCTTTACACTTCCTGTGACACCAGGGAGCCCATTAAACACATCCTGCCGTGCAGCTCATCGATGGAGCCCAAAATTCACACCGCTGTGGATGCAATCGAAGGTATGTACAAACACCTACCTGTGTAATTAAGCTCAACAACAGATTGTTGCCCTGTCATCCACATGACATGGGACTCACGGTATGGACACCAAGTACATATGTCATTGTGTCCCAGGTCAGAGTCATTCACAATAAATGATCCTTTCACAGCTATCAAATGAACCCTTTGGGCAGGTCACTGACACTGATCCGTCACACTCCAGAATAGCACACATCTGCCCATCTCAGGCAGAGGGACAGTGAAGTGTACAGAACATTGGCCCTCATTACAACCCTGGTGGTCGGTGATAAAGCGGCGGTAATACCGCCAACAAGCCGGCAGTAAAATAAATGGGATTATGACCACAGCGGAAACTGCCAACACAGACAGCCACTTCAACACACCGACCGCCACGGCGGTGGCAACAAGCACCGCGGCGGAAACCGCCAACAGCCAGTCGAAAGACAATGTACCGCCCACTCTATTATGACAGGCCTATCCGCCACCTTTTCCGGGACGGTACCAACGACAACAAAAGCACAGCGGAAAAAGAACAGAGAAGTCAAGGGACTCACCTCTGGACACTAGGGGAACAACCACAACGCCATGGAGCCCGAACTGCAGATCTTCCCCATGCTGGTCTACCTCCTCCTACACCAGAAATACCAACCACATTGAGTACTGCCGCCTAGCACATAGGGGAGGGGGGAGGAAAAAGAGAGTGACACACACATGCAACACGCAACACCCCCACCCTCAACACCATACACACAAACAGATGCACAAACATTACTTATTCATCCCGTACCCTTCAGGAATAATGCAAGGCCAAAAGGAAGTGATTAAAATGAGTGTAATAAGATACAAAATCCAGTAAAACATCCTCTAAATTCAATACAATATTTACAGATATACAAATGGAGGGGCACTGCCCAGTACATAATGTCTGTGGGCCACAGGGCCACATCACATAGGTCAAGGCCCCACTTGACTCCTGCATCAACACAGAGAGAACACTGCTGGGGCATCATGTCGAAAATACACAGGCACCTAAGGGGGACGGGGAATGGGGGGGCATCTCAGCCACAAGATGGTACAATGCCACTTGTCCTGGAGGGGGCAACATGCCCTGTGCAATGTCCTGGGGAGTGCAAAGCCACAGTCCCTCAGGTGGGTGGTTTGCCCACTGCTTGGTCCTGGGGGGTGCAAGACCACAGTCTCTCAAAGTGGGTGGTTTGCCCACTGCTTGGTCCTGGGGAGCGCAAAGCCACAGTCTCTCTAGTGGGTGGTTTGCCCACTGCTTGGTCCTGGGGAGAGCAAAGCCACAGTCTCTCTAGTGGGTGGTTTGCCCACTGCTTGGTCCTGGGGAATGCAAAGCCACAGTCTCTCAAGTGGGTGGTTTGCCCACTGCTTGGTCCTTGGGAGTGCAAGGCCACAGTCTCTCTAGTGGATGGTTTTCCCACTCGTTCTGCAGGGGGCCTTGTGCCCAGTGTGTTTCATCCTGGCAAAGATGCGGTGAGTGGATGCCTTCTTACACTGGTTCTGGAGGGGGCATTGTGCCCTGTGTACTTCATCCTGGCAAGGATGCTGTGAGTGGATGCCTTCTTCCACTGGTTCTGTGGGGGGGGGCATTGTGCCCTGTGATGCAGATCTTTGGGAGTGCAAGGTCAGAGTCTCTCACCTGGGTGTCACACCCACAGGATTTGCATGGGCCAGGACGCACTACAGTCCATGGAGGCAGGACTACACACTGCCTGCCAGCGGTGACGGCTGTTCAGTGGTGGCAGTGGCGGTGCTGGTGTTGGGGATGCCAGTGGTGGGGGGAGGCTCCAGCTCTTCCCCTGCAGCCTCTGACGGCTGCCCACTGGGACTGCTGGCAGTGCTAGCAGTGGTGGGGGGAGGCTCCTGCCCGTCCCCTGCAGCCTTGGACGGCTGCCCACTGGGGCTCCTGCTGCTGGCAGTGGTGCTGGTGGTGGTGCTGATGGCGGTGCGGGTGGTGGTGCTGGTGTCAGTGCTGCCAGTGGTGGGGGGAGGCTCCAGCGCTTCCCCTGAAGCCTCCGACGGATGAAGCGCCATGGTTGGTTTTGTGGGCTCAGATTTTGTCACAGCACCAGGCCTCCTGTCCCTCCTGCCTGCAGGGGTAGGCCCTTTGCCCTTGCCCTTGCCGTGTGGTAGTGCCTCCTTGCCCTTGCCGTGTGGAGGTGCATCCTTGCCCTTGGCTTCTGGTGGTGCCTCCTTGCCATGTGGTGGTGCCTCCTTGCCCTTGTCGGTTGGTGGTGCCTCCTTGCTGTGTGGTGGTGCCTCCTTGCCCTGACCCTTGCTGTGTGATGGTGCCTCCTTGCCGTGTGGTTGTGCCACCTTGCCCTTCCCCTTGGCAGCTGGTGCAGGCACACTGCCAGTGCTGATGGTTGTCTCCTTGGAGCCTCTCACACCTGCAGTAACTGCCGAAACTACACTGGCCATGGACTGGGTGGCTGAGGTGCTGACCTGGGTTCTGCCCACCCTGGCCTGACGTGAAGGACGGGGGGGCAGAGGGGTAGGGAGAGGTCAACGGCAGAGAGGAAAAGCTTCTTAGGGACAGTGGGGCAAGAAGAGAGCGAAGGTTTGGGAGTGGAGGAAGAGGGAGTGGTTGTAGGAGGTGTCTGCTGTGTTTGGGTGCAGGTGCATGGACTGGATGCTGTTGTGAGGTGGATGGCTTTTGGGTGTCTGAGTGCTTGCGTTTGTGTACTTTGGGAGGAGGGGGCACAGACAAAGTGGGAGAGAACACAGGGGACGTGTGCATGGATGTGGGGGTGGTGACTGCCAGTGAGGGGCGTGTACTGATAGGTGTTATGGTGATGGAGGCAGTGGGTGTGGATGTGGTGCATGCAGGTGTGAGTGGAGATGCTACTGGGAGGGAGTTGGATGAGGAGGAGGAGGGGGACATAGTGGAGGCAGTGGATGTTGTTATGTCAGCATCTGGATGGTGTTTGTGTGAGTGCCTGGGGGATGATGTGTGGTGCCTGTGTTTGCCTGAGTCACTCCTGTGTGTTGTCTTGGGTGCATGCTGGTCTGAATGTATGCTTGGGATAGGTTGGGGTTCAGGGGCATGGGACTTGGGACTTGGCAGAGGAAGTTGGCGGGGGAGGCTAGAGACAGGAACAATGGCTGCCATCAGGGAGGAGGCCAGAGCCTGGAATGATCTCTTTTGGGCCGCCACGCCAGAGTGAATGCCCTCCAAAAATGCATTTGTATGTTGCAAATGCCCTACCAGGCCCTGGATGGCATTCACAATGGTTGACTGCCCAACAGAGATGGATCAAAGGAGGTCAATAGCCTCCTCACTCAGGGCAGCAGGGTTAACTGGGGCAGGGCCTGAGGTGCCTGGGACGAAGGAGATGCCAACCCTCCTGGTTGAGCGGGCACGGGAAACTCTCTGAGGGGCTTCTGTGAGGGCGGTGCTGGTATGGGGGGCAGTGGCTGTACCTGTAGTTGGGGTGGCCACAGGGGCGTCCGCCACCACTAGGGAGGGCCCATCGGAGGAGGTATCACTGTCCGAACTGTCACATCCTGTCTCCGCCGTGGTGCTCCCCTTGCCCTCCGTCCCACTGGTGCCCTCACCGTCAGTGGATTCGGCCTCCTGGGCCCTGTGGGATACAGCTCCCTCCGTCGCCAGTGCCTCTACTCTTCCGCCAGATGATGCTAATGCACAGAAGGACAGGATGACAAAACAAAAAGGGGGGAAGAGACAGAGGATACACTTGGTCAATGGCAGCAACAACACCACTGTTGGCGTGCACGACACACAGGGGACAGCCCTACGCACTAGGCAATACAGTATCAGTCACAATGCTAGTCACCAGGCCATGGACAGTAATCCCTAACGCCAGTTGCAGCATACCTGAGACCCACAGAGCCCTGCCCAGTAGTGGATGGCCATTAGCTTGTTTGGAGGTGGAGTTCATCAGCCCCTGCCCAACATGGAACCTACCCTGCAATGTCCGGCCTGGCCAAGGGGCACCAAGAGGTGCACATCCCCCACCCGTAGACCACCCCACCACACGCAAGTAGTATATTGGGAAATGTACTCACCCATTGTGGCTGCTGTGATGGCCTCAAGCGGCCATCCAGCTCCGGATAGGCACCCACCAGTATGCGGAACATCAGGGGGGTCAGGGTTCGACTGGCACTCCTTCCTCGTTTGGAGGCCATCCCCAACTGGGCCTCCGCCGTCTTCCTTGCCCAGCATCTCAGGTCCTCCCACCGTTTGCGACAGTGGATGCTCCGCCTGCCGTAGACCCCCAGGGTCCGCACGTCCTTGGCGATGGCACGTCATATACCCTTTTTCTGATGGGCGCTGACCTGCAGAGAAATAGTCATAGAAAAAGGTATCAGTCATCCCGTCCGGCCTGTTACACTCATGGCCCACCATAGCTCTCCCATCCCCTTATGTACAGACATTGCCCACCATACGTGCAGCACGCTGCCCAGGTACCCTCAACTAGGCCTTCACATACAGCACTCCGTGGATTCATGCCCCGTGCACACAGTGTACTCACCTGTTGGTCTGGAGGCCCTTACAGCATTCGGTACTGGGGTAGGACCCCATCCACTAGTCTCTCCAACTCCGCAGCAGTGAAGGCAGGGACCCTTTTCCCAGTGACACGAACCATGGTCGGTTCCAGATACAGGTCAGAGCAGCACTTGCAATGTAGGTCCTCTCCTGTTGAAGGTCAGGTAGCTAGTGAGTGAACAGATAGAAAATGGCAGTGACGTCCACGGCGGTGCGTACCTTCACTGCCGGCGTACATCACCATTGGCTACTGTAACCCATAGGGCCCAATGTTAACCAATGAGGAGTTGCACGGCGGTACTCGACCGCCTCCCGCAACGGCACACAACGTCAGTGGCATTACTTCATTTCCACTTGTCCATCCACACAGGACAGGCGGCCGCCATTTCAGGGAGGGGCAGGCCATGACACCTAACTGTATCACAGCAGACATAGGCACATTTTGGGGCTAAACATCAACATACTGTTTCTGTAACAACATGCAATGCACTGTACATTTAGGAAATGTTGAAAACTGGCTAGATGGTCATTGTTTTGCCCCCTAGATTACAACCACTGCAGATGAATAGGAGATGGAGGCATCCCCCCATGTACAGGCCCCTGGTGGACTTGGCAACAATGGAGGATAGACACATTATCCTCACCTACAGACTTGATAGGGCCACAATCCAAGAGCTGTATGCCCAATTGGAGCCAGACATGATCTCAGCTTTCCGTCACCCCACTGGGATCCCCCCTCGTGTGCAAGTCCTATCTGTGCTCCATTTTTTGGCAACTGGCTCCTTCCAAGTGACAGTGGGCTTGGCAGCTGGAATGTCACAGCCAATGTTCTCAAACGTGCTGACCAGAGTGTTGTCTGCCCCGATGAAATACATGCGCAGCTACATCGTTTTCCCCCAGGTGGAGGATTTGGCCACAGTGAAAGCTGATTTCTATGCAATGGGACATATCCCCAACATAACTGGGGCAATAGATGATACACATATTGCCTTTGCCCCCCCCTCCCCGGAGAAATTAACAGGTTTCCAGAAATTGAAAGAGCTCTCACTCTATGAATGTGCAGATAGTGTGCCTGGCGGACGAGTTCATCTCCCACGTCAATGCAAAGTACCCTGGGTCTGTGCATGATGCCTTTATCCTGAGGAATAGCAGCATCCCATATGTGATGGCTCAACTCCAGAGGCACCAGGTGTGGTTAATAGGTGTGTTCATGGTCCCCACCCAGGGGATGTTGGTATATGGGTGTGGGGTTGCCCCTGAGGGTTAGTGACTGGCTAACAGGTATCCCTCGGTATTTGCAGGTGACTCTGGTTACCCCAACCTCTCATGGCTACTGACCCCAGTGAGGAATGCCAGGACAAGGGCAGAGGAACGTTACAATGAGGCACATGGGCGAACAAGAAGAATTATAGAGTGAACCTTTGGCCTCCTGAAGGCCAGGTTTCAGTGCCTCCGTCTAACAGGTGGATCCCTGTGCTACTCACCCAAGAAGGTGTGCCAGCTCATTGTGGCATGCTGTGTGTTGCAAAACCTTGCCTTGAGACGCCAGGTGCCTTTTCTGCAGGAGGATGAGGCTGGAGATGGGCGTGTGGCAGTAGAGGAGCCTGTGGACAGTGACGAAGATGAGGCAGAGGATGAGGATGTGGACAACAGAACAGCAATCATTCGACAGCACTTCCAGTGACACACAGGTAAGACACTGTAACTTCACCTACCATTGCAGTTTTGTGTTGTAAGTTTTCACTTGCAGGCTGATGTTCCAACTACTATGGCCACTTGCTGTGCCCTTTGACATGTCTATTCACAGATATCTGTGACCCACTCTGGCTCCTGGTGTATTGACTGCAGCAAACTACTGGTCACACCTAAGTATATATGACTGTACAGTTGAATTGCAATGGCTACAGATTATGAAACAAATACATAGTTCAATCACTTGACAGACTCAATACTTGTATTTTTTACAAGGATGTTTATTCATGTGCTACTAAGTGGATGGGGTATTGGTATAGGCTAGGGGGTGGTGGAGGAGAGTCCATGATAGAGTCCAGTCTATTTGTATCACAGGTGCATTGTCCAAGGGGGCATAGGAAGTGGAGCAATGGCAGTTCAAGGTGGAAAGGGTGACAGAGTGGGACACAAGGGTGACAATCAGGAGAGTCTTATTTCCTGGCGGGGGTCTTGGCAATAGTCTCTGGCTTCTTCCTGGATCACAGGGACCGTTTGCGTGGTGGTTCTCCTTCTGCAGGGGGTGGGGTCTTGGTAGCCTGTTGTTTCTGTTGCGAGGCTTCCTGTCCACTAGTGTCAGCGGAGGTGGAGGGCTGTTCATCGGTGTGGCTAGTTTCAGGGGCCCGTTGGTGTGCCACTGTCTCCCTCATGGTGTTGGCCATGTCTGCCAGCACCCCTGCAATGGTGACCAGGGTGGTGTGGATGTCCCTCAGGTCCTCTCTGATCCCCAGGTATTGTCCCTCCTGCAGCCGCTGGGTCTCCTGCAACTTGTCCAGTATCTGGCCCATCGTCTCCTGGGAATGGTAGTACGCTCCCAGGATGTTTGTGAGTGCCTCCTGGAGAATCGGTTCCCTGGGCCTGTCCTCCCAAATGTCGCACGGCAGTCCTCCCAGCTTCCCTGATGTCCTGTGCCTCTGTTCCCTGAACAATGTGCCCACTGACCCCAGGTCCCTGATCGTCCTGTGTTTGTAGGGTTGCCTGGGGTCCCAGTAGTGGTGGACACACTGCTGATGGACGTGTGCTGGGGACAGGAGTATGGGCCCGCTAGGTGGGTGCTGTAGTGGCGTTTCCTGAGGGGGGAGGCTCTGTGGTGGTATGGGACTGTGCCTGGGTAACCGACTGTCCGGAGGTCCTTGATGGGCCAGGTAGTTCATCCAGATACAGGTGAGCAGAGCTGCTGTCATTACTGTGGGCCTCTTCTGTGGGGGGACTGGATGTTGCTGGCACCTACTCTCTGGTGACGTTGGGTGTGGGATCTATGGGGATGTAAATGCAGTGTTATTGTTTCTGTGTGTGACATGTTGCGCATGGGTGTGTTGCCCTGTATGGTTGTGATTGCCCTGGCAGCTTTGCCTTGTGTAAGTAGATATTTTGTGGCCTAAGTGATTCTCTCTAATGTGCATGCTTTAGTGATGGGTGTCCATGTAGGGCTGTGAGTGATGTCCATGCATTGGTGTTGCGTGCAGGGCTTGGTATTGGGATGGGTGGGGTGTGATGGTGTGGTCTATGTCAGGTGGTGAGGTGATGTGGGTGAGGGTAGGGATGGGGGTTTGTGATGACATGCAGGTGGGGGGGTGATAGTAATAGAGATTTGACTTAACAGAGTCCAGTCCTCCTGCTACTCCTGCCAGGCCCTCAGGATGCAGTATTGCCAAGACTTGCTACTCCCATGTTGTTAGTTGTGGGGGAGGAGGTGGGGGTCTACTGCCAGTCCTCTGTACTGCTATCTGGTGTCTTACTACCACGGAACGCACCCTCCCCCGTAGGTCATTCCACTTCCTGATTTCATCCCTTGTTCTGGGGTGCTGTCCCACGGCGTTGACCCTGTCCACGATTCTGCCATAGCTCCATCTTCCTAGCGATGGATGTCTGCTGCACCTGTGATCCGAATAGCTGTGGCTCTACCCGGATAATTTTCTCCACCATTACCCTTAGCTCCTCCTATGAGAACCTGGGGTGTCTTTGTGGTGCCATGGGTGTAGTGTGAGTGGTGTGTGTGAGGGTGTGTGGGGTGATGTGTTGGGGTGTGTGCTGTGACGTGTGTGGATGGTGTATGGGTGATGGTGCTCTGGTTCTGTGGGTGCTCTTGGTGTCTCTCTCTCTCCCTGTTGTCTATGATTTTGAGTCATAAAGGGTTGTAGGTAGTGTGTGTTTTATATTGGTGTGGGTGTGGTGTGTGTATGTGTGTCAGGTGTGTGTAGTTTGAATTGTCCAATGTGGTGTTGTTTTGTATGTGCGTGTGTATTTTGAGTGCGGTGGTATGGACCGCCAATGGTTTACCGCGGTTAAATGTCCGCCACGGTGATTCATGGGTCACAATGCTGTGGGCGTAGTTCTTTTGGCGTAACGGTGTGGGTTTTGGTACCGCCATTTTATCATTGACCTTTGGGCTGGCGGACTTGTGTGTGTGGCTGTATAGTGACGGATTGCTAGTGGGTCATAATATGGGTAGCAGTATACTGCCGCGGTCGTGGTATGTTGGCAACAATCGGCATGGCGGTAAGCAGGACTTACCGCCAATGTCATAATGAGGGCCATTGTGTCACACAACAGCAACTCCACAGCTACATCACATCTACCAGTTCAACTGACACCCTCACATTCCTCACATGCCCTGGACTATTGTTAGTTTGAAGACACTTATGTATGGGTGTGGCATGTAACGCAAATAACCCTTCCACCAAACAACCCTGGAATGGACCTACACTTCACCCACATTGCAACAAAATCGAAGGTCAGTGGGATGCACAATAGTTTGAGAGACAAATCTCCAAAGCTCACAATTCAAACAATACCTCTACAATAGGGATGGGAGCATCAGGAGCACTCATAGAATGATACTGCACTTGGACACAGTTCACTTTCCACACGCCCCTAAAACAACATTTGCACAGGAACAGGCCCTTCATGTATCTCAAGGGCAAACAATATTAGAGCCAAGTGACATGACTATCTGCATAATGTGTAAGTGCAAGTCAAGAAAGCACATGCAAACAGGTACACACATCAAAACACATGGACACATGGTCACACAAATGTAAAGGAAGGTAGAACAATTGAACACCCTCCATGTGTGGACAAACAAAACTCTAGCTTTCACACAAGACGAATTTCCAATCCATATCAGGGAGACAAATCTAACACAATAGATGATGACATTATCCAAGCCAGTCCACATATGTTCATGCACATTAATGTGCCCAACTTGACTCCAATCAATGCCAGTGAAACTATACAGGAAGGGGCATCAAGTGGGCAGGCAGGCACCTTAGGGATCATCCTTGGGTGGAGTGGGGTCAGATTTGGGATGGGTGGGTTAGGGTTTGGGAGTGGGAGTCTTTTTCTTTGGAGGGGTGGGCTTCTTAGGGGGAGGGGTATGGGTGCTTGCGGGGGGCAGGTGTGACAGGGAAGGCTTGGATGTGGAAGGCATGGGCTGGGATGTGAATGGGGGCCTCTTGGGAGTGAGGGAGCGAGGGAGGGAGTTTGGAGGTAACAGCAGGAAAGGGCAAGTTTGAAAAATAAACTTTCTTTGGGAAAATGGGGAAGGTCATCAGAAGGGGTTGGGGATAAGAATGTTGAGAGAGTGGTCATCTTGTGTGTCAGTTAGGATGCCTTGGGTGTGTGTGTGTGAGATATGCTTCTGTTTGGGTGGTGTCTGTTGCATGCGTGAGTGTGTGTGTGTGTGTCAGTTGGGGTCGTGTCTGTGGGTATGGTGAATGTGCCTGTGTGTGTTGGGGTGGTGTCTGTGGGTATGGTGGATGTGGTAGATGTATCTGTGAGTGTTGTGCTGGTGTCTTGGGGTGTGGTGTCTATGGTGTGCGGGTCCATGGGTTGTGTGCTACTGTCTGGGTGTATGGCGGGTGGGGTGGATGTGTCACTGGATGTCGTGATGGTGTCTGTGGGTGTGCTGGATGTGGTATGAGGATCAGTGGGGGTGATAGGACTGTGTTTGTTGAAATGGTGTCTGATGTGGTATCTGTGGGTGAATGTTGAGTGCCTGCATGCTGGTGTGTCTTGTGGTGTTTGTGTCAATATGTGCTGCTTGTGTGTGTTAAGGTGGGTGCGTGCGGATGTGTCTGTGTGCTTGGGACAGGTAGGGGAATAGGGAATTTAGATTGGTAAGAGGGAGGTAGATGGGGAAGGTATGTGGGGGTGGCTGGCGGCCGTCAGGGAGTAGGCCAGAGCCTAAAAAAAAGATCTGTAGGCCAGACATGCCACTATGATTGCCTTCCAGGAAAGCACTGGTCTGCTGAAGTTGGCTTGCCAACCCCTGGATGGAATCACAATGGCAGCATGTCCCACAGAGATACTCCTCAGGAGGTCAGTAGCCTTCTCACTCAGGGCAACGTGGGTAAAAGGGCCTGGGGCTAAGCTGCCTGGGGCAAAGGAGATACCCATCCTCTTGGGTGAGCGGGCATGGATAACTGGGAGGGTGGTGATAGAACTGGGGGTGGCGGACAAAGATGGTACAGGAGCACGCCCTTATGGGTCCGCCACCACTAAGTAGTGGCCACTGGAGGTAGAATCTGAAGATAATGAGGTTGATCTTGTGTTGTCTGTGGCACTCCCCTCACCTTCCGGGCATCTGGGTCCCTTTGTGTTGGTGGTGTCATGAATGGAGACACTGTGGCCAGATGCTTACCCACTTGGTTGTGCCCTGTCTCCTTTGCTTACCTTGGCTGATGCTGCAAATACAAATAGGAAAAGGGTAACCACATGTTCCTGATCACACTTAAACAGCTGTGATTAGCAAATATTACCATGACATCAAGTAGGCCCCAGGAACAAAATACATCAAAGTGGCTCATACATGTATCATACCATATGCATGCATGCCACATGAACTGTCAACAGATGTTCACAGGAAAATAGGATCTCAGACATTTACAATTGCATGGGTGAAGTTGTGCAATCACAGTAACCATTGAACAAGCAGGAGACCACATCACCTTCAATGTGTTGCCTCTTGGAGCATACCTCAGTTACCTGTTGTCACACAATAGTAGATAGCAGACCAATGCCAAGTTCATTCCCACAGATCCCACACAAGGCCATGCAGACATCTATTTGTCACATGCACAATACCACAACAATAAGAAATGATGGTCCAAAATCCTGCCATGTTGCTGATAGTGGCACAGTAGCCTGAAGAAAGTGACATGAAAATGCTCATGACACTCTGGAAACATAACAACAATGCCCACTTCACCATGTGTGATTTGTCCTAATAGAGTCATGGTGGTAGAACTAATGTTACTCAGATATACTACACATTTGGCATGAAAATGTACACTGTCAACAAAATGTGCAAAATATCAGGACGATATGTCTCTAAAATCCACAACACAATGAATCAGTAAGCCCCAGGGAAATCACCACTACTGTCTGCACCCCTTATAATGACATACTGTGATTGCATCAGTGGAAGCCATTGCTCCTTTATATGTTAGAGAGGCCCAGGGATTTCCAAGTACTTTTAGAAGGCTATCAATATGTTACCCAATGAGAAGCTACATCACTGTCTCCATTTTGGTCTTGCAAACCCAGATGTCCGTGGATGAATGGTTGTACCAACCATATGTGATTCCAACATAACTGCAAGTCACTCCATGATGCATGCCAACAGTCAGGTAACAAACCTTACCAATTACACACGTGCAGTGCACATTTCCACATGATGCCACATCAATGGCATGGAAATACACACTGTGTGTAAATTAATGTCCCTCATTGCTACCGCAGGTGTACATGCCAAAAGACATGCAATGATGGGTGAGAGTATGTGTGAGCCAACAATCAATGGTGACACACTTCTGTGTGTGTTACCATATGAAATGTAGCCCCATTGCATATGTCCAATTCAAAAAACGGTTGACATGCACATATGTGTGAGGGAATACAGAAATCATTCCATGAACACAGGTAGACCATGAAAGAAACAGCAGTGCACATGCACACATTTTGTCAAAAGATAAAGGGACACATGCTAACATGTAGGCAAAAGGAATGTTGGCAACAGTGATGGCACATAAATCATGTCAATGAACATTCCCCAATTACCAAGGGAAAGTTTTGATCTCTAGCTACAAACAAAGAACAATGTATGCTCGATCACATGTATAATGGCCACCTTCACGTGACAGACTGATGGATTAAACCTAGAACTGTGACTGGGGTGAATGTTTGATGTTTTTCTGCATTCCATCCATCATCTGTTGTTTTCGCATTTCTCGCCCTAAGTGGCAAGGGTAGTCCAGATGTGGGTCCCATGCTTACTATGCCCCCAGATTCAAGCTAGCCTGACTGATAAAGGGTGATACCCTGACACCGGTCCCAGGATGCTTGTTTCTGATCCAGGGAGGACCTGGCCTGGCAGTTCAGGCTGGACTGTTCCACTGGGATACAGAGTCAAGACTGATTTGCATGTGGCTGGGTCCAAACTGGAATGGCATTGTAGGAGGCTGGCCTGGATTGTAGTGGGTATCTAAGGTACATACACCTCATACCAGGTCCAGTTATCCCTTATTAGTGAAATGTAGGCAGTGTTCTAGCAGCTTAGGCTGTCTAGAGGTAGCCGTAGCAGAGCAGCTTAGGCTGAACTAGGAGACATGCAAAGCTCCTGCAATACCACTACAGTTACACAGTACTTCCACACAATAAAAGACTATACTCAGTGTTACCAAAAATAAAAGTACTTTATTTTAGTGACACAAGGCCAAAAATATCTTAGAGGCAATACTGCTTCTGGAGGTAAGTATTACACACAATATATACACTAGAGACCAAAATCAGGTAAGTAAATAGTCATAGAATAGTGCAAACAGAAAATACAATAGAATGCAATAGGCCTAGGGGCAACACAAACCATATACTAAGAAATTGGAATGCGAATCACAAATTCCCCCCTAGGCAAGTGTAGTGTGTTGAGGGCTGCTGGGAGTGTAAGAAAACACCAAAGGTAAGTAAAATACCCCACCCCAGAGCCCAGGAAAGTAGGAGTAAAGTACTGCAAGTTTCAATGGGACACACTACAAGTCATGATAAAAGTTATTGCAAGAACCAAGGAAGACTGCAAGCAACAAATGGTGGATTCCTGGACCTGAAGACCTCTGAAGAGAGGAGACCAAGTCCAGAAGTCGCAGAAGATTTCAGGAAGGACAGGAGCCCCTGCCAACCTAAAAGATGGTACAAAAGAGGATTCTCCGGTTAGAGGAAGTCTGCAGAAGAGCACCAAAGAAGATGGCTGCGGGTTCCAACATGGTGCAGGAGATGTCCCATGTCGAGATGGTGGATGCAGGGTGTTTGCGTTGCTGGATTTGTCCAACAAGCCTTGGTTCAGAAAAGGTCGCGGTTTGTGTCAAAATGGCGCTGCCTGGACCCAGGAGGTACCGGTGGCCTCAACTCAGACTGAGGAGGCAGACTGGGCTCCCAGCACTGGAGAGAGCCCACAGATGACCAGGCAGCACCCACAGGAGTCCCAGGACACGGGGACAAAGAAGATGCAAAATGCGGTTGGTCCAGCACAACAAAAGAGGGTCCCACGCCACTGGAGAACAACTCAGCGAGTTGCGCGTCTCAGGGTGGAGTGCTGGGGACCTAGGCTACACTGTGCACAATGGATTCTTGGAAAAAGTGCATAGAAGCCCAAGGAGCTGGAGATGACGTGGTGCACAGGGGTACTGTCGCAAACCGGGTAGGCAAGCTCTTTCCTCCTCCAAATTGGGACAGCTGAAATTTAGGACAGTTTGGGTCGTGTTGGTCCACCACCTGTGTTCCAGGGAGCATGCTTGTCGTCAGGAGAGGAGTCCCAGAGAAACGGATGTCTTCTTGGAAGGTGCCTGCAGGAGCAGGGAAGTGACTCCGTCACTCCACTGGAGATTCCTTCGGCTCTTCTGGTGCAGGTTGAAAAAGGGAGTCCTCAGAGCGTGCACACCTTGGAAACTGTTGCAGTTGTTGGTCAGAAGCTGAAGCAGAGGATGCAGAGGATTTCTGGATATGAAGAGGAACCCACAGGAGAGACCCTAAATAGCCCTGAGAGGGGGATTAGCTACCTACCCAGGTATGCACCTATCAGGAGGGGTCTCAGACGTCACCTGCTGGCACTGGCCACTCAGAGATCTCCAGAATGTCCCCACACCTTGGAAAACAAGATGGCTAATCACAGGGACACACTGGAGGAGCTCTGGGCACCACCCTTGGGGTGGTGTTGGACAGGGGAGTGGTCACTCCCCTTTCCTTTGTCCAGTTTCGCGCCAGAGCAGGGACTGGGGGTCCCTGAACCGGTGTACACTGGCTTATGCAAGAGGGCACCATCTGTACCCTTCAAAGCATTTCCAGGGGCTCTGGGTGGCTACCCTCCCAAGCCTGTAACAGCTATTTCCAAGGAGAGAGGGTGTAACATCTTCCTCCCTATGGAAATGCATTGTTCTGACTTCCTGGGACCAAGCTGCTCAGACCCCAAGAGGGCACAACCCTTTCTGTGAGGTGGCAGCAGCTGCAAGCCTCAGAGAGCTGGTTTGGCAGTATTGGGGTCCATGGTGGAGCCCCCAGGATGCATGGGATTGACCCCCAATACCCAATTTGGAATGGGGGACAATTCCATGATCTTAGACACCTCACATGGCCATATTAGGGGTTACCATTGTGAAGCTACATACAGCTATTGACCTACATGTAGTGCATGTGTGAATGGTATCCCAGCACTCACGAAGTCCGGGGAATTGGCCCTGGACAGCGTGGGGGCAACTTGGCTAGTGCAAAGGTGCACTCACACTGAGGCCCATATTTATACTTTTTGACGCTAAACTGCGCTAACGCAGTTTAGCGTCAAAAAGTTTTGCGCCGTCTAACGCCATTCTGAAGCGCCATGCGGGCGCCGTATTTATGGAATGGCGTTAGACGGCGCAATCAGACCGGCGCTGCCTGGTTTGCGTGGGAAAAAACCACGTAGACCAGACAGCGCCGGCGTAGGGGGAAAATGGCGCATGGGCGTCTTAAAATGGGGCAAGTCAGGTTACGTCGAAAAAATCGTCTTAACCCGACTTGCGCCATTTTTTAACGACGCCCATCCCCCATCAACATGACTCCTATCATTGTAAAGATAGGAGTCATGCCCCCTTGCCCAATGGCCATGCCCAGGGGACTTCTGTCCCCTGGGCATGGTCATTGGGCATAGTGGCATGTAGGGGGGCACAAATAAGGCCCCCCTATGCCACCAAAAAAAAATATAAAAAATAAAAAATTATACTTACCTGAACTTACCTGAATGTCCCTGGGGTGGGTCCCTCCATCCTTGGGGGTCCTCCTGGGGTGGGCAAGGGTGGCAGGGGGGGTCCCTGGGGGCATGGGAGGGCACCTGTGGGCTCATTTTGAGCCCACAGGCCCCTTAACGCCTGCCCTGAGCAGGCGTTAAAAAGTGGCGCAAATGCGCCGTTTTTTGCCACGCCAACTCCCGGGCGTCTCTTTTGCCCGGGAGTATAAATACCACGTAAAGGCCTGGGAGTCATTTTTTAGACGGGAACGCCTCCCTTGCATATCATTAACGCAAGGAAGGGGTTCACGCTAAAAAATGACGCACATTCCGGGAACTTTGGCGCTATTCGCCTCTAACGCCATAGTATAAATATGGCGTTAGTTGGCGTTAGTTTTGCGTCGAAATTGCGTCAAAAAAAACGACGCAATTTCGGCGCAAACGGAGTATAAATATGGCCCTTAGTAACTTTGCACCTAGCCTTCAGTAAATGAAGGTTAGACATATAGGTGACTTTTAAGTTACTTAAGTGCAGCGAAAATGGCTGTGAAATAGTGTGTGCATTATTTCACTCAGGCTGCATTGGCAGTCCTGAAGAAAAGTTTGTCTGAGCTCCTTATGGGTGGCAAAAGAAATGCTGCAGCCCATTAGGATCTCCTGGACCCCAATGCCCTGGGTACCTATGTACCATTTACTAGGGACTATTAAGGGGGGGGTCCAGTGTGCCAATTGGAATTGGAATATAAAGTCACTAAACTATAGTGACTAATTTGGAAGCAGAGAGAGCATAGGCACTGGAGTTCTGGTTAGCACTACTGGCAACACACACATAAAGCCACAAACTATGAGCAATGGGGTCCTGGCCAGCAGGATCCCAGTGAGACAGACAAAACATACTGACAAACAGGCAGAAATTGGGGGTAACATGCCAAGAAAGATGGTACTTTCCTACACTCCCCCCCCCCAAACAAGGGACAATAAGGCTAAGCTTGCCCAGATGAGTCTTCATTGTCTAAGTGGAAATATCTGGAGAGTCTATCTGCATTGGAGTGGTTACTCCCAGGTCTATGTTCCACTGTGAAGTCCATCCCCTGTAGGAAAATGGACCACCTCAGCAATTTAGGGTTTTCACATTTCATCTGTTTTAGCCATAAGAGAGGTTTGTGGTCACTCTGAACAATGAAGTGAGTCCCAAATAAGTATGGTCTCAACTTCTTCAGGGCCCAGACCACAGCAAAGGCCTCCCTCTCTATGGCTGACCAACACTTTTCTCTAGGGGTCATCCTGCTACTGATAAAAGCAACAGGTTGATTCTGGTCCTCTGAGTTAAGTTGTGGTAACACTGCCCCAACCCCCAGTTCAGAAGCATCTGTCTGGACAATGAATATTTTGGAGTAATTTGGGTTTTTTAGGACAGGTGCAGTACACATAGCCTTCCTAAGCTCCTCAAAAGCTTTCTGACAGCTGGCTGTCCACAATACCTTTTTAGGCATCTTTTTGGAAGTGAGGTCATTAAGAAGGCCAACAGTGGAGCCATAGTTCTTAATGAACCTCCTGTAATACCCAGTGAGACTTAAGAAGGTTCTGACCTGGGTCTAGAGTAGTAGGGGGAGCAAAGGCCATAACTGTCTGGATCTACCCCTGTAGTGGTTCAATGTGTTCTCCACCTACCAGGTGGCCCAGATAAACCACTTTCGCCTGCCCTATCTGGCACTTTGAAGCCTTGATAGTGAGGCCTGCCTTTTGCAGGGCCTTCAGAACTTTCCACAAGTGGACCAGGTGGTCATCCCAGGTGGAGCTAAATACAGCAATATGATCTACGTATGCTGCACTAAAAGCTTCCAAACCCTGGAGGACTGTATTGACCAGCCTTTGGAAAGTGACAGGTGCATTTTTCAAACCAAAGGGCATAACTGTGAACTGATAATGCCCTCCTATGGTAGAAAATGCAGTTTTTGCTTTGGAATCCTTTGATAACTTAATCTGCCAATACCCTGCAGTCAAATCAAAGGTGCTTAGATACTTGGCAGAAGCCAGTGTATCTATGAGCTCATCTGCCCTAGGTATAGGCTGAGCATCTGTTTTTGTTACAGTATTAAGTCCTCTATAGTCCACACAAAACCGCATTTCTCTCTTTCCTTCTTTGCAAGGATGTTTGGAGACAAGCACCACTGGGCTGCCCCAGAGGCTATCAGAGAGCTCAATAACTCCTAGGTCCAACATTTTCTGCACCTCAGATTTAATCCAGTCTCTGAAATGGTCAGGCTGCCTATAAATCTTACTTTTGACAGACAAACTGTCTCCAGTATCAATTGTATGTTCACAAAAGGTAGTGGTACCAGGTATGAGGAGAAACAAGGTCAGAAAAATGGCCTAGCAGGTTTTTGCAGTCCTCCCTCTGCTCTGCTGTGAGGCAATCTGCAAGCACCACTCCATCCACTAAGTCATCACCTTCAGTGTTGGAGAAGAGGTCAGGGAAAGGGTCACTCTCTTCTTCCTGCCCCTCACCTGTGGCCATGAGTAGGGCTAAGTCTGCCCTATCATAGTAAGGTTTAAGGCAGTTGGCATGAAGTACCCTAAGGGGACTTCTGGCAGTGCCAAGGTCTACCAGGTAGGTGACCTCACCTTTCTTCTCCACAATGAGATGGGGTCCACTCCATTTGTCCTGGACTGCTCTTGGGGCCACAGGCTCCAATACCCACACCTTCTCTCCTGGGTGGCACTCAATCAGGACAGCCTTCTGGTCATGCCATTGCTATTGAAGCTCTTGTCTGGCCTGAAGGTTTTTAATGGCCTTTTTCATGTACTCAGCCATTCTGGATCTTAGGCGAAGTACATAGTCCACAATGTCTTGTTTAGGGGGCCTCAATGTTTGCTCCCATCCCTCTTTCACAAGAGCAGGGGACCCCTAACTGGGTGGCCAAAGATGAATTCAAAGGGGCCGTAGCCCACTCCTTTCTGGGGTACCTCCCTGTAGGCAAAAAGGAGGCATGGCAAGAGGACATCCCATCTCCTTCTGAGTTTTTCAGAGAGTCCGATGATCATGCCCTTGAGAATTTTGTTAAATCTCTCAACCAGTCCATTTGTTTGTGGATGATAGGGGGTGGTGAGTTTGTATGTTACACCACGCTCCTTCCCCATAGCTTTCAAATATGCAGACATTAAAGGCACTCATTATAACCTTGGCGGTAAGTCCCGCTTACCGACATGCTGACTGCCGCCAACATACCGCGACCGCGGCGGTATATCGCTACCCATATTATGACCCACACATAGCAATCCGTCACTATACGGACACAAACACAAGTCCACCAGCCCAAAAGTCAGTGATAAACTAGCGGTAGCAAAACCCACACCATTACGCCAACAGAACTACGCCCACAGCATTATGACCCACGAATCACCGCGGCAGACACTCAACTGCGGTAAACCATTGGAGGTACATGCCGCCGCACTCAAAATACACATACACATACAAACCAATACCACATTGGACAATTCACACTACACACACCTGACACTCATACACACACCACACCCACACACCCACAACACTATAAAACACACACACCACCCACATCCCTTTACGACTCAAAGAAATTGACAACTGAGAGACACAGCAAGAGCACCCACAGAACCAGAGCCACAGAACACCATCACCCATACACCATCCACGCACCTCACAGCACACACCCTAACACATCACCTCACACACTCTCACACACACCACTCCACTACACCCATGGCACCACAAAGACACACCCAGGTTCTCAGAGGAGGAGCTAAGGGTCATGGTGCAGGAAATCATCCAGGTAGAGCCATAGCTATTTGGAACACAGGTGCAGCAGACATCCATTGCAAGAAAGATGGAGCTATGGCGGAGGATCATGGACAGGTTCAACGCAGTGGGACAACACCCCAGAACAAGGGATGACATCAGGAAGAGATGGAACTACGTACGGGGGAAGGTACGTTCCGTGGTTGCAAGACACCAGATAGCTGTACAGAGGACTGGCGGTGGATCCCCACCTCCTCCCCCACAACTAACAACATGAGAGGAGCAAGTCTTGGCAATAATGCATCCTGAGGGCCTGGCAGGAGTAGCAGGAGGAGTGGACTCTGGTAAGTCAAATCTTTACTACTTTCACCCCCCTACCTGCATGCCATCACTTACCCCCACCCTCACCCTCACTCCCATCACTCCACCACCTCCCACACACCCCACATCACAACCCATCCATCCCAGTACCCAGCACTGCATGCACCACCAATGGATGGACACCACTCACAGCCCAGCATGGACACCTAGCCCACAAAATAACTACTCACACAAGGCAAAGCTCACAGGGCACTCACAACCATAGAGGCCAACACACCCATGCACAAGATGTCACACGCAGAAACAATAACACTGCATTTACAACCCCACAGACCCCACACCCAATGTCACTGGAGAGGAGGTGCCAGCAACATCCGCCCCCCCAGAAGAGGCCCACAGTGATGACAGCAGCTCTGCTCACCTGGATCTGGATGAACTACCTGGCCCACCAGGGATGTCCGGACAGTCGGTAACCCAGCCACAGCCCCATACCACCACAGAGCCTCCCCCCTCAGGAAACACCATCACAGCACCCACCCAGCGGGCCCATCTTTCTGTCCCCAGGACACGTCAATCAGCAGTGTCTCTACCACTACAGGGACCCCAGGCAACCCCACAAACACAGGATGATCAGGGGCATGGGGTCAGTGGCAGTGGGCACACGGTTCAGGGGACAGAGGCACAGGACAACAGGGAAGCTGGGAGGACTGCTGTGCAACAGGGGGAGGACAGGCCCAGAGAACCGACCCTCCAGGAGGCACTCACCAACATCTTGGGGGCATACCACCATTCCCAGGAAACTATGGGCCAGAAACTGGCCAAGTTGCAGGAGACCCAGCGGCTGCAGGAGGGACAATACCTGGGGATCAGGGAGGACTTGATTGAGATCCAAACCACCCTGGTCACCATTGCAGGGGTGCTGGCAGACATGGCCAACACCATGAGGGAGGCAGTGGCACACCAACGGGCCCCTGACACTAGCCACACTGATGAACAGCCCTCCACCTCGCTGACACTATTGGACAGGAGGCCCTGCCACAGGAACAACAGGCCACCAGCACCCCTCCCCTTGCAGAAGGAGAACCACTATGCAAACAGTCCCTGCAATCCAGGCAGAAGCCAGAGAACATTGCTAAGACCCCCACCAGTAAATAAGACTCTCCTGAATGTCACCATTGTGTCCCACTCTGTCACCATGTCCACCTTGAACTGCCATTGCTCCACTTCCTATGCCCCCTTGGACAATGCACCTGTGATCCACATAGAATGGACTCTATCCTGGACATTCCTCCACCATTACCCCAGCCCATTACACACCCCTATTATATTTTCAGCAAGTAAATAAACACCACTTTAAAAAATACAAGTATGTAATATGTCAAATGATTTAAGTATGTATTCCTTTAACAATCTGTAGACATTGCAAGTAGACTGTACAGTAATGTATACATAGGTATGACCTGTAGTGTGCTGCAGTCAATACACCAGGAGCCAGAGAAGGGCACAGATATCTGTGAATAGACATGTCAAAGGGTACATTAATAAGTGGCCATAGTACGGGGAACAGCAGTCTGCCAGTGAAAATTTACAATACTAAACTGCAATGGAAGATGAAGTTACAGCGTCTTACCTGTGTGTCACTGGAAGTACTGTTGAATGATAGATGTTCTGTTATCCTCATCCTCTGCCTCCTCTTCGTCACTGCCCACAGGCTCCACCGCTGTCACACGCCCATCTCCAGCCTCATCCTCCTGCAGAAAAGGCACCTGTTGACGTAAGGCAAGGTTGTGCAACATGCAACATGCCACGGTGATCTGGAACACCTTCTTGGGTGAGTAGCACAGGGATCCTCCTGTTAGATGGAGGCAACGAAACCTGGCCTTCAGGAGGCCAAAGGTTTGCTCTATAATTCGTCTTGTTCGCCCATGTGCCTCACTGTAACATTCCTCTGCCCTTGTACTGGGATTCCTCACTGGGGTCAGTAGCCATGAGAGATTGGAGTAACCAGAGTCACCTGTAAATATCGAGGGATACCTGCTAGCCAGACACTCACCCTTAAGGCCAACCCTACACCCATATACCAACATCCACTTTGTGGGGACCCTGGGCTCACCTATTAGCCACACCCAGTGCCTCTGGAGTTGAGCCATCACATATGGGATGCTGCTATTCCTCAGGATAAAGGCATCATGCACAGACCCAGGATACTTTGCATTGACATGGGAGATGTACTGGTCCGCCAGGCACACTATCTGCACACTCATAGAGTGAAAACTCTTTAGATTCCTGAACACCTGTTCATTTCTCTGGGGGGGGGACAAAGGCAATATGTGTACCATCAATTGCCCCAACAATGTTGGGAATATGTCCCATTGTATAGAAGTCAGCTTTCACTGTGGTCAAATCCTCCACCTGGGGGAAAACAATGTAGCTGCGCATGTGTTTCATCAGGGCAGTCAGCACATTTGAGAACATTGGCTGGGACATTCCTGCTGTCATGGCCACTGTCACTTGGAAGGAGCCACTCGCGAAAAAATGGAGCACAGATAGGACTTGCACAAGAAGGGGGATCCCAGTGGGGTGACGGATAGCTGAGATCAGGTCTGGCTCCAATTGGGCACGCAGCTCTTGGATTGTGGCCCTATCAAGTCTGTAGCTGAGGATAATGTGCCTGTCCTCCATTGTTGCCAAGTCCACCAGGGGCCTGTACACGGGGGATGTCTCCATCTCCTATTCATCCTCAGCGGTTGTACTCTAGGGGGCAAAACGATGAGCATCTGGTCAGTTCTTAACATTTCCTTGATGTACAATGCATTGCATGTTCTGATAGAAACAGTAGCTTTATGTTTATTCCCAAAATGTGCTTATGTCGGCGGTGACGCAGTTAGGTGCCATGGCCTGCTCCCCCCTGAAATGGCGGATGGCTGTCCTGTGTGGCGGAACAGGTGGAAATGAGGTAACGCCGCTGACGTTACGTGCCATTGCGGGAGGCGGTTAAGTACCGCTGTGCTACTCCTTTGTTATCATTGGGCCCTAGGGGTTACAGTGGCCAATGGTGATGTATGCCAGCGGTGATGATATGCACCGCCGCGGACGTGACCGCCATTTTCTATCTGTTCACTCACTTGCTACCTGACCTTCAACAGGAGAGGACCTACACTGCAAGTGCTGCTGTGATCTGGGTCTGGAAGCGACCATGGCTCAAGTCACTAGGGAAAGGGCCCCTGCCTTCACCGCTGCGGAGTTGGAGAAACTGGTGGATGGGGTCCTACCCAGTACCGATTGCTTTATGGGCCTCCCAGACCAACAGGTGAGTACACTGTAGGCAAGATGCATGGGGCATGAATGCATGGTGTGATGTGTGTGAAGGCTTTGTGTAAGGGGGGGGGGTGGAGGGGTCCTGGGCAGCTTGAAGCATGTATGGTGGGCAATGTATGTGCGTAAGGGGATGGGAGGGATATGGTGGGCCATGGGTTTAACAGGCCGGACGGTATGACTGATCCCTTTTTGCACTTCCATTTTTCTGCAGGTCAGCGCCCATCAGAAAAAGGGTATATGGCGTGCCATCGCCAAGGACGTTTGGATCCTGGGGGTCTACGGCAGGCAGAGCACCCACTGTCGGAAAAAGTGGGAGGACCTGAGATGCTGGGCAAGGAAGACAGTGGAGGCCCAGCTGGGGATGGCCTCCCAACGAGGAAGGGGTGCCCGTCGAACCTGACCCCCCTGATGTTCCGCATACTGGCAGAGGCCTATCCGGAGCTGGATGGGAGCTTGAGGGCATCACAGCATCCACAAGGGGGTGCGTACAGTTCCCAATATACTACTTGCGCATGGAGGGGTGGTCTCTGGGTCAGGGATGTGGGCCAGAGGGTGCCCCTAGTCCAGGCCGGACATTGCAGGGTAGGTTCCATGTTGGGCAGGGGCTGATACACTCTACCCCCAAACATGCTAGTGAGCATCTACTACTGGGCAGGGATCTGTAGGTCTCAGGTATGCTGCTATTGGCGTTAGGTATTACTGTCCATGATCTGGTGAATAGCATTGTGAGTGGTAGTGCATCCCACCTGTCCCCTATGTGTTGTGCACGCCAACAGTGGTGTTGTTGCTGGCATTGACCAAGTGTATCCTCTCTCTGTCGCCCCCCTTTTTGTTTTGTCACCCTGTCCTTCTGTGCACTAGCATCATCTGGTGGAGGAGCAGAGGCACCAGCGACAGAGGGAGCTGCATCTTACATGGCCCTGGAGGCCGAATCCACCAGCTATGAGGGCACCAGTGGGATGAAGGGTGAGGGGAGCACCACGGCGGAGACATGAGGGGACATTGATACCTCCTCCAAAGGAAGTTCCCTGCTGGTGGCGGACTGCTCTGTGGCCACCCCAACTACAGGTACAGCCACCAGCCCCGTACCAGCACTGCCCACCCAGCAGCCCCTCAGCGAGTTTCCCGTGCCCGCTCA
Source organism: Pleurodeles waltl (assembly GCF_031143425.1). NCBI lineage: Eukaryota > Metazoa > Chordata > Amphibia > Caudata > Salamandridae > Pleurodeles > Pleurodeles waltl. The sequence goes on along the minus strand of NC_090443.1, from coordinate 280,526,536 downwards.
CACAGGAGGGTGGGCATATCCTTCGCCCCAGGCACCTCAGGCCCTGCCCCAGATACCCCTGCTGCCCTGAGTGAGGAGGCTATTGACCTCCTGCGATCCATCTCTGTTGGGCAGTCAACCATAGTGAATGCCATCCAGGGGCTGGCAGGGCATTTGTAACACACAAATCCATTCACTCTGGTGTGGAGGACAACATATTTCATTCCAGGCTCTGGCCTCCTCCCTGATGGCAGCCATTGTCCCTGTCTCTAGCCTTCCCCCTCCAACTTCCTCTACCCATTCCCATTCCCCTGAACCCCAACATATTCCAAGCACACAATCAGACCAGCATGCACCAACGACCACACACATGAGTGGCTCAGGCAAACACAAGCACCACACATCATCCCACAGGCACTCACACAAACACCATCCAGAAGCAGACACACCAACATCCACTGCCTCCACTGTGTCCCCCCCTCCTCCTGGTCCACCTCCCTCCCAGTAGCATCTCCACTAACACCTGCATGCACTACATCCTCATCCACTACCTCCATCACCAGCACGCCTATCACTACACACCCCTCACTGGCAGTCACCACCCCTACATCAATGCACACGTCCCCTGTGTCCTCTCCCACTGTGTCTGTGCCCCCTCCTCCCATTGTACACAAGCGCAAGCACTCAGATACCCAACAGCCATCCACCACACAACAGCATCCATCCCATGCACCTACACCCAAAAACAGCAGACACCTCCTACAACCACTCCCTCTTGCTCCACTCCAAAACCAGTGTCCCTAAGAAGCTTTTCCTCTCCACCCTTGACTGCTTCCCTACCCCTCCCCCCCTCGTCCTTCACTTCGGGCCAGAACCCAAGCCAGCACCTCAGCCACCCAGTCCATGGCCACTGTAGTTTCGGCAGCTACTGCAGGTGTGAGTGGCTCCAAGGAGACACCAATCAGCACTGGCAGTGTGCCTGCACCAGCTGCCAAAGGCAAGGCCAAGGAACAACACCAGCTGCCAAGGGCAAGAAGGGACCACCAGCTGCCAAGGCCAAGGAACAACCACCAGCTGACAAGGAACAACCACCAGCTGCCAAGGGCAAGAAGGGACCCCCAGCTGCCAAGGCCAATGATGCACCACCAGCTCCCAAGGGAAAGGAGGCACCACCAGGCTGCCAAGGGCAAGGGCAAAGGGCCTGCCCCTGGAGGCAGGAGGGGGACAGGAGGCCTGGTGCTGTGACAGGATCTGAGCCCCCACCACCAACCATGCTGCTTCAGCCGTCCAAGGCTGCAGGGGAAGGGCCGGAACCTCCCCCCACCACTGGCAGCACCGCCACCAGCACCACTGGCAGCAGCCCCAGTGGGCAGCCGTCCGAGGCTGCAGGGGAAGGGCCGGAACCTCCCCCCACCACTGGCAGCACCACCAGCAGCACCGCCAGCAGCACTGCCACCGCCACTGCCACCAGAACCACTGGCACCAGCAGCAGCCCCAGTGGGCAGCCGTCCGAGGCTGCGGGGGAAGGGCTGGAGCCTCACCCCACCACTGGCTAAACCGACACCAGCACCAGCACTGCCACCACTGTGCAGCTGTCACCAGCAGTGGATGGACAGTAGTCCTGCCTCCATGGAGTGTCATGCATCCTGCCCACAGCAAATCATGTGGATCTGGCACCCACGTGAGAGACTGTGACCTTGCACTCCCCATGTGCTGCATCACAGGGCACAACGCCCCCTCCAGAACTAGTAAAAGAAGGCATCCATTCATCCCCTTCTTGCCAGGATGAAGCACACTGGGCACAAATCCCCCTCCAGAACCAGTGGAAGAAGCCATCCTCTAGAGAGACTGTGGCCTTGCACTCCCCAGGACCAAGCAGTGGCCAAACCACCCACTAGAGAGACTGTGGCCTTGCACTCCCCAGGACCAAGCAGTGGGCAAACCACCCACTTGAAAGACTGTGGTCTTGAACTCTCCAGGACCAAGAAGTGGGCAAACCACCCACTTTAGTGACTGTGGCCTTGCACTCCCCAGGACCAAGCAGTGGGCATGTTGCCCCCTCCAGGAGCAGTGGCGTTGTACCATCTTCCAACTGAGGTGTCCCCCTTCTCTGTATTTTCGACCTGATGCCCCAGCAGTGTTTTCTCCGTATTGAGGCAGGAGTCAAGTGGTGCCTTGGCCTATGTGATATAGCCCTTTGGCCCACAGATGTTATGGACTGGACAGTGTCCCTTCATTTGTATATCTGTAAATACTCTTTTGATTTTTGAGGACGTATTTCTAGTATTTTATATTATTACACTCACTTTCTTCAAATCATATTGTCCTTGCATTATTCCTGAAGGGTGGGGGGTGAATATGTGATATTATTGCATCTGCTTGTGTGTATGTTGTTGGGGGTGGGGGTGTTGCATGTTGCGTGTGTGTGTCACTTTCTTTTCCCTCCCCCCTCTCCTGTGTGCTAGGCGGCAGTACTCACCGTGGTCATCGTCGCCGGCGTTGGTATTCCAGATGTAGGAGGAGGTAGACCAGCATGGAGAACACCTGCAGTTCAGGCTCCATTGCGTCGTGCTTCTTCCCTGAGTCTCCAGAGGTGAGTCCTTTGCCTTCTGTGTACTGTTTCCGCCGTGCTTTTGATGGCGTTGGCACCGCCCCAGAAAAGATTGCGGATTTGTGTCTCATAATACAGTGGGCGGAACCTTGTCTTCCGCTTGGCTGTTGGCGGTTACCACTGCGGTGCTTGTTGCTACTGCCGGTCGGTGTGTTAAAGTGGCTGTCTGTGTTGGCGGTTTCCGCCACAGTCGTAATTACATTTTTTTTTACTGCCGGCCTGATGGCGGTCTTACCGCCGCTTTAACACCGTCCGCCAGGGTTGTAATGACCACCTAAGTCACTACCTCTGTCTGATACAACTTCCTTAGGGAAACCCACACTGGAAAATATTCCCAGGAGGGTCCTTAAGGTGATTGCTTCTGGGTACCTTGTGGCATGGTCCACTACCACAAGGATGAACCTATTGCCAGAAGCTGTTGGAGGGTCAAGGGGGCCAACAATATCAAACCCTACCCTCCCAAAGGGCACCCCAAACACTGGCAGTGGGATTAAGGGGGCCTTTGGGATGCCACTAGTCTTGCTACTGGCTTGGCAGGTCACACAGGAGCACCAGAACTCCTTGGTGTCCTCTGACATATGAGGCCAGTGAAAATGAGGAACAAGTCTGTCCCATGTTTTACTTTGCCTCAAATGTCCAGCCAAGGGAATACCATGTGTCAGAGTTAGGAGGAATTCCCTATACTGCAAAGGGATGACTAGTCTTCTGGTGGCACCAGGTTTAGGGTCCCTTGCCACAGTATAGATGAGATTATTCTCCCAGTAAACTCTGTGGGAATCACTGATATCCCCATTTTGCTGTTTGACAGCTTGCTGTCTGAGACCCTCTAGTGTGGGACAGGTCTGCGGTGCCACACACACTTCCTCCCTGGCAGGCCCCCATGTACCCAAGAGGTCAGCTGTGTCAGCTTCAAACTCGTCTGGTGTAGGTTCTGTACAGGAAGTTGACTCCTCCTCATCAAAAGGGGAATATTCTGTCGAGGAAGGGATAGTGGACAAGGGTTTGCCCTTCCTACCCCTAGTTTTTGGGAGCACTTGGTCCATTGTTCCCAGACCCAAGTTTCCCTGTCCTCTTTGCTTCTTGGCCTGAGACCTGGTAAGAGCAAAGATATGCCCTGGAATGCCCAGCATTGCTGCAGGGGCCTCCAACTCCACTTCAGCCCAAGCTGAAGTTTCCAAATCATTGCCTAAGAGACACTCTATAGGTAAGTCAATGGATCCCACAACTTTCTTTGGACCAGTAAAGACCCCCGCCCCCAGTTGAGATTCACAACAGCCATGGGGGGGCTAACAGTGTTGTTATGGGCGTCTGTCACCAGGTACTGATGAGCAAGTAGGTGTTGCTCAGGGACAACCAGTTTCTCCATTACCATAGTGACACTGGCACCTGTGTCCCTGTAGGCCTCAACCTGAACATTATTAATTAGGAGTAGTTGCTTGTACTTATCCATATTAAGGGGAGAAGCAACTAAGGTGGCAAGGTCAATGCCACCATCAGAGACTAAAACTGCCTCAGTGGTCTCCCTAACTAGACCAACCTCCACTACATTACCAAAAGTGAGCCCAGCTACACCCTTTGATTAGCTATTTGTAGTGTTTTTCCCACTACCACTGCTATTACTAGGGGCACTAGTGGAAGCAGTCGGGGTTGTGGTGGTGGAAGGCTTGGTGTTTCTCTTGGGACAAGTGGGTTCACTTGCCCAATGGCCTTTAGGCTTACATAAATAACACCAAGGCTTTTTCTGCTGATTTGAAGAGGATTTGGACCCACCACCCCAGAGGACTTTTGTGGGCCTGATAAAGACTCTGATGATTTTCTTTCTCTGTCCCCACCCTTGTCATGAGACTTACCATCCTTCTTCTTGCTGTCATTGTCACCCCCTGTATGAGCTTTTCTGCTCACCCTTTTTCTGACCCATTTGTCTGCCTTCTTTCCCAATGCATGGGGAGAGGTCAGATCTGAGTCCACAAGATACTGGTGCAACAAATCAGACACACAATTGATCAATATATGCTCTCTCGGAATTAGATTATATAGGCTTTCATAGTCAGCCACCTTACTGCCATTTAACCAACCTTCTAGGGCCTTCACTGAACAATCTACAAAGTCTATCCAATCCTGTGAAGACTCCTTTCTGGTCTCTCTGAACTTGATTCTATATTGTTCAGTGGTTAAGCCTAGACTATCCAAGAGTGCACTTTTCAGAACATAGTAGTTGTCTGAGTCATCGTCCCTGACAATAAGGAGTCTGTCTCTCCCCTTGCCAGTGAAAGACAATCACAGGATAGCAGCCCACTGTGCTTGAGGGACCCTCTGAAAGTTACAGGCCCTCTCAAGTGCAGCAAACCACTTATAAATGTCATCCCCATCCTTGTAAGGACGAACAACCTTGTGCAGATTTCTGGAATCAAATGTATGTTCTCTAACACTGGAGTTCCTGAAATTACTGCTACTGCCACCATGGGGAATTAACCCCAACCCCTGCCCTTCCCTTTCCACAGCCAGGGATTCCCTGTCTAAGGCCAACTGTTGCTGTTGTAGCCTCAGTCTGGCCTCCTCAAACCTCAGCTTTCTGAGTTCCCCATCTAGAGACTGGTCCTCATGGTTGAATGTGTATGATACCTCTGAGACAGAGGTGACTTGGGAATGGGCACAGGCAGATCTTTCCCTAACTGGAGTAACTCTAGTTACCTGGACTTTAGGTGTGAAAGGTGCCCTACTTGTGTGAGACCCCTTCCCACTACCAGCTACACTAGTAGGTTTGTTGATGGAAAGATCTGTGGAAGGACCCTTCCCAGGATCTTCAGAGTGTTCTCCTGAATCTACCTGATTGGAATCATCCTCTATCTCTGCCCTCTGGCTGTACCTGACAGTGGTATGTGCCTGGTCATCCTGCAGGAGGAGGTTTAAGAGAAATTCCTTGTTGGGGTTCTTCCCAATCCCTAAACTTCTTTCTATGCAGAGACCCCTCAAACGTTCGAAATTCAAACTCTCATAAGTTTTCTTTACAACCCCGTGAGTGGCCTCTACAACAGACATAGTGAAAGAAAGTTTAGGGAGAAGAGTAAAAAGTTAGTAAACTATTTGGCCTAACCTTTTAGAGAAAAGAAAAAAAAAACCTTTTCAGAAACTTTTTTAACTTTTAGAAAGTTTTAAAGAACTTTTTAGAAAGTTAAGAATGACTTCTAGGTACAATTATGTATAGCTCTAAGCATTGGAGTACACTTTTCTTATGAAAAGCATGAGTAACAAAGTGTTAAAGCAATTACAAGTACTTACCCCACCGCTTCACCACCAATGTAGGAGGCTGCCCTGGTTTGTAGTGGGTACCTAAGGTACTTACACCTTGTACAAGGTCCAGTTATCCCTTATTAGTGAAATGTAGGCACTGCTCTAGCAGCTTAGGCTGTCTAGAAGTAGCTGTAGGAGAGCAGCTTAGGCTGAACTAGGAGACATGCAAAGCTCCTGCAATACCACTATAGTTACTCAGTATTTATACACAATAAAAGAAAAATACTCAGTGTTACCAAAAATAAAGGTACTTTATTTTAGTGACACAAGGCCAGAAATATCTTAGAGGCAATACTCCTTCTGGAGGTAAGTATTATACACAATATATACACTAGAGACCAAAATCAGGTAAGTAAATAGTCATAGAATAGTGCAAAACAGTAGAAAATACAATAGAATGCAATAGGCCTAGGGGCAACACAAACCGTATTCTAAGAAAGTTGAATGCGAATCACAAATTCTCCCCCAGGCAAGTGTAATGTGTTGAGGGATGCTGGGAGTGTAAGAAAACACCAAAAGTACGTAAAATACCCCACCACAGAGCCCAGGAAAGAAGGACTAAAGTACTGCAAGTTTCCTCAGGACACACTAAAAGCCGTGATAAGAGTTTTTGCAAGAACCAAGCAACACTGCAAACAAATGGTGGATTCCTGGACCTGAAGACCTGTGAAGAGAGGAGACCAAGTCCAGAAGTCGCAGAAAATTCTAGGAAGGACAGGAGCCCCTGCCAACCCAGAAGATGGTGCAAAAGAGGTTTTGCGGTTAGACGAAGTCTGCAGAAGAGCACCAAAGAAGATGGCTGTGGGTTCCTGCATGGTGCAGGATATGTCCCATGTTGAGATGTTGGATGCAGGCTGTTTGCGTTGCTAGATTCGTCCAACAAGCCTTGGTTCAAGCAAGGTCATAGTTTGTGTCAAAATGGCGCTGCCTGGACCCAGGAGGGACCTGGGGGCCTCAACTCAGACTGAGGAGGCAGTGTGGGCCCCCAGCACTGGAGAGAGCCCACGGATGACCAGGCAGCACCTATGAGAGTCCCATGACACAGGGACAAAGAAGATGCAAAATGAGGTTGGTGCAGCACAACAAAAGAGGGTCCCACGCCGCCGTAGAACAACCCAGCGAGTTGTGCGTCGCAGGATGGAGTGCTAGGGACCTGGGCGTCACTGTGCACGAAGGATTCTTGGAAAAAGTGCATAGAAGCCCAAGGAGCTGAAGATGACGCAGTGCACAGGGGTACTGTCGCAAACCGGGATGGCAAGCTCTTACCGCCTCCAAATTTGGACAGCTAGACCTGAAGACAGTCTGGGTCGTGTTGGTCCACCACTTGTGTTCCAGGGAGCATGCTCGTCATCAGCAGAGGAGTCCCAGAGAACCAGTCAACGTCTTGGAAGGTGCCTGGAGGAGCAGGGAAGTGACTCTGTCACTCCACGGGAGATTCCTTTGGTTCTTCTGGTGCAGGGTGAAGACAGGGAGTCCTCAGAGCGTGCACACCTTGGAAACTGTTGCAGTTGCTGGCTGGAGCTGAAGTTGCAGGTCATAGGAGTCGTCCTGGATACTTAGTTACAGCGGTTCCTGGAGCAGTCTGCGGTTGATCCAACAGTCAGAAGCTGAAGCAGAGGATGCAGAGGATTCCTGGAGGAGTCTTGCAAGCTGAATCGGAAGGGGAACCCACAAGAGAGACCCTAAATAGCCCTGAGAGGGGGATTGGCTACCTACCCAGGTATGCACCTATCAGGAGGGGTCTCTGACGTCACCTGCTGGCACTGGCTATTCAGAGATCTCCATAGTGTCCCCACACCTTGGAAAACAAGATGGCTAATGCCAGGGGCATACTGGAGGAGCTCTGGGCACCACCCCTAGGGTTGTGATGGACAGGGGAGTGGTCACTCCCCTTTCCTTTGTCCAGTTTCACGCCAGAGCAGGGACTGGGGGTCTCTGAAACGGTGTAGACTGGCTTATGCAAGGAGGGTATCATCTGTGCCCTTCAAAGCATTTCCAGAGGCTCTGGGAGGCTACCCCTCCCAAGCCTTTAACACCTATTTCCAAAGGGAGAGGGTGTAACACCCTCCTCCCAAAGGAAATGCATTGTTCTGCCTTCCTGGGACTGAGCTGCTCAGATGCCAGGAGGGCAGAACCCTGTCTGTGAGGTGGCAGCAGCTGTAGTGCAAGCCTCAGAGAGCTTGTTTGGCAGTACTGAGGTCCATGGTGGGGCCCCCAGGATGCATGGGATTGCCCCTCCAATACCAGAATTGGAATGGGGGGACAATTCCATGGTCTTATACACCTCACATGGCCATATTTGGGGTTACATTTGTGAAGCTACATATAGGTATTGACCTATATGTAGTGCACACGCGTAATGGTATCCCGGCACTCACGAAGTCCGGGGAATTAGCCCTGGACAGCGTGGGGGCACCTTTGCTAGTGCCCTCACACTTAATAACTTTGCACCTAGCCTTCAGTAAATGAAGGTTAGACATATAGGTGACTTATAAGTTACTTAAGTGCAGTGAAAATGGCTGTGAAGTACTGTGTGCACTATTTCACTCAAACTGCAGTGGCTTTCCTGAAGAAAGGTTTGTCTTATCTCCTTATGGGTGGCAAAAGAAATGCTGGAGCCCATAAGGATCTCCTGGAACCCCAATGCCAGGGGTAACTAGGTACCATTTACTACGGATTTATAAGGGGGGTCCAGTGTGCCAACTGGAATTGGAATAGGAAGTCACTAAACTATAGAGGCTAATTTGGAAGCAGACAGAGCATAAGCACTGGAGTTCTGGTTAGCAGAACTTCAGTGACACAGTTAAGCACTACTGACAACACACACATTAGGCCACAAACTATGAGCACTGGGGTCCTGGCCAGCAAGATCCCATCGAGACAGGCAAAACATACCGACAAACAGGCAGAAATTGGGGGTAACATGCCAAGAAAGATGCTACTTTCCTACAGGCATGGCAAGCAAAAAGAAAACTGATGGATTAAACCCAGATCTGTGACTGGGTGTGAATGTTTGATTTGTTCTGCATTCTGTCCATCATCTATTGTTTTTGCATTTGTCACCCTAAGTGGGAAGGATATGCTCAGACGTGGGTCCAGTGCTTGCTAAACCACCAGATTCAAGCTAGCCTGGATGATGAAGGGTGATACCCTGAAACCGGTCCCAGGATGCTTGTTTGTGGTCCTGGGAGGACCTGGCCTGGCATTTCAGGCTGGAGTGGGGGTCAGGGTCAAGACTGATTTGCATATGGTTGGGTCCAAACTGGGATGGCATGGCAAGCAAAAAAACTGAAGCTTGAAACCCAGATCTGTGACCGGGGGGATAATGTTTGATTTGTTGGGCATTCTGTCCATCATCTGTTGTTTTTAGACTAAAGTAGTGAGGCACCAGCACTTATAACACACTGAAGACAAGTGGCCTCTGGGGGGTGGGCAGGTGCTGATCTACTCGTTTGGTGAGACACATGGCTGAGAATAGTGATCCATCACTTCTTGTTCTTTGGCCTGTAACACTGAGGAGAGGTGGTCTGTAGTGTAGAATTTACACCCACTACAACAACAAACATTACTTCAATGTACACAGCCATGTGTTGTCCCTGGAGAGCAATTTGTTTGTGGATTGTACCCAGTTGTGTCCAAGGTCCCTGGGCTAATAGGCAAGGCACATTAGAATGTACAACATTACGTATCTACACAAACAGTGACTCATCTAGTGTGTCACACATGGCCCATCCCCAATCGTCAGAGGAAGATGTCAGAACCTAACATATCACTTGGCTATGTGACAGGCAGGAATATGTCCTGCACTCACTCTCTTGTAGCTGCTGTGCTCCCCTCAAATGCCCATCAAGTCGGGTATGCCACTGCCACAATTGGGGACATTAGGGGTGTCATGCTCCAACGTGCACCCCGCCCACGTTGGGAGGACAACCCCAGCTGGACCTCTGCGAGTTACTGGGCCCAGCATCTCAGGTCCTCCCACCTCTTGAAACAGTGGGTACTCCCCTGGCGGTGGTCCTCCAGGGTCCGTACTTTCTGGGCAGTGGCTCTCCAAATCTCCTTCTTCTGATGGATGTTGACCTGTATGGAAGCAAGAGACAAATCAAGTGATTACTAACACAAGTTTTTGCACAAATGGTTGTGTCACACCCATGTCAGAAACACCAAGCATAAAATTGTAAATATGTAAATACACCACAAGTGTAAAGCACATATGCCAATAAGTACCTGGACATGACTACACACTTTTGGATTCATCTGCAGACTAACCCACTACCCTGCTCATGGCCTACAATGACTAAGCAAGTCGCCTGACATCAGGTAGCACATATTCCAGCAACATGTTCTGTGATGTGAGCCACAATGAAAGACTACACACCAATGTGGCCTCTGAAGGGTAAACTCCTTCGGCCTGACTAGACCAACACATTTACACTCTGCAAGATTGACTTACTGTATACAGTTCCTCCAGGCAACTACCATAGTACAGACTTCGCCCTTACACTTGCGTGACAATGAAAGAGCTGGCATGGTGGGAATTGAAAGTGTCTTCCCTGTGTATGTGTGGACATGTGGCCTACCAAGTGCAGACTCATACCACCTCAGGGTGGGTTTCTGTGGTACGTACCTGTACCACAATACACTCTTTGGACATATGTTTCTAACCTACAGAGATGACATTGTATTATACATTTTTTGCTATGTAACCAAGCTACTTAGGGGGTCATTCTGACCCTGGCGGTCAGTGTTAAAGCGGCGGCCAACCCGCCAACAGGCTGGCGGACAAAAATATTGAATTCTGACCCTGGCGGGAACCGCCAACACAGGCCGCCACATTAACACTCCGACCGCCACGGCGGTACAAACAAACAGCGCGGCGGTCACCGCCAACAGGCAGGCGGCAGACAATGTACCGCCCACCCTATCACGACTCACCAATCCGCCACCTTTTCCGGGGCGGGAGCCCCGCCGATAAAAACACGGCGGAAACAGACATTTCAAAAGGAAAACGCTTACCTCGACACACTCCATGAGGAATCGGAACAGCATGGAACCCGAACTCCACATCCTCCCAGCCATTGCCTTCCTGCTATTCTTCCAGGATCACGAACCTCGCCGCAGACGACAACGGTGAGTACTGCACCTACGACACAGGGGAGGGGGGAGGAGGAAAGGTTACGGGCACACACATACGCGACACACCCACCCCCACCCTCACCCCGACCGAAATACCTACACACCCATGCATATAAAAAGTCAGAGTGACACCCCCAAACCCCACCCCCCAAAAAGCTAAGACAAAAGGCAATGAATGTAAAAGTAGAACTATATTATTGCAACAATAAAGTATAGCGATCTTAGCAATATATGAATAATAAATACACATCTAGAACTATATACATACAAGTAGCAAAAGTCCGGCCCAGTCTTTCAAAGTCCAAATGTCCGTGGGCCAATGTGCAGCAACACATGGGCAAAGCCCACACACGAGAACGAGTCCATTGGAGAGAACACTGCTGGGGCATCACAAAAAGATAAAACAGGCACCTCAGGGGGAAGGGAAGGGGGGGCACCTCAGCCACATGAGTCCACGACGCCAGATCCACGAAGGGCCTCCATGCCCACTGTGCCATCCTGGGGAGTGCAAAGCCACAGTCTCTCAAGTCTCTACAGTGGGTGGATTGCCCACTGTGCCATCCTGGGGAGTGCAAAGCCACAGTCTCTCAAGTCTCTACAGTGGGTGGCTTGCCCACTGTTACATCCTGGGGAGTGCAAAGCCACAGTCTCTCAAGTCTCTACAGTGGGTGGCTTGCCCACTGTTACATCCTGGGGAGTGCAAACCCACAGTCCATCAGGTGGATTACAGAGACCACTGGTCATGGAGGAGGCATGGTGGGCAGAGTGCATCGTGAAGGCCTGCCCGTCACAGAACCGGGACTGCCAATGGGCCAGCGGTGCTTGACAGGAAGGGCCCAGCAGAGCGGTGCTTGACAGGAAGGGCCCAGTTCAGCGGTGCTTGACAGGAAGGGCCCAGTTCAGCGGTGCTTGAGACGGCGGTGCCCTGTTCAGCGGTGCTTGAGACGGCGGGGCCCTGTTCAGCGGTGCTTGAGACGGCGGGGCCCAGTTCAGCGGTGCTTGACAGGAAGGGCCCAGCGGAGCGGTGCTTGACAGGAAGGGCCCAGCGGAGCGGTGCTTGACAGGAAGGGCCCAGTTCAGCGGTGCATGACAGGAAGGGCCCAGCGGAGCGGTGCTTGACAGGAAGGGCCCAGTTCAGCGGTGCTTGACAGGAAGGGCCCAGCGGAGCGGTGCTTGACAGGAAGGGCCCAGTTCAGCGGTGCTTGACAGGAAGGGCCCAGTTCAGCGGTGCTTGAGACGGCGGTGCCCTGTTCAGCGGTGCTTGACAGGAAGGGCCCAGCGGAGCGGTGCTTGACAGGAAGGGCCCAGTTCAGCGGTGCTTGAGACGGCGGTGCCCTGTTCAGCGGTGCTTCTCACGGCGGGGCCCTGTTCAGCGGTGCTTCTCACGGCGGGGCCCTGTTCAGCGGTGCTTCTCACGGCGGGGCCCAGTTCAGCGGTGCTTCTCACGGCGGTGCCCTGTTCAGCGGTGCCTGTCTTGTGTTTCCAGTGAACCACACCTGGCCAATACTTGCCGCTCAGTCTGCATCGGACCTCTCCGTTGCGGGGCCCTCCTGTGATGGAGCCCTCGGGCCCTGTGTCTCCTCCGATACCCCCGGAATGGGGCTGGTGGGGCCCTCATGGCCAGGTCGGCTGCTCCCTGCCTTTTGCTCCTTGCTGCCCTTGCCCTCCTTGGCAGACTGTCCGTGGCCCTTGGCTCCCTTACCCGATGTGGCAGGTGACGGTGTAAGGCTACCCTCCTTGGGGGCAGGCGTATCAGGCCTGTCGCGCCTGCCCTTGAGTTTTTTGCTCCTCTTCCCAGGGGGGGGGCTGGCTGTGCCTTTGCTGCTGGACGATGTCCCAGACCAAGGAAAGGGCGGACTCCAAAAACCAGGCACGACGTTCTTGGGAGTTGCTGGGCTGGTGGTGGCTGAGGTGTTTGTGGAACTCTTACGGGATGGAGGGAGTGGGTCAGGTGAGGAAAAGAGGTCATGTTTAGATAGGACAATTTTCTTTGGAGCCATGGGAAGGGTAGCTGGAGTGGGTATGGGAGTGGAGGAAGAGGATGTGGTTGTAGGAGAGTCAAGTGTGCTGTCTTTGGGTGCAGGTGCTTGGGCTGGAGGCTGACGTGAGGTGGATGGCTGTTGTTTGGGTGCCTGCCTGCGTTTGTGTGGTTGGGAAGCGGGGGTGACAGACACACTGGGAGAGGACACAGGGGACGTGTACATGGCAGTTGGGGGTGGTGACTGCACGTGTGCGGACTGTACTGGAGGGTGTGCTGGTGATGGGTGCAATGGCTGATGGTGGTGTGCTTGCAGGTGTGTGTGGAGACGTCACAGGGAGGGAGGAGGGAGACGAGGAGGTGGGGGACACAGAGGAGGTAGTGACTGTTGGCATGTCTGCATCTGGATGTTGCTTGGGTGAATGCTTGTGTGTTCTGTGGTGCTTATGTTTGGATGAGCTGCCCTTGGGTGTTGAGGTGTGTGCAGGCTGGTCTGTAGGTGTGGATGGGATAGGCAGAGAAACAGGGGAGTGGGACTGGGTGGAGGGAGTCAGAAGAGGGAGGCTGGAGACAGGGACAATCGCTGCCGTCAGTGCTGAGGCCAGAGCGTTGAACGATCGTTGATGGGCAGCCTGACCCGAATGAAGGCCCTCCAGGTATGCATTACTTTGATGCACCTCCCTCTCCACACCCTGGATGGCATTCAAAAGGGTAGACTGCCCAACAATGATGGTCCTCAGGAGGTCAATGACCTCCTCACTGAGGGCAGCAGGGGTGACTGGGGCAGGGCCTGAGGTGCCTGGGGCGAAGGAGATGGCCGGCTTCCTGGCCTTGCGGGCACGGGCCGAAGGCCGAGGGGCTGCTGGGAGGGCGGAGCTGGTGCGCTGGGTGGCGGCTGTACCTGTAGGATCGGTGGGCACGGATGTTGCCGCCACCGCAAGGGAGCTCCCTTCCGAGGACGTGTCGGTGTCGCCGACGTCTCCACGGGTCCCCGTTGTGGTGCTCCCCTCGCCCTCCGTCTCACTGGTGAACTCGGAGTCAGTTGCATGGCCCTCCGGGGCCATGTGAGATGCAGCTCCCTCTTGCGCCGATGCCACTTCTCCTCCGCCTGATGATGCTAATGCACACATTCACAGAAAAACAAAGAAAATGGGGGGGGGTGGTGGAAAACATAAAGACAAGTTGAGTGCATGCATTGGGGACACCGTTGGCGGAGAGGACAGACACAGAAGCCCCCTGCACTACGCTGCGCACTTGGGGTACACTACTCATTCACTGGGACATGCCCTACAAGCCTATGGGCGACAACTGCCCACACAGTATACACTGGTCCATGAATCGCATTACTAGGCACCCTACAGAGGTGGGGGGCGGAGGCACAGGACCATACCTCACGGACGGGCCTATCATACAGAAATCGCCCTGGCCTAGGGATACCCACAGCCCTCCTCCCCCCCCAGGCACCTCCACTGCGCGCTAAATAGCCGAATGTGCTGGTACTCACCCCCTTGTGTCTGCTGTGATGTCCTCAAGCGCCCATCTAAATCGGGGTAGGCCACCGCCAGGATCCTGGACATCAGGGGGGTCAAGGTACGACTGGCACCCCTCCTAGGTTGGGAGGCCATCCCCAGCAGAGCCTCCGCGGTCTTCCTGCTCCCGCGGCGGATGTCCTCCCACCTCTTGCGGCAGTGGGTGCCCCTTCTGTTGTGGACCCCCAGGGCCCGGACGTCCTTGGCGATGGCACGCCAAATGTCGATCTTCTGATGGGCGCTGACCTATGTGACATGTACAGGGGGGGAAGAGAAACATCATCACTTTTCTGCATGCTCGATGTGAGTGGCCCCCCCTCCCCAACCTTGCCATGTGGCACATGCTCTCATCTGTCGTGCCATGCATTCGTCATTCGCTGCCCTCGCCTCCATCGTACATCCTCCCCACTCAACCCAGGCATTGGGCACTATGCATTGCCCCCGTGTACTCACCTATTGGTCTGGAGGCCCGTAGTAGCGCATACTGGGGGAGGACCCCGTCCACGAGCTTCTCCAACTACTCGGAAGTCGGGGGCCCTTTCCCCAGTCGCAGCAGCCATTGTCACTTCCAGACCGAGGTCACAGCAGCACTTGCAGTATGGGTCCTCTCCTGTGGATGATCAGGTCTCGTGTGAATAAGCATAGAGAAAATGGCGGTTACGGCAGCAGCGGTGCGTACCGCAGCGGTGCGTACCGCGACCGCCGGCGCTCACCGCCATTGGCTCCTGAAACCCATAGGGTTCAATGTTGTCCAATGCGGCTTTGCGCCGCGGACTGCGACCGCCTACCGCCACGGTGTGCCACGCTTGCGCAATGACCTCACTTCACATTGTCACACTTCACAGGTCAGGCAGCCGCCATATCCAGGGCCCAAATGGCTTTATTCCTACTGCGTCACACATGGCTAGGCCTTGCACCGACATTCATACTAGCCATTCAATACCGAGAGATTTGTGTACTGTGCATGCTTCGGGCACTTACCTGTGGGTTGCTTGACTCGGTGCTCCATGTTGTCCTTCCTAGGCACCGTCCGCTGGGACTTGCGAGGAGATGGAGGAATCCTCCCGTGTACAGACCGCTGGTGGACCTGTCGACAATGGAAGAAAGACACGTCATACTCACCTACAGACTCAACGGTGCCACTATACAGGAACTGTGTGCCCAGCTGGAGCCAGACCTGATGTCACCCATCCGCCAACCCACAGGGATTCCGCCTCTAGTGCAGGTGCTGTCAGTACTGCATTTTTTTGCCAGTGGATCATTTCAAACTACAGTGGCCATTTAATCTGGGATGTCTCAGCCTATGTTTTCAAAGGTGTTGTCCAGAGTGTTGTCTGCCCTGATGAAATACATGCGGAGCTACATCATTTTCCCTGAGGTGGGTGACTTGCCTACAGTGAAGGGTGATTTTCATGCCCTTGGACACATTCCCAATATCATTGGTGCCATTGATGGTACCCATGTGGCTTTGGTTCCCCCAAAAGACGATGAACAGGTGTACAGGAACCGAAAAAATTATCATTCGATGAATGTCCAGGTGGTCTGTTTGGCTGACCAGTACATCTCCCATTTAAATGCCAAGTTCCCAGGGTCAGTGCATGACGCGTACATCATGCGAAATAGCAGCATCCCTTATGTGATGGAACAGCTACAGAGACACCATGTGTGGCTAATTGGTGACTCTGGTTACCCCAACCTGCCTTGGCTATTGACCCCAGTGAGGAATCCCAGGACCAGGGCAGAGGAACGGTACAATGAGGCCCATGGGCGTACTAGGAGGGTGATTGAGCGTACCTTCGGCCTCCTGAAGGCCAGGTTTAGGTGCCTGCATATGACTGGTGGATCCCTAATGTACTCACCAAAGAAGGTGTGTCATATCATCGTGGCCTGCTGCATGCTTCACAACCTGGCTTTGCGACGCCAGGTGCCTTTCCTGCAGGAGGATGGTCCAGATGGTGGTGTTGTGGCCGCTGTGGAGCCTGCGGAGAGTGAAGAGGAGGAAGACGAAGAGGACGACACACACAACAGGGACAGAGTGATACTGCAGTATTTCCAGTGACACACAGGTAAGAATCTAGGGCCAGATGTAGGAAAGGAATTGCAACTCGCAAACGGCAAAAACTGCCGTTTGCGAGTTGCAAATCACATTTTCCTATGCAGAAATGCATTCTGCGAGTCGGACCGACTAGCAAAATGCATTTCAGAATCGCAAATAGGAAGGGGTGTTCCCTTCCTATTTGCGATTCCTAGTGGTATGCAACACCATTTGCGACCGCATATGCGGTCGCAAATGGTGTTGCAGTTACCATCCACTTCAAGTGGATGGTAACCCACTCGCAAATTGGAAGGGGTCCCCATGGGACCCCTTCCAGTTTGTGACTGGACCCAGAAACATTTTTTTAGGGCAGGGAGTGGTCCAAGGGACCACTCCCTGCCCTGAAAAAATACCGAAACTAAAGGTTTCGTTTTTTTTTTTAAGTGCAGCTCGTTTTCCTTTAAGGAAAACGGGCTACACTTAAAAAAAAAAAAACTGCTTTATTTAAAGCAGTCACGAACACGGAGGTCTGCTGACTACAGCAGGCCTCCATGTTTGCGAGTGCCCATAGTCGGTATGGGGCCGCAATTTGCGACCCACCTCATGAATATTCATGAGGTGGGTCATTGCGACCCCATACCGACTTGCAGACGGTGTCTGAGACACCGTTCTGCATAACATTTTGCGACTTGCAAACAGCGAGTCGCAATGACTCGCTATTTGCAAGTCGCAAAATGTTATTTTGCTACATCTGGCCCCTACTCCTGCATTGTATTATATCTGTAACTGTAGAGGCTCTCTACTGTCTGACCTTTCACCCCAATGTATGGTAACTTAGTTGTGTATTTCACTTCCTATTTCAGTGATCTGATCCCCACGGAGTGCCCTCTGTTTTTTTTCCCCATGGACTACCGCTGTGTGACACTGGTATGTTGTCATCACAATGTTAATAGAAATGTTTTGTTGGTTATCTCGAATACATTTGGTTTAAATAAATAGATAGCAGAATCCAGTTTGTTTTTGTGCAAAAAATGTGTTTATTGAAGTTTTCAAATAGGTGTATAGTTCTAAAAGGGTGATGGGTGATGGTGGAGGCATGTCCATGGCAGTGTCCAGACTGTCGTTCCTACAGGTCCATGGTCCATATGCCTGTGGAAGGTGGAGCAGGGGCAGTTCAAGGTTGGACAGGGTGAACAAGTGGGACAGTGCGATGACATCCGGGGGATTCCGTGCATGGCGGGGGTCTTGACATCCTACTCTGTCTTCTTCCTAGATCTCAGGCCTTTCTTGCGGGGTGGTTCTTGTTCTGCAGGGGGTGGGGTCCGGGTGGGCCGTTGCTGTTGTGTCGGGGCCTCCTGACCACTAGCGCCGGCGGAGGTGGTGGGCTGTTCTTCCTCCATGCTAGTGGCAGGGGCCCTTTGGGGGGGCCACATGGTCCCGCAATGTGGTGACAATCTGGTTGAGTGCCACCACGATTGTACCCATTGCGGAACTGATGCTGCGCAGTTCTTCCCGGAACGCATGTACTGGCCCTCCTGCATGGCCTGGATCTCCTGGAACCTGGCCAGGACCGTCGCCATCGTCTCTTGGGAGTGGTGGTACGCTCCCATGATGGTGGTGAGGGCCTCTTTGGACAGTGGGTTCCCTAGGCCTGTCCTCCCTCTGTCGCACAGCAGCCCTCCCAGTTCCCCTTTGTTCCTGGGCCTCTGTCCCCTGGACGGTGTGCCCACTACCACTGCCCCCAGGTCCCTGTTGTTGTTGGGGTTGTGGGTTAGCCTGGGTGCCCTGTACTGGTAGACACACCGCTGCTTGACCTGTCCTGGAGACAGAAGCATGGGCCCGCTGGGTGGGTGCTGTGCTGGTGTTTCCAGAGGGGGGTAGGTCTGCTGTGGCCTGTGGCTGACTGAGGGTAACCGACTGTCCAGAGGTCCCCGATGGTCCGGGCTGGTCATCAGGTTCTAGGTCGACAGAGCTGCTGTCATCACTGGGGGCCTGTTCTGGGGGTGGGATGGACAAATCTGGACCCTCCTGGCCGGTGTGTTGGCGTTCGGGCCCTGCAGGGGTAAAAGAGTATGGTTATTGCTTTTGTGTGTGCCATGGCGTGCGATTTGTGGGTGCCCTTGTCCCCCAGTGCTGGCAGTCCCTTGTGGGAGGAGTTGTGAGGGTGGTTTGGGGGGGGGGGATGGGTATGTGCAGTGGTCATGCTTAGGTGATGGGTGTCCATGGTTTGTGTTGGCATTCAGGGGTTGGTGTTGGGTTGGGTGGGTTGTGCTGGTGAGACATTAACAGGGAGGATGTGTGCTGGGGGGTTGGGGGTGAGGGTGGGGGTGTGGGTTGGCATGCTGGTGGGTGGGGGGGGGTGAAGTAGTTGAGATTAGACTTACCAGAGTCCATTCCTCCGCCTACTCCAGCGAGGCCCTCAGGATGCAGGATGTTCAAGACCTCTTGCTCCCATGCTGTGAATTCGGGTGGAGTGGGTGGGGGTCCGCCGCCAGTCTTCTGCACAGCGATGTTGTGTCTTGACACCATCGACCGCACCTTCCCCCGTAGGTCGTTCCAGCGCTTTCGGATGTCTTCCTGATTTCGGGGATGCTGTCCCACAGCGTTGACCCTGTCGACGATCCTTTGCCATAGCTCCGCCTTCCTGGCTATTGTGGTGTGCTGCACCTGTGTGCCGAAGAGCTGGGGCTCTACCCTCATTATTTCCTCCACCATGACCCTGAGTTCTTGGTCCGAGAACCTGGGGTGTCTTTGGGGTGCCATGGGGTGGTGTGGATGAGGTGTGGGGTGGTGTTTGTGGTGATGAGTGTGGTGGTGTGTGGTGTTTTGTGCGTATATGTGGTGTGGGTGATGATGTTGGGTTCCTGTGTGTGTTGGGCTTTGCGTTCCCTGTGCTCTCTCTCTGTGTTTTGCGCCTTGTCTCTGAATTTCGAGTTGTGGGGGTTTGTGGGTGTTGTGGGTGTGTGTTTTATATAGTGATGGGTGTGTGGGAGTGGTGTATGTATGTGTATCAGGTATGTGTATTTCGAATTGTCCAATGTGGTTGTGTTTTGTAAATGTGTGTGTATTTTGACCGCGGCGGTGTGTACCGCCAATGGGATACCGCGGTTGAAAGACCGCCGCGTGGATTCGTGGGTCGTAATGGCATGGGCGTGTTTGTGTTGGCGTGACGGTGGAGGTTTGGTCATCTCCAGTTTATCGCTGACCGCTGATGAGGCGGCCTTCAGTGGATGTCGGGTTTTTGGCGATTTGGCAGTTGTGGGTCAGAATGACCGTGGCGGTTTACCGCGGCCGCGGCGGTTTACTGCGGCCGCGGCGGTATGATGGCGGTCTTCTGACCGGCAGTAAGAGCCTTTTACCGCCGAGGTCAGAATGACCCCCTTAGTCACATTTCATGGCCTCCCAAGAATCTACATAGTGTACACTGTGGGTCTGTCATTTGTGCAAAATGGCTGTACAGGACAATTATGACTTCTGTGAAGGTTACAACAGAGCTGTGGGAGTAAAGGACCGGGTCAAAGACACACATTGACAATGATGCAAAACACACATGTAGACTAATTCTTGAATTTATCTCAGTACCCATTCCTAACCTAGTAAATGGACTAAGGCATTCAGGGCAAGTTTTGAAACTAGACCTGGCCACCTGACAGGATCTGCAGGTCCACAGTAAGTGGGCACAGTGCTACAGTTGCATAGCCACAGTGACTCTTCCACAGCCTGGACTATGTCCCATACTGGGAGGTACATTTGACAGGCACTGGTATCTGCGGGCTAAGCATACAAAACCTACACGACACTCACATTTCCATCACTTTCATGCATGGCAGTAAATAATGTGTACAAAAACAAAGACAGAGAAGGAGGTTGTGGGTCTGGGTCTGTTCTCCTTATAGCCTAAATAATATTACAAAAGAGGCCCAGCTAAAAGAACTACCACAGGATGGACAGGAAAAAGGATTTTCCTGTTAGAAAAGCCCTCACCCATCAGGGTTACCCTTTGGTGGCATGCTTCATCATTGGATTTCTTCCCGTTCCGCTACAGAGCGGGAGTGCTACGACCTACGGGATATGTAGGAGCACTGATGCAGTCTTGTCAATGTGAATCACAGGAGGGATAGGAGTGGTGGGGTCTTGGGTGAGTTAAAAATACCTGTCTCTTAGTAATTCCTCTTGGATCTCTTGGAGGCGGCATGATTTAAAAGGGGCTACGGAAGTGGGGGATGTAATGTACCTTACTTCTGTGAGAAAGTAGCCTCTTTCTAGCCTTGTTACCCCCACTTTTGGCCTGTTTGTGAGTGTATGTCAGGGTGTTTTCACTGTCTCACCGGTATCCTGCTAGCCAGGGCCCAGTGCTCATAGTGAAAACCCTATGTTTTCAGTATGTTTGGTATGTGTCACTGGGACCCTGCTAGTCAGGACCCCAGTGCTCATATGTTTGTGACCTATAGGTATGTGTTCCCTGTGTGATGCCTAACTGTCTCACTGAGGCTCTGCTAACCAGAACCTCAGTGGTTATGCTCTCTCTTTACAAATTGTCACTAACAGGCTAGTGACCAATTTTACCAATTTACATTGGCATACTGGAACACCCTTATAATTCCCTAGTATATGGTACTGAGGTACCCAGGGTATTGGGGTTCCAGGAGATCCCTATGGGCTGCAGCATTTCTTTTGCCACCCATAGGGAGCTCTGACAATTCTTACACAGGCCTGCCACTGCAGCCTGAGTGAAATAACGTCCACGTTATTTCACAGCCATTTTACACTACACTTAAGTAACTTATAAGTCACCTCTATGTCTAACCTTTACCTGGTAAAGGTTGGGTGCTAGGTTACTTAGGGCCTCATTATGACCCTGGCGGGCGGCGGAGGCCGCCCGCCAGGATCCCGCCCTCCAAATTACCGCGCCGCGGTCAAAAGACCGCGGCGGGTATTACGAGTTTTCCCCTGGGCTGGCGGGCGGTTCCAGTAAAACCGCCCGCCAGCCCAGGGGAAAACGACCTTCCCACGAGGATGCCGGCTCGTAATCGAGCCGGCGGAGTGGGAAGGTGCGAAGGGTGCAGTGGCACCCG
Organism: Pleurodeles waltl; assembly: GCF_031143425.1. Lineage (NCBI taxonomy): Eukaryota > Metazoa > Chordata > Amphibia > Caudata > Salamandridae > Pleurodeles > Pleurodeles waltl. The sequence goes on along the minus strand of NC_090443.1, from coordinate 280,504,902 downwards.
TCGCGTATTTCAGTGTCTGCAAGGCAGACACTGAAATACTTTTCGGGGCCCTCTTACGGGGGCCCCTGCCGTGCCCATGCTATTGGCATGGGCACGGCAGGGGCCCCCAGGGGCCCCGCGACCCCCCCTACCGCCATCCTGTTCATGGCGGCTTTCCCGCCATGAACTGGATGGCGGTAGGGGGGGGTCAGAATCCTCATGGCTGCGGAGCGCGCTCCGCAGCCATGGAGGATTCCAAAGAGCAGCGGAAAGTCAGCGGGAGACCGCTGACTTTCCGCTTCTGACCGCGGCTGAACCGCCGCGGTCAGAATGCTCATTGGAGCACCGCCAGCCTGTTGGCGGTGCTCCCGTGGTCGGTGGCCCTGGCGGCCACCGGCCGCCAGGGTCAGAATGACCCTCTTAGTGTGTAGGCACCCTGGCACTAGCCAAGGTGCCCCCACATTGTTCAGGGCCAATTCCCCGGACTTTGTGAGTGCGGGGACACCATTACACGTGTGCACTACATATAGGTCACTACCTATGTGCAGCTTCACAATGGTAACTCCGAATATGGCCATGTAACATGTCTATGATCATGGAATTGCCCCCTCTATGCCATCCTGGCATTGTTGGCACAATCCCATGATCCCACGGGTCTGTAGCACAGACCCGGGTACTGCCAAACTGCCTTTTCAGGGGTTTCACTGCAGCTGCTGCTGCTGCCAACCCCTCAGACAGGTTTCTGCCCTCCTGGGGTCCAGCCAGGCTTGGCCCAGGAAGGCAGAACAAAGGACTTCCTCAGAGAGAGGGTGTTACACCCTCTCCCTTTGGAAAATGGAGTGAAGGCAGGGGAGGAGTAGCCTCCCCCAGCCTCTGGAAATGCTTTCATGGGCACACATGGTGCCCATTTCTGCATAAGCCAGTCTACACCGGTTCAGGGACCCCTCAGTCCTGCTCTGGCACGAAACTGGACAAAGGAAAGGGGAGTGACCACTCCCATGACCTGCACCTCCCCTGGGAGGTGCCCGGAGCTCCTCCAGTGTGCTCCAGACCTCTGCCATCTTAGAAACAGAGGTGCTGCTGGCACACTGGACTGCTCTGAGTGGCCAGGGCCAGCAGGTGACGTCAGAGACTCCTTCTGATAGGCTCCTTCAGGTGTTGCTAGCCTATCTTCTCTCCTAAGTAGCCAAACCCTCTTTTCTGGCTATTTAGGGTCTCTGCTTTGGGGAATTCCTTAGATAACGAATGCAAGAGCTCATCAGAGTTCCTCTGCATCTCTCTCTTCACCTTCTGCCAAGGAATCGACTGCTGACCGCGCTGGAAGCCTGCAAAACTGCAACAAAGTAGAGAAGACGACTACTGCAACTCTGTAACGCTGATCCTGCCGCCTTCTCGACTGTTTTCCTGGTGGTGCATGCTGTGGGGGTAGTCTGCCTCCTCTCTGCACTAGAAGCTCCGAAGAAATCTCCCGTGGGTCGACGGAATCTTCCCCCTGCAACCGCAGGCACCAAAGAACTGCATCACTGGTACCCTGGGTCTCCTCTCAGCACAACGAGCGAGGTCCCTTGAATCCAGCAACTCTGTCCAAGTGACTCCCACAGTCCAGTGACTCTTCAGTCCAAGTTTGGTGGAGGTAAGTCCTTGCCTCCCCACGCCAGACTGCATTGCTGGGAACCGCGTCTTTTGCAGCTACTCCGGCCTCTGTGCACTTCCGGCGGAAATCCTTTGTGCACAGCCAAGCCTGGGTCCACGGCACTCTAACCTGCATTGCACGACCTCCTGAGTTGTCCTCCGGCGGCGTGGGACTCCTTTGTGCAACTTCGGGTGAGCACTGTTTCACTCCTCTTCGTAGTGCCTGTTCTGGCACTTCTGCGGGTGCTGCCTGCTTCTGAGAGGGCTCCTCGTCCTGTTGGGCGCCCCCTCTGTCCCCTGATGCAATTGGCGACATCCTGGTCTCTCCTGGGCCACAGCAGCATCCAAAAACCCTAACCGCACGACTTGCAGCTAGCAAGGCTTGTTTGCGGTCTTTCTTCAGGAAAACACTTCTGCACGACTCTCCACGGCGTGGGGCATCCATCCTCCAAAGGTGGAAGTTTCTAGCCCTTGTCGTTCCTGCAGAATCCTCAGCTTCTACTGTCCAGTAGCAGCTTCTTTGCACCCACAGCTGGCATTTCCTGGGCATCTGCCCACTCTCGACTTGGTCGTGACTTTTGGACTTGGTCCCCTTGTTCCACAGGTACCCTCGTCAGGAAATCCATCGTTGTTGCATTGCTGGTTTTGGTCTTTCCTGCAGAATTCCCCTATCACGACTTCTGTGCTCTTTGGGGAACTTTAGTGCACTTTGCACTCACTTTTCAGGGTCTTGGGGTGGGCTATTTTTCTAACCCTCACAATTTTCTTACAGTCCCAGCGACCCTCTACAAGGTCACATAGGTTTGGGGTCCATTTGTGGTTCGCATTCCACTTTTGGAGTATATGGTTTGTGTTGCCCCTATCCCTATGTGTCCCCATTGCATCCTATTGTAACTATACATTGTTTGCACTGTTTTCTAATACTATACTGCATATTTTTGGTATTGTGTACATATATCTTGTGTATATTTGCTATCCTCATACTGAAGGTACTCACTGAGATACTTTTGGCATATTGTCATAAAAATAAAGTACCTTTATTTTTAGTATATCTGTGTATTGTGTTTTCTTATGATATTGTGCATATGACACTAGTGGTACTGTAGCAGCTTCACTCGTCTCCTAGTTCAGCCTAAGCTGCTCTGCTAAGCTACCATTATCTATCAGCCTAAGCTGCTAGACACCTTATACACTAATAAGGGATACCTGGGCCTGGTGCAAGGTGTAAGTACCCCTTGGTACTCACTACAAGCCAGTCCAGCCTCCTAAAACTTCCTAGTCTACATGTTTCAGAGTCTTACCCCTAGGCTCCTCCTCAAGACCAAGGTGGACTCCCTGGTGCCACTCACTGTTTGGCTACCCTTAATGAAATCATAAATAATACATGCACTGTGATATGGTGCAATTCACCTTACTAATGTGGTGTCATAAGATGATACCTATCGTTTATGGTGTCCGTCATTGATACTCACTAGTATTTGGATTCTCATATCATAGCTCCTCCGAGAGGGGTGTGTGCTTGTAGTCACACTTTCCTCAAAGCAACACTTCTGCTAATGCTCACCTAATGCTCACCTAATGCTCACCTCCCTGGGGCGGGGAGGATTTTTCCAACAGGAAAATCCTTTTTCCGCTCCATCCTGTGGCAGTTCTTTTAGCTGAGCCACTTTTGTAATGTTATATAGCAAATAATGTGCCCATCATCAATGGGGCTTGTGTGGCAACGTGAAGGGCAGAGTGAGTCATGATATGCCTTTCAGACAACAGATTGGCAAGGCCAGATGTGGGGTGAAAGATCTATGGCACTATACACATTGCTTACAAGATCCTCAAATGACTCATACAAGATGCATACATAGCTCATGCTGGCATGCACTTACATGTTGACTAACATTTACAACCATCATCAACAAAGAAATGTCACTGGATAGTCGTAAAGTCTCCTTGCCTAGTTATGTGCATCCACCACAAGGAGGATCTAGGCCCCGAAAAAACATCACACAACGCAATGTGAATGAACTCAACATATAGTACTGGTCACAAATACTTGCACCATGCACATCCCATTGATGCAACACAAACTGCAACAACAGGTAGACAAGAAGTCTAACGGACACACAGGGGCACATTGTAGCCTGTGAGGAAGCAAAGGATAGTGTTGAACAGAGTCAATCGTGCATCCTCTGGTGAGCCATGGAGCTGTCCATACAGGGGAAGGACCTTGCTCACAAGCCTCTCCAGCTCCTCTAGAGAGAAGGCAGGGGCCATTACACCCACTGAACGTGGTATGATTGCTCCCCCAGAGGTGGCACACAGCAGCTGAAGTAGTGGAGGTGTTGCTGGCAGCAGTGTCATGAGTCAAGTGACTGATTTTGCACAGCGCCGTGACACGTACTCCACGAAGGCGGTCATCACCGCCGACGGACACAGCCACATGCAACAACGTTAGCCTATTGCTGTGTCTGTTGCGGATGGAACTGCCAATCGTGCAGATGATTTCCGCTAGCAGCCACGCGTGGTTCCTAATGTCCACTGGAGTAGGTCAGGCATCTGCCATTTTGGCAGTTTGAAATACTGTATATGGCCCAGTAAAATGCATCATACCTACAATATATATGTAGGATCATCACAAACATCCTTATTCTGTCTTGTTATGTGGGTCCTACTACACAACCACCAGTCTAGTGTGTTGCAGGACACAGATGGCATATGACAGCGGTGCACTGTCCACCACTGCTGATGGTATTTTTGATGGCCGAAAATACAGTCACATTTCGAGGAGCAATTGTGTAGCAGATAGTTGGGTGTCGCCCGAATCCTTGTTGTGGACACGTGTACACAACCATGGGGGTCACATTTGACCCTTCTGTAGTTGCCAGGGGTGATGTGTACTAGTTGTCATGTCTATCCATTCGGAAATGCTTTGTTACATGATATTGTTGGCATGCAGCATGTATGTTGCTGTGGACACAGTGACTAATGTTCCAAATCATATCTTTTCACACATACGTACCCTGGGAGAGGGAGAATGCGACAACCTCCTGTCTACTGTCCACTGCCAGACCTTCAGACCAAGGAGGAACACCACGTCATCCAGCTGTACCATCTGAATAAGAAAACAATAGTGGATTTATGCAATCGGTTGGAGCTAGATCTGGTGCCAGCTATCAGTAATCCATACTGCATACCACCCATTGTACAAGTTATGACAATATTACACTTACTGGCCACAGGGTTCTTCCAACATACCGTAGCCTTATCTGCTGGTTTGTCCCAACCTATGCTCAGTACGGTGTTGAGAGATTTCCTATTAGCAATGTTGAAACACATTGACAGCTAAGTCAGGTTCCTCTGACGTGAGGATTAGCCAATTTGAAGGCTGACTTCTATGATTTTGCCAGCCTCCCACATTTGGTGGGGCCATTGACGGCACACATGTTGGCTTGGTGCCACTACAGGCCATTAAACAAGTCTATTGCAACATAAAAAAAACTTCCATCCCATTAACATGCAAGTTGCCTGTTTGGCAGATCACTACAACTTAAATGTGTGTGCCCATTTTCCTGGATCAGCCCATGATTCCTTTGTAGTGCGGAACAGCACCATACCCCAGCTGATGTCACAACTGCAGCCAGACAAGGCCTGGCTGGTTGGTAAGTCATGTCTGTCCTGATTGTGTGTGTACAATGTGAGGTGTTACAATCACAAAGTTAATGACTCGTTGCACTTATGTGCCATTCCTTAACAGGAGACTCAACATATCCAAACAGTCCTTGGTTACTGACGCCACTGAGGGATCCACCTACGCCAGGGTAAGTCCGCTTCAACGAGTCCCATGGAAGAACACGCGAGCAGTGGAGTGGGCTTTTGGGCTCCTGAAACCCAGATTTCAGTGCCTGGACAGGACTGGTGGAGCCTTCCACAACTCACCCGGGAAAGTGTGTCAGATCACTGTGGCATGCTTCATGTTCCACGATATCACCCTGTGAAGGAATATCCCATACATCTCAGAAGAGGGGGAGCCTGCACTGCCACCGGGTGAGAATCCTGAAATGCCAACTGAAGATGACAGTGGTGAAGAGGAAGGAGCTGACTTGCGAGAAGATCTCATCCACAGCTGCTTCTCATGAGTGTGAGTATGTCATGTGATGTCATAACAGTGACTATACAATGACCTATAGGTACAAGAATGTGTGGAGTGGAGTGTTTTCCAAACAGCTAGGGAGTTGATACACTGCAAAAATCAGCCAAGGCTGACTGATAAGAAAGCTTCTGACACATCCCTACCTTGATGATGTTGTTTTGTTTGTGTCAGAATTATAGCAATGTACTTTGTTTTCCAGATGCTCTCTATGTGACTTGTGTCATATGTATGGTTCCAAGCCTATACTTCTTGTTCTGTTATCTGTACAGGTACCTTCACCATGACATCTTCTTGTGAGCATTTCAGAGTTGTGACATTGGTAGGTATGGACTGCTGTTCTGACATACAAAGTGGACATGGATTATTCCAGGTATTGTAGGTCACATAGTTTGGCTGTATGAGACCTGTGCCAAGACTGTGTGCATAGTGGTTGGATGGAAGTTTAGAAGTGCCCATTGGACTTGTTTTGTGTCCTGTGGTGGGCCTGATACACCATGTGTGTCATCATGTGGTCATAAAGTATGTAGTCCTAGCTTACCACCAAGTCATTCACATTGGCTAAGCACTCTTTTTAAATGACCTGTATGTACCTGTAGATGTGTAGCATCATTGTACGCCACAGTGCCTGTGCCAAAACACTGACATATGTCTGTGTCATACCACCTGATGCATGAGCTTTGGAGTATTTTTACGCAAATCCGACGCAAAGCTAACTCCATATTTATACTTTGGCGTTAGACCCGTCTAGCGCCAAAGATCTTGGAGTTTGCGTCATTTTTTAGCGAGGACACCTACCTTGCGTTAATGATATGCAAGGTAGGCGTTCCCGTCTAAAAAATGACTCCAAGGCATGTGCGCCTTATTTAAACTCCTGTGCATAAATGACGCACGGGAGTGGGCGGGTCAAAAAAAATTATTTTTTAACTCCTGGTCAGGGCAGGCGTTAAGGGACCTGTGGGCTCGGAAGGAGCCCTCCCATGCCCCCAGGGACACCCCCTGCCACCCTTGCCCACCCCAGGAGGACGCCCAAGGATGGAGGGACCCATCCCAGGGAACTTAAGGTAAGTTCAGGTAAGTATTTTTATTTTTTTGTGGCATAGGGGGGCCTGATTTGTGCCCCCCTACATGCCACTATGCCCAATGACCATGCCCAGGGGACATAGGTCCCCTGGGCATGGCCATTGGGCAAGGGGGCATGACTCCTGTCTGTGCTAAGACAGGAGTCATTTCAATGGGGGTTGGGAGTAAAAAAAAATGGCGCAAATCGGGTTGAGGCCAATATTTTGCCTCAGACCTGACTTGCCCCATTTTTTGACGCCCAAGCTCCATTTTCCCCTACGCCGGCGCAGCCTGGTGTGGGTCATTTTTTTTTACGCCCACCAGTCAGCTGCGCCGGCTAACGTCATTCCATAAATAAGGCGCCCGCATGGTGCTTTGGAATGGCGTTAGCCGGCGTTAACATTTTTGACGCACAACTGCGTTGGCACAGTTGTGCGTCAAAAAGTATAAATATGGCCCTAAATATGTGAAGGGGTCAGTCATGGTGAATAAACTCACTGGAGTAGATGCCACACCATTGGAAGTCCTGAGTACTCCTCCTATTGAAACTGGAATGTGGGTCAGGATCAGTTCACAGAGTGAATGTGTGGTACACAAAGGAGGACCTTAAGAAAGAGGATTATTGCTGGCAGTGGTTGGTGTTTTTTCATCTGCACCACCTGGATTCTTTGCTGGATTTCCCCGCTTGTGGGGGCAGGGGTTGATCAGCTGCTACAGAGGCAGCAGTGTCTGTGGCTGGTTCTTCCTCTAGCAGAGCCTCCCTTCCTGTGGCTGGCACCGATGTTGATAGGTCTGATGTTGATGAGCCAAAGGAAGGGGTAGTCTGATTTTGGAAAGCCCTGCTCAGAGTGGTATGTATGTCCCTCAATACCCCTGTTAGGGAGGACATGTTGGAATTGTGGGCCCCATTTGTTCACTTATGTCCTTATGCAGGTTCCTCTGTAGCTGCTTGATTTCCTGGAGTTCGGTGAACACCTGGCCTATCACACCTTGGGACTCCTGACAGACACCCAAGATGTGTCTGATGGTGTCCTGGCCAAGAGCAGCCCCAGTGGCCTCACCCTGCTGGCCCACAGCATCCTTTTAATGCCCCCTGCCCCACAGGCTGGTGCCCTTACCACAGGGTGCCCTCTCCAAATTGTTGCTAGACCCTCATGGTCAGAAGTATTGCACTGCAACTCAGGATCTAGGACTGGGGGGCATAAGATGGTGGACACTGTGCTATGGACACAGATTGGGGGCAAAGGGTTTCCTGTGATGTTGATGGAAGAGGGCTTGGATGTGACGTTGTGGCCACAGTAAGACTCACTGTTGTCATCTGACCAGGTTGCCCAGGTGGACCAGAACCATCCTCCACATCCAGAAGCACAGGAGTTTTGTCATCACTGAGGGCTTCATCCTGGGGGGTAATTGTAGTCTGTTCCGAGTTCTCCTGTTGATAAAAAAACGTACATTGTTACTGGTTGAATTGTGACATTTACCTCCAAAGGTTTTGTGTTACAGTAAGCAGAGATCTTGAACAAAGTTAAGTTGTAGGTTATCCATTTGTGCCAAGTGACCATGATATAGGGTGATTTGACATGAGGTGTGAAGCATGCCAACCCAATTCGACTCAAGCAGCTGACGATATGTGCAGATCAGTTGCGCTGTGGAAGATGGCCTGAAAATGACATTTTACCACCAGTGGAGTCAACACAGTGGAGAGGCAAGATATAGTTTTGACCATTTGGAGGCCTAGTTGAGTGGGATGCAAGCAAACCCAGGACTTTGTGGTATATGTGACTAGAGTCATAATGTGCAGTGTTGTGTCAATGTGAGTGTTGCCAATACCAATCTAGTGATGCAGCTTGAGGCCTTAAGAATACCTGTGGTACACACTGGGTAAGGTGTCATTCCTATTCTCATTAGTTCCACCTTGGGTTAGCAAGTCAAGATGAAGCTAGGTAGACAGACACGTCTCTGAGTTGAAAATCATCTGCATCTTGATCACTCCCAGGTGAGTACACTTAAATTGAGAGTTGACAGACAGGGGTATTTGGGAAAATGAACACTGAGCTGAGTTAGAGAAACAGGGTCTATTGGGCTTTGCGGTCAGGTCACTCCCTCTACTTCCTGACACTTGACAAATTGTATACTCCCGGGTGAGTGAAGAGCATTAGAGAGATTATAAACAGGTGATTTGGGCAAGTGAACATTGGGCTGGTGGTTGGATTTACAGAAACAGGGCCTCCTGGGAGTTGCAGTCAGGTCACTCCCTCTACTACACACACTGTACACATGGTATCCTCCCAGGTGTCTGCCCTTCAAATGAGAGTCGAGGAACATGGGTATTTGGATAAGTGAACACTGGGCTGGTGTTTCAAGTTACAAACTCAAGGTCTTCTGGGAGTTGCAGTCAGGTTACTCCCTCTACAGCACACACTACACAAATGGTATCCTCCCAGGCGAGAACACTTCAACTGAGATTATAATCAGGAGTATTTGGACAAGTGAACACTGGGCTTCTGTTTGGAGTTACAGAAACAAAGCCTGTTGGGAGTTGCAGTCATGTCACTCCCTCTACTGCACACACTATATGAATGGTATTCTTCCAGGTGAGCACACTTCAATTGAGAGATTACAGACAGGAGTATTTGGAAAAGTGAACACTGGGCTGGTGTTTACAGTTACAGACACAAGGCCTCCTGGGAGGTACAGTCAGGTCACTCTTTCTACTACACACACTATACACATGTGGGCATATTTATATTCTGTTTGCGTCGGATTTGTGTCATTTATTTACGCAAATCCGGCACAAACTTAACTCCATATTTATACTTTGGTGCTAGACCCCTCTAGCATCAAAGTTATGGAGTTTACGTCATTTTTTTACCATGGAAACTTACCTTGCGTCAATGAGATGCAAGGTAGGTGTTCCCGGGCAAAAAATGACTTTCAGACATTTGTGCCTTATTTATCCTCCCATGCAAAAATGGCGCACAGCAGAAGAAGCGCACTAAATAATGGCGCTAAGCCTGATAAGCGCCATTATTTAATGCCTGGGTCAGGGCAGGCGTAAGGGGACCTGCGGGTTCATTTCCATGGTCGGAGACCATGGAAGCAGTCCACAGGTGCCCACCCTGCACCCAGGGACACCCCCTGCCACCCTCACCCACACCTAGAGAACACCCATGGATGGGGGGACCCATCCAAGGTAAGTCCAGGTATGTTTTTCTTAATTTTTGTTAAAGTGCCATAGGGGGAGCCTATCTTGGGCCCCCCTACATGGCACTGTGCCCAATGGCCATGCCCAGGGAACAGAAGTCCCCTGGGCATGGACACTGGGCAGGGGGGCCTGACTCATGTCTTTGCTAAGAGAGGAGTCATGTCCATGGGGGTTGTGCGTCAAAAAATGACTCAGGTTAGAGTCAATATTTTTTACGCTAACCTGACTTTTACCTTTCTTTGACGTACAACCCCCATTCTTCCCTGCACCTCCCCTGCCCGGTTAGCGTCATTTATTTTGACGCTAACCGGGCCTTAGCGCCGGCTAGTGTAATTCCTTAAATATGACGCCCGGCTGGCATCTAGGAATGGTGGTAGCCGGCGTTAAACATTTTGTCGTAAAACTGTGCTACCGCAGGTTTGCGTCAAAAGGTATAAATCAGGGCCATGGTATCCTTCCAGGTGAGTACACTTCAATTGAGATCTGAGGAACAGGGGTATTTGGACAAGTGACCACTGGGCTGCTGTTTGGAGTTACAGACACAAAGCCTCTCTGGAGTTGCTGTCAGGTCACTCTCTCTACTACACACACTAAACACATGGTATCCTCCCAGGTGAGTACACTTCTACTGAGAGTTAGCAAGCATGGGTATTTGGACAAGTGAACATTGGGCTGTTGTTTGGAGTTACTGAAACAATGCCTCCTGACAGGTGCAGTCATGTCACTTCCTCTACTACACACACTATACAATTGGTATCCTCCCAGGTGATTACACTTCAATTGAGAGATTACAAACAGGAGTATTTGGACAAGCAAACACTGGGCTGGTGTTTAGAGGTACAGAAACAGGGCCGCCTGGATGTTGCAGTCATGTCACTCCCTCTACTACACACACTATACAAATGGTATCCTCCCAGGTGAGTACACTTCAATTGAGAGTTGGGGAACAGGGGTATTTAAAAAAGTGAATATTGGGCCTGTGTTTGGAGTTACAGACACAAGGCCTCCTGCGCATTTGGGTCAAGTCACTCTCTCTACTACAAACACTATACACATGGTGTCCTCTCAGGTGAGTACACTTCAATTGAGAGTTGAGGAACAGAGGTTTTTGGACAAGTGACCATTGGGCTGCTGTTTGGAGTTACAGACACAAGGTCCCGTGGGAGTTGCAGTCAGGTCACTCTCTCTACTACACACATTATACACATAGACCCTCATTCTGTCCTTGGCAGTAAAAAACACCTACCGCAGCGGTGATGGGCACCAAAAGACTGTCAATGCGGCTACCATCCGTCCACCAGATTATAACCACAGCCGGACTTCTGCCACAAAAAGGATGGAAATCTAGCAGTGGTTATACTGGCAGATGGTAGTAAGGTGGCACTGCTACCACCAGCACTGCCACGCCAGTAGACCGCCGCCAGCCGTATCATGACCTGTGATACGGCCTGGTGCTCTTCTGCTGGCGGGTGCTGCTGGCGGTAGCAGCACCTCTTCCCGTTCCTTGACGGAAGAACACCTGGAAGAAGGTAAGTTGGGCTTCTGACAGGGGAGAGGGGTGGGGGGTGTTATGTGTGTGTGTGGGGTTGCATGCATGAATGTGTGAGTGTGTGCGTGAATGCGTCTGTGTGTTGTGTTGTTTGCATGGGTGTATGCTTGTGTGTGAATGCATGTAAGAATGGAAATGTGAGTGCGTGTCTGCATATCAGTGTGAAAGTGTGTACTGATGTGTGCAAGCATGACTGGATGTATGCGTGTAGGAATGCGTGTATGCCAGTGTGAGTGAGTGGGTGTATGCCTGGTGCGTGTCTGCAGGTGTGTGCGTGTATGGGGGGTGGCGGATCAGAAGGGGGAGCATGGATAGAGGGGGAGGTGTGGGGGGTATCTGGGGAGTGTTTGGGGGGTGAGTGAGCCGCCTACCAGTGACCGCATGCACATGGTACCCTCCAAGGTGAGTACACTTCAATTGAGAGTTGAGGAACAGAGATATTTGGACAAGTAAACACTGGGCTGGTGTTTGGAGTTAGTGAAACAGTTCCCCCTGGGAGTTGCAGCCATGTCACTCCCAATATTAAAATGGTATCCTCCCAGGCGAGTACACTTCAATTGAGAGATTGCAAAAAGGGGATTTTGGCAAGTGAACGCTATACGCTTGGTTGAAGTTAGAGAAATAGGGCCTCCTGGTAGTTGCAGTTAGGTAACTTTCTCTACAACACACTAGACAAATTGTAGGCATTACATATCTGTATGCAGGCTGCATTTAGGTTTGGGAATACATTTACATGCTGAGACATACCATGAGTCCTGGGATGATTTGTTGACACTGTAAAACTTAATCTGCGTACCAACAGCTAGACTTCCGCCACATTTGGTGTAATTCTGTCCAGTGATTCGGATTGGGAAACGCAATGTTCTTTGAGACACCTTTTTCTTGGCCCATGCTTGACGGATCACCCCAAACCTTTCCATGTGCAACAAGAATCACCTCAGTACTTTTTTGTAGCATTTTGTGAAGATTCTTCAAACGGTGGCAAATATATAGACAAAAACTACCTACTGGAAACTGCCTCTAGGTAAGATATATTTATATATATATATATCTATCTCTATATATATATATATATATATATATGTATATATATATATATATATATATATAGAGATAGATCTAGATATATATATATATATATGTGTGTGTGTGTATATATTAATTTGAGAGCTGCGAGGCCCTCACCATTGTAACAAATACTGGCAAAAAGAAGAAAAAAAGCGCAACACCTGCCCTAGGTGAATCTGGAGGGTGGGGAACCTTTCATGTTCTTTGCAGGGGGGGGGGCAGTTTTGTTATGCTAATGATTGCCACAGTAGTTCCTGACACTGACCAAAACTACTTTGTGTGCCAATATGCTCCTTGTGGAACAGCAGAATGCATTCACTCATAGTAAAGCCAGGCGATAGAGAAATAGAAGGTTAATAAAAATGAAATGCCTTGGTTAACACCAGACTTAATTAGGGTCCCAATTCTTAAAGAAAGTCGCAAAAGTGCACCCCTGGTATATGTCTTTGAATTAGTGGCTTTCGTGAATTCACAAGAACTTACAGAAGAAGACCCTGAAATCGTACTCCAAGAAACTCCTAGAATTGTATTTTAGCACAAGCAAATATGCATGTGTAGATTTGCTCATGTGAAAATCTATTGAGCATTTACAAGTTCACTTTCCATCCAACCACTTTTTTCCCAACCGTCGAAGAAATTCTACTCCTGCCATTGTCAGAAGTAAATTTCAAACCTTTCTCATTATGGGAAAAAATTAGAGAAGAGCTTATGAAAACCCTTAAAACATGTAAGTTTGCAGACTCAGAGGCATTCCAGCCCTGGAACTGTGCTTCCTGCTTCCTACAGCCGCAGTATGTAGATCTGCAGAAAGGTGGCAAAATAAGAGAATTGCTATAAAAGTGATTGAAATTGCAAGTATTCAAGCCCTACTATAGTCGCAGTCCTGGCATAATCAGAGAGGCTATTATCAGAGCTCTTACATAATGAGATTGCTGCTATGATTTGTCACCGCACTACATGGCACCAAAGGGACAAGTAGATTTTTTTACAGTACAAGTAGATTTAAGTAGCAACCTGTCCCATGGACAAGTAGATATTTTAATAAATTCCATACCCCTGATACTTTATCATTGTTGTAATATTTTTTAACAACACAAAAGAATGATGGATGGAGTGCTGAAAAATGTCAAACACTCACCCTCAGTCCCAGATCTGGATTAAATCCATCACTCTTTTGGTCACCACACCACCCCAGCTCGGACCCAGCCATATGCAAATCAATCCTGACCCTGCTCTCCATGGTAACAGTCCAGCTCAAACTGCTGGGCCAGGCTCTCCCTTGACCAGAAAAAAGCATCCTGGGACCGGTTTCGGGGTATCACCCCTCATCAGCCAGGCTAGCTTTAATCCAATGGCACAGTGAGCAAGGGACCCACGTCTGGGCATACCCTGGCCACTTATTTTTTAAAACATTGTTTGACATGTTTAATGTTTTTAATATTTTATTTACATTTTTTTTTAAACTATTGAACATTTTTATGATAATACCCATTGAATTCTATAGGAAAAAGCCTTTTTATAGTTTAATTTGGCAGACATTTTTTCCACTCGCCTCTACTTTGTAATCTATTGGTGTTATTTTGGGTAATTTCTACAGGAAGAATTTGGGGTTAAGTCCTGCTGTTTGTTGGGAAAGGTAAATCCCTTTTGATTGATTTTTTAAGGGTTTTGAGAGAAGGGAGGTGGAGGATGGATGTGTAAAAGTTGGGTATAGTGTGGTTTTAGAGTTTTGGGTACGTTTAGCTGTGTTTTTGTTACTGTTTTGCACTATATTGTTGAGTCACATTGTTAAAAATGTATTAATAATGTACGATGTTATTGCTGAAACATGTGATGTGATTTACGTTTTGATTATTAAGGGCCTAACAAAGAGTTTGCCGGATTAGAAATCCTGCCTGCCAAACTCCCGACAGGGCGGCGGCCGCCTTTATGGCAACCACCCCACTGGAATTATAAAGAGTTTCCTGCTAGGCTGGCGGGCGTAAACCTCAGTTTCTGCCCGCCGGCCTAGCGGGAAACAGTCTACAGCATTAACTCCGGCTCATAACCGAGCCGGCAGCAATGCTGCAGCCCGCTGAGTGCACCATCACTCTCGCAATGTTCACTGTCTGCAAAACGGGTAGGGTCTTCAGAAGGGATAGGGGTTTGGGAGGTTGAGGGAGTGGTCGTCTTACCTGTGGGTGTTGATGCTTTTGGTGTGTGCGTGTGTGAGGTATGCTTGGGTTTGGGTGGTGTCTGTTGCATGTGTGAGTGTGGACATTTATGTGTCTTGGGGGCTGTGAGGTAGAGGTGCTGGGTGAGATGGGAGTGATGGTTGTGTGTGGGTCTTGGGGTGGTGTCTGGGGCATGGTGGATATGGTGGCTGTGTTTGCGGGAGTTGGGGTGGTGTCTGGGGATATGGTGGATGCGTGTCTATGTTTGTGGGTGTTGGGGTAGTGCCTGGGGGCATGGTCGATGTGGTGGCTGTGTCTGTGTGTGTTGAGATTTTGTCTTGGGGTATGGTGTCTGAGGTGTGTGGGTCTGTGGGTTCTAAGGTGTTGTCTGGGTGCATAGTGGGTGTAGCGGATGTGTCACTGGCTGTTGTGGTGGTGTCTGTGGGTATGGTGGTTGTGGTGTGTGGGCCGGTGGAGGTGGTGGGGGTATCTGTGGCAATGATGGTTATTTTGGTGTCCTTGAATGACTGTTAAATGGTTCCGTGCAGGTGTGTCTTGTGGTGCATGTGTGTGTTGCAGTAGGTGCATGCGGATGTATCTGTGTGCTTGGGACAGGTAGGGGAATAGGTCATTTGGACTGGAAGAAGTAAGTGGTGGGAGAGGATTGTGGGTGGTGGATGGCTGGCGTCAATGACGAGGCCAGAGCCTGAAAAGATCTCTGTACGCAAGCCATGGCACTATGAATGCCTTCCAGGTATGCAACCATTTGCTGGAACTGGCTGCCTTGCACCTGGATGGCATTCAAAATGGCAGTCTGACCCAAGAGATACTCTTCAGGAGGTCAATAGCCTCCTCACTCAGTGCAGCAAGGGTAGCCGGGGCAGGAGGTGAAGTGCACTGGGCGAAGGAGAAACCCACCCTCTTGGATGAATAAGTATGGCCAACTGGGTGGGGAGCAACAGGGAGGGTGGTGATGGAACTGGGTGTGGCAGACAAGGATGGAACAAGAGCAGGTTCTGATGGGTCCACCACCACTAGGGAGTAGGCACTGGTGGTAGAATCAGAAGATGATGAGGTCGATCCTGTGTCTTCTGTGGCACTCCACTCACCCGCTGGGCCACTGGGTCCCTTCTTGTAGGTAGTGCCATGACTGATGGTAACATGGCCAGATGCTTCCCCACTTGGTTCCACCCTGTCTCCTTCTCTTGCCTGGGATGCTGCTGAAATTACAAAGAGAAATTGGGTGATTAAATTTTCCTGATCTCACTTGAACAACAGCTGTGATTAGCAAACATTACTATGATGTACAGTAGCCCCACAGCAACAAGCTCCACCAAAATGGCTCCTACATTTGCTACACCATATGCATGCATGCTGTCAGCAGTTGGCCACACAAAATTCAGATTCACAGACAGCTCCAGTTGCATGAGTGAAGTTGTGCAACCCCAGTACCCATTGGACAAATAGGAGACCTTATCGCCTTCAAGGGGTTGCCTCATGTAGCATTCCTCAGTTACCTGTTGTCATAAAATAGTAGGGCAATGCCAAGTTCATTTACACAGATACCACACAAGGTCATGCATCCAGTTAATTTTCACATACCAAATACCGCATCATGAGAAATGATGGTCAAAGATCCAGCCATGTTGCTGACAGAAGTACAGTAAATTAGTTGTAGACTGTACTCAATTGTGTCCTAGGTCACTGGGCCAATAGGCAAGGCACATCAGCATGCAACAACTTCCATAGCTACGCAAACAATTACTCATCTTGTGTGTCACACATGGCCCATCCCCAAACCTCAGGGGGAGATGGCAGAACCTAACACATCAACTTGGCAATGTTACAGGCAGGGATATGCCCTGGAGTCACCCCCTTGTAGCTGCTGTGCTCCCCTCAGATGCCCATCAACCTCCGGGTAGGCCACTGCCAGCCTGCGGGCGATTCAGGGGGGTCAAGCGCCAAAATGTGCCCCACCCATGTTGGGCAGACAGCCCCAGCTGGACCTCAGCAATCTTCTGCATTCAGCGTCTCAGGTCCTCCCGCCTCTTGTGACAGTGGGAGCTCCACCGGCTATGGACCCCCAGGGTCTGCACCTTCCAGGTGATGGCTCTCTGAATTTCCTTCTTCTGATGGGTGTTGACCTGTATGGATGCAAGAGACAAATCAAAAGTTTACAAACTCAAGTTTTTGCCCAAATGGTTGTGCTACACACTTGTCAGAAACACCAAGCACAAAATGTTAAACTTATCAACACACCACAAGTGTAAAGCACACATGCTGATAAGTACAGGGACAAGACTACACATTTTTGGAGTCTTCTGCAGACTAACCCACTACCCTGCTCATGGCCTACACTGACTAAACAAGTTTACTGACATCAGGTAGCCCAGGCTCAAGCAACATGTACTGTAATGTGAGCCACGAAGAAACACACCATTGTGGCCTTCTGAAGGGTAAGCTTCTGTGGCCTGACTGGACAGGCACCTTTACACTCTGCAACATTGAGTCACTGCACACAGTCCCTACAGGCAATTACCATAGTACAGATTTCACCCTAAGACTTGAGTGACAATGAAAGGGCTGCCATTGTGGGGACAGAAAGTCCAGCCCTGTGCATGTGTGGACATGTGGCCTATCCAATGTAGACTCATGCCACTTCAGGGTTGTTTTCTGTGGTATGTATCTGTACCACAGAACACACTTTTGACCATATATGGCAAACCTACAGAAATGGTATCCAACATATAAAGGTATGTTTGGTCTAATTTCTGCCATGTAACCAAGCTAATGCGTCACATGTCATGGCATCCCTGGAATCTACACACTATCTGCATTGTGGGTTTGTCAGTTGTGCATTACGCTTGTACTGGACAAATATGAGTTATGTGAAGGTGACAACAGAGCTGTGGGAGTAAGGGACCTGTCATAATTGAAGGACACACATTGACAATGATGCAAAATACACATATGTCCTAGTTTAGGGACTTACCTCAGTACCCATTCCTAATCCAGTCAATGGACTGAGGCATTCAGGCCAAGTCTTGCCACTACAGCCTCATATTGGCCACATGCCAGGATCTGCAGGTCTCCTGGGAGTGGGCACAGTGCCACAGTTGCATAGCCACAGTAACTCTACCCCAGCCTGGACCATGTCTCATACTGGGAGATATATTTGACAGACCCTGGTCATACAGTACCTACATGACACTCCCATTTCCATCACTTCCATACATGACAGTACATCATGTGGCCATCATCAACCGTTTGGCAATGCCAGATGTGGGATGCATGATCTATGGCACTATACACCTTGCTTACAAGATCTTCAAATGACTCAAATATGTTTCTTGACATTTACAATCATCATAGCCATTGATGTGCTCTTGTATGGCTGTAAAGTGTCCTTGCCTAGATATATGAATGCAACACAAGGATGATCTAGGTCTCAACACACATCACACAAGACAATGTGAATGTGCAATACATAGAGTACTTTTATCCATTACCTGCACCATGTACATCCCATTGATGCCACACAAAATGTGACAATGGGCACACAAGAAGTCTAACTGGCACACAAGGGGCACATTGTAGCGTGTAAGTAGGGAAAGGATAGTGTTGTACAGAGTCAAATGTACCTATGAGGTTTTACCTGCTCCTTTGGTGAGCTATAGTGCTGAACATACAGGCAAAGTACCTCATCCGTGAGGTTCTCCAGCTCTCCTGGAGAGAAGGCAGGTGCTCTTTGACCTGCTGACTGTGGCATGATTGCTTCCAGAGGCACCACACAGCAGCTGAAGTGGTGGAAATGTTGATGGCAGCAGAGTCAGGAGTCAAATGAGTGAATTTGCAAAACACGTCTTACACGTACGTGGTCATCAGTGCCGACGGTCACAAGCATTGGCCCACGATTGCCACAGGCAACAAAGTTAGCCTATGACTGTGTGCAACGCGGGTGGGACCATCCACCACGCATACCACTTCTGCTGGCGGCCACAGGTAGTGACAAATATCCAGTGCAGCAGGTCAGGCATCTGCCATTTTGACGGTTGGAAATACAGTTGTGGGCCCTGAAAAATGTGTCACAACACAAATATATGTGTATGATCATCACCAACATCCCAAAGCACCCTTGATGCGTTGGTGTCTACTACACAATCAACAGTGTAGTGTGTTGCTTGTCACAGATGGCGTAAAACTGCGGTTCCTGGTTCACCACTGGTGACAGTATTTTTCGCTGTCGAAATGGACTGTCAAATTTAAAGAGGCACATGAGGAGCAGATAGTTGAGTGATGTCCAAATCCATGTTGTACACACATGTGAAGATATCCATAGGAATCACAATTGGGCCTTGAGTAGTGCACAGTATGGATGTGTAATGAATGTAATGTTATTCCAATCGTTCCTGCATTGTCACATGGACTTTTGTTGTATACTTCATGTATGTTTGTGTGTACACATTTACTAATGCTCCAACTCATCATATGTCACAAATAGGTATCCTGGGAGAGGGAGGAGGTGACAAGCTCCAGTCTACCGTCCACTGCCACACTTTCAAACCATTGAAGAACATCACATAATAAAACTGTTCAATCTGAATTGGCATACTACTGTGGATTTATGTCATCAGTTGGAGCTCGATATAATGTCTGAAAACACTAATCCAACATGCATACCACCCATTGTTGGACTCATGGCAGTAATACACTTCCTGGCCACAATGTCCATACAACATACAGTGGCTATATCTTGTGGCATGTCCTAAAATTTGTTCAGTAGTGTGTTAAGAGACATGCTATCAGCACTGCTGAAAACACATTGACAGCTAGATCAGGTTCCACAGGCATGAAGATTTGGCCAATGTGAATGCTGACTTCTATAGTTTTGCTTGCCTCCCACATGTAGTGGGAGGCATCGATTGGACACATGTTGCCTTGGTGCCACCGCAAGCCAGTAAACAAGTCTATCAAAACAGGAAGAACTTCCCATCTGTCAATGTGCAAGTTGTCTGCTTGTCAGATCTCTACCTCATAAATGTTTGTGCCCGGTTCCCTGGATCAGCCCATGATTTCTTTGTAATGCAGAACAGCACCATACTCCAGCTGATGTCACAACTCTAACCAGAGAGGGCCTGACTGGTTGGTAAGTCACAGCTATCCTGATTTTGTGTGTTGAATGTCAGGTGCTACAATCATGAAATGAGTGACTAATTGTGACATCCATGTCTCATTCCAAGAGTGAATTTATGGCACACAAAGGAGGACATTATGAAAGAGGTCACTTGCTGGCAGTGGTGGGTGACTTGCCATCTGCCCCTCCTAGATTCTTTGCTGGACATCCCTGTTTGCGAGGGGAGAATCAGCTGCTACAGAGGTGTCTGAGGCTGGTTGTGCCTCTGGCAGGGCCTCCCTTCCTGTGGGTGCTGCAGATGTACTTGGCAGCAATGTCGTTGCCACACAGGAAGGGGTAGATAGTGAGAGGAAAGCCCTGATCAGGATGGTATTGATCTCCCTGAGCACCTCTGTTAGGATGCCCATGTTGTCAGAATCTTGTTTGTCTATCATGACCCTCTGCTGCTGCTTAATATCCCAGAGTTCAGTCAACATCTGGCCCCATCACGCCTTGAGACTCCTGACAGACCCCCAAGATATGGCTGATGGTGTCCTGGCTGACAGCATCCCAAGTGGCCTCAACATCTCTCCCACACACCCTACCCCTATGAGCCTGTGCCCTTGGCACAGGGTGCCCTCTCCAACTAGGTCCTGGACCCTCAGTGTCAGGAGTGTCAAGTTCAACCTCAGGAACCAGGACTGGGGGCACAAGATGGTGGAAACTGTGCTAGGTACACAGGTTGGGGGCACATTGTTGCCTGGGATGTCGATGCAACAGGGCTGGGAGGTGATGTTGTGGGCATAGTGAGACTCACTGTTGCCATCTGACCAGGTTGCCAGGTTGGCCAGGACCGTCCTCAACGTCCACAAGTCCAGGAGTGTTGTCATCACTGAGGGCTTCATCTGGGGGGTGGGTTGAGGGTCTGGGGGGTGGAGTCTGTTGGGTGGCCTTGTGTGCCCAGGTGGCAGCTCGACCTGATGATGAAGGGAGTGCATTGTTACTGGTTGAAGTGTGACATCAACCTCCACAGCTTTTGTGTTACAGTTAGTGGAGACATTGAACATTCGCAAGTTGTAGGTTAGCCTTTTGTGCTATGTTACTATGATATTGGAGTATTTGATGTAACTTGAATAGCTTGCCTAAACTATTAGACTCAAGCAGCTCATGAGATGTGCAGATCAGTTGCACTTTGGATGATGGACTATAAATGACATTTTACCAACAGTAAAGCCAACAAAGTGTAGAATCAACATGTGCCTTTGACCATTTGGAGGCCTAGTTAATTGAGATACAGGCAAACCCAGAACTTTGTTGAATATGTCACTGCAGTCATCATGTGTGCAGTGCTGTGTCAATATGTTTGCTGCCACTACCAATCTGGTGATCGCAGCTTAAGGCCTTAGGAGCACTAGGGCTCAGATTAATACTTTTTGATGCAAAACTGCGCAAATGCAGTTTTGCGTAAAAAAGTATAGCACGGCTTGTGCCATTTCTGAGTGCCAGGCGGGTGCCAAATTTATGCAAGCCGGCGCAGAGGGTGGGCTGACGTCATGGAAAATGACGTTAGCCGGGTGGGGTGGCGGGTATGGGAGAATAGTGTTTTGCACCAAAAAATATCTTTAGGCTGGTTTTTGTAGTTATGTATTTGGAGTCAATATTTTTGTTTTTGATATTTAATTTCCGATATTTGTGGTTCTGGATATTTTTTGGATTAATGTTATGCCACTGATCCACCTGATAGTCAGGGATGCAGGCTGGGAGTTGTTCAAGGATGTTCTGGTTCTGTGCGGTCGCGGGGGTGTCATTGGTTATTCCTCGGGCCCCGGGCGATGTAGGGCAACGTTGTCCTCTATGTTGCAGTAGCCAGCCAGCCAATGCTGGGCTACTAGTCTCTTTGCACAGCGGCTGGAGCGAAAACCTTCAGTGGAGGCTGGTGCTCATTGTGGATGACAAATCTTCTCTGCCCTGGCTGACAGCCTACAGCAGGTGGCGCAAAGACAAGAATATGACCCCCTGCTGGAGTTGTGAACATTCCTAGGAGTCATAAACAAAGGCCTGCCTAGGTGGGAAGTGTTACCTCCCTCCCTGCAGGATGGCTAGTGATGGCACATCAAGGCGGTCTGCTTCAAAGGCTGCACCGCCTCTGAAATGCAAGCAGGCTTCCTTCCAGAGGTGGACACACCCACCCCCCTGCCCCAGGCACATTTTCACTAAGGCAGGCAGGAAAATTAGGTCGCCAGGAGGTGTACACCCACAGAAGGCTAGCCACACCCCCAGGGTGAACTACCTAGTCTCTACACCTGAGGATGGGTTCTGACATTTTTAGAAGTGGCAGTGTAGAGGCTTCTGGGTAGAAGAGGTGCCACACTCAACTGGATGTGGTCACCTCAGGGGCGGATTAGCCACTGTGACTAGTAGTGTATTGGCCACTATCCTCCACACCACTAACACCCATAAATCTAGGATTTCAGGGGCACCCCTGGTACTAGAAACTCAGATCTGACAAACCTGTGAAAGGACAAGAAGAAGAGACCTGTTATTGCAAATTCAGGCTCTTCACAAACCAAAGGCATGAAAACCTGCACCTACAACAACAATCCTGTAACTGCACAACAACGACTTGTCCTGTACCAGAAGAAAGAGGAAAAATATACAACCCCAAGGCAGCTCCAGAACTCACCTGGACTAGAGACACTAGTCCACTGCAGCCCCAGGCAACTCGGACTCCCCGACAAAAGAATCACTGACCATCGGGCCTGCCAATGGATTTCCCATAAGTAAATGGTCCAGTGTATTTTGAGAGACATAGGCCCTCATTATGAACTTGGCGGTCGAGACCGCCATGCTGGCGGTGGTGGAAATTACCGCCACCGGCATGGCGGTCTCGACCGCCACATAATGAAGGCAGTGGGGACCGCCAGAGGTGGACTTCCACCACCGACAGGCTGCCTGATAATGGCGGAATTCTTCATTCGACAGGGACCTGCGGATAAAGAACCCTTATTCACCCGCCATGGAAAGGCTGCCTGAAGGGGTGCTCCAGGGGCCCCCGTGCAGTGCTCCGTCGCGCAGATCTGCACGACGGGTGCTGCTGCACCCGACGCACATCGGCATTGACAATGGCTCCATGTGGAGCCGTCGGCAATGTCCCGGCCCAGCAGAATGTTTATTATTCAGCCAGCGGGGTCTCAAGGGGGCTAGGGGTCTGTGATAAGACTGCCAGCATGAACAGGGCGGGGATTCACGCTGTGTTCATAATGACCTCCATAGTCTTGACCTCCAGCAAGTTTCAGGTATCTACAGTTCTCCCCTGGACTCTGGAAGGTCGAAATACCTAACAGCTCCCTTTGCTACTAGCAAGGTTTGTTGGTGACCAGTCCGGCTACCAGCTACTTTATTTGATGCTGTGCCTCAAAGGAACTCTATAGAAACTTGAACACATCTTGTCATAACGGCAAATCCAGCAACCGCTGAACCACCACAGACGAGTCAGGTAAAAATATGAAGACTGTCCTGATCTGGTCTTAGGACCATCCTCACCTTACCCCTCCATTGGTTTTCATGAACTCGACCTGCAAGTGGTGGTTTGCTACTAGTCCATTTCTTCATTGACTGCAATGTGAAAGTTTTGCAAAAGTGGAATGCACTGATTTATTTTTCCTTTAAAAATTCATAACTCCAGTCATACTCATCTGATTGTCTTAATCTGGTCTCTAAATTTATATAAAATTCTGCTCTATTCTTATATATTGGTGTTGGATTTCTTTTGAGTCCTGTCTGTTCCTTGTTGTCCATGTTGGAGCTCTGAAATTTTTAACACATGTTCCTTTAGTAAAGCCTGACTACTTTGTGCCACACTACCAGAAGTGAGCTGGGGTTTATTAGTGTGAATCCAAAGGACCCAGTTTGGAATTTTGTGAGGGTATTGCATAGTAAAACTGAACTAGCCTCACTGCATGATACACTCAGTTTCCTACATGTAGGATTAGATTGAAGGGGACCTGTGAGTAGATGCATGCATGTGGGAAAGTGTGTGTATGCCCATACCCTGCGGCACCACTGTCAAAGAGCTCGTATATCTCCAGGCAGTGCACAACACTTGCACCCTCAGCCAGTGCGGAGCTCATGTTACTTCACTTGAACAGATGTCTGGTGCTCTCTCGTAGGAAGGTGGAAGGTACAGCTAGCAATATAGAGGGGTACTCAGAGCTTTGGTCCATGAAGGGACCATGATTAGAGGGCACCATAATTGGAATCCTTCCCTTTGTTTGTGGGGCCACCAAGCCACTCATTAACAATTAGCACACATGCACTAACAGAGGCTCCTGCAAGAAAACCCTTATAATGCACCCTTGAAGTTGAACTGCCCTCACAAGCATTATGCTTTGCTCCTCTATTTACTCACTCTGAGGTTTGACTGATTCAACCAAACCAGGGAAATTAATATATAAAATGCCAATTTCCTTTATTATGTGAAGGGTTTACATTTGATGTTCCACATGAAACACATTTCAAAATGGACTAGACCACCTTTTAGAATTCTAACACATAATTGCAAGTTAACCTGTCACACGTTTAACACCTTCACTCGAA
This sequence comes from Pleurodeles waltl, assembly GCF_031143425.1. Classification (NCBI taxonomy): domain Eukaryota; kingdom Metazoa; phylum Chordata; class Amphibia; order Caudata; family Salamandridae; genus Pleurodeles; species Pleurodeles waltl. The sequence goes on along the minus strand of NC_090443.1, from coordinate 280,480,404 downwards.
CCTATTGCTTAGTGCTGGTGACCAAAATGTGTCTTTGGAGATTGGTGCTGAAAACATCTATAGCCAGAACCAGCACAACCCAGTGCACAGTGAAATGCAGACTTCTGGTGAAGGGAGCAAAAAGAATGGGTGTAATGTGCAGTAAAGATTGCTTTAGTCTATGTAGTCCATGCCTCCTGCTTCCAGACCCTCTAAATTCTCAAAGAAATATTCAAATAGTTCCCACTCATCAGATGCAAAATGGACACCCAGGCCCTCATCACCAGCAAGATGGACTATGGCAAAGCACTCTGTTGAAATCACTACCAAACTGATAAAAGAATTCAGACCATATGAAACCAAGCAGCCACATTCACACTCAGCCTTTCGCCTGCGTACACATCATCCTGCCCCTCAAAGAACTCCAATGACTCCCCATTCACTAACCCCCACTATTGAAACTTCTCAAAAACAGATACAAAGTGCTGCACAACCTCTTCCACACCTATCTCAATAGCCACATCAACTTCAACACACCCGCCAGAGAACCTCTGCTCAGCTAGACTCCTACTTGCACACAATCCCCCACATACAAAGAAGCAGAGTCATCTGTCATACTTTCTACAGCCTTGTGCCCAAAGTCTGGAATGACCTGCTCCTACATATAAGAGCTACCTCCTCAGTACTTGAGCTCTGCAGAAATTGAAAACAAGGCTCTTCACCGCGACAAGGCCCCATCACAGCTGACATATTCCTTGCTTTCTCAGCACCAGGATACTCTCTCGGGTGAGCTGTGCACTCCACATATACCCTTAACATAACATGATGTTTAACTTAGCATCATTGTTGTGGTGTTGTTCATATGTCTCTCTCTCTCTCTCGTGCCTCCGGTTTCACACTCAGCGGGTCATTCCGACCCTGGCGGTCGGTGGCCGCCAGGGCCACCGACCACGGGAGCACCGCCAACAGGCTGGTGGTGCTCCTACGAGCATTCTGACCGCGGCGGTTTAGCCGCGGTCAGACGCGGAAAGCCAGCGGTCTCCCGCTGACTTTCCGCCGCTCGTAGGAATCCTCCATGGCTGCGGAGCGCGCTCCGCAGCCATGGAGGATTCCGACTCCCCCTCCCGCCATCCAGTTCCTGGCGGTTCTCCCGCCGGGAACCGGATGGCGGGAGGGGGAGTCGCGGGGCCCCTGGGGGCCCCTGCCGTGCCCATGCCTATGGCATGGGCACGGCAGGGGCCCCCGTAAGAGGGCCCCTAAAAGTATTTCAGTGTCTGCAAAGCAGACACTGAAATACGCGACGGGTGCAACTGCACCCGTCGCACCTTCCCACTCCGCCGGCTCTATTACGAGCAGGCGTCATCGTGGGAAGGGAGTTTTCCCCTGGGCTGGCGGGCGGTCTTGCGAAGACCGCCCGCCAGCCCAGGGGAAAACTCGGAATACCCTCCGCGGTCTTTCGACCGCGGAGCGGTATTTCGGAGGGGGGAAGTCTGGCGGGCGGCCTCCGCCGCCCGTCAGACTCAGAATTAGGGCCTCAGTCTCTGTTCTTTTCCATCTCAGTCACACACTCCTCTCATTTCTTTCTTCTCTCTTTCTCACCTTTCTGTCCATAATCCCACAGATACTCAATTCTCTTTCACTACTCTCTACCTTGTCTCTCTCTATATATACATATATATCTTTCTTCAATCACTTCTCTCAATCACTTCTCTCGCTGTCATCCTCCCTCCCTCTCCTCTTCACTCCCTTGCAGAAACAGGACATGTGGACGATTAACCTGGGTGACAGACGTGTAATACGCCCACATAATATTAGATGGTCCTGGTTTCTCAGTCCCCACAGAACCCAGGGTTTTACATTACAGGAATACATGCTGAAAGAGCTCAACTATGACTGTGAACTGACTCACCTTGATCTATGTCTGTGCAGGGGGTCACCACATTCTGCAGTAGAGTTCAGCTGCATACTTGGAAGAGCTCAGCTCTGTCTGACCAGGGCCGTAGCACTTTGTATGTAGAAACTCAGTTCCGGCTCAATGAAAGCAATTACTGATGGGTGCACAGTCTCTACTCTATCTGCGCATGGGTTCAGCACTATGTATGAAGTAACTTGGCTGCATCTGTGCTGGAGCTCAGCTCTAAATGCAGACAAGAGAGTTCCACTGTAAAAATGATGAGGTCCGTTTGTGGCAGAGCTCCAGTGTCTTTGTATGCACAAGAACCTCCTTCTGTCTGTGCAAGAAAACGTTTTGTCTTCTAAGTGTTCAGTCTATCTCCAGAGAAGCAACCAACTTCCTCTCTCTAATAAAATAGGCACTGAAATGTGCTTCTTGATATTGAGTAGGTATCACCCTTTTAAATGCACTCTGTGATGAAAGAGTTTGGGCATATGGTGCTTTGTTACACAATTGCAACGTGTATCTCTAGTTATCTTGTTTTCTTTCCCCCTCTTAATGGCATACCCTCTTCCTTCCCAGAGTACTCTTTGTTGTGAATGTCTTATTGATGTTCGTTGTTTTTATGTCGTTTTGGTATGTCCTTTTAGTCTACATTTGTAGTGAGGAAATTTAGAAAGAGCAAGGAAGATCAGGCTGAGACAAGGAGACAATGGTGAAAATGAAATGAGACAAAGGTGAAATGTATGGAGTAGGAAGGGGCAGGTAGAGAAAAATTAAAAGAGAGGATGACAAGGAACAGGAGAGGAAACAGCAACATGTGGAGAGAGTGACAAGAGGGGCATAGTGAAGGATGAACAGTGCAGAGGTCCAGGTGACTACCTATGGGCAATGCCTTAGAATTGAAAACGCATAGTAGCACATGGGAAGGAAAGAGTGGGCTGGAGCAGAAAAGAAACTTAAAGAAAAAAACATAAAATCTGAACTCTTGTTTCTGAGCCCCAACTTTGAGCTTTAAAACAGACGGACTCTGAAAAGAGGGGAGTCAGGCGAACTATGTCTCTGAAGTATATGTGTTAACCGACGGGTCTCTACTTAATGGTTTGGATCCTTTGAAATGTGAATGCGCCTTGAATTTGGAGCAGGCACACTCCTCTCTTTGGATAAAGGTTTTCCAACCACCAGCTGCCACTTGCAGAGATGGAAAGGATGATCAAAAGATAGAACACATGAGAGCAGAGCAAACACGGAACCATCACACTGTTGTGGCACAAAGATTTGGTGAAAAAAGTGTCAGGTGCTGTCCGTCCACAGTATCATTCTGATCCGCCTCTTCAGTCTAGTATTTGTCTGTCCATCAAACACAAAGGACGAGATTCACACAATAACCTTCTGGGGCGTGGTTGTGAAAGGCAGCCCTTGGCTGTGCTCAGGAGAAAAATGCATCAGGTGTGTCCCTGCTGTGGTGCGCATGTCCAGCTCTACCAAACTTAGCAAAAGAGATGGTTTGGGGGTAGATGAGCACAGAGAGGGGCTGCATTGCTGCATGCATATGGCTTGTAAGAGTAACTGTGTGACATGACATAATTGTGCAGCCACCACCTTGACACCAATCAGCAACGGCTCCTTATTTGGAGCTTCTGGGTGCTGCCTCCCTTGCCTCCTGTGAGGCCCCTGTGCATTTTTTCAATTTAGCAGTATTCATCACAAGGCAAGTTTCATGTTTTCATGGCCACTGCCAGTGCGAGGGACAGTCCTCCCTGCCTCCTCTTCAGGCTCCTGATGATAGGAGGAGGAGGGGCTGAGGCATGATCTAGCTAAAGAGTGTTGTTTCCAAATAAAACACTGTAACTGGATGTCTGGATTGCGCATGTCTGAGGAGTGTAGTTCAACTACGGTCCCTTCAAAGATGCACAATCCACTAGATTTAGCAGATATGTTGTGCGTGCCTCAGGCAGCGCAGTAGATCTGCTAAAATGTGGCGGTCTGGGCACACATCTGTGCATCCCTGAGGCCAAATGCAAGCTACACAAAATAGCAGGGGCAGGTCCCCAGCACTGCCCCAGCCTCTGATAGAACTGTGCTTCCATTCCTAGCGAGAAGCTGGGACATGTATTGAGGTGGGGGCTTCCCATCGTCAAACCTCTCCCTGGCCGCTCTGGCTCCCCATTGTGGATAGTGCCCAGCACCAGATTCCTGCTCTGCTGTTACAAGCTGACGAAGCAAGGTATGTAAAATACAAATGTTATTTCTATATGCATGTGCTTTTACTTTTTTTCTGAATGTGTTTGTGAGTGATTGAGTGAATGAGATTGAGTGAAAGCATGGATGTGTTTGAGAGGGTTAATGAAAGTGAGACTCGGGCTTTTGGTGTGTATGAATAAGGGGAAGTGAGTACGAGGTAGTGAGTAAAGGAGTGTGAGTGTGTTAAAAAGAGCGCTTGACTGGAGGTTGTCAGAGGGAGTGGAAGTGAGTAGTGGGTGTAGCTATAAATGGTGCAGCAGGTGCAGTTGTTCCGGGGCCCAGAGTTAGTGAGTGTGTACAAACGTGTTAGTAAGTGAGAACAAGAACCAGTCATTATGAGTACGTTTGTGGGTGAGTGACAGTGAGTGGGAGTACGTATAAGTGAGAAAGAGCAACTGAGAGTATGTGAGCTAGAGTGAGTGAGGGGGAAGAGACTTAGGTCCAGATTATCAAAACTTCATGCAGCGCAGCACTCAAAGTTGCTGCACTGGGTAAGAGGAGGAGAGCAGGAAAGCTACATATCTACAAAGATCTGGCACTATCCTGCTTTCTCCCTAGTGCTGCTGCACAATTAGTCTGCCGAGCACACACTTTCGCACCATAGTGTCAAGCTGTCTACGTGACTAACTTTAGATGTGTGCTGTAATGTGCAGTACACATACAAACTGGGAAAAGTTTGGGGAAGTAAAAACATTTCTCCTTTTTAGGGTGGAGTCTGCGTTGCATGCGCTCGCGCATGCGTATCACAGTGAGACGCTTTAGTTATTAGAAAAGGGCTCGGAGCCCTGTCGACGTCACGTCAGTGTGTTTGATTGGTTCGTGGGCTTGCCTAGTAAAATCTGCTTGCTTTCATTAGCGGAAGGCATGCATACGTCATGCCTTTTCTGGTGGCTTGCCCTCCTCCAGCACAGCGACCAAGTACAGAAAACATGCGAGGCTTGCTGTTTTCTGTCAGATCGTGGACTACTGTTTCTCTATTTTCCTAGCGCGATTTCGCTTGGCAGAAGTCGAGCACTTACACAGTTAATTTAACTTTTTTACGTACACAAAAGCACTTTTGCTGATAGATGAAAAGTCGGGTTAGGAGTTTACAACGCGATCAGCTCTAACATGAGCAAACGCGAGACCCGTTGCATTGCAAATGCTTGTTAATGTCTGCTTTCAAGTGGCATTTTTATATGCAAACCTCTGTCTACTATTAAAGGTAGATAGGGGCTTGCATCAAAAATCATAGGTAGTTGCATGGAAATGCCCATGTACCACCTATGGAATGCCCCCTTGAAGCATTGCTGCTTTGTATTACTTTCAACCAACTTTCCAGTACAAAATAGGTTTTCGCTGGAAAGTAAATAAAAAAACATTGGCAAAGCCGATAGGTTTCGCCTAAGCGAAATCTACTGGATATGTCAATGTTTTTCGACACATTGTGTGGCAACGCTGGTTGCAGTACAACGTGTTAGAAAAAAAAGAACAACTATTAAGAAAAGAACGCAACAGATATGTAAAGTGAAGTGCCCCGAAGGAAGTTTCAGATAGCGCAAACTGGACTTGAGAGTACTGGAGCTCTTTATACTGTATGAGCACCAGTCACATTACATAAGGACACATTCATGTTAGGTTTATTTTTAAGGGAAGGGGAGTTTAAGTGATTTGTCCAAAGTCACAGGATGTTGAGCTGATGCCGAGACTTGAACCCAGGAGTTACAATGCCGCGACTGCCATTTTGGAATGAATGTTGTTATGCGAATGTATGTTTTTACTCACTTTATTATCAAAATGAGCATTTTATCAGAAGTACATATGCTTTGTTCATTTATACAAATGTATTAGTTTTGCTCCATAAAAATGAAAAACCTATCTGGGTCGCTTTGAATTGTTACTACGTTAGGTACTTTGGATTGCTGCATAACTCACAATCTTGAGAATGTGCACAGTCTATTGCATTAAATAAGATAGTTCTGGGGATGCTTCTGAAGAACGTCACAATGAATCCTTAATTTCCAAGATGGTCTCAATTTTGGCTCACTTATGAGAGCTTTGATGCAAAGCGTTTAGATTACAGAGGGGTGGGGGAGATCTGTGGACAGCAACGAAAGGTCAGAGGTAGCAAGAAGTGAAAGGAAGGAAGTGGTGAGAGGAACAGAGCTAGGAACAATACATCCAGGCAGGTAGAAGAGACGAGTAGGAACAGCCTGAAAAACAAGCATTCACGATAAAAATCTGTGGAAGGAGCACTGCAAAAAGCTCCTTGGGAAGCATATGTCATGTAGAAGGACACTGGCCAGTAACCTATGGCAGTGACCAGGAGGAGTACTTTGTCCCGACTCCACATGGCATTGACAGCAGGACAGCAAAGCAGCACAGATCAGGAAGTGAAAGCAAACAATGACTTGCTGGCAAATCAGAAGCACACAAATTAGAGCAACCTTGGATTTAGCCAATGATATGTTCAGATAAGTAAGAGGTGGGTTTTAAGCCCCTTTTGAGGTTTTTTTAATCACAAACGATTTCACAACACCGTAATGCAGGTGAAACCTAAAAAAACTGCACAGATTTGCCAGCACTAAATGGTTGTTAATTTGGGTTTAAATGTGAGATGAAGTGAGTATGAGTGAGGCAAAGTTTTGAAAAAATGGGGTGAACTTCTAAGCAGTATTACGCCCCACCACTTTCAAAGATCACCAGCTGCCACTAACCCCAATACTAACTGACAAAATGTGACCTAATGATCTGAGCTGCTGACTTTGGGTCTGGGGAACGAGGTTTGAATCCCAGTGTCAACTCAACAATCTGTGATCCTGGGCAAATCTCTTAATCTCCTTGTGCCTGATTTTGTGTAATATAATCTAGTGGTCACGTAAAGCACCCAGATGACTTTGCTCAGGGTCTGTTCTAAATAAAACTGCAGAAATAGCAGGCATTGCAAAAGCTAATAGGTCTCCCCCATACATGAGCTATTGGCTTTGCCAATGTATTTTAGCCATTTAGTACACCAGCTTGGCAGCTGTTCAGCATGGCTAAAAGTTAATGTTGTAAAGGAGAGTGCAGTGGAGTGTCATAACGTACAGTGTGGTGGAGTAGAGGTGGGTGTTATGGAGTGCTGTAGAGAGTCATGGAGTGGTGCAGAGTAGAATAGAGTTGAGTTGAGTAGCGTGGAGTGAAGTGAAGAGAAGTGCCATGGAGTGGTGTAGAGTGGAGTGGCATGGAGTGTTGTGGAGTGGTGTAGAGCAGAGTGGAGAGGCATAGAGGGAGTTGCATAGGGTGAAGTAGAATGTTGTAGAGTAGAGTGGTGTGGAGTAGAGTAGATTGTCATAGAGTGCAGTGCAATGAGAGAGGAATGGCATATAATGTCACAGAGTTGAGTGTTGTAGAGAGGAGTACAATGGTCTAAAGTGAAAAGGCATAGAGTACAGTGATGCAGAGGAGTAGATTGCATAGAGTGCAGTGGCTTAGAATGCATAGGCCTAGAGGGCACTGGACCAGCGTAGAGTGGCACAGAGTAGAGTGGTGCAGAGTTGTGTGGAGTGGCACTGTGTAGATTTCAGAGGCGTAGTGTGCAATGACGTAAAGTGGAGTGGCGCTGGGTGGAGTAGAGTGGGGTAGATTGCAGTGGCGTAGAGTAGATTGTTTTAGAGTTGAGTGAACTGTTGCAGGATAAAGTGGAGTAGTGCAGGATACAGTGCAGAGTAGTGGCATAGAGTGCAGTGATGTAGGGCTGTGTAGAGTGTAGTGGCATAGAGTACATTGGTGTAGAGATGAGTGGTACAGAGTAGAGGGCAGTGGTATAAACTGCAGCGGTGCAAAGTAGCGTAGAGTTCAATGGCAGAGTGTGCAGTCTTTCAGAGTAGAGTGTCTCAGTGTGGTGAAAAGTAGCATTGAGGTCAGTGGCGGAGAGTGCAGTCTTGCAGAGTAGAGTGTCTCAGAGTGCAGTGGCACAGAGTTTATTGGAGTAGAGTGCATTGTTGCAGACTGCAGTGGGGTATAGTAGTGTTGTAGAGTGCATTGTTGCAGACTATTGTGACGTAGGATAGTATTGCAGAGTAGAGTGCTGTAGAGAGCAGTGGTATACATTAAATTGGTGCATAGTAGTGTACAGTGGTGTAGAGTGCAGTGATGTAGAGTGCAAAGCATGCAGTGGTGGAGTACAGTGCCTTAGAATGTAGTGGTGCACAGTAGTTGGCGTATGGTGCATTGGCATTGAGTGCAGTGGCGTAAAGTGCAGTAGTGCATAGTAGATTAGAGTGGTGCAGAGTGCAGTGGCACAGAGTAGAATTTCGTAGAGTAGAGTGGCATAGAGTGCAATGGCATAGAGTACAGTGGCATGGAGTAGAATGTTGCAGAGTAATGTATAGTGGTGTATAGTGCAATGGTGTAGTGTATATTGCTTTTTAATAAAGTCATGTACAGTGCATTGTCATAGAGTGCAGTGGTGCAAAGTGCAGTGGCATAGGGAGGAGAGCTGTAGAGT